>NC_141201.1:9125000-10325000 GCF_054491065.1 Syngnathus leptorhynchus | reverse complement strand
ATGGCAGTTGCGAGGCTGTGTGTTCAGCGGGGACAACCTGTTTTTGATACTTTACCTTGTTGCAATGAAAGTTCCCATCGAGACACACACACCATGACAGATACTGTATAATGGAGACAGTCATTTTGATGGAGTGGCTGGGGTCAGAGGGATATTTGAAAAATAACAGCCTCCACATACCACTGTGGACTGACGGCTCACACTGAGGATTTATGGCTGGATGACACACATCCACTGTTTGTCTCACATTGTATTGACTTGCATTAATTTCCTTGCGACCTAACATAACCCTTTGTGACTTTTAGCTGCACCACGTCTAATATTTTTTCCCGACATGAGCTACATCATGACACTGCACAAATTGTGTCTTTAAAGAAATATACCATACATGTGAAATGCTGAACAGTGATGACTGGTACCATATGTTTGAAAATTATTTAAACACCAAAAAAGAAACAATTATAATATTTCTCTTATAAATCTGCAACAATTTTTTGGTAAATAACAAAAGTTGTAAGGTCACACGGAACATGAGTCAGGGACTACTGACTACTGTCGTTAAAAATGTTGTCATGAGTATATTTCTTGGTAATTGTGTAATTTTGTTCTTTACACTACCTTAACCGGAGTGCTTTGTTTTCTTTTCTTTTGTTCCAAGAAATAATAGTGCTGCGCAAAAATCAAAATAATAGTACCCTATAGTCGGAACAGAGGAAACACAAAAAATTGGGTGGGTGTATAGGACTGGCATGCTACCTAATACGGCTTTGACTTTGACGATAGATCAATTCTGACTCATCTATGCAGTTTTCTTCCAAACAAACAAATATGTCAGAAAAAATAAAATACATCAACGTATCCAATCTTCTCTGAGCTCTTTCCTTCTGTTTCTGTATGATTGTCTTTATCCATCTTTTTCTTTCATGTCCTCTTGTGGATCTATTCCATCTCCCATCATTATTACAGTTTCGAACATCTTAAGAGTATTTCTTGGAACCACTTTTCATACTTTTATCCTCTGCCACGCAATTTCTTTTTGTCACAGTTTGCAATGTCCTGACAACATTGTCATCTCTTACCGTTCTCCTGTATGTCTTATAGTTCTCTCTTTTTATTAGCTGGCATATAGTTTCTGAGTAGAGAGATGTTTATGTTCCGATTTACAAATGTTGGATGATAAATTAATGTGTCTGCTTCTTAACTAATCAACAAAGAAGCACTGTCCACACACACATTTATGCTATTACAGTGTTGATATGCAAGAAAATTGATTTTCAATTGATTGATTGATTGCATCCAGAATTTCTCCACTGCAATTAGTATCGTAAAAGAACAATCAGAGCAACTGGCATGCGAGTTTCCATTCTGTTTCTACTGTTTCGTGGTTTCACTGCTTTACCAAGGTAACACTGCAAGCTGTTGGCCTAGTAGTCATTTCTCATCTACACCCATCAGAATCGGAATCAGCTTTAGTGACCAAGTTTGTGCATGCCAAAAAGGAAATTTGACTCTGGTTGATCTCAGCCTCTGTATAACATTTAAGTGACTGACAACATTCAGGCAACTAAAAACATTTAAGTGGTGAGAGCAGGATGTTGCACAGTGATGTCTCTGAGTCTCTATGAGTGGTGTGAGTTCATCAGAGCGACAGCCTCGGGGAAGAAGCTGTGTCTGTGTCTGCTGGTTTTGCCGTACAGCGCTCTGTAACGCCGTCCAGAGGGGAGTAGTTTGAACAGACTGTGACCTGGGTGAGAAGGGTCTGCAGAGATGTTACTTGCACTTTTCCTGGTCCTGGACAGGTACAAGTCTTGGATAGATGGGAGGTTGGTCCCGATTATCTTTTCCGCAGACCTGATTGTCCGTTGCAGTCTGTGCTTATCTTGTTTGATGGTCGATCCAAACCAGACAATGATCGAGGTACAGAGGATAGACTGGATGATGGCAGTGTAGGTTTCCAGCAGCTCCTGTCTTAGTCCTCACAAAAGCTGATGTATGGTGTCACAGTATCAGTGAGTTCATGCAGGTCTGAAGTTGCAGCTTAAAAAAAAAAAAACGATAGGTGCAGTCAAAGCAGGCTTGGAGGTCCTGCTTTGACTCCACAGTCCATTTCCTCACAGTCCTCACCACAGGCTTAGAAGTTTTTAATTTCTGCCTGTACGTTGGGATCACATGAACTACACAGTGGTCTGAGAGTCCTAAAGCAGCACGGGGCACAGAGCAATATGCGTCCTTTATTACGGCATAGCAGTGGTCCAGTGTTTGTGTCCCTCTAGTGGGTATGTACTGTCTGTATTTGGGGAGTTCGTGTGTGTGGTTCGCTCTGTTAAAATCACCTAAAACAATGATCAGTGATCAGTATGTTGGTTTTTCTCCATGTCTGTTACCTGGTCAGCCAGCAGCTGTGTGGCTTCGATCGCACCTGCGTGTGGTGGAACAGCCGCCATTACGATAGAGGAGAACTCCCGTGGTGAATAAGATGGCCGGCAGTTTATGAAAAGTGTCTCTAGGAGAGGGCTGCAAATCTCTTTCAACACTGTGACATCAGTACACCAACCTTCATTAATGTAGAAACATAGACCACCTCCCTTTGTTTTTCCTGTGAGCTCCGTCCTGCAATCTGCGCGTAGTAGCTGAAACCCAGGCAGCTCTACGGCGTGGTGGAGGATGTGTTCAGTGAGCCACGTTTTGGTGAAGCACATGCCGGCGGATCTGCTAACGTCCAGGTTCCCTGGAATGAGAAGCAGCAGTTAGTCCATGTTGTTCGCCAGGGAGCGGACATTCGCCAGATCAATTGATGGTAGGGGAGCACGGAACCCTCTCTGCCTCAACTTCACGAGGGCTCCAGCGGGCTTGCCACACCGTCGTCTCTGGCAGAACTTGTCGAGCGCCGCCACTCTGGCTAAAGTCTCTGTCAAACTGCCTGGATCAGTGAAAATCGGAGAGAAAGTGCCAGGAGAAGACTGTCCGATGTTTAACAGTTCTTCTCTGCTAAAAGGGATCCGGGATGGGCAATAGAAGACGGAAAAAACACACAAAATATCACAAAGTAGCAGAGAGCGAGTCACGGATGCGGCCATCCACGGCGCCATTTTATGGCATCAGTCTTCTGATCTAATAGTCTTTGGAACCGCTAAGATCCGCTGGATCTAGTGGTGCTTCACCCTATTCCCTGGCTACTCCTTGCACTTTACTGCGGACCATTATTCTCCTACATGATTCAGTCACACGAGGAAGGTCCCTGCTCTCCAAAGTGGCTTATTGAATCTTGAATAGATAAACCTGCCAAGAGTTCCAAGTTCTATTCATAAACTTAAATATCAGTAGATGAGCAGAAATATTGTTCCCTTCTCAAAGAGAAGATAATTGCCCTTGGTCCTCATGAGGCAGCTGTAGGAGATTTGAGAGCTTGATGATTGCTCATCCGTTAGTTAAGTCACTTCCGTCTGGAATCTGACTTCTTTCTCATGGTGCCTGAAACATGTTCATCTCTGAATTTCTGAGTGGGTCATGGTGGTTTACCACAAGTCTAAAATAGGTATGCATGTAATTTTACAGATATCTGCGTTTCAGGCGGATATGCATTTGCACGTGTAAGCTAGTAATCTCAACACACATTCACTCACCAGAGCTATATTAAAATGTCTTTCTGGTCATGCCCATTCATTTTTTTTGGCTTGTTATAGCTTGCCCAATCCTCTCCCATGTCATCCAATTTCTTTCATCACCCCTACCATCACCTGTAGTGAGTGACGATGCAACACAATCAGCTTCAACTGCTTTCGATAGAACTGCAGTGACATCTACTGAAGGGAGGAGAATGAAGATTCACACCATTGATTGGCAAGAAGAACGAGTCAGCATAAAGGGGAAATAATCTGACAGTTCAGTTGTGTAATAATAATTTAGGGTCTGATTGACTAAAATAGCAGATAGTGGTGCTAAATTGCATGTGACTGCACACATGGTGTCTTGGTTTGTTGATTTTTTTTTTTTTTTACGTGTTGAGCATAATTGACTCAGAATGAAATTCAATTGAAAGATCTCAAATACCAGGCACGAAATTAATCTAACAGATTGTATTGATGGCAAAAGCTTTAAAGGTGGAAGTGCATGTTGTTTTTTAAAGAGAGTTCTGTGCTTTAGAGAAATAGATCTGATTGTTGTTGTTTTTTTACCACTTAACATTTGGAAGCACCACCACAAACGCAAAACTCAAGATTTCAATCATTTGAATAAGCAAGCAAGTCTTTGCCTGTTTTTGCGCACAGAAAGCTTCATTGAATCAGGCCGTTAGATCCTTTCTCTCATAAAAAGACAGTCTTTCATCCTACTTGTGGATATGTCTTGTTTCCCTGTGTTTTTTCTTCAGCTCAGGAGCTGCTGCTGCATGCTGGTAGATTTTTTTAGATGAACGCCTGTGATATTCAGAGGTTGGAAGGCCGTGTTTGTAATACAAAAGAATAGAATAATGGTTTTTTTCCCCTTTCTTTTAACTACCACAATGGGAATATTGTTTCACAGTAGAAGAATTGACAGTAGCAGAACGTAATACCAAAGACTCAAAAATCTAATTATAGTGAACTGTTGCAATAAATGTTTATTTATTTAATACAGTGGAGCCTCGGTTTTTGAACGTCCCGGTTCTCGAACAATTCGATATTCAAACAAAAAAATCGAGATTTTTTTTGCTTCGGATATCGGACGAAATTCGGTTGTCGAACCTCACGAGATGAGCCGAGAGGACCCGCATGCCAACTGACTCCGTTTATTACATTCTCGCTACTCTGAGGATTGCATCAACTCTAATCATGCCTCCAAATGAAGCGAGTGGGAGCAGTAAAGCCATTCTAAAACACAAAGACGCTCCTAAAGCGATGCGACAGTGAGCGCCCGGCGCGCTGCGGTTGCGCGATCGGACTAAATTAAGATCCCTGGGGACTGAGGTCCACTTAAATTTTGGAAAGTCCATTAGGACTTTAAAAATATTTTCTAAATTTCAGCTCTGTCACAATAATGCGACCAGAGCAGTGCAGTTGTGCGGTCGGCGACGCGCTACGGTTGCGCGTTCGGCGGTGCGCTGCAGTTGCGCGATCGAACAAAAATGCGCAAATGATGAAATGACGTTTTTTTTGTTGTTTTTTTGCTCGGAACGGATTAATACAAAATTTCCATTATTTGCATTGGGAAAACATGATTCGGAATTCGAATGATTCACTTCTCGAACAGCCTTCTGGAACTGATTGTGTTCGAAAACCGAGGCTCCACTGTATTTATATTAAATCTATTCTGTGTAAAAAAAAAAAAAAAGGGGGGGGGGGGCTTCTTACCATAGGTCTCCTTTGACTTTGATCCTGAAGAGTTGCCGTGAATAAGGTGTCCTATATTAATGACTGGTGACATGTCTATGCATGAGAAAACAGTTTTACTGCTCTTGTGCACTAAGTGCTTTGTTTTTGTGTGTTTTGTGTGGCTGTTTATATGTGAGCTATGTGTGCATTGGTTTGAAAACAAATACTACTACCAGCAAGCAAGCGAGCTGCTACAACAGATTATATCATCACACATAACATCCTGGCAGACACCAGGAGCCCCCGGCACTCCCTGGATTATAACCCCAGCGGGTTTTGCAGTGACCAGACAAGGAGAGGTGGACGCCAAACCGGCACGCTTGAGAGGCTACATTACGTGGCAGCCCACACAACTCACTGCTTTCCAGTGATTGCCTTGCAAACATGAGAGCCCTCTCTAACAAAATAGGTGGATTGAGACTGCTGGTTTCTGCAAACAACTACAGTGTGGTAATATTCACTTCATATCTGTTAAATGCAGACCCTTTTATCTTCCTCAGGAGTTTGCCACTATCATCATATAACAGGATGCTAATGCACACAGCGTTCGGATTATATATGACACTTATTAAAAAGGAAATACACTGGACACATTTTATTCTAATATCTAGTAGCTGGCTACCGGGAAAAGCCATTACCATGTCTATATCATTTGAACTGCTGCTCCTCTTAATAGCAGACGGTATGCTTTATTCAGGAAAAGGGCAGAACTGTCAAGAATTGGCTGACTTGTTGGATTTAGCAACTTTGGGACTGTTTCAAAACAACAAATTGGGATGCTTTAGAACATCAGGATCTGGAGCAGCAGTAGCAACAACTGTTTTGGATTGTATACATTTTTGCACAGGTATCATCACACAAGACAGACTCATCGAGCTTTATTTCCGCAAAAACCACTGGATGCCAAAACTAGTTTAGTACCTTCTCAGGGGAAAAGAACCTTAAGGTCTGGTTAAGAGGAGCTCAACCTCACTGTCAGAGCCAACCTGAAGTGAGGGATCGGAGAGGCCAAAGGTGCATTAAAGACAAGTACTGCGGACTGCTTCAACAGCAATGGTGCTTCTTTTGCAGTTCATATCTGACCTGATGTTAAACTGATTTATGGTTGGGCCCCAGGACTATGAGAGCCTCACCTCCAGTCAAGTTTTTCAACACGTAAACTCTTCCACAAAACTTGTGAGTGACATGTTAGGACTCAACCATTTCCTTTTTATCTCCTGCTGTAACGGGAAATGTCAACAACTGTCATTGCCACAACAGTCGAGAAAGCGATTCAAATTTGATGCATGATAGCTTTAACTTAGCGGAGAGCGTAGTAGTGTTTCTTGAAGTCACTGTGAAAATCCTTCTTGATTTGTTTAATCATTTTTCAGATGTGGTTGGTTTTATGCCGTTAAAGAATAATCTTTTGTTTGGAGGCTTGTAATTGATTTACCTTTGATCAAACAACATGATAATCATGTGAGATGAGAGGGACTTCAGGTAATGCAAGCATCTTGGATCAGAACACCATCAAACTCAGTGGGATTCCAACTTTGATGTTTGTTAATGTGTCCAAGGGTGAACCTCTAATTTGTTCGGGTTTAGTATCGTATAAAACAGCAAGAACTTGTTCAATCACATTCAAAAGCCTCTTGTTATAAATATTGACACTGATTTACATTGAAATGTAACAATTTCAACTCATGCAAATAGTAAAATAAATTAGTTAATATCGATATATCTTGATATATGATATATTTTTCAAAGATGTTTTTGTGATGAAAGTGCAATGCGAAGATGTTACATGTCTCAGGATAGGGTACTAATCGCACTTATGTTTTATTGACTTGTACGGCTGAATGCTAGGAATAGCAAGTTTACATAATGCAATATACCCAATTCGGATGTAGAAGGGAATCAAAAACATGAGTTTGAATACATACAAAAAAAACCAACTGAAAAAAAGCATTGCTCTTTTATCACGTAAATGTTATAAAATGATAAACTTCCTCTCTTCCCCCAACCCCATGCATTTATTGAGGTGTATATTCTAGTGCATATGTTTTATAAATTAACAGGCGCGGTAAGGTGGGGGAAGTTAGTGCCCCATATTTCCTTATTATGCTTGTCGGGGTGATGGAGCACACAGTGCTGGATCAATATAGTGGTCAACCTACATGCACATTCCCTAGGACACACAAATATTGACATGATACCAATACAGTAGTAGCTGCATGCACTGAATGATAAGCATGCACGTTAAGAGACATATAAACTCGCGTGAAAGGTTTTACCTCGTTTCCTATTTTCTTGGTTATGAGATGATTATAGAGTACTATGAACAACAGTGTTGCTACCCTGCACACCTGCTCTTTGTGCAGTAGGTGCTGTGGGATGTTGAAACATTGTTACCTGGGGCCATGAATCATCTGCTTCTTCAAATTAAATCCAGTGTGTCATAAACACATTACGGCAAGCCTGCATTTCAGCATAGCTGAAGAAAAATATAACCGTATATGTGTGTTTATATGACTAGCAGAGCGTCTGGTGTCACAGTTAAGGGTAGTAAAGCACAGAACTAAAATAATGTGATGAGTTTAATGAGCGGAACATCTATGCATTCAGGCTCCCCAATGCCCTACTCGCCACACTCCATGTGTGCACACAGGCAGCTCCAAACTCAGCCGGGAGGTAATGTGATTCGACTGGAACGATTAATCTTGCTCAGGTGAGAGTGCATTGGGGGAAACATGGGAGGCCACAGGAGGGAGAGATATAGCTGGAGATGTTAGCTTAAATGTAAACGGGTAAAAAAGAGAGGATGCATGACATCGGGCCATTGATTCTTCCTGTTTGTCTGTCTTGCTTTCAGAATCCATTCCCAAATCCTCGAATCATCTAATCTCGCATTGTGATCCAGTGTTTTTTTATATACAGTGGAGCCTCGGTTTTCGAACACAATCCGTTCTAGAAGGCTGTTCGAGAAGTGAATTGTTCGAATTCCGTATCATGTTTTCCCATTACAAATAATCATTTTTTTCATTTGCGCATTTTTGTCCGATTGCGCAACTGCAGCAGACCACCGAATGCGCAACTTGTAGGGCGTCGCCGACCGTGCAACTGCACCGCGCTGGTCACATTATCGTGAGAGAGCGGCCGCTGAAATTTAGAAAATATTTTTAAAATCCTGATGAACTTTCCAAAATTATAGTGGACCTGAGTGCGCAGGAAGTTTAATTTTGTCCGAACGCGCAACCGTGGCGCGTCACCGACCGCGCAACTGCACTGCGCTGGTCACATTATTGTGACAGAGCCGTCGCTGAAATTTAGAAAATATTTTTAAAGTCCTGATGTACTTTCAAAAATGTAAGTGGACCTCAGTGCGCAGGGAGCTTAATCTTGTCCGATCGCGCAACTGTAGCGCACCGCTGAACGCGCAACTGTAGCGCGCCGCCGATCGCGCAACTGCACCGCGCTGGTCGCATTATTGTGACAGAGCGGTCGCTAAAATATAGAAAATATTTTTTAAAGTCCTAACGGACTTTCCAAAATCTAAGTGGACCTCAGTGCGCAGGGAGCTTAATTTGGTCCGATCGCGCATCCGACCGTAGCGCGCCTGGAGGATGGATGGAGCGGAGTAATCTAATTGTTTCTTATAAGAATTATACCTTCAATTTCATCCGATCAGTTTTTCACCAGATTAATCACCCAAAAAAAACACTTTACCATCATTTTAGCTTTTTATGCATTTCTTTGTTTACCCTGCTCATCACATCCTCTGGCAATGTTTTTCTGCATTCCATTTGCTCCATATCCTAAGGCCTATCACCCAGTGTGCAATTTTAATGATGCCCATCATCACCTTCTTCCCTTTAGTATATTAAAATGATCCCCTTTTCTTCTTTTATTTTAATATCCAAAATATTTTTGTAAGTTGCGGGGTTATTTTCTGAAAGTTCAACATTCTTGAATTCCAGTTAGGGAGCAAATTTATGTTAATGTACACCCTTATAACTGCTGGTTTGAAAATTAAACTAACCCAGGAAGTTATTTCTATTTGACCAAATTGTTGGGTTCTTTTGTATGAAAAAAAAGGGTTGTTTTGGGATGGTCCAATTTTTAACTTGAATTTGGTTGTTTTTAACTTAGCTTTTTTAAGGGTGTAGTTTAAAGTCAGTTGAAAAACTCCAAACATCGTCATTGCGCCACTTGCTCAATGTTCAAAGGCGTATTTACCCTGTGTGCAAATTTAATGATCCGGGTTATCCAAAGCAAGAACAAGAGGTATATTTCGCAATGTTATTTAACTGCGCCAGGATTCAAGCAAGTTTACTTGGTTGACAGGAACAGTGATGAAATCTAAGCTAATTTTAAATTGCTAATTGTTGAACTAGAAACACAATAAAACCAGTCCTTCTCATTCGTTTTAAAAAGTTTTTTCCATTTTCAAATAAAGTGGGTAATTGTTTTTGGGGACCCAGAATTTGCCCAATTTAGCTGGTAAGCTCCTTGGTAGCAGTAATGGGGATAAACAGTAGGAGTGGCAGCCTCATCATACTGCGTCTGCTGTGTACTTTCACACACAGACACACCGGTATGCATGCACACACACGCCCAGACCTGTCTTATTCTGCCACAAATATTTATAAATCCCAAAATGCAGCTTCATATGAATAAGCACCATGCCAACTAGCCTATTAGCCAAGTCGATTTGTATAGACACACAGCACACACACGGAGGAATTCCAATCTCTAATGTTGTATCTTGTGCAATCCATAGCAATATGCCATCCCTTTAATTTTAATTAATACATCAGAGTATTCCAACATTGTTTGTGTTACCAAGAGATGACCACAAAAGAGGGAATACTAACTTTAAGTATCTAATAAATCAAAACACTGCATGATGAAAGAATAAACTCTCATCAACTTTAGGAAGTCCAAAGCGACAAATCATACATAGTATAAAAAGTTTACCGCTGTGACAGGCTATAATGAGATCAGATTAGTTTTTATCAAAAATACGCCTTGAATATGAAATTAGCATTGGAATTGTCACTTTTAAATTGGCGGTAATTTGAAAAATATGCTTATTATTGTAACTGTGCAATGTAGCCTGGTGTTCACAACTTGTACATTTTGCACCTCTAATATTGCTAATTAAGTCACTTTGTCAGTTTTAAAAAGTGTTTACCACCTTCATCCTTATTAAAAACTCAAAGACCAACACTGCAGTATTACTTTCATCAGGCCACCATTTTCACATAAAGATAGAGCCAACAAGGTGTTTCCAGGTAAATTTGGCGTAGTCTGTGTTTTTCCACCTTCTAGACTAGGAAGATTTCCATGTAGGATTGATTGACATATAAAGCCCAAGAGCCACTCTTCCTGCTCCACAGACCCTGACACGTCCTCATTTTTCACCTCTTCATCTCTCGCTTGCATATATATTTTGTCTTCCTCTTTACTTATCATCTGACGGTTATTCATGCTTTTCTATACCTGAGTAGATGCTTTGCTCTAACTTACACTCATGATTGCTGACATGTAACCTCATCTATCTCAACGCTTTTCCAGGTTCACAGCACAAGTGCTCCTCTTGAACATATTGCCATCATCTAGTCATCATTGCAACAGTTGATTCTGTGAGCCGCAAAGAGTCCTTAGTGGAACATTTCAAAGCGTGCGGTATAAATTGACAGCATGTTGTCATCATTTCTAATGTTCCGCTCTGCACATACTTGACAACACTTACGTGCCACTTTTCACAGGATAAAACAAATGTCGTTGACAGCTATAATATGTTTTGCAGCTGCAATACGATACTGATATTTAAATCTGTAGCGCCACCTCAAAGGTACACTCTGCTACCAACCAAAACCTCTTACCATACAGACCCAGAACTTTAATAAGATAATTTTGAAATGAACTTTTTTTTGTATATTCATTACAGAGAATGGATGGATGGTTAGATGGATAGAATGTATGGCAGTTAGCATTTTTGAGCAAATGTTGATCTTCTGAATTTGATACCTGCAGATTTGCCTGCTTATAGATTTATAATTTTTTCTGTTACTGTGGGGCTTCCATTATTTGCTGAAAGATTCAGTTTTGTGCTCAAGACAAAGCCCTGTCAAATAAAATATTCTTGCAGGATTTTTGTACCAATAAACTGTTATAATGAGCGGAGGAGCATTTAGGACAACAACTTTAAAGCTGCCCAGAGTTGAGTTGACTGATACATAGGTCATGTCAAGAAATCCTCAGTGTCAAAAGATTCAGTGAAATGGAGTGTTCTAATTGCATTGCAATACAGTGACCTCTCCATGGGGATTTCATTAGGGAAAAGTAACTCGGAGTAAAAAAGCCAGATTATAATGTAACAAAACAGGGAGGCGATTTAAATGTCCGTTTAATCCCCAGCAGAAAACTCTTTAGATGTGGATTTTGTTTGCAGTTAGCTGTTTTTTTAGGAATGAGGTTAAACACTATCATTTTTAGTGGCCTTAAAAACACATTAGCTATTGAAGGAATTGGGATAATGTATGTACAAATACTTTTCAATATCATATGTTTCAATTTGATCATCATCAGTTTTGATTGCAAATTCTCAAAGTGAGTCAGAAGCAAATTTCAAGACAGACTTTTCTAGACTTCATGAGCAATTAGTCAATTAATTTGCCAACATGTTATAGTATATACACCAGTATACATATACATTATACATTCATGTATAAGGACTTACATGATTGCATTTTTCTGAATCTTTACCTGCACCGTTTATGCTTTTTGACAAACCTTTGAGAAGTTAGAGAGAAGCAAAACGCAGAGGTAAACACTTCCATACAATGACGGTTTGTAAAACTGTATGCTGAAATATTTTGCTCTTCTTTTACATTCACCTCACCTTAAATTTAATTCACTCTTGAAACAGTAGACAATAATGATTGATTTCTTAAAAAAAAGAATAAGAAGCGAGGCCGTGAAAGGTAAACTGTGATATAGGGAGGATGACTGTATTTCAATGGTCTATCAACTGTAAAGAAGTTTTTTGTAGGTCAAAATGGTAGCCACTGATGCTATTTTCCTCATTTGGCAGTCTATTATCAAAATACCTACCTGCAAACCACTCTACAACTGTCACCCCCCACAATTTTAATATTTCACAAATCATCAAATGATTGTTGATTTGGAAACACGGGCAAACATCTTGTTTGTATCACAATTAGTGAGTAGCAGATGTGTGTGTGTGTGCATGTGTTTGCGTGTGTGTTTTTCTTTTTTTTTTTTTTTTTTCCCTTGTGTGTGACAAAGCACTTTGGATATGATTTACGACGAACGAAAGACCAGAGTCTGCCCTGATTTGTTTACCTGCTAAAAAGCCTTGCCTGCACACCCACTAACACACAAATGGACCAGCATGCAAATCATCATAATCACAGGTAAATCGTTTCCACAAATAAGATTGATGATCAGTTAAAGTCATGTTGAGTGGCACATTTAAAATCCCTCAGCAATTTCAAAAATTAAAATTCAAAGACTAAAGAATACTCACACTCACACACACGCTCGTGCGTGCACACATAGATTCCGCAATATGGATTAATACATATCTTATATAACAAATTCTCTACAGTAAGACTCACTCTGGTCTTTCAATCCCACCCCCATCTGCTTTGACCAATGCATGAATCTTTTAACCTTGAACTTTTGAACTCATCTCTTGATTGTATTGGACTTAGGGGCTGTTGATGTCATTAGTTTCTTTTTTTAGGTCTTGGCATGAGACATGTTGAAGATGACAGGCCTCTAGAGCATACACTCCATACAATCTATGACTGGGAAATAAAGAAATAGAAAAAGCATGCCTCCACCCACACATGACCCGACCACCACCCCCCCGAGACTCACATACACACACGCTCACTAGCAAAGAGTAAGATGTCGTGTTAACAGCCATCTGTTGAGGTAGAACAATGGTACTGCTGTGATTGTGTTAAAAAAATCACAAGATGAGTTTAGGCATATGTGTGTCACACACTGCACGTTGCTTACCATGATCTATTTATTTTTGAACAGAGCAATTGAAGGTCATTCACAACGCCTGCATAACAGCTTTCTTTCTAATCTCTCTCCGATTCTGACAGCGCTTGTAGTCATTCCCGCAGTGACTCATATTACCACCCCCAAGTGAGGCGGTAGGCCCGGAGGATGAAAAAAAAATTAGAAGAGATAACCTTTCATGGAATCAAAGAAGATGGGATAAAGGAACAGTTGGGTTAAGGAGAGGGCAGAGGGTTATTTCGGGGGCTCCCATGTCCTTCCCATTCATTTTTTTTTTTGTGCATAATGACACACGGTGGTTTGATTAATCGACGTACTATTACTGACACATTGCTCGTATAAACTGTACTAGAAACACAACAACTTTGGAATCTTTACCTTCTGTTCGTTATGCAATTTAAATCCAAAATGTATTTGGTACAGGCCTTAAATTTATACAACCATCCATGAATCATTTAGGCGTACAAACGTAACACAGGTCCAAGGAAATATGTCCTGGCTCCCAACTGGAGATGCTCGAGGATGTCACACAAGGCACACGCAAGCCCACAAGGTCATCAGACAGGCAGCACAATTCAACCACACACCTTATCTGAATCCGACAGGGTTGAGTGTGCAAGTCACACACTGGAGCTCAAGCTTGATGGGGTTATCAAGTTGGCACCTCTCTTCACAGATGTTTCATTGAATTATTCCCATGACCCCTCTCGAGAAGCTCAGCAGTGATTTCTAACATCCCAGAGCTGCACTTAAACTTAGAGGACAATAGCCATTGCGGGTATTCCGCAAAGATAAAGAACCATTTCTCATTATTCTACTTAGTGACTTTGTCAGTCTCTTTGCGAGTGAATTCAGGTCCACAGCTCTTTACAATATGGACTAATTTAATTAAAAAGCACCCAGGGATTTGACCTTACTGGAACTTTTGATGGGGAGAGGAGACAAGAATGTCACTGTAGCCATTGGAAAGAATACTCTTATTTTACAGATTCTAGAATATTTGAAATGACAGGACTATCAGAAAATTAAAATTGAAAACTGCATTCGTCAGTTGCAGTGTATTTGTACATGCAATACATTTGATAAACGATATAGAATGTATTTAGAAATTTATTCCAAGATCACTTTTCATTTTTTATCATATTCTTTTCGTTATGATTTTAATTCTCTAGTGCGGCCCAGAGAGAATGTTTTTTCTCCCTCCTCCTCATCTGTTTGACTATTAGTTAACAGATTTGGTCATTAAACTGTTTTCCCACATTTCATCCTGTACCACATGTCTTGTCCTGTCACACTCCACAACAGCCTGACATTATTTACACAACACCATCAGAGCAAAGCCAATCTGATTGCCACCTCAAGCGTTTGTCCCATAGCGCTCCATGCTGCATACAGCAGGAGGTACAGATAACCTCGCCACCTGCCCAATCCCCAATCTGTTTATAACGAGATGAAGTTTGACGAGATGTGGTGGAGGGAAACAGGAAACCCACTGAATTGTTACACAGTTTTGACGTTTAATGTCCCCTACTTGAACATATGACATCGTTTTCAAGCACTGACAGCTGAGCAAAAAAAAATGCAATCTCTCACTGTTGTCACTTTTGTAGTGGGAGGATGGAGGGAGATTTGTGAGAATGGAAAAAAGAGGGGTTAGTGGAGAGAGGAAGAAAAAAAAAAAAGCCGGAAGGTAAAAAAAAGAACGGAAGCAGAGGGCAGAGGAAGAGCATCTTTTTTTTTTTTTCTCAGTGAAACTGTCAGGAACCATAATCCCATTTTGCACAGTTTGCCGTGTGAATCAAACATATTGAAGAGCAGGGAGAGAAAAGAAAGATGGGGATTACGCAGCAGGAGAGGGGATAGAGGCTTAATAGTACGTTTACATGACATCGATCCATGAAAAACAGGAAAGTTTTACTTTTGTGTTTTTAGAAAGTTTCTCCCACTGACAATAACCTTATCTAAGCATGGAAATTTTTTTTTTTTTTATTATACGTAATACCTTCATCACATACAGTAGAATCTCTGAAGTCGACCACAACCAGGACACTGATTGACCTCTGATTTGTTCCTATTTTAAAACAGATATTCCCATCCATCACTGATTGATAAACCTTAAATCGTTAAAAACCCTAGTCGAACAAGCAAGGCTGGGAAAGCGTCAGATCAAAAATGGTTCAGGGAAGACAGTCACTGTACGTCTTTCTCAAAAACATGTACGAATTTCCAATGTTATTGCTTTCATTTTCAGGATCATCAATGCTGCTAACAACAACACATTGTGTCTTGTTGTTCGAGGCATGCTTAACATGGTGGACAAGGAGCAGATAGTGTTGAATATATTGAGATTCATCTCTCTGGCCAAATACTGTGTGTAACTCCTCATTACAACCATGAGAAAGCAAGAGATAGGAGACTCTAATCCCAGATTGCCTCTCATTGAACATTCAGTCAGTATTGGAGCTGCCCGCAACTTCAGGTCAAGATCCAAAATATGCAACAGGCAAGAAAAGCAATATGTTTTAATGAGCTGCAGAAAGTGGCTTTGTTTCTCGAGGCACGGCCTGAATATATTTATAAGCCTCTGCTAACAGCACTAACCTGGCGCTCATATTGCACAGACCAATAAACGAACAATGACTAGCAAACAGAGCGCATGATTCTTTCTGCTCAGTATTTCCACCAAACTAAGCCAACACGAAGCCCTTCGCTGGCAGCTCAGAATGATTTACGGCCTTGTAATGAATTTGATGTGCCTCTGCCATTTCAGGCAACAGCCATTCAAACTTAAAAAGCATGTGGCTTGTAAATTTAAACCATGCCGTTCTTTTCATTTGAGAGTGTGAATATTGATACATTGCTAGTGGTGGGACATGCTTGGGAATAAAGGATGGACAATGTGCAACTAATTCATGTTCTTTTCAGTCTCAGTCAGATACATTTTACTGTGTCATATCATATTTCGCTGGACCTTTAACGGCTATGCATTATTTTTCCTACCTTTAGCTTTGCAAGATTGGTTCAGTTTTGTGGCAAGTCCCAGGCTGCCTTGCATCACATCGTGCGAAATATTCAAAACATGATTGCTGCTGTGCCTGGCTAAGATCAAGGGAAAGAAAGTAAAAGACATTGGACATAAAATGTGTACAATTGTGCAGACAAGGGTGTTATGCCAGCTGTGCCATTGAGATCCTTTGTTCATTAACATTTTGCATCATCTGGCAATAGAATGGGGAGAACATAAAGATGGTAATGTAATCCATAGTTGTTCTATGTTTTCCTTTAGTATAGAAAATTCCCATCAGTTTTATGGTGAGTGGAACTAAACTCTGCTGCTCTCTTGAAGGCTTCAGGATGAATGGTGCCAGCGAAGAATAATTGTAAAGGTGTCTGAAAATGATAATGTGTAAAAGATAAAGAAAGTAAATGAACATTGTCAGTCCTGTAGAAATGGTTCCGCGCTTCGAGTCTACCAATTAGGAAATACGCACTCCTGTTGACGGTGATGACTTTGACAAACCGTTTTATAACAGCAATAAAAGCCTGGGATGCATGAATGATGACTCACATGCAGCAGTTGCACAGGGCTAGACTGTTGTGTATCTCCAAATGAGAAGCATTAGTGTCACTATTCTGCACGTTACTTTTTATTATGTTGTGTAATGGAAATGTCACATGTTCTGTTTCTTTAAGTCGTATCATACAGACTGTTCATTATTCCGAGTCTGATTAAAGCTGCAATGACGGAATCAACAAGTCGTTATGGTTTCTTCTTCCTTTATTATTTCCAGTATATTAGGTCAGTCCGCACATGTTAAAATAATTTGCTCCAATCGAAAGTGTAATGCATAAACACACAATGTTTTGTGTCCATGAAAACAGTGCATCCAATCATAATTTTAATCCAAACTCTAAACGGATTAAAGAAACCTTGTCAATGTAAACGTAGCCAGTGTCTACACATACAGTCCCTTAAGTAAATGTGTTATTTTTGAAGTATGTATGAATCTATTGACGCTTTGCACAAATCATTACCAAAGAGGTACCTCACGGTTTCAAAAAGATTGGTGACGTTGGGCGTAGGACATCAATGAAGACTGAAGTGCAGGACTTGTTCCTCTGCATATAATTCAATATTACATTTTTATTTATGATTGAAATTTACTTTGGCATCTTTGAAATTTGCACACAAAACATCAGCACCACTTATGAGTGAACGGAAAAGAGACTGTGGACAACAATGGCAGTCCTGTATAGTAAATGCTGTACATCATTTTGAATGCTTTGTGTATCGTGTGTACATTGTTGTGAAGAGTTGTCCATTTAAAGAACGCTTGGATGTGAGTAAGATCCAAGCAGTGGGGGTGCAATGAGGCAGGTGGTCATTTCTGTGTATTTGCTCCTTAGAAAAGAATGTAATGGTGCATGTTTATCCTCTTTCATTTGTCAATAAGTAGGAATTTCCCATCTACAAAGTGCATATTTTACAGCTTTTGTCATTTCTAGGCTTTTTTAAATTTCTCTTTGCTTGGAGCACCATTCCCTCCACACTTTTAAGTCGGCAAATGTCTGGCTCTGGCTCCCTTTAGACAAATATGCACATTTGAGCACACAGAAAGAGCTTATACATTGCCTTGCATGTATGCACCCACACACATACACAGATAGGCAGACCAATAACCTATCTTGCTTCCAGACAGGGCAAGCTAAACCCAAAGGGAACTTGACTGTGTAATTCTGGCTGAAAGGAAGCAAGCCTCAGTGGTATAATGGCAACAATCTGACTGAAGGCGGTTTCATTTCTGTATCAAACTGGCTGTAATGAAGGCTGAATGACGCCGTGGAAGGGCACAATAGCTCAGATATTGCTTCTAATTAATCTGCCTCATGTTTGAAACATGAATTAGATCTTTTCCAAGCTGAGCAATAGATGTAATTAAGTCCATTCACCACGACACACTCTGTTTCATGGCCTTTTCTCTCAACTTTTTCTTTCATTTATTCGTTTTTTTGTGCTGAGGCTAATACCACTGATTCATCCACGCTCGCCGATTTTCACACTCTTACGCACGCTCTGAAAAATGCCAGTCTTTTTGTGAAGATGTTTAATATTCTTCTCATTTCCTCTCAATATTTCAGTGCATGTGTTCTCTCGCGGCTCTTGAGGGAAGAACCTAACGAGCATCTCGCCTTGACAATGTTATGTCTCTCTGTTACAATAGATATTGGCTCATGCCTGCTCACTTTTTAAAAATGAGCCTACACCAAATTGACACCAGCAGAACACCTGAATTAACATGATTTTCTCAGGTTTCTCCTCCAGAGTGCCAACGTATCTCGTTGACATTCTTAGGGAGTAGGAAGAAGCCCTCAGGTGATCATGAATTTAAGGCTGATTCAATCCAAAACAAATCATATTAGTAGTACTATTATTTATTTCTAACCTAAATTATGTGTAAATGTAACTTACATCTTGATATCAGTTTGGTTTTTATGAATCTGCAGTATAGTGTATTCCATCCGTATTGCATCATACTTCACTGTACCAAACACCAATCCAAACATCTTTCCATTTTTTTTAATTAATTAATTTATTTATTTTATTTTATTTTCATGTATTTATTTATTGTTTTGTCCTGATGTCACAACAGAGTCCAGAACTCAAGGAAATTGAGTTATTTTCCTATTTCACTGCCCAGTACCAGACATGCTCAGATCTACCATACTTGTCTTTGTTTGCAGTTGCCGGCTCTGCAAAATAACACTTGAAGCTGCTCTGACAGCACGATCGTGGCACTGCATTTAATGCATCAGTAAGCAACAAAGGTGCCAAATGTAATGTTTAGGCATGGACTTGTTTGTTTTTACTGAAGTTAAAGGAAGTGAAACATTATGAAAGTGTGAGAGCAGAGTTACAAGACTTCTGTCAAAAAGGAAAATTGTCAGGGTTGCTAATTTTGTATTTTCAGTTTATGCACTGTAACTATATGTATACAGTAGTTACATGATTCATGAGAACGGCTTTTTACCTATGTGTTCTTTGGGGTTACTCTTGACTTAGCCTTATTGCCAAATGGTTTTCTCGTCAGCATCATTTAATTCTCCTCCCATGTAGTGTGGAATTATTTTTGTTCCCATAGTTAAATGTAGGTCTGTTGTAATGCTATTTTACCATTTTTATTTACCACACTTTTATGGCTGCATTTCTATTGCGAGCCTTAGTGCCCAATTCCGATTTAGTGCCTATGACCACTTTTATGACTGAATCATTAATATCTACTGTCAAGTGACCCATTTTGAAATCATTGTGCTTATATTTACTGAACACATAAAGCAGCTTGTAATGCGCACGTGCCCAAATGGCCGGTAAACAAATATGCGCCAGTTTAGAAACAGAAGTGACAACATTAGTCAGCAACAACAAAGAAATACGGCACAGTATAATGTTAATTATGCCGATACAGAAAATGTGTTTACTGTAGTTTCAGCAGTAATGTAATAGACCTTTTTCAAATATGGAGTCTGGGTAAGCAGGAGGGGCATGCTTCAGTGAATCTCTCACTCTTTATTGCCATCACGTTCAAGCATGTAGCGTGACCCAAGGCCCGAGCCTTCAAAGGTGACTTTTAAGACAGAGTGAAATGGCTACAGATAACATCAGCTATAAAGATGATATTTATAAAATCTTCTCTTCCTCGTTTGATGGTGAGGACTTCTCTGTCTGGTTTGTCCTTACTGCACCGTAGTTTCTTTTTTTCAGCTACACGTAAAAAGGTTTCAGTACTCATTTTTTAAGGCAACGTGTTTATTTTTATATTTAATTTGACTTAACAAGAATATATTTCATAATTGATCACATGACATTTTACTTTTGGAAATTCATCAACACAAATGAGTGAGGGGGTTAATCATAAGAAGATAAAAAGGTTCAGGGGTACACAAGACAAACAAGGTTCAGAGGTTGGATTGGCTAATTCTTAAACCCTTACCCACTTTTATGGTAGCGTATATTTTACCTTGGTGGAAGGACACTGCCTTTTCTCCACTGTCACCGACAAGTCCCTATTTTCAATTTGAGTCTCTTGTACTTGAGCCAAAGACTTTCAAACTCGCAACTGGAAAATCTAAATTGTTCTTTCTGTTTTCCAGAAATTTTGACGAGATCAATGTCATATCCAACTGAGCAACTTGTTCTTGACAGTTTTTAGCCACTAGATTTGAGGCATTCTTCCAGTTGTCCCTGACACAATAAAATTGCACATAGAGCTTCTTCCCTTGATAGTATGCTGGCACAGCATACATTTACCGTCACAGAACTTTTAAATGGCGTTAGATCAAACAGACAGTCCTGTAGTCATGCCCTTGCTTTTACTGTTTTCCAAGCATGTGGTGCTTTGCACAGATGCCCATTGGCCATGCTGGCCAAGTCATGGTAACATGGCCTTGACCTACAGCCATCCATCCACACCTTTCTCCTTCGCGCCAATACATACCTGCCTTATTTTCCGTAGGGGCCAGTACTTTTTCACTGACATTGTCGCTGCCCTACAGAACTGCTCCTACTTGAAACTCACACAAGGGCAGTTCCTCTTATTTTAGTCTGTGTCAGCATTGTTCCCCATTGCACCTCCATTCATCAGCCCCTATGTCTACTCAACCTTGGGGGTCTATCCATGCATCCTCCACACCAACCACCTTAGGTCTTCTGGCAGCAATGTAAAGTAAACTAACTTGCCTGGTCACACTGTCAATAAACCAATACATACTTTACGGATTGTCACACATTCATTAAGGTCTTTTAGAATGCACCGTAAATCATGGATACAGACTTGTTTACATGGTGGAAAAACCATACACATGTGTACAAAATACACATACTATACCTAGAGGTCTTTGAAAGAGGTGAGTCCCTGGATTTGCAAAGATTTGACAGTACTGGGCTGCATGGGTGGCTCCTGTGATACTTTATTTGTTATATCACATTGCATATAACAAATTGAAACCCTTTATGCGGCACTACGTGTGGCCCCACGTAGTGTTGAAAATGACTTGCCTTTGGGAGCACATTTGGGATGCTTTATGTTCACATTTCGTCTTTGTAACTTTGGCCCATTAAACTGTCTGGAGCATTTATAGGTGAGCTGATGTAACTGCATTATTGAGGCGCGCACCAGCTCCTCCTGTTCGACTATACTGTTAGGTATACTAGATTATTTTGGCTGTCTTTCCAGGTTGCATCAAATGAGATGATGTCATTTGTCATAAAATGTGTTCAACAAAAAAAAGTCGAGTCATAATCAGAAAGCTCACACCGCTGGTTTATGTTAACAAGCGTGTTTAATTTGATTGCACACTGAACATGAAATCATGGGCCCACAAAGTCAGGCATTCGCATAAGCACACTTCTTTTTTATAATCTGTCCTGATATACATATATTCACACAGCAACAGCTTTTATTGCCTCAAGGCACACTCCTGCTATTGACGGGCTCCAATTTAGATAGAAGCCCCCAGTGTCTTTAAGACAATGTAAGGTATGAAAGAGTAGCGAACAGAGAGAGTGAGACAACAAGAGCATGTAAAGCTGTAGAGGACACTTGAGTAGAAGAAAACAAAGCAACTGATTTAAAAGAGTGGAGACAAAGGAAAAAGAGAGAGGGATCCAGCCGAAAAGGTTCTTTGACTGCATTTTATTTTACTATTAACAATACATTGGCAACACAGAGGAAAATGATTTTATGCAGCAGCTGCACCTTACTTGCACACCGCTGTATAAATAATAAAGTTCAAAGAAAAGCACAGTATACTGTTTCTCGTATCAACATTGAAAACAAACTGGAGTCACACAAAAGATGCACCCAAGATTTATCTTCTTCACACACACAAACTTTTAATTCCAAGTTTTAGTCCTGGAAGAAAGTATGGAAAATTGGACAACATTCTGCATGACATGTACCCAGTATAGTTACTTCAGTAAAAGAGAAGAAAAATCAGCTAAGTCTGGGCTCTGAGCCCAGAGCAGTTGCCCATGGTGTGTAAAACATTCACTGTTTTGACAGTTGGTGATCCTGTTTGTGCGCTTCCTTTTTCTTTTATTTATTTTTTTTCATCTTAAAACATCACCAATTTGTGCGTACTTGTCTAGCATTTTTTTTTATTTGTCTCTCACTTTGTATGGCAATGACTTAAATGTTGTGCACCAATAAATGCATCATATTTTGTATTTCCTCATCTCTTATCTCACACGTCTCTCTTCCCTTTTGCTCAGATAAGAGGGGCACTCTTGTTAATCACAGCTCCTGCCCCTTAGCTAACCCAGCGCACTACAAAGTCTAATCATCGTCATCATCTTCCATGGGATCCGATCAATAATTCAGTATGCTGCCCAACAAATCACTGTTCATAGGGTTATTTTGGCTCAATCCTACACACTCAGTGAGCTCTCATGCATTGCGATGGAGATATTCACTTGAAGGCCGATAACAAGGTGGAAATGACAACTACAAGCCAATAATCCCCTGTTAGCGAGCAATACTTCTAGCCCCGAGGCTTGAGGGCTTGCAGGAGTGGTGTACTTTGTTGACTGGCATTTGAAATGCAGACGCACTAATAGAGGGGATTTAAAGCAACTGTGCAATCACATGACTCTGTCCTATGGACCCCAAATGACAGAGAGAGAGAGCTAAAATGATATTGGCCTGTCAATGTTTCTCAGTCTCATTGTCTGGTCACTTATGCACACATATCTTCTCAAAGCAATTCATTTTGAACAGCGGGTGACAGTCTTTGCTCACTACCGGCTTTATCGGGTGTTCAATTACGATGAGCTTATTTCTTTCTGCTGCCTGTAACATAGCAAACGTAAGCTTAGAGTTGTCTCAGAGTCTTCTTTTTTTTTTTTTTCCGCCCTGAGGTCCTGATCGGTCGGATAGCTGCAGTTTAAGAGAATAACAACAGATCTTAACCTGAGGGGTAAATAAGGGGTCTTCGCTATGGATCCAGTTTGACACATCCAGGACAGCTTCATGTGAGCTATTATGGTAAGAGTCAGCAGTGTCACAAAACAACCCAAAGCAATCGGAGCACATATGACCAACAAGGCTTGAACACTGATAACCTGCACAGGTATTGAAGTAATGTTGACAATCCAGAATCGCAGGCTGTGTTCACCAATCTGGTGTTCTGTACCTCTGGCAGATCATCACTTCCTTTTATCACCCAAACAGAGACATAATCTTTTTTTTCCCCATTCTATAACCTCTAATAAATAAAATGTGGAACTATTGAAATGTATTCGTGCACTGTGGATATATGAAATAATTAAGGTTACTAAATATTATTCCTTCTCTCACAATCATTTGAAAATGTTCATTCTGGTTGGGCATTGTAGGTATGGCATGGGGCGGTTTGCAACAATTTTTTTTTTTTACCTGCACTGTTATGTAAATCCCTGTTTTCATTTTGTGCTAGAAAGCTAAATAAATAGGCATGGCATGCAGTGATAGTTCTATGATATTTTGATTTAGCCACAATAGACGTTGGTCATGCTCATCCAAGCTTTCAGATTGCCCCCTACAAACATGGTATTCTAGATCCAGGCCTGGTATGCCTTTTTAGAAGGACATTTCCACAAAATTATTAGACTCACACTGCCCTCCACAGTTAGTGAATGATGCGACATATAAGGAGACTAATCTTTGTAAACCTTGTGTGGGATTTATTCATTTCTTTTTTTTAGTTCCAAGAACATGCACTGTCCTTCAACTCTTTCCCCACATTATCTCATGTACATGCTAAACTACTCGCACACACTTCGGGCTGGGGGCAACACACACAGGTATGGTGAAGAATACACTTAACACCAAACGAACACTTAAACTCAATTCTGTAGAGACCCATACTGCTGATGTTAAAAATGGAGTGCGTCCTGCTAATGGCCATCACCAGCACAAGGATATGAACACACATACGCACACAATGAGATGTGTCAAGGGACCCAGTTACGCACCCTCGTAAGGAGATGCAAGGAGTAAGGTGAGAGCAAGTAAAGCCAGTGAGGTGTTGATGAACAATGAATAGGAAGTCACTGAGTATTTAATTGTCACTTATGAAAGATACTGGCCAAGGGTACGCTTTCACATTTGTTGGCTCAGTATAATGATGGCTGTGATTGGATTATACATTCCATATTTGGTTCTTACGTGCTCTGAGTTGTTGGCAGCAAACGCTCGCAATAAAGTTATCTTAAATAGTGTCAGAGTAAAATAGTCTACGTATGACAGAGCCAGTGTCTGAAGTGATGATGGTACGTTCCTAATTCCCAGGGGGATTTTTTTTTTTAACCATTTGTCTGCATCACTTCAAAGAAGATTTTTGACAGGGGCTGAGACAAAGATTTAGCGTTAAGTGTAAGAAATGAAACTTGGCCTCAATATCTTGGGGGTTGAATTGGATTGATTGGATTTATTAGCTTAATCAATTCTCATTGATAAATGTAGAAGTTGTGTTTAATCTGCATAACAGTGGACTTTAACAGAATGTTAAAAATATTATAAAAATAAAAAATGCATAAGTACATTACGTAGCATAAGGTACCCATTGCCCTTCTTTACTTTGACATGAACAATCTGAAACTGCACCTTTTTAAATACATACAATACAGTGAACAGCATTTGTTTGGTGTGGTCCATAACAATAATAAACCGATGTGCCTCCATAGTTGTTTCTGCACACTGTATTTGTCTACATGTGAGATGCAGAACGCAGGTTTATTATTCCAAACAAACCAACTCAGATTAGCCCCCCATCCCATATCACCAGGGACAGACTCAAATGGACACAATACAAATACACATCCGGACAGAATCAAATAGACTGTAATGCTGTTACCACAGGAACAAATATTGCCTGCTCACACAGCTGATGAAATAGTCAGTGTTTACCCTCCTCCAAATGTCCTGCTAATTCTTGCATGTGGGGTTATGTGCATGAGGTGTGTGTCCACAAATAACACACCACAGTGAAGGCAGCAGAGCACAATTTCGGCTAACACATAATCAAACAAGCCCACAGAGAGGACACTAGCTAACATGATCATCCATACTATTGACTATTTTGCTCATAAATACAAACTCAAGGGCATGTTCCTTCATGGAGTCACCAGGGCTGTCTGAGATTTCATATTTCAGAATAATACAGTACATTGGAGGGGAGGGGGGCACTGTGCACAGCAAACTGTCTGCTTAATCAGTACTTAAGGTTACTTCAAAGCTACCCATCTCAGATAAGTTTTTTTCTTTTTTATGTCGGACATATGGAGAAAATTGCCTCATTCAAAATGCAAATCAACACCTCCGATTAGTTAGTATACATTTTCACTCTGGTTCTGGAAGCTTGTGAAGATATATTTAATGATGTTGCATCAATTAGTGGCAAATCAATAATAGGGATGGCCCAAAGCCACAGGCTCATTCAGTTGGCACTTTTTAGAGATTAAGATGGGTGATTTTTGCCTTATCCAAAGGTGAAAATTCATTGAATTTCTGGATGAGTCTTGAGAGGGACATTTTGATTGCGAAACAAGCTGTCAACATTGGCAAAAGGCAAAGTCTTTTGACACATAGGCGACGTTTGTAGTAATCGTGCAAGCATATGACATTTGGAATGTTGAGTTCATTCACATTTGTTAATTAGCCATGAAAATTACCAACAGCCTGTAAGACTGGACATTTGGTCAGCTCCTGATGGCATTTCCTAGCTAGCTACAATGCTTATGACAACCAAGTTGTTTCGATCCACAAATTTAATCGACATTTACTTATTTCATAGAATATTTCAAATGTCCTTACACAAAATGGTTGTTTGTCTGAAGGGGCGCTCACCTCTGTGGTGCCATAACCACTCAAATATTCAGGAGAAATATGTCTTTGCTGCGAAAGTTACAAAAAAGAATAAAACACAATATTACGTTTAGTCAGTAATAATAAGTGGCCCATAACGGCATGTCACACGGGGGGAGCAATTAAAAAGTATAATTTTTATTTTAGATTTTAGGATTGAAAGTGTATAGGTTAGCGTATAAGTGTATAAGATAAAATACAAATTACAATTTGTACAAATTCCACATTTAAGGATTAAACAGATAGATTGATTGATTGATTGATTGATTGATTGATTGATTGATTGATTGATTGATTGATTGATTGATTGATTGATTGATTGATATAGATTTTTTTTCCCCTGTTAGAACATCAGCGAAATCTTTAGAGCCTTGACATCTTGGAAAAAGCACTTTCCCACACATTTAAAAAATGATGGTGACTACCATTACCACCCAATTACACAGAAAAAAAAAACGATTTCCCTCTTGACTATTACTTTACACTAGAATGAACAGTTGCCTTGAGGAAAAGACCTGACAATAAAGCTGACTTTCATAATCGGAAGCATAACATTCAATTACTGCAGCAAAATAAAGTCAGGGTATGTACATGATTTGTTTTCCTTAGCTCCTAATTTCCTTTTTTTTTTTTTATCACACCTCCTGTTTGCATTCTCATATCTTCCTGCTGAGTGATGTTATTGTCTGAAATACCTCTAATATAGGGACTCATTACCCATTTCCAAAGTTATTGCAGCATTGTGAGTTTCCTCAATAGGAGCCCACAAGTGAAGCAGGAAATGTGACTCAAAACATGAAATTGGACTTTAATGAGTTCAATCCCCATGTGCTTTATGTTTATGATTTGTATCCCTCTGTGAATACATTGTGTGAATTAGGTGAAGTTTTCAAAGGATCTGTGCCTTTTGGCGGTTAGAAAACTAACACACAACAAAAAGCAAGCTGAAAGCAGCTTTTTAATTAGACATCCTAGTGGCACTTGTCTTAACAAAAAGTTACATTTGAGAGATCATGTCTTATTCCTGATCTTGGAGGGGAGTGAAGAGGTTCACGGACCGGACAGGAATCACTAGACTGACGGCTGATGCACCATTCCAACTCATTTGTTCCCAGAACCATCAGATTTTGCTCTCTGCAGATGACAGTGACATTGACACAGGGCTTGTTTTCGCACAGCCACACCTCATTCAACTCCCCCACCCCAACACACACACACACACACACACACACACACACACACACACACACACACACACACACACACACACACACACACACACACACACACACACACACTGATGCTCTTTCCTTCTCATGCATCAGTCAGCACCGTGCGGCGATTTGACAGCAGCCATATGAGCAGCAGGTGTGAAGTGCAGCGACTTATCAGCCATTTAGCAGCCGATGACCTGTGGAGAAAATGGCCCTATCATGATAAAGTGTTGGATCCCTGTATGTTCAATTACAGGTCAGAGGGCAGCACACACATCAGCATACAGCATCCATCACCGCAGGTATTCATTGTGCTGCCCTGTGAGTCATATCATTCACTTGAGAGGCACCAACCATTCAGTTTAAAAACAAACAGAAGAAGTACTCTTAAAGAAAACAAGAAGCGAGGTAATACGAGGTCCAATTTGTAAGATCTTATCAGCTGGGAGCTGTATTAAAACCGCTGCTGGTCAAGCTGGGTGCATAAAACACACAAATATTTTTAAAATATTAACTGACCTTGAAAGTTTAAGAAAAACAACAAATTATAAGGAAATGATTGGCATATGTGTGCTTACTTTGGTGTGGGCTGTACTCGCACCACATCATCACCTATGCGTAAAATCTATATCTTATTTTTCTCTAACCCCCATACAATATTTTATTGTGAGGTTCATATTGTTATATTATTGTATTGGGATGTTTGAATATCATTACATCACTGTAGTCGTTGTAGAGCTGTTCCTTATAAATTGTCCTGTGATAACTGGTTTATGAGACACGTTATGCAAACACTCAACAAAATCAGTGTTGACCCCCACACAAAACCATTTTTCATTGTAAATATTAAATAGGTTTACCATCTACAACTCTTGACCTTTCCAAGTCGATGGGGGGGGGGGGGGGTATCACTTGAAAAATCATTTGACACGCAACAGGATAATTGTTTAACTTCTTAAGCCTTTTCTGAATTAATGGGAAATTGGGCTCAAAATTACGTTGACCGGGATTTACTCATAAAGAGCAGATCCGTGTTCACCACATCATTAAAGCATTTGTGCTAATGCTTGACAATCATTCTTTATATTTGCCATATATTAACATTCATGTCCTAAAAGACAGAGGGAACTACTGTTTTAATTCAGTTCATGATAAGCAGTAAGCAAATAAAGCCTGAAGGTATGTATTATTAAGGGGGAAAGTAACACTAGTCCATTTTAGCACCCTAAATACATGTTGTACTTGTGTGGATATGTCCTTGGTGACTCAACTTTAGAATTGGTGTCATCCGAATTCATCAGAGCGTGCAGCTGCCATTTTTATGATAAGCCATTAGACATTTGTCATCCTTATTCAAGGTAGATATCTTGCTGTATTACAAATTAATCTTCCTGCCAGTTTAAACCAACATCTACATGCACCGATGCGGCGTGGATACCAATGTGTCACATTCAGTGGTTGGCTAGTGTTTTGAGCTTCACTGGCAAGGCTATTGTCTTGAGTCATTTCTCTTAATCCGCCTGGTCTGACATGCTACTATCTGCATTGTTCCCACACTTGACCCTTGAGTGTCACTCACTCATGAGAAACAAAATCAAAATTAAACAGGCTCATATTTTAACACAGAATAACATTTAAAAATCAATGTACAATGTAGGATGTGTTTGTCTTAATTCATGTCTATTTGTTTTGTTCAAGAGTGAGACTACGGTCAATGATTTGTAAGTATGTCCATCTAACACGTTTAATCGTAAACTCATTATCTGCCTGGCGATACTGTTCCACTCTAGAGCCGTAGGTGGAAGCATTGTATCTTGCAAAATTACAATAATCGCCATACACAGCAAAACGTTTTGAAACGTGTCACCTGTTTTTCATATCAGCAAAATTCATTAACTATCAGGCTACACAATTTCTAGCGCTTCAGTTTTCACATTCCACAATGCATCATCCTGCCTCGATTAAAAAATGCACCCAGCAGTCAGCATCAATACATAAACTGCTTTAATTCGCAGCTCGCTTTCAATTGACTTTCTCCTTTTCGTAGAAACTCTGCTTACACATCAAGGGTTGAGGAATAGCAGAAAAAGAACGCTGAGCCAATCAATTTGCTGACAAACACTGCTACATCAGTGAAGTTGAAGAAAAGGAATACAGTATTGCAAAATTTTCCAACACACACAGAGAAAACAGAACCAAGACAAAGAGCTGATGTGCATGTGTGCGCATTTATATTTTTGCAGTGTTAATGCCTGAGCATGTATTGCAATCAATAACACTTGAGCCTGAGAGGAAGTCAATAGGGGCTGAACTGCAATGGAGTGCATGAGCCAGTGAGATGCAAAGCGAATGTGTCTAATGGGAAGAAGACAAAAAAAAAAGACAAGAGGTGAATGTGAGGAATGGGAAAATATTAACTGAGTTAAAGAGGTGAGATAAACAGCACAAAAACAGAAGAACATCAAGGGGGAAAGAGTCACTGTGGGAGTGATGTGCTGAAAAACAGCAAGGCATTTGTCAGGGTAGGCAAATTTCTGCATAATTGTGTTGTCTTAGTGAGCCTGTTTAACCCCCCATGAGGCTTAAAGCGAGGAATATAAGAATTTTTCTCCAGTGAGATGAAAATCAGCAATAAAGACATAAAATCACAAAAAACAACATGGGGGGTAATCTATAATTAAGGTTTATTGTAAATTAAAATCTATATGTTTTATCTACTGTACAGGAATGGCTTGGATCTCATTTGATACTTTTACTTTTAAACAATTAATTCTGTACAAAAAAACCTATGCCATTTGATAAGGCGTTTTCAGTCAAACTAGTGACCAGCGGACAGCCAACTAGTGACAGGCGCTCGGCCATTCATGAAAAGTAATGGCAGAACTCATCACATTTTGGAATAGTTCAGTGCAGCAGGCCTAACCATGAAGCCTCCAGTGCTGTCCGAATAATGTCGTCGTTATGCTGTCTAAATGCCTTGTCTTGGTTAAGCTAAAATATTTTTATGCCTCACTTAAACTCTCACGAACTTCTCATAACACTTGTCCTGACTTACAGTGTGTGTACTTGAGCAGATGCAGTATATTGTTGTGATGGGAAAATGTAGCTTCAGATTTGCTCCATGAACCTTCCCGACATGGCATCTGTTCAACATTGGCCTGAAACACAGTTTTCTTAAACATTTTCTTGAATCCAACAGTTACAGTTATGAAGCAAATTTGAAGCTTAATTTTTCCATCACTAGGATTGATCCATCCATCCATCCATCCATCCATCCATCCATCCATCCATCCATCCATCCATCCATCCATCCATCCATCCAATATCCAAACCACTTCATCATCAGAAAGGCCGTCTGTGTGCTGGAGCCTATCCCAGCTATAACTCATATTAGGATCAAGACTCATTGATATGGTTACGGTGGAAAAAGGTTAAAGTGAGGCGTCAAGCAGGTGGTGATTCAAGGAAATGAGTCAACATATAGTCTTGGAAAGCACAGTTGACATGTCTGAGTGTGAAAGCCATGTTGTGCTACATGCACGCATGCACAAACACACACACACGTGTGAAGAAATAGCTGTTTATTGCCCATATCATTGCAGACCTCTTTCACATGCAACCCCATAAAGATGCAATACAGTACTCCCATATACAAGTATATAAACATGCAAACACACAGTTCTATATGCCCTCTTTGGGTCTGATCAACTTGACAGATAATAACTCATTTTCTCCCTCTGGTCTTAATTAGGGCCAGTTACTACAAACTGTTTGATGCTCACTCGTGCTATCTTTGGATTGCTCCCTCCTCACTCTCTCTCTCTTTTTTCGTTCTTCCGCACACTGTTGCACTTTGTCTGCACATTGTTGAGAGTGGATCTGGGTACGGAGGGCCATTTTGAAAAGTGCTCCCATTAGGAGTCATTTTAACCAGTGTGCCTCGCACACACGCAGGAACATGCAGAGCATGTTTTATATAATTAGTATTCCAAGTTTATTTCCGTGTTGCAGTTAGGTGTCTTGACTCAGACTGGTTCTAGCAATCAATGTTGCTCTTATTGTTCTTTTTTTCTGAGGTCTAAAAACATCTCATCTTTATGATGCAAAGAATACTAAAAATGTTTAAAAATATGTATTGAACGTTTTTTTCAGAAGGAGCTTATTCTTTTTAAGTATACTGCCACACTTGGCAATCATCGTAATCTTGGTCATTTCACAATCGTAAATTTCACATTTATCCCTCCATTTAATTAGTCCTGAAGTAAAATCCATGCATCCATTTTCTAAACCGCTTATCCTGTTCAGGGTCACGGGCAGCTGGAGTCAATCCCAGCTGACTTTGGGTGAAAGCCAAACTATACCCTAAATTGGTCAGTCAATCACGGGACACTTGTGGAGACAGAACAGTCACTTTTACACATCACTTTAAGCAGGCATCTAAATCACGACACAATCTGTGACCAATATAATTCCTACCAGTGTGAAAACACAATAAAGTGGTATTTATTGTTAATCAATAATTGACAAACGGTCTAAACCCAAAACTGACTATTAAAAGCAGACAAAATAAAGAATGGCATGACAACAATGACAAAGAAACAAAATTAGCATTTGTTTGATGTGACAAACAACTGACCTCATGTATTATGTAGAAACTATCTCTGGTCCCGACATAATACTGGGATCTGAGAAATGAGGATGTAGTGAGTCTCTAAACATAAAATATTCATCACACACACCAGATTATAGTACTGAGTAAGAGTTGGTTGTTTAACCTTCAGTTGTCTGAATAAAAGAGGCAGGATTCCAAAGACAAAAATGAAATTGTTTTATCTTCTTAGGATTATGACCACTCGGACAAGCTAATCATGTCTAATACATGACAAGTATCAAATTTGCGAAATGAGAGAGAATTGGATTTCATTTGCATTGTGCATCCTTGGGAATGTGCCTATATCAATGGTTTGTTTCATAAGACAGAAGGTTGCAGAAAGAACAGGATACAAATATGTGTATACCATATTTATTCATATATATATATATATATATATATATATATATATATATATATATATATATATATATATATATATAGGAAAATTCACATTTTTTTCAGATTTTAAACTTAATTGCTCTATCAACACCAAATCAAAATGCGGACCTTGTTTATTTGAGTCCAAATTAGGCCCTGCTGACTACAACTTTCACTGAAAGCAAAAGGCAGATCGCCTTGAGTATACAAGTTTGCCAAGTCAGTGATTTTAATTTCTTCATTACTGTAAAAAGTGCCAATTAGTGTCCAGGGATAACATGGGTATGCTCCTTGCCTTTTCTATACTTGCAGGGTAGATTGAATGTGTTGTAATTGTGTGTCATGGTGGTAGAAAAGGTTGTGAGCTGTGATCCAGACTGATAATAGCACCGTAAGTTACAGAGCACATTAAGGCTGACAGGCGGCGGTTAATTCAAGAGGAGATGGCTGTTGTTTAAATAGAGAATCATCAGGATTCACAGGCAGCTTGCTTTACGAGCAGGACAGCGAAGACCAAGCTTGAACAACAGCCCTAAATCACACGGAGCTCTCACAGCTGTTCTTCTTCGTCTTCTTTTTCTTGGGTGATCTGTTTGAAGATGTAGTTCATTGACTAGCAATCAGTCGAGTGCAGACATCCAGCCCGGGATGTAGTAAAATAGGAAATATTATATCATGTAATATTGCAGTACAATATATTACAATATAAATGCTGGAGAAAATTGATGGATGGTCAATCACTGAAACACACAACCTCTTGGCAGAGATACGAGTCTGGCAAAGAGATTTTCTGTCTTAAACAATGCGGTAGTTTAAATTTCACAAATGAACGTTTGTAACTGGGATAAACCTGACATGCAGTTTGAAAATGGCTCGAAAAGTAACTGTTTGATGAACATTTCTGAACATCAATTAAGAGTCCATCAGAATAATTAGTAGAAGGGTAGAATATTAGTGAAAACAATTATGCGGATGTTGATTCCAATTTATGCATATGCCAAAGTGATGTCGGTGCCTCTTTGACAAGCTGACCATTATTAACTTTATTTTGTCTGTTTTGCTACTCAAATTCTTATACCTGATCAGTGTGGGCTGTACAGTTGTGCCAGATGTTGCTTAGTGCCAGTGTTCTGTGGTTAGTCAATGCTGATGAATGCTATTGTGTTCCGCCAGCAAAGTGCATGATCACCTGTCACACTGTTTTTTTTTTTTTTAATACGTTACATGAGATGCATGATTAGTCTTACGGATGAACTGTGACGGTGTTGTACTGTACCCTTTAAGTAATCGATAGTCATTTCCTTCATGATACTTAGACTCAGAGCCGGAAAACTGTCTGTTTCCATCTGCAACAAACACATCCTTGCACAACAAGTTCACACTCATGAATCTCTCAGTGACTTCAGCTTAGATGGCTCATTGAACTGCCATTAAAAGAGAGGGCCTTCATTATTTTGGATGTTTCTTTTGAGAGGATACCAACTGTGCGTGCCTGTGTGTTTGTGTGCATGTGTGTGCGTGCATATACGTAGTATTTGCCATTGTTTCTTTGAGACATATGCAGGTACCCATCCAAGCAATCTCTGGTGTAGCACACATGCATAAAGCCATATTCATTAGGCAGGAGGGGTGCCGTTCTTCAGTGCTTTGAAAAGCAACAGAGCATTTGCCATAGTGGCTGGATGCGGGAAATAGAAACAGATTGGGTATGATTTCAGCATATGAAATGGAAGAATGCAGCAGAACATTAAAGAGCGCCAAGTGTCAAGAGACAATCCTGTTTCAGTTAGGGAATACATTTTGTTTATGCAAATAGCTCAGACATTTTGCACGCTAGAAGTTTCGATTCAATTCCTATGGCAGGCGGCTAGGACAAGACAACCGTAGGAACAACACAGGTTCTACATTGTTTTTTTTTTGTTCCACACGATGTCTTCAAGATCTACCAAAAATGTGATTTTTAGACTTTGTTTACATATCATACATTAAGTCACATTACAATCAGCACAAAGTTTAATATGCCATTCTAAAGTTTATCGCTCCGTGCACTCAAATCAAACTACATAAATGTTTAATGTCGTGATCAAGTATTCAGCTTGGACAAACTTGACACTGCTCTCCACCTGTCAACCTGCTTGGATGCATTTCTTCACCTTAGCACACTCACTGTTCCTCTGGACTGTTGACTCACACTGCATAGGACAATGTCGTCTGACAACATCATGATCCATGGGGATTTCAGTGTCACCTTATCTTTAAGCCTATTCTTTACTATTGCCAATAGGATTTCTCACTTTCTCTACTGTCCAGCTAGGCATACATATCATTGTATGCCTTTTTGGCCTTTGTTGCTTCTACCTTTTATGTTGAATCTCTCCTCTCATCAGTCCTCTCAGTGTCCCACTTATTCTTAGCTAGGAAAATACGCCACTTAAATAACCTGTCTTCTGCAAAGAATGTAATGTTTTGGTAACAGCACTGTCAGCTTGTCTGAGTCTGCCGACTTCATGGGAGAGATTTATAGTGATTAGCAACCACTGACACAGACTAACAGATTACCAATCGAACCCTCCGTGATTACACAGAAGTCAGGCAAGTAAACTACCACACCATCGATGACTGCATGACAACTATTTTCAAATTGAAAGCAATGCATCTATTGAATTCAATCTGAATTGTAATTTTTTTTTAATCCAGTATTGACGTCTGAAGAGCAACAATCCCATTTAAATTGATAAATATCCACCGAGATGTAGTCGATATCCTCTATGGTGTAGTACAAGGTGAGTATGTTTAATGAGTTTAATCGAAAGAAGATTGCTTACACACATGTGTGCTGATAAAATTTCAGAGGCAGTGATACTCATCGACGGTTTTATTTTTTTACACGAATCAATTTTAGCCTTTCAAGCTTAAGTCAAACTGGACTCAATTGTAATATTATTAAAGAAAGATGCTTTCCGGCATTGTGTTTTTCTCAATACAAGGTATGCTTTGTATCAAAATCATGCACATACTGTGTAGGTTGTCTGATTCTCAGCCTCATATAAACCTGCGTACTTTTGTACTTGGCCTACTGTATATACAACAGCACAAATTTGCATATGCTCACAAACACATTAAATTGAGCACCTCCACTGGCATGGGCAGGAATGTTTTACGTGAAAATGCAAAGTTTTGTGTGTTATCACTGTGGCTCAAACAAAGCCTGACGTCTTTTAAATGAGAATGAAAGTGATCAGTTTTATTCTCCAATGTTCAAACACTCCATCGTTTTCATTTCCAAAGAGGATACAGCATGTCTAGTTATTGCTAATAGCTATTCCATTGTTGTTTCACACTGGCTGCACTAAATCATGATCGAATGTGTGTTATTTATTTTGTTTTGTGAAGAATAGAGTGACTTTCTGAACCCAAGTGACTTGCTTTGGCTTTCAGGTGCCTTGATGTAAATTAAAGACAGAAGGATAAATAAGGATTAGGGCGACAAATGCATGGATTGTGCACTAGTCAGTAACAGGGAAATGCCTCTTAAAATTAAGCACAGGATTAAAGCACCCCATCGGGACATTTAGTGAACATTTAGAAGCCCTCACTGCACACACTTCTAAAACTGGGCAGTCTAAGAAAGTTGTCACAGAAAGTTGACTGTTACTTTCTCAACTGCAAACGGAGGCAAAATATCCACGCATGCATTTGAAGCAACACACTCCGCTGTCATTCCCATAAGAAGCAACCTTTTTATTATTTTAAGGCATATGATTTAAAAGGCATTCCATAAGGTACACCTGCACAATTAAACACAATCCAATTGGGGAGTTATATAGCTTGTTTTGACTGACATGTGGGTAAGGTTGTTATTAAATATATTATACTGAGGTTTGCTGTGGTGTAGAATTACACTGCATCATACTGAGATTACTGGGATGTTTACAGTGCATGCAGAAAATAGTCACATCATTTTACACAATTTATGTTACAGGCTCATCCCAGAATGGAATAAATTCAAATCATGTACATAAATATTTACTGCCTTTGCGCAATACTTTGTTGATGCACCTGTGTCAGTAATTACAGCCTAAAGTCTTTTTAAATATGATAGCACAAGCTTGGCACACCTGTCTTTGGGCAATTTCCCACATTCCTCTTTGCATCACCTCTCAAGCTTATTCAGGTTGGTAGGGGAGTGTCGGTGCACAGCCATTTTTAGATCTCTCCAGAGATGTTTGATGTAATTCAAGTCTGGGGTCTGGCTGGGTCACTCGAGGATATTCACAAAGTTGTCCGGAAGCCACTACTTTATTGTCTTGGCTGCATGTGCTTGGGACAACGACCTTCTGCTGGAAGGTGAATCTTCACTCCAGCCTGAGCACTCTGAACGTTTTCTTCCAAGGGTGTCTCTGTGCAATTCTTCCAGGGTGTACCTTTACATCGCAAAAATTCATCTTTTTACCAATCCTGAGTTGTCTACCAATTTCTACTTGTGACTCACAGCATAATGCTGCCAGAGTTCACGATCTTTTGTGTTTGTAAGCAGTTATATATTTAAATATGTTCCATCAATTCATCGAAAAGATACAGTCAAATGATCTCTGTGTCAGTCAAGATTGCGTATCATTATCTTTGATATGGTTGACGCTTTGAGAACGCTCGTGCAATTCAAATGTATATTTCATTAGTTTGGGTGTAGCCCATCCTACAGAAAATGTGACAAGTGAGTGTATATTTTTTGCACGTACTGTAGCACAGTGATTTGAAACATATTCAATTGAGATAACATGCCATACAGTACATCATGGTCTCTCTGCATAAGGCTTCGTCTTCTCAGTAAAATCTACATATCATTACTTTAATTCTTCCCACTTCATCTTACTATTTCCTTGTCCTCTTGCTAAAATGCAATGCTCGTCAAAATTTCACATAGTTTTCCAATGTTGTCGTCTTAAATATATCTATTATTTCATATTTCCCCAACCTCTTTGATTTGTTCACAGTTTTCCAATTTTCTCACGTCTTGAATAGTTCTATTATTTCATATTTCTTCAACCTCTTTGATTTGTTCCCTCGTTATTTTACGTCCCACTAAAGGACATTCCTGCCATTATAATATATGTTTTTAATGTGCTTGAAAGGCATAATGTTGGATCCCACATTCTAGAAAATGGCTTGGTGATTAATACGCCTATAGTATGTCAGAAATGCCCAGCTTTCATGGAGGGCATCACTGTATGTGTGATGATTAGTATACAAGTATGTACCCTCAGTGCCTGTTTTATGTGTTTTAACGTCTTATGTGTTTCTCCTTGAATGATTTAGAAGGGCCATAATTTGCAATGTAGAAAGCAAAAAAGCAAGCCTACTATGTCCTTCACAGCAGCAAATGTTTAAATATGCTCGATCCAGTAACATACTGACCTACCTGGTAAATAAATCTAAATTGAATTTCAAAGTGTATATCGCCAAAAGCATTTGCAAAGAAAGAAAGGAAGAAAGAAAGGAAAAAAGGAAAAAAGGAAGAAAGAAAGAAAGAAAGAAAGAAAGAAAGAAAGAAAGAAAGAAAGAAAGAAAGAAAGAAAGAAAGAAAGAAAGAAAGAAATGCTTGTAATCACAGCTGTAATTATGTGAAAAAAAAATCTGACAAGGGATGCAAGTAATCCCATTAGATGTGACATTAATCGCTCATATAAGATTTGCACAAATATTAAGATGACAGGTGTACCGAAAGTGATAAACAACTGGTGTAATCTGATTTCTTCAGTCATTTAAACTAATAAAACTGAAGGTAACTCAAGTGCACATCTTGCAGAGGTTGAAATAAATTCTGAAACTATTTATTACTGAATGGGTGCTATTATGAGACACAGCACTGGCTGCAGTAACTGCAAGGACATTGCAACTAATAACAATAAAGTGTTCCATGATAAGGTGTATAAATTTCAACGTATGGAAGACATTTTCAGTAGTTGAAGAAGTTTGAGCTTACGACCCTATAAACTTTTTCCATAGCAACGACCATGAACGTTAACACCCTTCACTTTCAGTCGATCACCGGTTTCATTTGGTCACATAAGCCTGCCTTCCTTCTGTGTCAGCCAATAAACTTTACCTAAGGTCAGCCAATTAGCTCCTTGCCTACCCTTGTGTTCTACACCACTGTGTTTCACCTTTCCGATTAGCCTGAATGTGTTAAATGACCAGGTTTATGTACCATTGTTATTAGAAGTAAAATTCATAGCTCTTCATACTTATAGTTCTTGCCCCAGGAAATGCCGTTGTGTCTGTGGTGAGCCGCTGCTGTACTTGCAATGAGTTCTACTATCCTCCACCACACCCAGCTTAATACTATGTCGTATACTGGAGCCACACAGGTCCAACAAATCAACCAAAGTGCAAGGGGAGCAATAAGCTTTTTAACACTCGCATCATATATGAGGCTCAGTTCAGCGAGTACCAGAGGATTAACTACTTGTGCTTCGCTTTCCATTGACTTTTTGATGTTTATTTTATTTATTTATTTTTTACAACAGTACACACTAAGTTACAAACGTTGTCACTTTATTTTTGTTTGTTTTTACATTTCTGGTGGTTAACTTATAAGACATCTAAGAATGTTAACATTGACTGTTTTAGTTAATACATTTTCAAAGATGGTAATTGCTTGGGCCTGAACTGGATAAGCGGTTGGTGCGCACCCCCGAAGAGTGTTGGAATTTACACTGTTACTATTGGAGGGGTCATGCCGTCCCATTTTGGATTCATATAAGATAATTTTGACAAACAACCAGTGCAATAAATGCATGCTTATTGATCCTATTGCAAAGATGTATGTCAGCATGAATACGGCTCAAAGGACAGTTTGACCTTTATAATTATGGTGAGGGACAGATGGACAGGGAGATGACTAATAGATACGAGTGCAGATCGAAGTGGTCCTTCAAATCATGTTTCAAAGTAATCTATAGCCTCTTCTCATTAAGTAAATGCTAATTTGCCATCACACACGCACACACTTTAAAAGTATGTGCATCGTATGGGCCCTCTGATTCAGTTTGGAGATGAATAGGATCCCCTTCAGAGTTATAGGCCGCACTGATGTATTTCATTGCATTGTTATATTGCTTTTTTATGAGCCCCTTTTTATCTGAGCTCATTGTGAATTCATTGCAATGCATCATATCATCATCCTAATGTGTGCCATCGTGTCCAGCTATCTATCTGGGCCTTTATTTATAATGGTGCATCAAATATCACCCCGTGTTTTTTCTTTCGTCACATTAGTGTGTTATGATTGGAAGGAACTGCCTTAACATATACAGTACAGTATGTGTGGGCTCGTCACGGATGCATGTGCAGAACTGTAGATTTCAATGCAGTGTGACGCCAATAAAGCCTCTCGTGCCTGTACTCTAAGTGAACTGGCCTGTTTCTGAACTACTTCATCATTTACCCTTGGAGAAAAAACTACATAGGCAAACAAGACGACTGCTCTACCACCGAGTACAACCAGAACAAAGAAAAAACGAAGTGAGTGAGACAGTCAGACATTTCCTGTAGCTTTTTCCTTCTAATTTGGTGATCGGTTGGATCATATATACCCCATCGCCTTAGTAGTTCAGCTGCCTTGTTTCCATGGCATCTCAGGGGAGAAACGATTTCAAAAGCAGATTTGATTGCCCGCTGGGGTTACTTCCCTCTGTGCTGCTAATTAGCAATCGTGTGGCTTCCCTCAGGTCTGTAGCAAAGTTGGTGGGACAACAGGTTTCCATGCTGGCATGCACATACAGAACAAGCATTGCACATAGCGACACCTCCATACAAAATACATCACCCACTGTGACCCACACACGCTATTTTGTGGTGTGTTGCTTGTGAGTGCCGCAGACATTTCTGTGTTCTTGCTCTGCCTCATGTAGGGACATAATCAGAGTGGAAACAACACAAAATTCAGACAAACAGAACTCCCACTGCATTGACTATTAGTATAACAAAAATATTATCAGCTATATTAGGCCTCGTTTTTTTTTTAAATCTGGTCTTTGTGATGTTTGCAGAGCTTTGCTCAGTATTGTATCAGTTTGGCACCGGGGAACAACCCAAGAATGAGCACCGACTACTTCATTTCTGGTTTTTCATGAATAAAATGTGGTAAACAAATGTCATTTTCAACTCGTTTCCTCAAAAATGATCAAATGTTTTTAATTAGTTTTAAATTTTAACACATTTTGATCATGATTGAACCAAACAAAGAGTATACAGCGCTGCAATTATTAAAAGTTGTGATATAGGGCCGACACAAAAGCTAAAATGTGCGACTCAAGATTCGAATTGGATCTGTTGTATTTTACGACAGAGTTTCACAGAAAACAAGCCGTTTATTTCAGCAAGCAGGTTTTATTGACAACGCAAAGGCAACATCCGGGAAACACCATGTGCAATAAAGTCGTGTCTTGAACGAGTGAATTAACTCTTTATGAGGCAAGTTTTGTTCATATACACCACCTGACAAAAAGCAGTCAGAAGTATAGCAAGAAATTATTACCACAAACAATAACGCATTGTTACAAGTTAAAACTTCAGGTCAAGAATTGTTGTTGGCTAATTTTATAAATATGAATGTAGCAGCCTTTTAGTTCAGGCAATATTGAGATGACTGCATGCTTCTCATTAAGCATGTATTAATATTCCAGAATGATGCATTCGAGGCCGACTATCTGACAAAGGCGTGTGCTGCCGGAGGTGCGTTCAAGGTCTACGAAGACCTGGGCCAGTGAAATCAGGAAACAAGGGCGCAAGGAAAGGAGAAGAGATCACAAAGACCAACAAGTAATCATGTCCATAGGTTGTACAAGCATGTGAGTCAAGGGTGGATGAAAGGATACATAAAATATGATAAGACATATTCAGCCAGTTCAGACAGATAATGAAGACGTGAAGAGATGAACGGCAAAATGGAGAGATGCACCAAAAGGGATGTTTATCCTCCCCGTGATCTTGTAGACGTCTGTCTTGTATTTAGCCCAAGGTTCTGATTAAGTCGTTTGTGTTTAAAGAGGAGGAAGTCGCTCATTCCTCGCCTTTCATCTAATTTAATTACGTGCTGACATTCTCCCTTTTTTCCTCTGAAGGATAAAAGTAGCTTAAGCTTTTATATGGAGCTTTAATAAAACTTTACCCACCAATTGCCTAGCTGTGTGCTCAGCCTGAACACAGTGCAGTAAAAGAAAGAAAATACTCACAAGCACACTAACAGACAGCCGTGGAAGAGTCCGAAGAATTTAGGAAAAATATGCTTTCAAAATTGCACAAAAGTTACTTTGTGATTAGTTGAGGCACACCTGAATGCAATAATTATTATGTTTCATAATTCAGTGGTTTATTCGGGGCAAATGGTCGGACTGCCCAAACACAGATATGTAAGGTAGAGACAGACTTTTCATATGCACATTCACATTCAAAATGTCACGTAGTGGGAAATGAGCCCACGCTGCCAGCAGAGAAGTCAAGTAAGTGAACCTTACACCACCAGTGACAGCCTGTATTGTAAATAAAAGGTTTTATACAAGAAATTTGACCCGTGAATTTATGTCCCTATTATTATTATTATTATTATTATTATTATTATTATCAGAACCAGTCGTCAAGTAGTAGTAGTGGGACTTGATTACAATACTCTATTAGTGCACAGAGGCACCTTATTATTATTATTATTATTATTATTATCAGAACCAGTCATCAAGTAGTAGTAGTGGTGGGACTTGATTAAAATAATCCATTAGTGCACAGAGGCACCCTAAAATGAATAAACGTTGGTTATTAAGAATTCCAATAGTGAGGGACACGTTCCACATTTGACACAAATGCATGAACCTTTAAAAAAGATTCAGGATCTTCGTCAGATGGATTGTCAGGTAAAATAAAATGCTCGGAAAGACAGTAATTGTCAGTAATTGTCAAGTGTTATATCCTAATCTTCACTACGCCCCACGCTTGAAGGAGATGTTTTAAGTCGATTGAGGCGAGCGTTGCGTCAAACTCACTCTGCAACCATTACTTGCTTCCTCAATACTTCTTGACATGAATGAAGTCCGCCACTTTAAGGGCTTTGGGCGTGCGCCAACTGACCGACTGTTCCACCCTAATCTACACAGACAACGACCAGAGAATCAGCACGACACCTCCCACTCGAACTTTGCGCATTCCATTGCACAGTCCACAACGAAGGTCGCACAAAGGTCAATGTTATAGTCCTTGTTCCTCGTTAGGCAGCAGAACGACAAGCTGCCTCACATCCCTACCGTACCACTGCACCTTGCCTTCTGGTATTCCGGTGGATTTCCAGGCTGCGATGAGGAAAGATGCTGGTCAACAAGTACACCCACATCTCTTACGACAAATTTGCGATCCAGTTTGACCGCAACAACTCTTCCCAGTCAAAACTGACCTCGCAGGGCATTCTGGTCGCAGAGCTAGATGACATCCCAAATGACGACGTTCCTCTCCTGCGTGTGCCACTTGCTCCTGATGAAGAGGTTTGGACCAGCAAGTTGACACCACAATCTCCAGAAGTAAAGTAACCTCCAGAAGTCCAGTAATGTTCTATTAAATAGATGAGGAAAGTTTATGTTTGGATTAATCTGTTGCGAATCGCTCTCAATTGCAGCCTTCCCTACAGTATCACCTCAGCTCATGCTATTATTGGCCACGACTGTTTAATCTTGAAGCTTTACAAGATGCATTCCATTTCCAGCATTGTTATGGGACTATATAAAAAAAGAGTAGAACTTTATACTACAAAATCAAAAAGTTAAATAACTAATATGTCCTGTGAGCAACATGCCTCCAGCTAAGGGATGCCCCCGAAGCAGGAGAAATAGAGGGAAAGTGAATAGGTTTGGGGGAAGTAAAACAAAAATGTTGGCTGTGGATTTCGAAAATACAGCAGCTTGCGTAGTGTTTTGGGAACAGTGGGGGTAATGTAAACCAAAATAAATCTACAGAGAAAATCATTATGCAACAACAACAACAAAAGATAGAACAAATTACAGGCATGATAATTAGGACAAGTAGTTCAAAACACAAACATGAGCTAGAAAATACTTTTCACCAACATTCACAGGAATGTTTGTTAGCTTCATTATTACATTTCCCCAAAACAATCATCAAACGGGCATTTAAAGACATGAATTCAACTGTTCCAATGCATTGGCATAAGAAGAAACCTCAGCAATGACAATCCATTGTAATAAACACTCGGATTGCTACACAGGTGGAACAAGGCCAAATCGATAGATCTTTCATTGGGCCTCATATGTTCATACATTTTAAGTCGTGAACTGGATTTTTGTCAGAGTATCTCATTTTGTGACGGGTGACTAGTGATTTCGTCCTGGTGAGGTCAGACGGCAATAACTGTAGTTCAGAAGTCCACCAACTCGACAAAATTGACCTAAAATTACACTTCGAAGATAGATTATGGAATATAATATGGTACTCGTGTATGGACTGCTCAAAATATGTAATGTTTTTTTTTTGCAAGAGGAAACAGTACTGTACACAGTCACAATGCTATGAAGTGTGATAAGGCAACATCAGATGTAATAACAGAACATGTATTTTTTTAAACTTCTACAATTACAATAATTATGTCAAAAGATGCCAGTGTGTCATCTTACACAGCATTACTTGGACAACGTAAAAGTTTATATATATATATATATATACATATATATATATATACACATATATATATACACATTACACAATTCACACATATATAGATTATATATATATATATATATGTGTATAGCAAAATATATATATCGATATATGTCTATTGAGCATTCTTTGTTGTTGGTTTATTTTCAGTTTGTTTGTTTGTTTGTTTGTTTGTTTGTTTGTTTGTTTGTTTGTTTCAGTTACTTAGATATGGCACTTGAAAGTGTTATTTGATTTATTTAGTTTTTCCTATTTTCATGTTTTAAATATGTTTGAAATAAAGATATTTCAATCAATCAACATCAAAAAGTTACGTACATACTGTCTTAGGAAGGCACCCCGTGGAATACAACATAGTCCCCTTTAGCAATGCATTTTATGCATTTTATGTTTATGTACGATACGACTCCAAATTGGGGGTGATGTATGGTGGCACTTTAGCTCAGATGGGCTTCGTTCCTTGCATTCCTGCAGGACAGATAATGCAGTAGGTGAAACATTTAGCGGCATCCACATGCATTCAAATTTGCAAAAAAAAAAATTTCACATGTTCATTACTGAACCTAAGATGCAGACACACACACACACACACACTTTTCAGGTGAAAGGCATCACGAAACTAAAGGGGCCTCGACAAGGGATGCCTAATGAGGAACTCTAACAGGTGTTTCTCATTAAAGTGGACGAAGCGAATCTTGTGAGAAGAGAGTGAAAAGTAAAAGGGAGGAAAGGGATGAGCTCAAATATTCCCATGTTATTCATTAATGTCTTACAGGCTGCTGGACATAATGACTCAACATTTTGCATTCACTTTTTGCTTTTACATTCTATATCTGCTAAATGTTTTTTCCACAATCCAAAAATGTATTAGTCATTTTTAATTTAGGGTAATGTTCTGATCTGAGTTTGATGTATTAAATTGCTTGGGAACATTGTTGCCTGTCATAAAGTACCGTATATCACGGACTATAAGGCGCACCGGATTATAAGGCGCACCTTCAACAAATGGCCCATTTTAAAACGCTGTCCTTATATAAGGCGCACCGGACTATAATGCATCATGTCAGATTTTTAATCCAAATCAAATCATTCTCCATTTTATCGTTTTTATTTCAACTTCAGACACAACAAATTACTTTATAATCACAAAATAATGATCCATAGTCTTTTTGATTCATGATTCATAGTCTTCAGCGGGCCACTTATGATTGATTTCATGACACAATGCTTCGAGCCAGTTTAAATTTAGGAATTTGGTCCATATATAAGGCGCACTGTCGGCTTTTGAGAAAATTTCAGGTTTTTGGGTGCGCCTTATAGTCCGGTAAATACGGTATCCCATATTATTCTATCCTCTCTATGGGTGCTTTGTGCAGTTCTTCACAGTTCATCAAAAAGCATCACTGTGTGCTTGTTTCAAGCTAATGGATACACTAACAATACACAGAGGGACTATTTTTTACAGGTGGCCTGATTTTTATCATGTGTGTATGTGTGCTCTCTGCCAAGCCTGCTGCTCATGCGACCCAAACCTGAAAAGAAGGTTCACTCGGTTGAAAAGCCAACTTGCAGATGCATTTTGTTGTCCTTTTTGCCAACCATTGTTTCCTCAAAACATTTCTATTTCATTCATGATTCACTTTCTTTTGATGTCCTTCTGTGTCCCTCTTCTCCCACAGCAGGAGTGGGTCATACCTGGAACATATTGCAATTGATCAAACTGCAAGCAGCAGGACTAGACTGATGTTGTCAAAGAGAAGCTGTGAGTGCACACACGCACAATTTTAAGTCGCACCTGGCTGATGTTCTTTCACCCAAGGTTATACATTTTTACGCTGAAAGTTTACCGTTTCAAATTAACCAGCTGGAGCAATCCATCACCATGGGAACTGTGCTGATTAACCCTTAACACCTCAACCCGTGCCCTCCCCAAAAGTCCTCTCACTCATCACATCAACCTCACCTCAATAGCTAGCCACCCAACCCTGCCCCATCCAAAGGTAGCGCTTTGTTGCACATGGATGCCTTTGCTCCATTAGCATTAAACTGGACTTTGCTAAAGCCTAAGTGTGAAAAGGCGAAACAGGAGGCGGGCGGGGCTTTCATTAAACACCTCAAGCACCCGACAGAATCGATTACAGTGATGTATTGATTTGTCAGTCTGTGCAGGGTTGCTTACCCAGGGCACTGGGACGTGCCGTGAAACTGGGGTGGACATGGAAGGGATTAAATGAGGAATGAGTGGGGAACACGGGGGAGACTATAAGGAGAGTGAGCATTAAAAAAAAACACAGGACTAAGGAGGATGAAAGAAATTTAATTCGGTAGTTGCTAATCAGTGCAGTAAATGCTGAGGAACTGGATAGCCATGTATAGAAATGTGTACACGTACAAGGCAGAGAGGGAAAAAATCACTGGAACTGGATCACATTCTCACCTGCTGCTGTAGCTGTACATAAAATGGCATTTACACCCTCTTGTCACCTTTTTTGAGAATTTTCCCCCCTCCATCGTTAGATGTGTTCAACATTTTGTGTCGGTCAGACCGACATATTACTATAATGTCCTTTTCTGTCTGCTCTGTCTACCTGTCTTAAGTGTTGTACTGTATTCAAGAATGTGGCAGGCAGACAACATCTCATTATCGTTTTTTTACTATTTGCAACTTCCTTGGTGATATTCATTCAAAGTTGAGGCAAACAAATTCTCTGCCTCTGGTAATGAGGCATTGGTCCTGGAACAGACTGCTGAATATGAATACGATGAAGTGTGCATATAACGTGGCATCCAAATTTGGATTTCTCTCATTTCAGTGATGTTGAAAGCATGCACCTTATGTACCTTATGGTGTTTGCCTGACTCCCTCAAACTGTGCTTAAAGGTTCTACAAATTAAACTGGGCAGAGCATGGACATAAATATTCTTGCTGACTCATGCACAAACACAGACAGAATACCAGCACACAAAAGATGGGACTAATACTATGTCAAACTTGCATCCAATTATTATTTTCAACCTCTGAAATCATATTATTATTAGCATAATGTTTTGTTATTGTATTAATATGTAATTATAGAGCTGCCACTTTACACAAATGATTTTCCATAGATGGTGTGCAATCTATTTCTAACCAGTCCAGTCATCTGCCTTTCACTCTTCTGTTTCCAGCCGTGACACGGATGACAATAAGTGATATAGAAAATGGATGGATAAATGGAATATATATCTACAAAGTAAGGCAGCTCAGCTCAGTGCAGCTCCCAAGCACGGGACGTGTGAGGTCATGAAGCTGGGAAAAAAGAAGTCTATATCAGTTGGTGTGAGGCAGACTACACTCCAAAGTGGACCAAGTCCAGGCAAAAAGGAAGCTGTATGATTGCTCCCGCTACCAAACATTCCAAAAAATATGCAAAATACTGTATTAAGCTATTTGTCATGAGAAAATAATGTTTACCAATAGAAAATTCCTTTTTTCATCCTACATCGGGACATCTTTGCTCTCTTGATTTGTATCTATGCATGCACCATGGCTCCATAGTTTGAACAGATTCAATAGCATGAGAAAGTGTGTCCAAACTTTTGATTGATAGTACATATTGAATGAAATTACACACAAATGCTGTGAATGAGTGGACAGGAGTGCATGCTGACATCCCAAGCAGTGTTTCAAAATGGATGTCTCGTATATTTGCGCTTTTCTTTGCAAGTCATAAACTCAGTAGGCGCTGACAAAGATCTTCCTTTGCTATCTCTCCCTTATTGTCTGTCTGAGGACGGCTTTTCACAGTCAGATTTGTGGTGATTGCAGCTGATTTACAAGACTTCCAGTGGCCGTAAGTGATTAAAACTGGCAATGATACCCGCATTTCATTCAGGGAGGAATTTCATCATATCTTCAAAATCAATTGACTTTTGGCTGTGAAAGTAAATGTGAACGTAAATGCAAGCATAATTTATCAACCTGGCAATTGCTTTGTTGCTTTGTGATTTTCAAATGCACCATGGGTGAGAGATTAGGTGGTAAATGATGAACTCAACTGAGGACATGGGGATAGCCAAGATCCTACAAGCAATGACTTGTAGGACTAATGCTCAACAGCAGAGAAAAAGTCACACACACAAGTATGCTTGAACACGCGCAGACAGACATAGCGAGATCAAAAAAAAAAAAGAGCAAGAGAAGAGTGCATGAATAATTCGCTACTGAGATGACAAACTGGTTTCAGTTCCTAGTCTTTATCTTTCTGCACTCTTGCAAGTACCTACACAGAGGGGGCAGCAGCTGCTATTGGCACGAGCACTTTTTTTCTATCCTCTAAACTAATTTATCATCTGCAAAGGTAACCTCGGTTCTGGGACGTGTGTGTGTGTTATGTGTGTGACACTTTGGATATTTGTGTGGATGAGCAATGTGTCCTGATCCAGTACTACCCTAACCTTATTACGAACAAACTGATGACAGAAGTGCCCTCTTCCTGCGACATTGGCATCAAAGCCAAAAGTCACCACACTTGGATTTCAGTACACACACACGCACAGCATTAAACTTTAAGCTACTGTCACATTGCAGGACATGATGCCTAATCTTGAGTTTTATTTAAATTGGTCCCATTATAAAAATCTGTTTTCATGTGAATGGAATGCACCCGTGAATGAGCACAAAACACAGTACCATAAAGAAGTAAATATGGCTTCCGGTGTACGTCTCAGTCCTTTGTGGCATTTTCGAGGATCTTGTGTGTGTTTTGACAGACAATTGGGATGTTTAACACATCAGATGAGTGCAACCTGAGCATCCAGGCTGCAGTGGCTAAGTAATCACACGAAAGAGGATAAGAGATTTGAGTAAAAAAATATGAGTTGTAATGTTCATATTGATGTGAAAAAAATGTATGTCTCCAGGAGTATAGCTTTTATCTTTCTGTCCGCTGCACACGTTTCATGTCACACCTTAGTTGGTAGTTCATCAAATTTCTTCATATTCAAATGCAAGAGAAATGATGTATGGATGAAAGCATGGATACTAGCCACCTCAATAATCAGAGTGTGCACGATTCTCACTAAAAGTGTAAGTATGCACAAAAGCCAAAAATGATGTTCGACAAAACAGACCTGTCAAACCATGCCTATGCACAGGTGTATTAAATCTTACCTTCATAAGTCAGTTTTCCTCGACAATAGCCTGCATGGGTCCTCCCTTCTACTGTGTATGCTCAAATTTAACTATAAGTGGTCAATGCAAAGCACCTCGTGAATATAAAAGAAGAGTAAATCATGGCGATGAGTAAAATGCAAAGTAAGAAAGGCAACTTCTCAGAAAGACCAGAATCGACATACCTATTAGCAAGTTCGAGGCCAAGAAGAGAATATTGTTTCATGGTCTCAGTGGTGATGCAAAAACGAATCTTCAAATTTGCTTCATGAACCAGTTGAATTTTTGACTCCTCTTGACAGCACTGTTAGAGAAAGGGGTTTATGAAATCTCAAGCCAGTGGGCTATCATGTTATCATCTATGCTGAACAGAGAGTGCCATCTAGTGTGTGTGTATAAGTGTCAGTGTGTGTGTACGTGTGTCAGTGTGTGTATGTGTTTTTGCGTGCGGGTGTGTGGGTGGGTGGGTGCGTGCGTATGTGGGTGTGTGTGCGCCTGCGTGTGTGCGTGCGTGTGGGTGTGTGTGTGTTTGAAAGATGTCAGGAGCTATTTAGGAATCCCTCAGTGTGGTGTGTGTTAATCTGGTATTACACGTCTCAGTGTGATATTCACAGTACTCTGCTCATTTTAAGGCCTCCAGCGCGGATTATGCCTGCTGCATGCATGCACACAAAACATCAACAACTGCCACACAGACACACAAACACGCAGACACACATACACGTACCTTAAGCAGCACATTAAGGCCTCCTCGCCAACAGCAAGCTGTCAAAGCAAACGTCCTTCAAGTGGCTAATGATCCATTACACAATCAACAGCGCAGACCAAGAGCGAGATTGATGATGCACAACAAAGCAGGGTTACCCCCTTCCCCTCACAAACTTGACTTCTGTGATGGTAAAGAAGTGTGGAGATGGGTGAGGGTGACGATGTAATGGATTACACGCTCATTGTGGTTAGAAAAATAGGAACAAGCTGAAAATAAAAGTGCAACAAAATGTCAGAGCAAAGCAAATGCTTTTGTTGTGGATATTTCGTCAACAAAGTGGCAGTTATATCCCCATGAGGGAGACACATACTCTGCCTATTTACTGAATACTAACAACAACAATAAAAAGCAATCACATGACGGCATGGGGCTCTTGGCCACAGCAAGGAAAAATGTTATTTAAGTGCAGACTGAGGAAAGCAAGTTCAAGAAAATGTGGGGATTGTGCAGTAATTTTAAAGACATTGAAATACAAACATTTGTTTGTCGCTTTGCTATTGGAAAACTATGCTAGGCGTAAATGTACGTACTATGCAGTGCGGCAAAAAACACAGTTACAGATAGTATGTTGACCCTAACCCTAACCCCTAACCCTAAAATGGTGGCACACCAAGTAACAATGATGTACCTGTATTGTAACATTCTGGCAAAGCGCACATGAACATGTGCATTCCTGGAGAGATGAAGCTTCAAATTTGCTTCATGAATTAGTTTTATTGACACCTCGAGATAGCACTCTTTGTTCAACATTGGGCTAAAAGCACACTGACTTGCCATTTCTTAAACCCATTTTCTTCAAATCAGTAGAGCCATCTGAGTGAGTCAAAAAAAAATCACCGGTTTATGAAGCAAACTTGAACCTTCACCTCTGTGATGAAGCATCACCACTTTCATATGCATATGGTCTGCTGTCCATAGAAAATAGTTTGTGCAGATGAAAATAAAACTTCTGAAGAACAATGACTCCAACAGACTATATTGTTAGCGTCTGCATGTAGATAAGGATGACATATTTTTACTTTACTACAGAAATACACTTTTGAGCCATTTAACAATGAACATTCAACTGTAGAACATCTGTTATACTGTTAGCACCTTATTTACGCTAATTTCACTTTGCCCAATGAGTCCACACGGGGGTTTGAAACAATTAACAAATTGCAGTACAAATTCATAACATACTGTACAGTTGTCATCTCATGGGTTCTGATTGGCCTGTGAACATGTGCCGAAAAGTTACTGTGATCCAAATTGCAGGCATACTCCTCTTATTCAAGATTCAAGAATTTTTATTCGCCATGTTTGAGCATGCCAAACAAGGAATTTGACTTCGGTACATCACAGTCTCTGTTCAACATTATCGATGGTAGCACAGCAACACTCATGTACTTACGATAGCAGTAGATCGGAGGTGTCAAACTCTTTTTTTTTTTTGCGGGTCACACTGTAGTCATAGTTTCTTTCGGAGGGCCATTATGACTGTCAACCCAAATAAATGTATGAGCACCTCATATTATATACAGTATAAACTACAAAACAAACTGACGAATAATTCGTTTTCAAATTAGGCGAGTAAAAACTGGTCAAATATTAAAAAAAAAATGATATTTTTAAAAGTGAAGACAATTTGCAATTCTAGTAATGACACACGAATTTGACGCACAATTTGTCTTCGCTGGGCCACATAAAATGATGTGCCGGGCCGTATCTGGCTCCCGGGCCTTGAGTTTGACACCAGTGCAGTAGATCATTCTCTGTGAGTCAGTGTGTGAAAAAAAGGGTCGAAATGGGAAGGGGGTTCAAAGAAAGAACATGAATTAGAGAAATGATCCCAATGACAGTATATCTTGTCAAACCTCTGATTGCATTGTATCAGATTGAACATCCATTGTAAATGCACAAATGGCTATCTCTAATAAATGGTGTGTGCCGGTGTGTAGTTGCGATGATTGAGATCAGTGTTCATTCTTCCTGCTTTTTATTCCCTCCAGAACCTGTTTCTGCCTGTCAACTGGCAAAAAAAAAAAAAAACTCCACTTAGTGCTTCAGCACCACCTTTCACAGTCAAACTAAGTGACGCAGGGGATGGGGAAATGCACTGGCACATACAGATAGATTCAATCAGTTGCAAAGCGGACACGGCGAGCTAGATATTGGCCACTAATTTAGCTCAGTGACACATTTAGAGTGTAAAACCAGATACAAATCGTACCTTTCCAAAAGGCCTCCAGTTTTTATCGCCTAAGCCAGTGAGAAGTTAAAGTCACTTGCATACTTCATGTTTACATTTGTCAGGCTAAGTGTTATTGGTCCCACCTGCTTCTTAAATAGGTTTCAGTGATCTGACAGCCCGCCAGGGCTCATGAAATTCCAACAGTGGCTGCAAAATGTGCTCTCTGGTACCCGCTGTTGGCAGAATTCATAGTAGCTTATTAATTGAGTTAAGATGGACTCCATTAGGAAGAAACTAGGCACATCCCTGTGTGATTTGGAAGATGAACATAAATTTCAAAAGTGGAAATAACAGGTTTCAAGGACAACCGCAGAGAACTATGTCTTATTTATAAAGTTTTCAAAAGTGGGTAGTGAAAAAAGTGGATCATCCTGAGGAATGAAAACATTTGAAATAGTCCCACACAATCATTTTAATATGCTCAATACCTATGAGTCAACATTTATACTTTTATACTTACAGCGTTGTATTGTGTGATTTGGACATGACCTAAATGTTATACTGAAATGATATTTTCTCTTCTATCGCTGACAGTTCCAAAAGTGGTAAAATAATTGACTAGTCTTTGAATTTCTAAAAACTGAATTTCAATGATCATCACAGAGTATGTGTACCATATCAAGGACATCAGCCATGTGTTGCACACCATACTGGTTTCTTCCAAGTGGTTCTATTTTAATTAACTGTTTGAATAATTTGTTCAAATCAATCACCACTTAAAATAGGTGACAGCAAATGGAAAATTTAAAGTGATGTTTTGTGCCTGTGTGGACGTACGGCTGACATGAAGTGCACACTAACAGCCTCATTTTCTGACTGACTGCCTGGTGGAACATAAAACCTGTTGGATCACAGCCTTGTCGTGAAAAAAAATGAGCAAGAGGGCAGATGGAGGGATAGAAGGACTTAAATGAGTGTGAAGTGTTGTCAAGGTGATCCCATCTTCAACCTTCTGCTCCCTCACAACCCCCACTCCTACCCATCTTGAGCCCTCCACCTCTCATTAAATTCGGAGCTTTAACAATTGTGACATAGACAGTGCTATATTTGACAAAGTGCTAACTTCCCGCTGTGACACGGTTAGTTGTGGGTTAACTCACTGCCGATGTCACAAGCTGGACACAGACACACTTATAATAAAAAGCTTAATGGCAGAATGTTGATGGGATGATTTACACACAAGGACATTTGCTGTGGAAGCTAAGTAAGAAACTAAAAAATAGTCTAATAAAAAAATTGAATTGCAACAGTATGCACATTTAAAAAAATGTTGGTAATATCACAGCCTCGAGCAGGCGAATTAACCATAATGAGTATCATGTGGCTCAATAAAGGTTTATGCATGGCCTGATTTAATCGGAATATTATGAGTTAATTGTAATCCACAAATAACAGTAGTAGTATCCAACTAAAAACAAAAACATGCACATATACGTACAATTGAGACCGTATAGGCATAATAAAGTATATAAATAAAATTCTCCCCTTGTGAATTGAAAAGCATTATCCATGCAGGCCCATATACGCTAATAAAAAAAAAAAACTACTGGGCAGGAAGCCCGATTCCACCAGCAATTCCCCCGTTTTTGTTTTGTTTTTTTCTTTATTGTGGGGAAGCCTGCTTCAGCGCTTGTAAATTTTTAAAGCCTGTCTACACCAGTAAAAAAATATACAGTGGAACCCCACTCTTCAGTGCTTGCCTGCCAATAGCGAGAATTTGTGTACGACTAACGTACTATAGAACCCATTTAAATGGGTTTGAAAAAAAATCCTTTTTTGATTCATCTCATACCTCTTTCTCATGCATTGAGTGGCAAACTAACAGCCGTTCAGAGCAATCACTTATAACCGACCGCCCACGTAACGTATGCATACTTTCAATCGACAGCTCATTTATTCAAATCATATCTAAGAATCACATCGCTCCACTGAATAAAAGATCAAATTTCTTAAACAGCAATAAAGCTGTATCCAGAAATGCAGGAGTGGAAGGACATTGTCACATATAGCAAAATGCCCTGTGCCGCCATGTGTTTAAATTACCTTACAAAGTCCGTCCTGGTATAACTGATTAGAACACTCGATGGCAAATGTGTTTTAGTACATGAGATGTATTTATAGAAATGCCGGAAAGAGCATGCGTAGATAAACTGAACACTGCTAAACACAATGGTCTATGTATTTTTGCATCCAACCACAAGATGAAAACCTTCCAATACATAGTTGAAGAAAAGCAAAAATATACTCAGAATAAAAGAGACAAAATAAAAACCATTGCAGAATCCCCCAGGATCCAGAAGCATTGTCCCTCTTCTCTCATTTTCTAGCACACAAGCAGCACTCCTCTGGGTTTAAAACTCATTTTCATCTCTGTTGTAAGCTCTGCGTTCTTACATATTTGTTCTAAATCCTATTAGGAGGCCTTTGTGATATGAGAAATGCTTGCAAATTGGAAACCATCTTCAGGCGAATGTTGGACACGGGAGGCAATCTTCAAAATCTAATCTCTCGAAGCACAAAAACACCAACAGCACATTTTGGATGTGGTTAATAACACAACATAAGTGGGGGAAAAAAAAGACGAAAAATGTTACATCATGGTGCTAGCAGATGCGTCAATTGTGCATTTTTATTTTTTTATTTTTAATATTATACTGAACTGTCTGGTCAAAGTTGGTCTGGTCATCGAATACTTTGCCTTCTGTTGTGTATTTCATGTTTTTATACTCCAAAAGGAACAAAATGTAGTCCTCAAACACAGCAGTTTGACCCAGCCCTGACGGCCATTCATAAACACTCATGACTGTTCACCATAAGGCTGAATTTCCAATTCATTTAAACCCCTTTTTTTTTTTAAACCAACCATAATGTTCAGATTTTTATTTATTCGTTCATTTATTTATTTATTTATGTATTTATGTATTTATTTATTTATTTATTTATTTATTTATTTGTTTATTTGTTTATTTGTTTATTTGTTTATTTATTTTTTAGCTTGTGTTTTGTTTGATGTTATTTGCATGTAGAGCACTTTGTTCGACCTGTGGTTGTTGTTAGTACTCTATAAACAAATTTGAGAGGATCTGAGCGCTGAGGAAGCATTATAGGTCATTTGGGATAAATGAAAGCAATTTTTCTATAAGTACTTTGTTTTTCTTCCCTTACTGCACTTGCACCTTCTACACCTCTGCCTTGGGTAACTCAGCTTTTGATGAATAATGCAAGTAATTAGTGTTGAGCAACGAATTCGGGTGGGCAGCAGTGTTAGTCAAATGCGGGCAAATCCGACCTATCGTGACATTTAACTCTTTATTTATTTATTTATTTATTTATTTATTTATTTTTTTCATTTACAGTAGAAATATGTGTATGAGCGGCAAGGATATCAAACAATTGACATATCTGCTGATACGTCTTCTATCTTGACAGCAATCACAGCATCTTCGATATTTATCAGATGTGAAGGTGACGGAACACTTATCAAAACTATATTGTGCTCATATTTTATAAATGAGCTTGTTACACATTTATTTAATGGGAAGTCACTCTTGAGGTGAGCTCGACAGTAACAGTTTTAAGGCCCCTGGAGGTGGATTTTTACAGCAAGATAGCAGTGATAAAGAAGATTGGAGTAAATTATCGACTAGGAGAGACTGTTGGGGGGATTGGTTTGGGGATTGTAGATTGTTAGGTGGTGATTGGGAAATTGAAAGCTTCAGTGACGAGATTGGTTCTGGGAGTAACTGGGATGATTGCAACTGTTATAATAGGAGAGGTGGGTTCGATTGGCGGTGTTTGGGCAGTGAGGCTTAACTTGATAGTAAAACTGTGAAAGTCGACCTTAAAGAGGAGGATGGTGGAAAGGCTGCGAAATGAACATCTGGGAATGGTGATCTGACAGTTTAAGTAGAGAGATGAAGAGACAATGAAAGAGGAGTTTGGGAAATGTTTGGGATCTCAGTTTGATGATGTGGAAAGGATGGCAAGTGCAAAATGCGTGGGGAACCACAGTGGGGTTTTGATTTGTGGATTGCAGGAGAGGAAGAGGACCGCTGCGGCTTTGAGGCTGATTTTGAAATGTTTGGACTTACAGCAATGGAGTGTCTGATTAGCCACCACTGTGTGTCAAGTTGAGAAAATTTGCTAGTTACAGGTATGATAACTTGATTATTGTATGAATATAAGAATAACGTCCACAAGGCTACATAACATCTTTTAACAAGGTATGTAAATTGTTGAAATTCTGTTTGACTTTGGTGATTTCATTCTAATTTTAGAAGCAAATAATTATTATCCTTAGGGGTACACCTAAGCATTTTGGTGTGGTTCTTGAAGCTACACCACTAATTTACTGGCACTGATGCGGGAGAATTCGGGGCTGGAATGCAGCAGCCATAGGGGAGTTCTCCCAAACTCCTGATAGCCACCACAACCCCGACCTAAACTGTGTACTAGAAGTACAAATCTAACAATGTTAGCTATATTTTTTAGTCACTGCATGTTTCCCCATCAGTCCCACACCCCTCATTGCTGACATTGACTAAAGACTGCTGCTAACAATCCCTCCATCACATCACCGTGTGGGACCACCTGACAGCTCAGGAAAATGACAATGAAAAATAAGCGTTCCCCACAGGATGTCATGGCAACACATTGAATTTATTCATGGCCACACACTCTTTCAAAACAAGAAAAGAGATGAGACACTGATAAAAGTCATAGGAGTCTTGTAATTATCAACCAAGCAATGTTATATCAATTATTAGCCTGATAGTAGTGCCTGATAAATAGTGCCTGATAAAAAGGCTCTACAGACTGTACTTTTTCAATATTTTGTTTCTATATGAATCATTTGAAAATTTTAATTTTCTGTGTTGGGTAATACTCATTTGACATTCAGAATGTGTTTCACTACATGTCTGTTTGTTTACAGCAAAACTTCCCTGGGGAGTATTTATAATAACTTCTGCTCATTGACTGCAGCTCATTCCAAATGTAATAAACACTAATAGGGAAACATTTAATGCCTCCAAGGTAAGTGGAATTCTGAATCTAGTGTGCGCTTATTGACTGTAGTTGTAACTGTTTTCCCAAAACTCTCACACAGACTAGATATTTGAATTCAAAACATCACATTGACATTAACAGTGCTGCAGTTTTAAATAAAGCACTGATAATTTCACATTTTAATTTTTATTTTTTTTTAAACCGTCTATGAATACTGTAGTTTTGTAACGGCGAGCTACAGCAAGAGAATTGCAACATTCTGATAGAAATGTTTAGGGGAAAGAAATGGCCATGACCTCAACCCAGGAAAAGAACTTTGGTATTAACTCTCGTTCAATTATGATCACTGACCCCAAAAAATGCTTGATTGGAGGTGGTGGGTTATGGACGTATGACAAGAAAACCCAGTAGACAAAAGTTGATTCAAAGTGTACATAGTATTAGCTCTGCTATTATTGATAGAGCCTTATTTATGGACTATAATTAACTATGTGGACAACAACGATAATGACATGGCTCATTCTGAGGCAAATGTGATCCGGTTGCCTTGTCATGTGTTTGTAGTTGGAAGGCATAAACATGAGGTCTACAAGAATTGAACCTCTCATTCAGCATCTCTTCCTCTCAGACAGTAATTCACAGGCATAATTTGTGCATGTGAATAAGCAAAGAGGTATTATCTATCATATGACATACAATGTGTTATTTTCCCTTAGTGGTCGACACTAAAAGTTATTCCTTGCAGTACAATGCAATTTTTAAATTGCAAAGGGTGCAATTTGGAGAATGAAAAAAAAAAAGAAGAAACAACCCACAGCTTCACTTCTCTCACATTAATTCTTAGGGGTGCTTTGTTCTAACACAAGCTATGTTCTAAAAACATTGGGCCAAAAATGGACCCAATGTCCAATGGGTCAATTTTGGAAAACAACTACAATTAATAATTTTGTATAAAACAAATCACTAAATAGAGGGTAGATTATTAGACTTACTTGTGATTGAATTCTTGTGAATTAAAATGTGTTAATATAAAATATTCCTTTGCTTGACTTTCATGAAGTACTTAAAAAAAATTCAATTGTATCTCTCAGAAATGGACACTCAAAGTATATGAGGACTGGCTGATTGCTGCAAATTTTGATGGGTCAGATATGTGAGAGTTGACAGCTTCAAGGTTCATGGGTTTCGAAGGCACTGAGATAACCTTGATTGAAATGTCTCCAAATCACCGGTGAGGGCTAAACACCTAAGACACTCCCCTGACTGATGAGTGACAGGTCATAAGCTAAGGACAGGAAGAACTGATCCAAAGCCTCTCTTGCCTCTCTCGCCCTTGTCCATCTCCATACCCAGCCAGAGTGCAACCTATCAGGTATGAGTCATCTCTGAACATCGCTCTTACCACACAAAGTCGTTGATGACCCATTAGTGTACTCAAAATGGACAGGTAGGCATAATGGATACAACCGATACAAGAGAGAAGCTTCTTTGTGATTTAACTCTACTGTTTATTTATGTGCATATCTGCAGTTTATGTATCAAGAGTGCATAACTGTCATTACTGTACATTAAAGGGCTGAAAACATAGGTGTCATTACCTGAAAATTATACAACAGGTGAATGACTAGTTGATTTTATTTTTTTAATTTTAGTCTTTTAGCTGATTATTTCACCGCCTCATTCAAATGCATGCATGAACACACACAAAACTGTTCTATTCAGATGTACTGCTCCCCTTCACTAGATAGACAATTTCCTTGGCTCTGTTCTTCAAAGTCCAAGGTAACTTCATTTCTCTAAGAAGGGTAAAGTGCAAGGCCAGTGAGAAAGAAATGTTCACCAACTGACTACTACAGGGAATGTTAATCATTTTGCTAAGCATTTACACTTTTCTGCAAAATCTCAACACATCTATAATTTTTCCTTCTAAATATGTAATTACCAAATCAATCAAAAAAGTTATATTTACTTTTGATCATCACTTTTCTACACAATGCAGCTTTGAAGATCAAGATGTGCCAGGTTTTATACTGAAGCACATTTGCAATTGCAATATAGAGAGAGCACTTAGCTTCAAGAAGCAGCAGTGGGAGAGAAGGACATGTAAAAATTGGATCCTTCCAAGGTCATCTCTGATTTATGATCCAGTTAAATTGTAGAATTATACATGAGACTGTCTGATTCATTTCTTCATCAAGTCTACTGGATACAAAAATCTGGTGATCATTGGCTCGGGACAAGTTGAAAGCTGGGATAAATGGCTTGTATCAAAACAAACTTTGTAAGAGTGGCATTGTACTATATACCTGTGTGAGGTGCATAATGCACTGAATAACAAACATATATGATTGCAGGTTTACTGACGTTTTTCTTTTCCCTGAACCAGTTCAGCACAGTATTCTGTAGAAATTGACTTCACAATTTCATTTTAATATGCTAACAAAGAAAAGGTGATGATTCATAGCCTCATTGGCATGAGTCATTGGTGAATGTATGTTTGAAATTACTTATATAATAATATAAGATAGTTGCAATGAGGTAAAAGTGTAGACCTTTAGCTTTACAGATTTTCTCAAGGGGTTCAGTGCCTTAATCACAGATACTTTGACTTTGGCATTGATGGAAAGAGGCGCTCACTCACCACACCCTGAGAATTCAGGTAATCAGCCTGACAACCTCCCCCCCCCCCCAAGTCACAGGGCTGCTGATGTTTACGACTCTAATACACCTCTCCCCTTAGTGAGTTCTATAAAACAGCTCCATCCTCCCTTCACTCTCAGAAACTTGTTAAAATTCAGCCTCTCACTCTTTCTGCCAGCCAGCCAGCCAGTCCCTCTGTCTCTTCATTAAGCTCTGCCACCATCATGGCTGCAGGCTTATTGCACTTAGATTGGCTCCCTGCTTTGTTCCTCACTTAAAGGCTGCAGCAGCAGGGGACTTAAAGCGGTCCTGTTCAGGCGGTCAGTGGGCCCTAAAAGTGCATTCTACCTCTCATCCCCCTCTGGCCCGGTCTCCGGTGGGCTACTCAGTCCGAGAGGTGCCGCTTAAATAAAGGGATGTAATTATGGGACCTGCTGAAGCCAAGATCTCAGAAAGACACCAGCACATTCTATGCTGAGAGAATTCTTTTGTGAACCCACAGAATCTGTACACCAAGAGGCAGAAAGTAGGCAGGAGGCACTGGCAGGAGAGCGTATTATTTTTTATTTTTTTTTTAAAGTGAATGTGTCTGCATGAGTGCAACAATATTGAAACAGCAGCCTCTAAATCAACAGCTCGGATAAGTCAGTACACACCTAAAATATACTTGTCAGAAGACATTAAAAAATAATGAGACGAATCGGATATAAACTCCTTTTTAAGGAGACAGATCAGTGACAATATAATGAAGAGCTGGGCTTGAAAAAAGGGGTTGGGACATAAAATAAAGGCATAGACATTCAATAAGTCAACTGTTGTAATATTTATTTTGCATAACGAAACAGATATTTTTGTTTCACAATACAATCACATTCATTTGTCAGATGACATTGTTGATGCTGGCTAATCAGAGGTCGTCTTTTCACTGAACATATTGAGATGTATTGAAAGCTTTCAGCTGGGACTTTGAAAACCCTCTTGAATTCCATGACCTCTTTATTCTTGCACAGAACCGTTTATCTGCTTGATTGATCCCTCAATTCAGTTTGGATGACGTCATTGATCATGCAGTTTACCTGTTTATAGTGGCACACAACCGAATGGTCAGTACCCTATACGTATTAAAGTAAGTTTATATTGAACAATGAGCACTACGAGTCAACATTTTAAATAGCATGAGGAAGTGTGTCCAAAGGTTTGAATGTTGATGGTTATAAAACCAAAACACAACAGGAGGAAAGTGGAAAGCATTCAATGAAAACACTATTCAGATTGTTGCTCTTGTTGTCTCACCCTCCACTGTTTTGGTGTAAAAAAAAAAAGAATTTCCATCTCAATTGAAAAATCAGTTTTGATTTAAAAGATACAAACGTTCTCCTTACAGAAATATGTATCCAATCATCTTTTATTGGGGAGATATATCTTTGAAGGCCACATTTACAGTATGACAAATTCATTTATATTGTAAAATGACAACAAAAACGTATCCCATCATGCCCCTTTAAACTAATCATACCTCAATAAATTGAATCGTCATCCTAATGAATCAAACCGAGTGAATGACTAAAAATAACCGTACTTGAATCAAATCGCACCATTATTACCAATATATGTATTTAATTTTTTGTAGGTAGGTAAGCACCCTTTCTATGCATTATATTGATTGTAGAATTTAAAGTAAAAATGTAATGAATCGCAAACACTAGAATACTAAGATACTGAATCTCAATCTAAAGTGTCGCGTGTGATGTGACCGAATCTGTACCTGCGACACTTCATGAGGAGCAATCTGTCCAAATAGGAGCGACTACTTTCAGGGAACGCCACTTCGACGGCTATGTTGCTGTTTCTTCCTTTATGGCCTTCTTCTGGAGGGAAGTCAGCTTGGGTTGCTGTACCTGACACTGATACAGGGGGAGAATATAAAAAAATATATTTTGGATTATAGAGATGAAAACAAAACCCAAAATGTGTCAGACAAAAGTAGGATGTGCAACAACAACTTCTCTAGAAATGAGAAAATAAAATTTCATTGCTCCTGACAATAAGTGAGAAAACACAAGCAGGCAGCAGCAGTGAAGCCCATATAGACTCACAAATCAATGTATGCAATAGAACAGGAACATTGCAACAACATGAAAAAAACACAGATCGAGGAAAGAAAGAAAAATGTTATGATTGCTCTCAACACTTTAGAAGTCCACAGTGGCAGTTTTAAAGTGGACCTGTGTGCCAGTGGCTTGACAGAAATAATTAGGGCTGAAGGGCCTGGCAGTAATTTGCAGAGTAGAGCGGAGAGAGAGAGAAGAGGAGGGAGGGGGGGGGGTCTGTCCAAGTGGTAAGGCAGAGAAAACAAGGGGAGGGAAGCACACACAGAAACATAATAATAACACCACTAATAGCACATACATAAAGACATAGCCATATGCTCTGCTGCAGATGCAGACCCAATATGAGATGGAAGGCATCTTGTACAAATACATACACATGCGCATGGCTGAGGGAAATGAGTGCTGGAGAGTGGCGTACAACCACCCATAGCACTTCTCTAATTATCGCAATATGCAACCACCATGGATTATTTTCTTACTGCAGCGGTAAGCACTTTCTGGAAGGCCTTAACACACAAGCGTAAAGGCAAGGAAAGGGGAAGCAGGAACGCTCGGGAATTTGTGAAAATGGCAGAGGAGGAGGAGAGGGGGGTTGTCACGTGAGCACGGGCATGAGAGGACTGCTGAAAATGTTTTGCCATAATATCAAAGCCGCAAGGGATAGATAGGGGGTTGCCGGAAATGCACATTACCTCAATGAAGTTAATAAAAAAAAAAATGTGATTGATGCAGATGATTTTGCAATATTTCACACCTGTTTGAGTCCAAATTGTGACTGGTTCGGCAGGACCATCACATCTTCGGTTTCTCCAGTCGTTGAGAGCCTCCTGGAAAGATCTCGCTGACTCTTCTTCATCAAACTTTCCACCAAGAAGAGAATTGGCAAAATCCTTTTTAACAACCATATAGTGTTCCTTTTTAGTAATTTCTGCTCTTGTCTTTTCTCCATAATTCCCAATAAACCTCTGCAATAAAAAAGGGGGAGAAGCGCTGAATTAGAAGGATGTCGATATATAATTCATGCTAATCTTCTTTAATCTCCCACTATAAAAGTACTGTAAAACATGAATAGAAATTGAATTTGTCTCAAAAATCATGTTTCCTAATGAAAAATCCACCTATTCTAGTGTGTATACTGTGTATTGCCTTTCATAACTGAGTAATTATACATTGAAAGGAAAAATGGAAAAGACAGATAATGAGATTCTTCAAGGCCGTGGATATGTAATTGCCAATTTGTGTAGGCAAAACAAGTAAAAACTTTCTCAAAACTCAATGAACTTCGGTGAGAATAATTTGATCAGAAATTAATCAGGCAGATCCTCATTGAAGTAGACATACTGTAATTGCAATAACTGTTCACTTTCAAAATATAAGGCCTATTATATGGTGTATTGTGTATCAGTTATTATTAATCAATAAGTCTGCTTAAAGTCTATTTGATCTGTTCGATTTGATTGACAGTTCAGTCCAGTCTGCATAAAATCCATTGAACTGCTGTCCATTTAAACACAATATATTCATAGGCCAACGTTGTCTCAGCTTGGTTTATGGAAAGAAAGTCAGTAAGAGCTTCTTGAGTCTGCTTTTTTTTTTTTTAAACAAAGCAAACGGTGACATAGCTTTTCAGAACTCAATGACAGTTCTGACGTTTAACCGTACAGAACGGAGTCTCATTATGTAAAATTAAAAACAATGACAGGTCTCCAAAGTGTTGATATATCATGGTGGAGCTACATTGGTTAATTTGAGTTCATTATTCAGTATTAGAAAGCTAATACACATTATATTAAACATGAAACATGTAAATATGAATTTTACGTTGCCTATCGTGGTAATTACAAAGCAACAAATATAAATACAAAACATTTTTTACGCCTACTGCACCCAGCTCAGATAGCGCCATACTTAGAGGTCAAAAAGTAGGACGTGCGCTGCATGAATGCTGATTGAACTTCTCTGTACCACAGGCTAAACTCATTTTTCTTTTCCTTTAATAACAACTGACCACTTGCGCTGCTAAGGTTAACCAATATTAAGACTGTTATCCTGTCCTTGAAAGTGTCAAGAAGAACCCCCCCAGACCATGGACACGAGAATTTAAATATGGAAAGCCGACTCCTGGCAGCACAGTTGAAAGGGTTGTCCCGGGCACCACCACAGTTTAAGGAAGATCAATGAGCTTCTTTTAATTAATGTGGTTGATTCTCCCTTTGTGGACAGAATATTTAAAAGGACAAGGTGAGTGACTGGAGTGCACCGATTCCTAGTTGAAAAATTGCCCAAAAAGTTAGAGTGTAAATTATATGGATATTTTCGCTATTTATTGGGTTGCTCAGTCCTTATTGCAAATAGTTGAGGTTCACTGTACAGTTTTAAGTTGTATCATCCCCATTCACCACTAGATGGCAGTTATATGGAACCCCACAAAATGTCCATCCATCAATTAACGCTTTAAATGTTCACGTGTGAGCTTTACAAGATAACCAAGTTTGTGGAAAACTAGAGAGGCCTCGTAGACAATTCTAATGAAATTAATATTCAATTTGTCACCCCGTCTCCTATTCTCTGTCATCTTTTCCTGCATGCTTTCCAACACAAATGACACAGGATTAGCTGAGAAGCGAGAGATACATGCATCAGCTGCATGTGTTTAATCCCCTAGTCTTTGCATCCTGCCAAAATACACAGCTGAGAGTGACTGAATTTGTTTTGTTCATGCGCTTCCAACTGCAATGGGCATCCAACCCAACAAAACAACCCAACTCAAATGAGAAGCCCAAGTCACATATTGTAACGTGACCTGACTAACAGCATGGGTTGACCTAGGCAGCAGGTAACTTACATATAATATGCACAAAATTCAACGATTTTCTACAGATGATTGTGTTCAGATTCATGGGTGAGCTAAACTTTCCCAGATGACTTTCTGAGAGAAACCAGTTATGCCTCGGACTGCTCACCAGATACTTAAGTATCCAAAGAAAGGTTCAAGCCAAACTGGGAAGACAGACTGTGATGCCAATAGAAAACAAATACGGAGAATCCTCCAAAATTATTAGAACGGCAACGTCAATTCCGTTGTTTTTGTTGTGTACTGAATACATTTGGATTTCAGCTATAAAGATAATTCCAGAATTCCATCTTTTATGCCATGGTATTTACATCTACAGTTGATGAATTAGAGCAGGGGTTTTCAACTTGTTTTGTACATTATAACCAAGAAGCAACTCGTGGTCCACTGCTTTGGTAAACTACTTTATTTTGCACTGAAGGAGGATAGACCTATACAGGTTATTTATTTGCATCTGTATGTCTATTTTGGGAAGCTCAGCTACATTTGACATAGATTTGATGGGTAAATGATTCACAAAATTAGCTGGAAAATAAATCAAGTCTAAATAATAAATCCTTCATTTTTAAATATGTTACCGCTATTTTCTATTTCCGATTTTTCGGACCACCTGCAACTAAAGGGCCGCAGACCACCGGTTGACAACCCCTGTGTTAGAGCACTACAACAGTTTTTCCCCACAAGAACTGTTGTCAGTTCTTTTGAAGTGCACCGGGAGTTACTCAATTTGTGTCGTCTAAACAGATGGATACAGTCAACTGTTAGGAGTATTACAAGTGCCTATTGTGGCTTAATTGGACAAGCGGCTTTGATGATAAATGGCACACCACCGATAATGCAGAGGGGGCCAACTTGACTGTCCTATGTTGCAGCGTTTACACAGCTGAGTTAGCCACCCTATTTGTTTGGGGATTTTTAATGATATGCAGGACAAATGTACCGTAGTGTAATATTAAACGCTCTCTGAGTGAGTTGATTTTTGTGAAAACATGAAAAACAAGTTCTGGCACTTAATGCTGCTTTGCTGTTTTCTGCAGTATTTGAGTAGGAATATTTATGTAAGAGGAAAAATATATATAATGTGCTTATTTTATGATTGCTTCTAAGCCTTTGTAGTTGAGTTGTATGTATTTGAACATTAAACTATATAAAGATGATTTTCTGGACATGTATTCAATAAAAAACTGAAACATGCCCATCAGCCCAAAAATATCAAGATTTGTTTGGCAATATTTGACATTCTGAATAATTGGTTTACAAATGTTTTTTGCAGAGCAATAAATCTGAAAATGTGTGGATAACATTTAAACATTAAAAAATATAATTTGGGTTAAAGAGCTTTGTAATAAACAGAAGAGTGTAACTGCCAAAGTGCTTTTCAGGCAAATATTATTTAGGGGCTATCTTTTATAAATGCAATCCATCATTTAAGTGTGAGTCTGAGCAGGAGTGATTATTCTTGTTTTGCCTAATCAGAACAGAGAGGAACCCTGAACGCCAACAATGATATGGAACAGTAGTGCCCCCCTTAGTTGAACTCTTGCAAATCACATTTGTACTACACACTGATGTTTATTCTGCGCTCACAAGTATGAATTCTTAGCATGATGATGTGAATGTAATGCATATGCAGAAGAACAATGCCTTATGTTTCAAATACCTTTATCAAGAGTTAAAAAGAAAAAAAAAGAATGCTGAATCAAGATGGGTGAGTGGTTAGTATTGTTGTCTCACAGCAAAACATCCCCTCATTCAATTCTCGATTGCCACCCGATTTGTAGTAGCTATCTTGCAAGAGCTCATCGTGATTTGGACTGTTTTCAAGGTTACCTCTGCAACACAACGCGACTACAACATCAGCCTTTCTTCTACTTTTGAAGACTGATTCATCTTTATATCTGTAGTCATTTTCCTGTCCTCAAATTGTTTATACAAAATTCAGGGTTGCAGATGATCAGGCTTTAGGTCATAGGGCACAAGCCTGTTTTGTAATAATTGAGTCGATGAAGGTGGTTTGAATGTCATATGGTTTTAAAATCAATCATTCTTGAATTCATAAAATCGGACTTTGAACAAATCTATCATGTTAGTTTATCTTCCAAAATGCATTATTACTACCTCAGTCACAGTCCTGTAAATGTTTGCTTTGTAAAAATGGATCTTTTGATTAGTTTCTCAGGAATCGCTCATCCAAATGACTCCACACAAGATCTCACTATCAGAAGCGAACCTTGTAAAATTAGCTTGCATGAAGGGTTGCCAACAAAATACACAGAGAAGAAAAAGCACACACGCATACAGAGGGATTATTTTCATTTTCAGAGAATGTGTGAGAAAGGGTTAAACAATCTACAGTGTCTCAGGGGAAAAGAAAATACTAGATTTCTCTTTTTAAAGTAAACTTAAATGAACTGACAGAAGGTTCAGCTAAACGAGTCAAGCAGGTTGCGTGTGAGGTAGACAAAGAAGGCAGGGGTTAATTGGCATGTGTCTGTGCATCTTGAGATCATTACTTCTGTTTAAAATCTGCTTTCCTTAAACAGCGAAAGATTTTTACATCAGCATCCACAGTGATGGAGCCCAGACGCAAGGTCAAGAGCAATGCGTACATTCTTGCATGTTTGCATTGCAGATTGCGAGGAGGATTGACACTTCTGTTCTTTGTAGAACTCTCAAATTGAGGGTGGGAGGGTTGCATAAGATTTAATTACAAATTAAACACATTTTTAAAGATCAAGTAAACGTACCAACTATCTTACATACCTCTGTGCGTGTGTGGGATTTTTTTTTCTTTTTCAAAACCAAGTAGAAAATTGGACTACACAAGTGTGCATTGCCTTCTAATGGTGCCATAAAGCTGGTCCTTATCCCCCTTCTTTCGCCTAGGGATAAATTAGAGCCACACTCCTGGGACCAGGCATACTATCAGGCAACAAGCAGCATATCACGACACTCTTCTGTGCTATGCTGGAGGAAATTAGTTCCTTTTTTTTTTTTTTTTGCCTGAATAGGTCTAGAATACTGCACAGTGTTAAGCATAGTGTGTGTGCCTATGCATGGGCATGTGTGTGTGTGTGTGTGTGTTGTTTCTCAAGTGTAGTCCATGAGTAATGAGGAGTGGGGCTGTGGGGAAGTGGTAATGACAATGAGCCGGTTACCCTAGGCACATAATTCCGGACGGCGCAAAGTAGTAGTCATAATTATACAAATTATTTATGTTTTCATTTTTATTTCTCTGTGTTGCAAGAAGTGCCTTGGTATTATCGGGTGATTCACTGCAATTGAGTCGAGCAATGAATGAAAGAATGAATGAATGAATGAATGAATGAATGAATGAATGAATGTTTATTAATTTATTGAATATTGAAATGCTTGCTAGTACTGATATGTGGCTTCCGGCTTTCTTATCTCTTGTGACATAATTGAGGAGTGGTCAATAGTCTGGTTGTACTTTCCTAAGAATCACTTGTCTTATGGTGTTTTTACATTTAACTTAACTAAATGAAGTTGGAAACTAATTGGAAAGCATTTTGCCATAATAATTAAGTATAGTTCTAAAGGATATCATTATTGGTTAAATTAGTATGTGAGTCCCATGTGTGTCATTCACAGGCAATCCCATGTGTTTTCTTGAACTATGTTCTTCCTGGTGACTATGATGTTTGCCATTGTGACCATCACAAAGGGTATTACAGATAGATAACCCATAAAGGTGCCATTTGGTAACAACATCAAGCGACATTTAAAGTCACTGTGGTTGACACAAGAGGATGAGTCAACAGCACCATCCCCTCTGCAATTGTGAATTGAGACCGAGTTATAAATAAAAGTTCACAGAGGTCACAGGGAAAATTAGCTTTCTGGTAAATCTAGCACAAGGGTTTTCATGTGTTTGATATTGAGTAATGTATGTGTACGTTATGCATAAACATTAATTTAATGAGATTAAAAACTGTAAACGGTGTAAGAAAAACACCAAGGGACATGAAGGAGGAATAGAATCCAATTTTGCATGAGGAGGATGGAGGGGAAAAAAGGTATTAATATCTGGCACAGTGAAGTACCTATATCAAAAAATATGTGAGAGAGGGGACATTTATTTGACAGGAGGGAGATGTGATATAGGAATGAGAGTGACAAACAACTAGAATTAAAAGAGGCAGAGGTCATGAGGTGGAACGATGTTCCTACAGTATTAAAGAAATGCAAAAGTGTGTGTGTGTGTGTGTGTGTGCGTGCGTGCGTGCGTGCGTGCGTGCGTGCGTGTGTGTGTGTGTGTAAAGAATGTAAAAAACTATTTGGAAAGTGGGCACATTTCTCTTTTTGCTTCTGACACTCCCAAAAGTCTGTGTGAGGATATAACTGAGAGCATTAAGTTATAGCAGGGTTTCCCAAACAAAGGGTCACGGTTCCTGCCATCTTTTGTCAAAGATAAAAAACCTAGAAGATATTTCATAGACCATCATGCAGGCACATATTTTTTTGTCAAGTTGGGTTTCTTATTAATCTTTGTTGTAACAACAATATTCTGTATTCCTTATGGAAAATTCTTGAGCTGAAATGTTTTGGTGGTACAATGGCCTCAAACTTTAAAGTGGAAAGTGACCATAGTGGGTATGCTCCATGTAGATGCGGCACAGCCGCAGCTATAATGTTTCCTTGGGGGCTGAGGGCATTTGAGGGGGGGCAATTGTATTCTAAATGTGTTTACAATCCACTCGGGTTTTTTTTCCTAACCCCAAAAATTCTTCAGAAAATGTTGGGAAATGTTTAATGTTTAAAAAAAAAAAAAAAAACTTCAACCAATCCACAAAGAACAGTGATAATGGAAATGACGGCTGTGGGTGATTTTTAGTGACCTGTACTCAAGATGTTTTTGAAACATTCTATCAAGTTTTTTCGTCAACTATGTAATGTATACAAAAACTTAAATCCCGCCAAAAACATTGGGGATTTCTGCATACCTGCTGATGAGACCTGACATCTCTCGGTCCACAAACTGACCCTGTCGTCGTACTTTGCCGTGTTGTCTGGGCACAACAGCATGTATCACACAGAGGGAGATGAGGTGGCGCTAGCGAGACAGAGACATTATCGTCAAATATAGCACACACAGCCTAGCGATCGTTGCTGATATATGTCCACCATATTTTAATGTGTAATTTGTGCCCTGTAAAATAAATCAAGTCAGTGGACTTGACTTTATAAAGCGCCTTTCTACCAAGTTTGTAAAGTTAATGCTGTTCATCTCATTCTTAATCAGTAGGGGTTTTATGACATTGGCCCTCCCTTTGCAGCTATAACAGCATCGACTTTCCAGGTAAGACTTTCCACATACTTAAGGAGTGTGTTTATGGGATTTTTTTTATTTTTATTTTTCATTCTTCCATTTATGAGGTACTGCACAGGTTGGAAGAAAAGGCCTTGTTCTCAGTTTTAGCTCTAATGCATCCCAGAGGTTTTCTATTGGGTTGGGGCCAGGAGTTAAAAATGTGATACATGGCCACAAACATGTTGAAAAAGAAAAAGGCCATCCTCTTTGTTTTTTACAGAGGATGGGCTCCCGTCATATTAAACCCTACAAATTAAGAATGGGGTACACGTCAATGCTAGTTAATGAATACTTTGGTAATATAGCAAAACAGATAGGCACCTAAAATAACATAGCACGTTACCTTCAATCTGATGATTCTTCATGTTTAAGTGCATAGTGTACCTCCATGTGTCAATATTTATCACAGTTGGGATTTTAAGGGCATGTCGTGCAGTTACAAATGTCACTGCAATTTTGAGGTGTCAAATTGGAAAACATCTTGGAATTTTGACCTATACAAGGTTGTTTGAGGATATTTTTAGCTGAACCTGGTCAGCTAATCGAAAAAGGAATTCCCTGAGTACAGCAGACAAAATGAAAGGATTGCTTGTATGTGTGGATATCCATGCAACAACAACGTATATGGCAAAAAAATTAAATGTAGCCTTTCTGGTGAGTACTGACATTCTGAGCAGAGTTTGTATGTATACAGTAATCCCTCGCTACATCGCGGTTCATTTATTGTGGCTTCAGTACATCGCAGATTTTTTCCCAAATTAAAGAAACATCAAAAATTCAAAATAAAACTTCTAAATTGAGGAATTATGGCACGAAATTTGCAGTACATACACTTGTACCTTTTTTTAAAGGAAAGTTGTTATAATAGAGTTCTAAAAACATATTTACAATATGTACACTTGTACCTTGTTATAAAAAAAAGATGTTTCAATAATAAAGGAGTTCTAAATACATATTTACAGTATGTATACTTTGGCTATATCTACATGTTACGGACTCACACAGACAAATACACATTTTATATTTATATGATTGATACAATATTTTCTGTATGTCATTTGTACTACGTATTATAGTATTTACATGTTTGAAACTTATTTAATGTTCTAATGATAACATATGCACTTATATGGTCCAATATACACTTATTGATACACAAACAATGTGTGTATGTTAAAAAAAAAAAAAGGGTGACACTACTTCACATATCGCAGGTGGGGTGGTCTTGGTACCAATTATCCGCGATAAATGAGTGATTACTGTACTCCTTGGAAGCCAATTGTACTCCTTTTTTTGCGAGGTTCTTATATATTAACTTTTAAGTATGCAATAGAGGATTTAACTGCCTGGAAACTAAACTACAATTTCAGAAAAAAAAAAGAAATAGTATCACTTTGAAAGACAGTGCCATGACTGATGACTTACCAGTTACAGGTTCATCCTTCAGCACTCGGATCTTCAGCTTGCCTGCTGACAATGGCTGGAAAAAGGGAACAAACAGTTTAAGCTTGCAACAAAAGGCTCCCCTGTCAAGATATATAAGTCGGATTTAAACAAAAAACGTATTCATCATTCATTTCCAAACGTCAGAATAGGTTAATTGTAACCAAGGTCAATTGAGTGCATATTCGTCAGTTACTTTAAAGCAATCAAAAGTGAACATCTTGGAAATCCATCAAAGATATATTGCATTAAGGTTTGACCCAATAGCATGTCACCACAGAATCAAAATGAGTACTTTTACCAGGTGGCATTAGTCTCATGTGTCTAAATAGATACAGCGACTAAATTCTTGTGAGCATAGATTCAACAAGCAAACAAAATTAGTACCTTTTGGTTTTTCTTGGCGCCTTGCGTCACAGCACTGCTGCTTATTGATGCTAATCGTTCTGATTTCCGATAAAAGGTTCCTGATTGCCTAAACGGAGAGAAGCAACAAGAGGGTATTTGGTAGTTTAGCTTAGATAATCAATCATACAAACCTAAATTTATTTAATAGTACTTTATCAGAGCTGTATCCTTTTATAAAGATTTTTGATTCTTGAATTCTTCCTTTTTGAAACACTCCCTCACGTGTCCCAAATTAGCTTTACTCATTGGTTTAATCACATCTCAGGTAGCCTTTTCCTGTTCAATATCTTAGCCAACTGAAACTCTATCACAGTCTGTGTTCCCAACCTATGTATGTCTCTCAGTTTTGTTCCGTATTTACAGTTGTATAATTTACTCACAGATAGACTTGTTCATTTTTTATCTCACTTTTGTCACTGTTAAATTCACTGAAGTTGGACATATGGTGGAAGCATATTGTTGGACAAATAAAGTGTGCTTGTTCTTTTGATCTCTAACTTCATGCTGTGATTTGATCCATTTGCCATCAGTACACAGAGTCGGTGATGTTATTTCAGGGACAGATAAAGTACCAAAAGGCAATATAGTCAAAGGAGGAAACATCCTCACAACTCAATTCTCAATTCGATTAATTTCAAAAGAAATTCGAAAGGTATTGCACTCAAAGACAAAGGTTCACAACAAATGAAATGACTTGAGAGTTATCGTAAATAAAAACGTAATCCTAGAAAACAGCATATTCAATGTATGAATTATATGAATATATTAATTAGTACATTAATGTATGTACTTGATTAAGTATCGTCAAGGGAAACGTAATGTAGCTACAGTATTCCTCTTTTCTCCTTCAGCACATCTGGCCTTTTTGCGAATTTGTAACTACTGCTAAGAAAAAGAATTGGATTACTTTAAAACGTATCATTTTTTTTGACTAGCTGAATTGAACACTAACTGCTCAAAACCACAGAGAAGTATGTTTCTGTGGCAAAAACATAATGCAGCAGGACTTCTAAATTCGAATAAAGAGTTTTGTGAAGATGCAAAAATGGATTTTTCTTTTAGATGGGAGTTATTCATGCTCATTGTATTGAATTATTTATGCTACTGTGAAGGCTGTTTATTTTTGGTTGAGTTGGCAACCTGTCACAGAAAGTCAAACAATATACGTGTGTAAAAGAATGTGCGTTTAAATGTGACGACAGACTTGCCAACTCCCTGAACTCTGTTGGTGTGTTATGCTGACACTGAGGGTGGGCGTCAGGTAATCACCTCAGCGCCATCTCCCTGGCAACTGACTGTCGCCAAGGGAGACAGCTGAGGCACACCTATGCTGGGGTAGGGTGACAAGTTGTCGCTTCAGGACATGTGAGAAAGAAATAAGGTGTTGGGAATCGTGGTGGACTTTGCATTAGCAAATATCTCATTATCTAATCCACAGACAGATTCACTTACATCTAGGTGCACAAGTAGGTCGCTTTCACAGATTCAACAAGGACACATTCATTGTTTATCTACCTTACAAACGCATAGTTATACAGAGATGTTCAGGCTCAAAATATCACAGTGCTTTCTACGTTTGATTAAATAATATCAAAGAAGGCCGCATTTCCTACATGATAAAACATGCCCACTCTTCAACTTTCCAATGCTGCCTCTGACTTGATCTCCAACCAACGTTCAGTCTGGTACCATATCGATCGCACCGAAAAAGGTGCCCTTAAATAATATAGGATTTTTGTTTAAGACAAGGGATAAGAGAGCCAATAGTATCTACAATCTGAAGCCGAAAGTCAAAGCCACATTAAAGCTGGAAGTCGGGCGGCCCAATCATAGAAGGATGTACTACATTTGCCCCAAGCCATCGGACTGACTTTATTATTGCCTTTGTCGTCGTCACAAAACGATTACACCACATCTCCTCTCAGCAAACTAAATTTGTACATCTATTCGTTGGGGCCCAATAACTGAATCCGCCTCTAATACAAGGATAAGGCATCCATCTACTCTGGGAGCAGTGTGATCTTGGGGACAAGCAAAGAGAAAAACAAAGCGGTGCATAACAGATACACAACAACACGCACAGCTTGAGGATAAATCACAGCTTGAAGAGTTGCAGGGAAGGCTTGTCAAAGATGCACTCCGGTTGTACTGAGGACAATTTAGAGAGGGAACTGAAAGGATTTAATTCTAAGAAGCCTGCATGTCATAAAGCAGAAAACGAAGTTATACATTGCCAATCAGAAAAGGACAGATGAGATGATTGGGGCACAGTGCGAAACTACATGACATTTCCAAAAGCATGTGCGTGAAATGTGTTATGGTCTGGTGAAATCAAGTCGGTAATCTTAATTCAAAACTGGATGGTTGGCACAGGAACAACAGTGCATGTCATCATAGAAACGTTATACCCAACAGGTACGAGTTGCTAACCTCGGTGCTATTATTCAAGTGAATTATAAACACAATACTAGAATTTTTTTATGTTGCTGTCTCGTTTCATGAAATTTAAATTCTTTACCAAAATGTTTGGTACTTTATATCAGTGTGTTAGTAGTTTACAATATAGCTAACATAAGCCAACCACTACATTTGAAGAACAAGGCAGTGCGGCAAAGTTACCACAGAACATAAGGCCAAAATTAAATGTTGTGATTTATGGAGTGCTGTATCAAAATCACACAGGCAGCTGTGCCCACACCATGCATCATGAAGCCAGTGAAGCTGTAAATGTTGCAGTATTTCAACATGACATGGAGCGCTATGTTCATGTGTTATCTGTTTAGCTGCAACACAGCACTCTCCCCATATTGATTTATAGCTCATTTATTAGAATTGGATGTTGGACCTCCAGTTATGCCGCCTCGTTCAGCTGACTTACGTTTAAAAGCAGACTGGTCACGGTCAATAATAAGAAGATTTCGAAGGGGGAAAAAAATCATTGGGTGGGAATTGATCTCAAGGTCAATGGCACAGTCAGTGACGTGAACCACTATACTATCAATCTTCAAATGTGTCTTCCTCTGCTTGATTTTTTTTCTCTGCAACCATTACTGACTGTTTTGTGTTACAACTGGTGAAATGGGAAATTTCTCTGCACTTAACTTTAAGCCTCTTAAGTCTCTGATCCCTCTCTTTAGCCCCTCTAATTATAGCCCATCAACATGTCAGATTCAGTATAATGTTATTTTCCTATTACAGGAAGAAAAAAACGAATGTAGTCTCAAATGGTGGCCATGATTCACTTAGTTCCAATCTATATAGAGTAGAAAAATATTTTCTATCTTTGTATTAGAAACAACACGTAAACAGCTTGTGCAACAGTGGGAATTCATCGTCTCGTCAAAATCACTCTGTGTACAGGCATTAATGTCTAAAACACTGGCAAGAATATTGAGTCTAAATGACTGAATTGTGCCCAAAGTGTCAATATTTTCTCTGGCCACCATTATTTTTCATCACTGCATTTACACGCTTGGGCATAGAGCTCACTAGAGCTTCACAGGCTGCCACTGAAATCCTCCTCCACTCCTTTAGGATATTCCAGAGCTGGTGGATGTTACATACTTTGTGCTTCACCTTAGTTTTAAATACTCCACAGATTCTCAATGGGGTTGGGGTCTGGATCTATGCTTGGCCAGACATCTGATATCCCATGCTATGTAAGTAAACAAACACTGCCACTGTTTGAGGAAATACAGCTATTTCTAAGACTTTGATGAAAATTCAATTGGGGTTTTTTTTCGATATTTTTCTGCTCTTTGTCTCTGGTTGCATTTCCAACTGTCCTTTCCCACTTCTCTTGACTTTTACAGGTCGCTTTCATCTCCACCGCAAAAGCTGAACCAATGATACTCACCCTCTCTCGCCTTTCTCTCTTCTCATACTGTCTTTCAGCTTTTGCAGTTTCTCTTCCAGCTCATTGCTCTGCTGGGCCAGAATCACTGTCTCCAACTGCAGACCGTGTGGGTTCCTAGGGTAACACACACACACACATACACACACACACGCACACACACACCCGCGTTTATGAAGCCAGTCAATGATAGTCAATCATACAAATGATGCACTCAATCAGATTAGCAAACCAGGCTCTCATCAATATGTTCAATCCATCCACTGCGCAGATCCCTGTTGCCACGGCTGATCAATATTTTCATCAGTTAGTCACAGGATGAGTGTAGCAAGCATCAATTCACTCAATTACTGGCTGGCAAATGAAAAAGTATACATGGACGTTGGACTACATTTCACAGTAAGTAAGTACTATGGAGCGACCAAACACGCTGAACTGCAAACTTTTACAATGATGCCCACAAAATGAATTGTACATCCACGTAAGCAAGTAAAGAATGGCAAACAAGTGACTCAGATGTATATTTTTTAAAGTCACATCTGCTGTGACATTGATGTTATCTCAGCTTACCTCGCACTGAATTGTAAAGATTTTGTTTTGGAAAGCATCGCAAAGTCTTTTAAATTCATGTCTCCTCGTGGGCTGGGAGGCCTTCGTCTTTTTACCAGGAGATTACATCTGCAATAAGATCAAACATATATATATGAACACGCTCACTTCGAACTAGCTCACATTCACTACAGCACCACTGTCAGTGACTACTAAACGGATGCTGCTGAGGAAGCGTGACCAGAGCAGACAGATTTGGCAAAAGCTATGCAAGGTAGTTAAAACAACTGGCAGTAACTGTTTAAAGGGCTATTGAGAAATTAGTTAAGTGAGACATATTAGGTATATTGTTATAACGAGAGCAGGGAAATTGCCAACAACATAGATCTAAAACACTATCTAAAACATAATGGCTTTGGAATGAGGGTTGTTAAGTTTCACTCAAAGGGACGAGGAATTGAAAAAAAAAAAAGCAACTAGTTAATGTTCACCTCTGATTCTACAACATCCATCCATCTTCTATACCGCTTGTCCCCACGGGGGTCGCGGGCGTGCTGGAGCCTATCCCAACAGTCATCAGGCAGTAGGCGGGGGACACCACGAACTGGGTGCCAGCCAATCGCAGTGCACACAGAGACGAGCAACCATCCGCACTCGCACTCACACCTAAGGGCAATTTTGAGTGCTCAATTGGCCTACCAAGCATGTTTTTGGGATGTGGGTGGAAACCGTGGTGCCTGGAGAAAACCCACGCAGGCATGAGGATATCATGCAAACTCCACACAGGGAGGATCGGAGGTGGAATCGAACCGGCACCCTCCTAACTGTGAGGCGGATGTGCTAACCAGTGCGTCACCAAGCCGCCCTTGATTCTCCAACATTATTCTTACCAAAAAAAAAACATCAGTTGACCTATATTCTATATTGCTTTTCTTCATTGGAGTGGGGTGGGTAAAGTGGAGCCTATCCCAGCTGACTGTACGAGGTCAGTTGGGGTACTATTTAGAAAGTCTTCTATAAACCTAATGTGATTATGGGAGGAAACCAAAGTTGGTCCAAGCTAAAACGAGAACAAAGACTGTGAGGGAGACGGACCACTTTCCATGCAAACATGTGGATCAGTAGTATGCTCAGTAAATTCTATTGCACAAGAACATTTCTTTGCAGGTGTGCATTTCAATTGATCGGGATTGATTTAAATCCCTCGATTATCCAACATACCAAAAAAAAAAAAAAAAAACACACCTATTGATAGAAAAAGCAGAGAAAAATATCAAGAAAAATAATACCTGTCACTCTTTGTAAACTGGATTGCCCTGGTTTGTTGTGATATTCACATTGCTAATAGTTCACTTGGGCTGAAATTGTAAATTTGAAATACTCCTTTAAATAAATAACTTGGCTATTAGTGTGCGCGGAACTGTAGAAGGAAAACCGAGATACGCCAAGTAAACAAACCGAATGTTACATTAAAACAAACAGGTATAGTAAAGCTGCCGAGTCGCTAGGATAAATTATTACATCATTGGCACACGAATATTAAGTAACTCTATAACATATTGTAACCTAATGGCACACAAAGTTTCTTCGTGCATACAACGATTAAAAAAAACGTCATGGTAACTACATGGATTAAACTCACCTGACGTGTTGAGAACTGATGTAGTCCTCCTTCAATATTAAAACGTTTTATTCACGTTGTCATATAAACTTGTCGTTTACTGGATGCACGCGTCCAGGTAGAAATGTTGTTTTGTGTTTCCATGACTACCAGAGCACGTGATCCGACGCTTCTTCCCACGATTGCTGCGCAATTGACGAGATTGCTGCGCAATTGACGAGATTACAAATTCTAGTTTTATGAAAATAAATCTTTGTGCTAATTGACTTTTCCTCATTTTAAGTATCTGGAGTGAAATTTACTTTATAAAATAATAATGTTTTTCACTCAGAAATTGTAGGTAATTTTTCCTTGAGTTTTACTTGGGTACTAACAAAATATTAGTTTTGTTAAATAAAATAATGGGCTAATTTTAGAGTAAAATATACTCTACGAAATTTACTGTATGGAGCTTCATCCTCTTATAATGCCCTTTTTATGTTAATAATGCAATCAGAACATGCAATAACCCGATTAAATGATCAAGATCGTCCCAGAATTACTAAATGAACACTTAAAATCTTCTCTCATTCATTGCTTCAATATATTAAGACTTTACACAGTAACAGTAACAAAACATATAACAAGCGGAAATGAAACTATGCAGCTCCTGTATGCTAATGCAATGGAACTCATGTTTATTTTAAGTGGAAAATAATATTTTTCTTTAAATTATTGGATTAATATTGTATTTATTGTCTTTGTGTGTGTTTTATTTACTGGCATTATGTTACAGCTACTGTTATTGTTGGTGAAGTGTTCTATAAATAAAGTTCAGTTATTTTGCCAGCATCCAAATCATGACAAAAAAATTATGTCAAGGCTCTTGCTGTTACTATTGTCAACGTAATGCATTATCCTCAAGTACTTTCACTTCATGACTAGACCCTGCTCTTTCCCACCTTTTGTCAGTCTACCTATTTCTAGCTTTCTATTGCTCTACATGCTGGAGTAAGAACTCTTGCCCTTGCCACAATGGATGTGTGCACGTGTGACTTATTGAGCGTAGCTGTAGGTGGATGGTCATTTAGGGTCGTGACCCTTCTGCTGCATTCTGTTTCGATTGCTGAGCAGTGACTCTCCACCACTCGTTTTTGCTCCCTCTCACTCTCAGACTGGCCTGTAATGGATGACGCGCGTGCACAGGCATACCGATATGTGAAGAAGAGAAGGTGTAGGAAAAGAAAAGGAAGGACGATACTAAAATGAAGAATACGTGGTCAGGAAAAGAAGCAGTTATGAATCTGGCAGCAAACAAAATAGTGATAGACACAAAAGAAGAGGTACAAGTGTGCAACAGAATGCTCAACGAGCCTATAAAAGCCGAGCAGTTGCCATAAAAGGACATGCAATCCGCTGTGAAATGTCAAGGCCATTTGTGTCATTAGGAGGCAATGACAATGGGTTGGTAATGAATGTCATCTGCTGGGTTTAACCTCATTTGGCTGCGTTATGCTACATGCATGACGAATACTTTGCCAGCAATGTATCATGAAAGTCAGCACAAATGAGTTTCCATAAATGGCAGAAAGTGCCATTAACCCTGTTGCTATTCATACAACCAAGTTGATATTTTCAATTTGATGTCATTTTATTTACCTTTTGTCATGTTTTTGTTTGGTGGAATCAAGTATTGTGAGATTTTTTTTTAAAATTTGCCTTGGCTCACTAAAGGAAAATGATAAAGCGCTGCGCTAGATGAAAGCACTTGTGCTGCAGTCTATCACAGGATTAAGAGCAAGCAAGAATGTTGAAGTGGATGGACACTCTGGTAATCCTTCACCTCATCTGACCTGCATGTTTTGGACTGTATGGAGAAAACGAAAGCATGTGTAGGAATACATCAGTATAGAAGACTCAGACTACACATCAGGTAGGAATTGTTAACAATGTCATGCTTTCCATTCTCCATTAGAACTGCTGGGTTGAAAATTGGACTAACCCTGGAAGTTGGAACAATGTGACCCAACTTTGTTTTGCAAAAAAAAAAAAAAAAAGGTTTGACACTCCTGGGTTATATTGTACATCAATTTCTTCAGCTGTTTTAACATTCAGGCTTATCTGTTTTTCCAAAGAAACATTTATCGTTGCAGTCAACTGAATGCCTGCAGTCAACTATAAGTGATTTGTTGTTAACTTATAAAATAATGCTAATAGATGTTTTTAAATTACCTCCTGCAGTGTTGCGCCTCATCAAACACCAGCACCTTTCTTTTGAAAATAATGATATTCCATTTTGAAGAAATACTGGAGGGAAAAAGAAACCAAAAGTTGTGATGGTGGCTACTGCAGATGAGAAGTTAAAAAGAGAATCAATGATATCTCATTATTAGCCACAGGCAAGAACACTTCAGACTTGAGGTCACAAAGAGGGGAGATTTTATGAGAATTATTATCAACTTTCAGGATAAACAACAACAAAATCAGCCATAAAGATGCCTTTGGCTAAAGGAAATATTTGTCAAAAATTACATCTCAGTCTCTAAATTTCACAAAAAAAACAAAAACACTTTAAAAAGTTCATATTATTATGTGTTGTGATACAGTAGTTATGATAATAATATTGAATCATGGAGTTATATATAAAAAGATGGCCTGTGAAGAGCGCTCCGACTTGCATGTCCAGGCATTTTCTTAACTTTTATTATCAATGAGAGCACTAAAACACAAAACACTTGTTTTCGTCAACAATGGGAACTGACAGAGACACTGAGTAGACTGCAAGGAAAAAAACTAAGAAAAATTCAATGTGATTAAATGCGTGATAAGTAGCCTGAAAAAGAAAGGCCAATTAAATGTGACTGATGGTATGAAGGTGCATGATCTGAGGGGAAGACTATCCCTTCTTCATCACTGAGACAAAGAGACAGACATGTAATAAGAGCTCTGGTCTGGTTATGGGTGAAGGGGGATCAATGAGCTGGATGAAAAAGGCCAAGTGAAAAATGAAGGGTCTGAGTGTGGGTGAAGTGGGGCAGGAGATGAGTGCAAGAAGTGAAAGAGGAAAGGAAGTAGCAGCAGGAAAGACACATCAGCCATTCTTCATTGTGAAGTAGTATGAGTTGGCGGCCTACGTGACGCGCACAGACACATGGCGTAAAGATGTACATACGTCAAGGCTGCTATGATTGCTGATGACTAGCTTGTGCTAGACAATGATTGCACTGATGACACACAACCACCTGCAAAAAGAAAATAGACAGAAGGACACAGGGAGAAGTGAAATAAAAGCCAAAAAAGAAAGAAAGAAAGAAACTTTTCCAATGGCATCAGAAAGCACATAATAAATGTTTTTCTGCACGTTATTCAGGGTGCTGATTGTGACGTGGGCCCAGGTGCAAATACAAGTAAAACATCGGGATAGGAGCAGGAAAAATTATTGTATGGCTGTGGTTGGAGAAAAATGCTCATTGTCAGACAGGGTTGAGAAAAATTGGGGTGCAGGCGCATCAGGATCTGAAGTAGCTGGGCAAGGGAAGAGCGAGATGCAAGAAGGCAGGAACAGAATGTAGAACAGGGAAGAGAAATGATTTCAGAACCCAAACTCAAATATTCTTAATGGCAGGATGCAACAAACTCAACAGAGGCTGTTAACGCTCTGGCTGTGTGGCGAGACAGCTGCGTTAGTTGGATGAGATGCAACTGCTGGCTGGCTCCAACATGCATGTGTCCAAACCTGCAATTTCACATACACACACACACACACACACACACACACAAACACACACATGTATATATATATAAATAGGAACTGACCTGAGGATATAAAAAGGGAAAACCAGAGAAAAACATGTATCATTTGCAACCTCCTCTGTCCTCAACAAAGGTGTCAAAACCCGGTCCAAAAAGTAGCAACCCTGCCATAATTTATGTGCAGTGGTGCTTCTACTATATATCAAGTCAAATTTATCAATCACAAAATGTGTCAAAGGGCTTCACGTGCTCACAATTGACAATATTGACAACATACCCTGATCTTAACCCCAGGAGGGCAAGGGAAAAAAAAATATCGAGGGAAAAATAAGAAACCTGATGAAGGCACCACAGATGGTGGATTTTGAGAAATGCTTTTTGATGTAATTTCATGGAGAAGTCAATAAAAAATGTTAAAGATCAAAACTGAGTAAATTATCTTGCCCATTTTTACGTCACTGCCGAAGAGTTTAAAAAGCTGCAAAGAAAACATCAGTCGGTGAGAAAAAAATGGGAAGACCTCTTCCTTTTCTCAAACAAGATTTCCATTATAAAAGTTAAATTGATCGGTACCATTCCGCCTGGCACACTTCTTTTGTGGGATATGAAACAGAGTGGTAATCTTTTACATTTCCATTGTCAAACATTGTTAAGAGCACAGTGGCGTAGTTCCACAGAAGAGGATCTGTCAATTGGATTAAAATATATTTTAATTGGTTTAAAGATTAATCTTCAAATGGGCTTGGAAGAAAGCCCAAAACACATGCGGTGCAGCAAAAAGTCATGAGGTGGGTCAGGGCAGTGACAGAACTAGTAAAAAAAAGCATACAAATGAAGTAAATCAAGTAAACTCTAATATCCCAAATTTGGCTAGCACTAATTGCTTTGTTAGAACTTGACACTTTTTGCTTTACTCCATGTAATTGAAGGAAAGTTTGCAAATGGAACATAAAACATGTGCTGGGTTCCAGGTCAAACATGGTATTTAATAAAAGAGAAGAGGTGAAAGTGTATAACGGCACTATTCTGCCTAGCACTATGGAGGCAAAAAGCGGCACAAATATGATTTGAAGTCAACAATCTTCTTTCTAATCTTTGTTAAAGAATGCATGGGAGAAAAGGAAACAGAACACACACTAAGGCACACACGCACAATGAAGTCTGTCAGTGATGTGTGTTGTGCTCTACTCTACTGCCATCTAGAGTTTTCGGGTGACCCCTGTGCAGGATCACGTATCATAGTGATGACGTGCGTCACAATAACAGTTGCCTTTCCAACGCTTTCAACATGATCCCTTTCACAGACAGATGGGTTGAAGGATAGTGTGTGTGTGCGTATGTGTGTGTGTGTGTGTGTGTGTGTGGGGGGGGGGGGTCTCCATGGCCAGACCGTTCAGAAAATGTGACATGCAGCATATATCACAAATGACATGTAATTTGTCATATTTACGCGTCAACAAATCCAAAGTGACACAGGGGGAGTGGTCATGTGTTGTCATTTTGAAAAACGATTTACGCTATGTGGCCATGAGAAGCATGATATTTTTGTGATATCATGTCGACACGGCTATACAGCTTCAATGTGTGTGTGAGCTCTTAATTCTGCCACGTGTCAGCAATGGCAATGTGGTACAATATTAGATAAGTCTCTTATCTGACATTGTGTTCAGTATCTGTCTGTTATTTTTGTGTTGACACTGTAGGAACTGTGCCATTTGCTTCACTGCTATGAAGAAAATGCGTGGCTTTATTATAAACAAAACTTTGCAAAGATGCTAAAGTACATATCGCACAATGGAGGATATTTATGAACACAAACAAAAAAGAAATAAATAGAAAGCCTCACAGGCATTGCACAGAGTAGACCTACATACTGGCCAGATGTAAGATAATACCTTGCTATTATTCTTTAAAATGGGCAATTTTATCAGTGTATAAGCTTATTTGCTTTTGTGCCAACAGCTAGATGGGAAGATATTGCTGGTATGTATCAAGTATGAACCGGGCGAGACAACAATCTAACCTAGACTACACAGCTTCACAAATCCAACACATCACTATAAGTCCACAAACCAGTATGTATGATTTTTCGTACTTTTGCCTGAGTTTGACTAAACAACACACAATTATTTGTGGATACCACTCGATGAGTGAATCAGAGCTTGCTGTCTGGTTTTTACTTTGTATAGGTTCATCGCATGCCGCTGCCTTCTATTTCACCGATGTCTCTCGCAACCTACAAAAATATTGTCTGTAAGCCAGGCACATTCAGAGGGCGGGGCCAATGGTCGATTGACAAATATTCAAGCCTACGTGTTGATCTGCAATCAATAATGCGCATGTTGAAGGGCAAAGCACAACTGTACGTACATGCTACAAAATTGGTAAATACTTGCTGCACTTTAATAAACATACATGTCGAAATCAAAGAAATGCAAATGAAGACTCCCTTAAGAAGTAGCCCAGATAGTGCGCATTCTCCAGCTTTCGCCCCAACTACTCTTCAGCACACACTTCCATACATACTGTACACTACATAGACACACTTGAGATGGACAATTTCTGTCACCACAGCACTTTCTCAAACTGACTCTGATTAAACAGCAGCTTAGAGTGCTTTTAATTTCATGGAAGAACAGACAGTGAGTTATGGAGGCCCAGAGAAAAAAATGGGAGGTGAGGCAGGGGAGAGCGTAACGGATGCATGGACAGGAGAGGCAAAAAAGGAAGGAGGGCAGTGACTCGATAGTTTAAAAAAAAAAAGAATGAAACACACAAGTTTGGCGGGATATTAATTATGCCGAAAGGTGTTGATGATAGACAAGCATTTCGGGTGATGGGCACAGATGACGGCGATGAGATAAAGGTGAGAGCCAAAAAGATTTGAAGACGTGGGAAATTTAGAAAACCTTGAAGAGGAGGTTAGGGGAGAGGGAAAAAAAAGATGGATACGCTTGCCAGCAGGTGCAGGCCTTCAATATTTCAAAAACATAAATAATTTAAATTCAAGCTAAAAATCTGTGAATGCTGTATTCGTAATTTGTCTCTGTCTTTCCCTTCTCATCCCTACTCACACACGCGCATATGCACAAAAACACACACACAATGACAGACACACACACAGAAACACATGCACGCACACAGGCACACACACAGAGACACACGCGCACACACAGACGGCTTTTTAGTTAGCACTTGAATTGAAAGGGGAGATTATTGAAGATATCAACCATGGTGATGAGACCATGGGGGCAAACTGTCACAATGTGTTCCAAGTGAAAACACAAAGTGAATGCGTGTGTGCATCAACTGCAAATAAAAAGGAGTAAAGCCACCTAACTGGAGCAATTTAAGTGCGTGTGTGTGTGTGTGTGTGTGTGTGTGTGTGTGTGTGTGTGTGTGTGTGTGTGTGTGTGTGTGTGTGTGTGTGTGTGTGTGTGTGTGTGTGTGTGTGTATGTCTCAGGCATACATATTATATATTTCCCTTCTAAAGTGGTTCAGTTGAAGATCTTTTTAGCATACAGAAAAGACATTGTGGACTATAGGAGACACTAAATCGGTGCACAGACAATCTTTCATAACGTTTTTTTTTTTTAATACAGGGCTTTACAATACATGGTAAAGTAGTCAGCTATTCATTTGCTTTAAAGAGAACTCTGTGGCCTTGAGGGGAACTGTGCACTTGCTCGCTACGGTATTGGAATGATAATAACAATACATGAATTTTAATGCCGTGCCCTCTAAGAGATGGGACCTTTAATCTTGAATGTTTAAGTATGACCTGAATGAGGATATTGGAGCCTGCGTACGTGAACGCGACATCTTACCTTTAAACTCTGAGCAGATTTTAATCTTACTCAATAGCATGTTTGTGAGATCAATCTGAAAAGAGTTCAGTCAAGTTGTCTTTAATCCATCGGCTTCAGGAATCATTTAGGCTCATTTGCATCGGAATGCAAAATTTGCTTCAAAGATATGACAGTATTTTGACGTAGGAGAAATAAACAGTGTGTGGAGCATTAGCTTATGTGCAAGCATGTGATTTCAAAATCAAAGTGCCTTCATCTAGTCAGTGTGGTTTTCATCTATATGTAAAAAACATACCTTGAGCCATTTGAACTTAGTATAGCAGCAAGGGGCCAAACAAATACAACAGGAAAAAGTATTAAAGAGTTTCTGGGTGATTTTTACCACATCCATAGTGTGTTGTGTCTTGAGTCAAGCTTTGAGTCAATGTAAAGGTCTAGTCTTGTTGTAGACTGTCAGCTTTTAAGACTAGAAAGGTCAAACCATGTTGATAATGTGTGTCTATCTATGGCTTCAGAGCTTCTACTGTCAGTGGGCTGTGAGGTCTGCTTCTCTAGAGGAAGCATTGAAGGATATTGTGATGTAAAATTATAGTCATCAGAGTCTTGAGGGAGTATAAGGTGAGGTATTACGCACAGCCGCATGCCATCATCTTTGTTTAGACTGTCCTTTAGTAATCCCAGTGCCTCTTTTCCGTCAATTTTCTGACGCAAGTCTCCATCTTTCCACAGTCTGTGTATACTCTAATTCACCTCTTCATTTATCTTCACAGCATCCTGACTCCGCTCATCTAACCTCGCAATTGCTCATTTTCTTATTGGCATCTCCTTCCTCTTTACCTGACTCTGCCTCAGCTCATATTCATCCTACCATACTTGGGCTGCAAGTATTCTCATTTCTTTCTGATGGATGGTTTTCATCTCAGTGTTGTTTTGTGTTGCCATCATTCACACGGTTCTGCTCTAATTCACGATGCTAAACGGTAAATAAAGGGACGCAGACACACATGTGCACATAAAAGATAGAATTAAGTAACCTAGGTGGTTGCAGGTCAATGCAATGGAAAGAAGATTGTGTTTTTTGAATACATTGCCGAGCGCAAATAATTTTCCTCTATTGTATATTGTGCAATCAGCTTTGGAACATTGAAGAAGAAGAAAAAAGAACTAATTAAAACTCACCAAAGCAATGCATATGTAAATATACATTAACCCAGTGCCAAACTACCGGCTTTCACTAAACTTCCTTTTTTGCATATTAATGATTACTTTGTGATTTGAAGGATGTGTGAAAACATCTCTGATTTGTCTGTATATTTTTCAGTTGGCACACCAGTTTGACTCAAATATCCCCTGAAGCAACATTCTCTGTCATGTGCCATCTTGGTAATGAATGTGCAGATTGGCAGAGGATGCGAGAGCTTTACTGAGATGCTCAATGGACCGGAGGAAGCAGGGTTGTATGCCAGTTACGACTGCCAAAAATTATGTAACTAAATTCTTGCTATAACGTGCTTCGGTTCAGGTCATCCTTCCTCATTGGTCTTCAAGCACACCTATTGCAGCATTTTAGTCATTTTTCTGTTCAAATTGTTGTCTCTGCGTGAAAGAACTTTAATGTCAAAAAAACATTACATTAGCTCATGTGTTTCTGAACAGCATTTATTTTTTTTAATGAAGGAATTTAATAAGTTATAGTGTACCAGCTCTTCGTATGCTGTATAACCATGCTCTTGTTACAGTGGTGTATTCATTTATTTGCACAATATTACATCTTGGGAATGCTAAAATTAACCATGCATCAACATCAGGATGAGGAGTAAATTACATGACAACTTGATGTATGTTAATTATGATGCAGCCTGGCAGTCTGAGCTGCCAACTCAAGACTTCAACTAAATCACCTGCTACAAAACTCATACATATAAATGAAGCTATCTTTAAAATAGACTATACAAATAGAGATCTATGTGTCCTTTTACCGGTTGAGGCAATATTACAAAGCTGAGCCCCTTAATGTATGGAACGTGCAAACCCTTGTTACCACCTAATAACTACCACCTCTATTATGAATTAAAATCATCAATGAGTGAACCGAATTTTTTTGCAAACACTACATCTAACACCTAGAATTACAATAACTTATAGAATATAGACACACATTATTACAGTGCATATAGGAAATAGGGTGTGCATAGAGATTTATGTCTGTTAAATTGTTGAATGTCATTTACTCTGTGAGCACACTTCCTGTAGCCTCCAAGCAAATCAAATCAACACCAATCCAAAATATATTTGTATCCCACTGAGGAGTAAAACTTTTGAAAAAAAAAAATAAAAAATTCCAGATTAAGATGATCGATAGTACAACAACCTAGCCAAAAGTTTTGTATTGTACTGCGCCTTCATTTCAATTCGCTTTCATTCATGGTCCACTTGATGAGCCAGATGAGGAAGATTAGCTTCCTCCAAAAAGCTCACTAATTTACATGATCATTGTTCAGCCTCATTGCTAAACTACTAAGGAAAGGACAGAAGACAATTCAAATAAGATAAGCACAAAAATAATTTCGTCTCCGCTGTCCACAGTGGAATGCAAATAGTGGTCAAAAACTCAACAGTTAATCCAGTAAAAGGTATTAGAAAAAGCATTACCTTGTGAGGTACATTGAAATTTTGCATGATATACTGATGTCTCATGCACCCAATTTTGCAACTTTCCCACTTTCTAGTTTTAGAAGTGATCTAACAGGCAACACAAAAAAGTGGCCTCTGGAGAAACAGAGACCCACAGTTTCATCTCTCATGGTCACAAGAGCACTTGTTCGGACTACACTGACCACTCAGACACATCAATATCAGTCGTGCATTGGACACACACACACACACACACACACACACACACACACACACACACACACACACACAGTGATGAAGTGTGCTAGGATTTCTTTCTTTTTCTTTGGCTGATTGGTTTATGTGATGAACATAAACAGTGACTGAAACATCTCAGTAAAAAAGATAAAAATAAAACATCTCAGCATTAACACTGTTTCCTTTAAAGTGACAGGAAATTAAATTCTGATCATAAAGATGGAATGTGAAAGCAAAGACTGCAATTTAAATATTTAATCTTCATTTTCCCCGTGTGTGCATTTGTGTAATATTTAGAAAAGTTGTATTTCAAGGCGTCGATAAGAAGAGCTACAGTTGCACTAGCGACAAATATATGCAACAGGCCAATTTTAAAGCAATGCAACAACTTAATAATGTCATTAAATCAACTGCACACAGGCCAATATATTCCGCCTGGTACATCTATTCATTAACTGCTACTTTCAGACACACCACTGACTCCACAACATCCAAAGTAATAAAACCTTCAACTCCACTACAAACTATATTTTATATTTCTACTAAATTAACCTTTGTTGTGCTCACAATCATTCCCATGATGAATAGCTCACTGAGCACCACACTCCAAACAAAACAAAATTCATTTTAAGGAAGAGTATAGGTTACATTTAAATTGTAAGCAATGATATTTGATCATTCCAGATTTACCTCATGATTTCTCACAACCAATCAACAACAACAACAAAAATCATACAAATCAATCCTAAACCAACAACAAAGGGTTTGAAGCCAGCTATAAAATAAGCACAAATCGCACCCCTCCCCAATGCTGCTTGAAAACGATACTATTTTATGATGGCACAAAACTGCTGAAGCGCAAACCAACTCATTTTGTCAATTGTTCTCAAAAATTAACTCACTTTATTGAGGTCCTGCCTTTCAGTCCTATTCCGCAACAATTTTTTAGGTTTACTTTTGTTGTATTATAGGACAGTATAAGACTTGGTGTAAATGCAATTAAGCCATGTCTGCGATCTAGTGGTAAATGGTGATATTACAACTTAAAACTACACACAAGGGGCTGTCACTGTCATTGCCTATTAGAGTACCGTATGTTTTCAGAATGTGACATGCATGTCATATTTTTGGGAGAAGGGATGTGCTTTGTTATGTGCTATGCTTGCGTGCAGCATGAAGAAAAACATTTAAATGCAATAAAATAAACATATCTACAGGTATATAATTGAGAAAAATTCTACATTGTATTGAAAGCCACTGTAGTAAACAAAAATATAATAATTTTATAGGGTTAAAAAAAACTCTTGTCTTGTAATTAGTTAATTGGTATCTGATCATTCATAAAACAAAATATTCATTACAGTAATCATTACCCACTAAGTTTAAACCTTGTTCCATATTGCAGTACAAGTATTAAATTATTGCTTCGAATGACTGGGTTGTTATATGGTCAAGGCCCGATCGTTTAGGAGGGTGTGTTTTATAGCATCGAGGATGAAATATATTTTCTCCAGTACTTTAGTATCCCAGCAAGTCTATCATATAGTTTTGATTTTACATCTCATTAGGATCTAATATTACACCTCCAGTTGATAAATGGTACAGTAACAGTGACCTGTACCAAGATTTATCCTGTCTCCAGACTGCTACTGCTGACGCAAGTTGAGTACATCTTTTCACTTGACTTTAAGATGCCATCATTTATGTTGAGTGCCCAACTAATGTCAAAATTTTACCTTCCGGAATTATAGCAACACATCCTAGTTCACATCATTTACTGGTGCGCACTTGATTTTTTTTTTTTTTTTCAGCTTCATCCCTCTTATGTTGTTTCGGGTCAATGTGTCACAACGCAAACACCCAAAGTCAATTTCTGATGAGCTTGGTACAGTTTGTACTTTCGAGTAATTGAAACGGTAATTGATGAGAATAAAACAAAAATAAAAGCATTATTAAAACTATAAAAGTTCTACTAATTTCCAGAGCCTTTGCATGATAATTTTAGCAGAGGAAATTACAATTATACATTTGGAAGTTTGACATTTTCTCTTGGAATTCATCTCACTTACGCTACTTGATGGTAAGCAAAAATTGGGGGAGTTCCAGATGAGTCCCAAAAATAAAAAGGTAATGTTTTATTTTATTGTTGGTTCAAATTATAATGTGCAAAGTTTGTGACATTTACTGAATCAAATCAAAAATTCCTAAAAAATTGTGCACCGCTTTGCAACCTCACTTGTGTTCTGTCACTATAAAATATCACAAAGACTTGTGAAATTAAAAGGCCATAATATCAACAAAAAAACAACTTCAAGCGCAAACACAGTTAAGTTAGAAATAATTCACCCAGACAATTGCTGTGCTCTGTTCCACAATCGTGCTTCTTGTCTGTTTCCACCTCCTTGCATTCTGCTGTGTTGTCAGAGTGCCTATCATTACAGGGTTCCTGCTGTGGGTGAACACATGCAGACCTCATGATGCTCCACTGCTCCTCCTAATAGAACATCAGTGGAGAAGCAAAAAGTCAATTTTAGAATTGCATACCATCATTCAAACAGCAACGGTAAGCTAGATTTTGTTTAAAAAAAAAAAATGCAGCTAGAAAGTGACTGAGTTCTAACTACCAAGCAAAAGTGATGTACAATTTCCTTGACTATTTAAAATATTTTGTTTACCTCGTTTAGATAAATAAGAATAAAACAAGAAATACCTCTTAGAATGTCATCTGGATCTTACTACTCACCACTCGCCCGGGGGCAACGTGCTAAACAGTCGATGGCTTTGCCACTAAGTCCATTTATTTAAAAAATACCAATAATACTTGGCAGCACTACTTTACTTTCCTGTGCATATGTGTGTTACCTGTCCAAAAAAGCCAATGATGTCTCCTGGCAGATAGCTGAGGGCCACACTACAGTCTGAAGATGCCGACAGAAGGAGCAAATGATTGCCGTGGAAACTTGTATGCAGGTGCGTGACCCCATCATGGTGTGGGCGGAAACTGCGCAGCAATTGTGGAGGTTCACTAACCATTTCTTCGTTTGACTCCAGGCAGTAATACTGAGGAAGTCAGTTAGTTCAATGTAAATTTTGGAGGTGCGTGCATGTATGTGCATCTTTGAAATTACTTTGCTAAAGTTTACCATCTGCATGCTCATATTTTCCAATGACAATTCTGTTCAATTTGTATCTATAAAGATATGTATTTTGGTTCGACCAGGTACTATGAAGGACAGAACCAAGCACGTTCTATGCTTGGTGTGCAGCTGGCTTAGAAGTTGATGAGGTTGAAATATGGATAGACCCCTTGAGGTGTAATGTCTCATTTTCATGGGGTCCCCCTCTTAATATTATCTTGTTGGTGGACTGAGCCACTCGGATTCTTCTCAAGAAGATTATTCATTTCTGTAGAAAATGAAAAAACGTGACATGCCTGCGAATCAATTTTGGGTGGGCCTACAAATAAAATGTTCATCTGGGATTTTGAAATATTAAGTTTGCATGTCATCTTCTGTGCTGTTACCTGCGTTAAAATTTGAGTCTGATTGAAGTGTCAATCACTCGGCCGTCCACCTGTCAGGCATAACACGCAGCACTAACAGGTTGGAATGTAAATTAGCATTTATATCAATGTCAATATCAATATACTATGCAGTATTCGACAAAGACCCTCAGTATAGGTTTAAGGCAAAAGGGGAAAAAATCATTGGCACCATCTATAAATTGGCTGAGCAGATCTGGTAAACTGCTCCTCTATGGCTATTGGAAATACTTGTTTTATTTTAGAAAAGCAAACATATGAATTGTAATTGGTTGTTTGAGTGCTTAAGGTTATCAATTTATTGAAGTAAAATGTCATAAGACAAAAAAACCTGTGTGTTATTTTAATGAGAGGCAATAGCGAACTGCACTGCACTGCATTGCGTCTTGAGTGCACAACACCGTGCAAACGTTCAAGGCACCCAGCTGATCCCAAAGCACACTTGCCGTGGGACAGGATTTGAACCGGAGAGAGCTGAGCTTGCCAAAGTTCTTCAGCACTGCTCCACACATTCATTTTCATAAATTAAACTTAGACTAAAATGAGTTTCAGACATCTGAATTCAAAGACTTGAGGTCCAAATATTTAATAAATACTCAAGAATATTGTCTAAATTATTCATAATAATCGAGAGGCTGTCATTTTACAGTAATATTGTCTGACATGTCAGACACTAATTCTTTTGGAACCAAAGGTTAACCCTTGAGTATTACTACTAATCAACTGTTCACGTTACTACTAAACTACTGTTCAGAGTGTTGGGCAGTGTTCAGTTTTTAATGTTGTTTTTTTTAGTCTTCTCCTTCCAGTTTGGACTGATTAGTTTTACTGTCATGTCCATTTTCTCCTTACATTCGTCCCATGTTTATATCTGCCATCAAAATATTCGTCAGTACTTTTTGTATTTGCAAATTGTCTCCTATTAGTATTCAATTTGCTTGGGTCTTGTCATGCACTACTCCACAATGGTTTGCCTACTTGCCTACACTTTGTGAGTTATCGACTTGTAGCTTTTGTGATAGAACAAAATATACTAAGTGCCAATTGCATCAGAAACAGCAGGTTTAAGGTCCAACCAGATTTGTGCATCCATCCATCCATCCATCCATTTTCTGAACCGCTTAGTCCCCACGGGGGTCGCGGGCGTGCTGGAGCCTATCCCAGCCGTCATCGGGCAGTAGGCGGGGGACACCCTGAACTGGTTGCCAGCCAATCAAAGGGCACACAGAGACGAACAACCATTCGCACTCACACCTAGGGACAATTTGGAGTGCTCAATCGGCCTATCAAGCATGTTTTTGGGATGAGGGAGGAAACCAGAGTGCCCGGAGAAAACCCACGCGGGCTCGGGGAGAATATGCAAACTCCACACAGGGAAGGCCGGAGGTGGAATCGAACCCGCACCAGATTTGTGCATTTAGTAGAAATTTAAATGTAACATGAAAAATAATGTTCCAGTTCAGATGCTTCGATTTCCATCAAATCTATCAGATCCATTTGTAATTTGTTCTGCTTGTAACCCAAAGCTGATACATATCAGTTTTTAATTAATTAAAGAATCAGAAACAATTCTCTGTTTTGTACCTCTATGTCCCATGTCTTAATTGTGCCCATCCGATCTGCTGTGACTAAAATCTTTCCACAGGGACTGACATTCATGACAACAGAACCCAGCTGTGCCTCGTGAGCCATGAAGTGTCCCAGTAGACGGCCGTGGACGGTGTTCCAGAGCCTGACCAGACTAGAACTGCCACATGACACCAAGTCGGCACCACCTTAGGGGAATACAAATATCAGAAAAAACTTATACAAACCTTTTTTGGGGGGAAAAAGACTATAGTTGTTGTGCACTGCATGCTTTTTAATCTAAAAATAGAGAAGTATTTTATTTTGGCTATAACTTAAAGTCATAACATGACAATAAAGTCATTATTTTGAAAATAAAGTTGTGAATGCATGAATATGAACGCAATGCAGCAGATTGAGCCCAGTAACCGCCCTCCTCCGTCTTTGGAGATAGACCATAAATTCCGCAGCCACTGTCATTAAATATTTGTTAAAACATTACTAGTTAATGGCAGGAACAACAAAACAGCAACAAAAGAGGCACAATCCGTGTTCACTTCAAATAATTTCCTCAACGCTTCTCATTTTAACACAAGAAATTGCAGCTCTAATGTCCTTTTTTTAAGTTTCAATTTCATGCACTCAATATTACAACATTATTATTATTATTATTATTATTATTATTGATATAAATGCTAAAGCTGCATCTGTTTCAGGCACTTTGCTACAACACATGTATACACAATGAAGAAATGTACATTGACAACCCATGCAAAAATACTAATAATAACAGAGTACATTTTGCACAGTCTACCTTTTGCTATTTGTGCAGATGTACGACCTTGTAAAAACGACAACGTGGAGATGGTGTCAAGGGAATGCTTCATTTGCTCTGGGAGAGAAAAAAAATGAATGTAGAAGACACAAGAGTATTTTGGGGAACACGTGCAACAAAGGTGGCTCTTATTTAAACAAATGCTACACATTTATCCATCAGTTTTCTAGGCCACCATGCTGTCTCACTACAAATCTAATATATCTCACACTTTTGTACCAACACCTGAACAAGTGCAAGTAGTGGGAGTGGTGTGTGTGTGTGTGTGTGTGTGTGTGTGTGTGTGTGTGTGTGTGTGTGTGTGTGTGTGTGTGTGTGTGTGTGAGTGAGTGAGTGAGTGTGTGTGTGTGTGTGTGTGTGTGTGTGTGTGTGTGTGTGTGTGTGTGTGTGTGTGTGTGTGTGTGTGTGTGTGTGTGTGTGTGTGTGTGTGTGTGTGTGTGTGTGTGTGCGTATGTGTGTGTGTGAGTGCACATGAGACTTAGCTGCTTACTAAATTCTTCATGTTTAGCCGGCAGCTGTAGTTTCCTCAGAGCTTTTTCTGTGTTGTTGTTCCACACTATAATCTCTCCATCGCGGCTTCCTGCACAAAAATAGACAGCCTAATAGCCTTTCTACAATCATCATCATCATGTGAAAAATATTCATTAAACTGAGTATGAAGACAACTTTAAAGAACATGACTTTAAAAATACAACATGACATGTGTCTCCAACTACAAACGCTCCATCATGTGTGCTCATAAATAAAGCAACAATATAATTATTTTACAGGTGGTTAATGGAGGTGAGAGGGATTGTCAAAAACAACAGTTCACCTGCATTATTCAGACAGCCCAAATCCATTTGCTGCATTACCATAACAATTGTGTCGGGAGACAGAGGAAGGTACATGTTTTTTTAAGTGCGGTTGATGATCATGCTGTGGTTACAAAATGACAGAAGTTAACTCACCAAATACTCAGTACTTGAATCGTTGGTTTCTACTGAGTGATTACTTGAAGGATTGTCTACTTTTTTTTCAATTATATAATTCAAAAGAAACATTACAATCCCACCTCCTATTGCAACAGTCTTGGGGTAGGCTAGTGCCAAGGAACTACTTTAAAGTTAGTTGATGAGCTTCATGAAGACAAATGTAGTTCCTTAATTAACTACCTATCTTGTGCATCGATTGGGCAATTATGAACGTTTTTAGGGGGTTCTATAGACTGGTAATAGATTTTAACTATTGATGGCTGTAAATCACCAAATATGTCTCCTCACCCTCAAGGGTAATGGAGCCAACCAAAATGGCATGCTCTTAAACGCTACCTTTGTGCCAAAAGGACTGCAGTATAATTATGCCACAACAGTAAAGGCCATCCCAAGTTGCCACATCAAAGAAATGGTCAAGAAAGGTGAGGAAATTGAGTTTATACTTTAGAAAATAGTATTCCTGAAATAGATTATTTGCATTCATCTGACAAGCTATTAAGTTCTCAAGAGCTATCAATATAGTGAGGCTTCTTGGCTGAGTGAGAGCAGGTTATGAATGGAAAGAAATAAGAAAATAAGAACCCCGACTTAACCACAGATTCAATGTAAAAATCAAACAAAAACTCAAACTTAACATTAATTAATAGATCCAATGATATTTTTCAATCATGACATAAATCTGATAATAAGAAAACTCTGAGGAAAACCAAAAGGAATTTGGGGGGCAAAGTTTCCAAACTTACTTAAGAATCTCCTGAATCGAGCTTTTGTTCCAGCACAAACCATTAATTACTTCCAAAGCCCTTTCCCTGCAGCGCTGAGAACACCCATTCTTATCTTAGTTTCCCCCTGCAGCCCTAACTTTATCTTTCTCCTTACTTATCTCAAGAGCTGTTGTGTCTAAGGCCGAATGAAGCAGGTGTGCAACGTATGCCTGCACTCTGCGACACGGGAACTGAAGCCTAAAGTAATGTTCCCAAACATTCATTTTTTAAAAGCAAACTCAAAATCTTGTTAACAAACACAAAAGGGGTTTGGTTCTTTTTGCATCTTATACTACAATTGATATTAAAATACACATCATTGGCAGAATTTCATTCCACTGTGCAGCATATGTACGACCGTCATTAAGTCAAGCATTGATATTTGCGTGAGATGTACATAAAAATGAATTCATGTTTGGAAATGATGTAAATGTTGCGCAATATGCAGCACCAGTGTCTCTATGGAGTCATCTTCACTTCATTTTTGTGATTTCGTTTAAGGCAACAGTGGCATAACATGTTCACTTTGACTCCTAATCTTATCCTTTAATGCAAGTTATTGTGTCACAGTATGCGCCCATCAGGCACCCAAAATAATGTCTGTCTGTTTAATCATGCATGGAGTCACTCATGAAAGCAACTGTATGTAGAGAATGACTCCTTTCATAACAAACCACACTTCATTTCATCAGCGCATAATTGCTCCTTGTTATTTCACTTAAGTGCTTTTCGCTGAATTATTTTCATTTCTAAATCTTCTCCTTCTCTTTTCATCTCCACATTCCTCTCCATAATGCCCACCCCCACAGACCCATTATTAATTCAAGTCATTAAAGTTTAACTTACAAAGAAAAGAGAAGGATGATACATAGTTAGACAAGCACTTTTATGACAATGCATATGCATACTTTTAAATGAAAGTCTACTTTGGGCAAGTAACTTGGGAGGAAGTTATGAAAGTACTTTATTAGATTAGTGCCAATAGATTGTGGCATTCAAATTCATCATATGCAACAGACCATGGCGATTCTCGGATCTCACCTTTAGAATCGGAAGTAGAATGTCAAGATATAATACCTTCGATGTGTCATGTGAAAGATTAATTAACAAAAAATATGTATTAACTAGTTTTGGCTGACAAATCACATATTCACACAAGAAAGTCAGTTTATTATTGACATAAAACATCTTGTGAGTTGACAAAAATAAATGTGATACATTGTTTGAAAAAAAAACTGATCAAATAAATACACTTTAGGTTTGTTGTTTTTTTAACAAACAAAAAAACACACCTGTGACTAGAGTCTGTGGAGGTTGGAAGGCAGCACAGAGCACTTCAGCGTGATGATGAACACCGCCCTTCCACTCCGATGGGTCAACGTGAGACTTGGAGAAGGAATGCCGGCGGAATACTGTCAGCATCCTACAGCAGGAAACGGCAAGAGGGCCAGTGAGGCGTGGAAAAACAACACACTCAAAAGACTGATAACGGATGAAATGTGGATGGGTGGGATGTGGATGTTACACAAGGAAAACCACGCTCCGGTGGGATGTGGATGTTAGACAAGGAAAACCACGCTCAGATTGCAGAAAGCACATTCATTGAAAACAAGGTTTTGAAAGTTACCTACTGCCTGGGTACTGATTATTCGAAAGGAATGCCAATTTGATACAACAAATATATAACATTCAACGCTCAAATGATCTTTAATTATGTTTTTCTGAACAATAAATTATATTTATCCACGCTGCACTTAATGTTTTTGTTGAATTTACTCAATTTTATTTTGTCAAGCGATAGCACAGAAAAAATCAGATGGATCAGATACTTTTTTTAAATTGACTATACATCTACTTAATAATGTGTCTGGATTAGATGAACAAACTCATCATGTGACTTAAACATGCTGAAAAATAAAACGCATGTCCCTGTCTCCCATTTTCTTCTTTGAGACAGAAACCGTCCTTTTTGTTGTTGTTGATAACTTCAGACACTTTTCAAATGTTTTCAGGCTCTGAGACACTATTGCTGTGTAAACAACTGCTCAGAATGGCACTTCTGAAATACCTCTCCCAACCCATGACCAGGAGGCTTGTCCTCAGCAGCAGCATTTGCGAGATGGCCGCAGCCTTGCCCAGGGCAACGTTCATTCTGTGGAGGCAGCAGCCATTGAAATCCCACACCTGCGAGAGACAAGAGAAAGTTGAGTAAAGTGGAAACACACTTTTGAATCTGTTTTGCCTTTAATAATACCGTATTTTCCGGACTATAAGGCGCGCCTAAAAACCCAAAATGTTCTCAAAAGCCGACAGTGCGCCTTATACTCCTTATATATGGACCAAATTCCTAAATTTAAACTGGCCTGAAGCATTGTGTAATGAAATCAATCATAAGTGGCCCGCTGAAGACTATGAATCATGACTCAAAAAGACTATGGATCATTATTTTGTGATTCTAAAGTAATTTGTTGCATCTGAAAAAGATAAAATGGAGAATGGTTTGATTTGGATTAAAAATCTGACATGATGCATTAATGGTGCGCCTTATATTCGGACAAAGTTTTAAAATGGGCCATTCATTGAAGGTGCGCCTTACAGTGCGGTGCGCCTTATAGTCCGGAAAATACGGTAATCGGACCCTATAACCACAGGATGCATGTTGATGAAATCTACTTGTCAGGCGGGTGATTTAAAGTGCACAGCTGACATGGCAGATTATTATTAGTTACTTCGTACATGCATAATTATCACTCCCATCAATGAATTGTTTGTGTTTTCCCACTGTTGGGTTATTTGGAAGAGCCAAGTGCATTATGGATCGGATCTGCATGATAGAGCTAAAAATAGATTTTTATGGAGGGGAGTACATCAAATACATAACTAAGTTCGAGACACTGTGATAAAGTGTGTGCATGTTCACTAACTTTAACCTCTCCATCACTGCCTGCAGTGAACAGCCGTGTCTGTGTGCCATCCAAAGCCATGGTGGAGATGTCGGCATTGCCATGGCAACGGTGGATTTGCTTAACCTTTTGGCCCGTGTCAGCCAGCCAGCAGATCACAGAGGAGCCAGTGTCGCTGCTTATTACCTGCAGCGAGAGAGAGAAAGTCAGAGGATATCAATCATTGAAAGCAGTTTGCTCTGTGCTATGTGGTGAAAAATGATGACTATTAATGATTGTGCTCGGTGCTGAGAAATGAGGATTTTTAATGATTTTGATGCATCATGCATGCATCACATCTTCTGCCATGCTAAATCAGAGGTAAATTATAAAGTAATGTTGCTGCTGTCAAATGCCAATGGATCAAAATGGCATTTTGTACCTTTTATCTTCGTTGCATTTAAGACATAATCAGTCTATATTTTTTAAATATTTCCAACTTACACCTAACCTTATATTGTCAAGTTGGCCTTGGTGAAGCACAAAAATCATCGTGTTTTGTTTGCAATTAGTCCGTCGGCTAGCATTGGTCAGTCGGTCAGTTGTTCGGTTTATCAGTCGATTCACTGAAACATCTGTCAGTCAGTAAGTCAGTCCATCCATGCGTCAGATTGTCAATCAAGCCGTCCATCGGTCCGACGATCAGCATGTAAGCCGGTAAGGCTATCAGTCAACGCAACAGTCTGTCTGTCAGTTAGTCTGTCCATCCATTGATTAGTCATAAATTTTTCAGTTTATCAGTCCATGCATCGGTCCAGTCATCAATGCATCTGTCAGTTCACCAGTCAGTCAATCATTTGAACGTTGCTACGTAAGCTGATACATCGGTCTACTAAGCAGTCCCTCCTTCCGTCCGTCCATCAGTCTGTCAGGTAATCCATCCACCCACGTATCCATCAATCTGTCAGTCCGTCAATCAAGCTTGTCAGTCCATCATTCAATTGGTTAGTAATTCAACTTGTCAATCAGTTTGTCAACTCCATTGAACTATATTCTGCTTCACATTATTAAATGCCTATTATGGAATTCTGTACATAATCTACAATCATCCATTTGGGATTTTATTTATCAGTTGTTTCAGTCCATCAGTCTATTCAACTGTCCTTTCTCCTGTAAATCTGTCCGTCAGGCAATCTATCTGGGAGTCGATTATTCTGTCAGCCAATCAGTCCAACAGTCAGTTCATAAAGTTCTCACCCCAACTGTCTGTCAGTGACTCCATCTCGGCAGCCTGTCTGTCTACAGTCCTGAGTTCTGCTTCAAATGATTGATCTGCTTCTGCGGGATACTGTACAGTTTCTACTGTACTAACCTAGTTAATGCTCAGTTACTACATTTTCTTCATCAATTTGAAGTCCAACCATTCATCCACACGTTCTTCCTTTTCACTGCACACCAAACCCGTACATGTCTGAAAAGGCTGTTGTAAAGCACACAGGTGACAGGGTGCTCATGACTGCCAGGCCTCATCTCTTCCTTCGTGCTCTCCAGCAAGACAAGCACGCTATTGAAGGTGAGCAGCAGGAGTTGGCGCTCTTCGATCAGGAGCAGGAGTGTGCGCGTGTCGTCCTGCGTCGCTGGGAAAACGCCATCCAGGCGATGAATACAGAGCTGACTTGAAACATCCCATAAACACAGAACCTGAAAACACACAAAATGGAGGCTGGGGGTTTATACTACTGTGCAAATTTGACTACATTTACACAAATAAACTGCAATAATATTTTGACACTAATCTCCAAATGATCAGTGTAATGGAAAATGGCCAAAGATGGATGACCGCTCAACCCCAGTTTCTGCACTGCATGCCTCAGAGTGCCTCTTAATGAGAAGTCTGCCATATTGGTTTACGGCACCAAACAAGATGAATGTCTCTGGTGCAGGAACACTTCCAGAGGAAAGTGTGGTAAAGCTTTCAAAGCTTCTTGCAGTGGCAGATGGTGTTTAAGAAGAAGGCAGATGGAACATAAATCACCTCTAAAATATTTATTCCCCTCAGAAAATCCAAAAGAGCAGGCAAACATGCACAGTGTTGCAACAGGAGGGAGAAAGAGTGGCAACATCATCATTTGTGCAACAGAAAGAAAGCAGACTGAGAAGAAAATGTGGTCATAATTTTAATAAATGGAGGCAGCAGTGTGAAACAAATCTTCTTATTCCTCTGCAGTAAGGTATCAAAATTAATAATACAAGGATTCTCAGTAGCCATTTTTCTTTACTGTGCGCAACACACACACACACACACACACAAATACACATACTTATACCTTATCTCGGGAGTAGCTTAGTAGATGTTTTTTCTTCTGCAGGAAGCAAACCGCCGTAACTGGGGCTACGTGTCCATTGAGTATGTACACTGGCTTGGCGCTCATGTAGGAGTTCCACAACAGAACCTGATGATCCAAACCTGCAGTGGCTACATGCAATACCAATGAGAGAATGTAAAGATTATCTTCAAATGTTTTCCCTACACACACACACACACACACACACACATACACACACACACACACACACACACACACACACACGAGTTTATGGAAGCAATAGAAAGTTTCACTGGAATGTTGTCATGTGACAACATAATGTTTCCCTTTAAGGCGGTGGTTTGTGGAATATGTAACAATTTCTGTCAAGTTTCAAAATAGCTGATTGGGCAAAAATTGAGATAGTCTGTTATATGTAAATGGGGATCTCAAAGGGGCAAAAGGGGAAACCAAACAAAAAGATGATGGGCATGGATGGTGTGATAGCAGTAATTTGATCAGAACTGGACAGAGAAAACATTTTTTTTATCTTTGCCAAATAGTATAACTGTATTCGATGTTGATCTCGGCAGTTGTCCCCTCATGGGTTTGACGACAAAGCATTCGTCCAATGTCTTTTTCCACTTGCACTATTAAAGCATACCTTTGAGAGACAGATTTGTGAGCCAAACCATATGGCAAGCCAGTACACAAACATCATATGCAATAAATTCAACATTATTTTCTATGCTTAAGTTTTAGTAGTGGAACAGATGGTGATAGATAAGCACAAATGATTGCATTATGTTTTGTAGTTTAAGTAGAAATTGTAAATAAATCCCAAGTTGCAGATGGGCTCATAACTACAGCCCCTCATAACTGTATTAATTTACTTACCAATCATCTTAAGTTCATGGTGGTAGTCTATGTCCCAGACTCCGCTCTTTGTAAACAAAGAGGTCACTTGTAGGCGCTTGCTGTCCTTTGCCTTCCAGCCAATCACTATGCTGCTTTGCGGCTCGGTGCTACACGACACAACGGCTTCCAGTGAGTCCAAGTAAAGCACTGTGGGATATAACAGAGTAAGTATGATGAAGATCAATGCCAGATAACTCTCAGAAAAAAGACATTTTCATAGAGAGGAGACTGGTATTGAACCAGTGATGTGCTGGTTATACCACAAAAAGGTCATGTGCAGTTATGTAGTCCAATGCTGTGTGACTTAGACTACAACAATAAATCAAATGTCTTAGACAATGCCAAATTACTATGATAAAGAAGGTCAGCGGACTGACGCCAGCAGGACAGAAGGATGAGGTCAAATGTAAGGAACAAACTGAAATATTGCCTTATATTAAGTACAGAATATTAGATAGAAAAACATTGGCATTTTATGGGCCACTGCTCCCCTGACACGCCCCTCACCTCCCTTTTACGTATACTTAGTTTATGACACTGAATATTACAATGGCTACAAGACTTGTGCAGTGGCTAATGGGTTCCATGTATTTATTATTTGCCATTGAGACTAAAGACAAATTTTCAATCGATTGAGATGGAAGTTGCTTCAACCGAGGCTCAGCGAATTATTTTCACTGCAACAAACAAGAGGTGTCAAATCCAGATCCAGAAAGTAGAAACCCAGCCAAAAACTAAATATAAAACATCTCTGCTATAGTTCATGATGATGACATTGTGGCCATTGCTTTTATTCGGATTAGATATCCCCCCCCGCCCCCCCAGATGGTTTAGTTGCTATATTTTAAAAATACATCCACTCTACTTAATGTGTTGACCACAAATCTACCATAGAGAAAAACAACATCCACAGAGGAAAATTAGCGGCTTTCATTTGCTCGTTGGTATTACAGAAAAACTAATGGACCTTGCGTCATCATCCATCTCAATAAACACGTTGATTGAGAACATCTGAATTGGAATGCAAACACCTCCATCAGAGACAGCTCGGCTGACAAATAACATTGACGTGCCGAGATTGCATGTGACAGTCACGGGTCAAAGGTTACCGCCAAAATGATTTACGTCTGATTATTTTCTATTCATCTTAACATTTCTTTTCTACTTTGTGAGTCAAAATATGGGTAGATTTCTCAGTGAGACGTGTGACTCATCACTGATTAATGACTTCTTCCCTCTTTGACTGACATACAAATCATGGTCTTTGTGACCCACAACATCTGCTTCAGCCTGATTAATAAGCACATGTCATTTTACTTTCATTTCTCGGAATTTGGAATCGAATGAGGAAGCGCAAGGGATTAAATCAACCCTCTTGTTCTGAGGGCAAATTATAACGAACACTCGGGTCTCAACATTCATCAGAGTGCATTGGGGCATCTCTCAACCGCAAACGCGATACTTCCTCCGAGACAGCTTCCATGCCCCCCTGGGTGTGTGACAATCCCAATTTCTTCCTAATTCCCTCACAATTGAGCCCCAACATATCCCACCCAACTCACTCTAGTGGCCCAACCATAGCTAATGGTAAGACTCCCACTGGTACCGCAGGGTGTGCAACTTCAAAAAGAACAGAACCAGCACCCAGAGGTATGCAAACACACACACTCCACTGAGGCACACACAAACAAAACTCCCCCATGGTTTTTCACACTCTCAATCCACACACACTGCCTGAAAAATCGCAATTAGCAACCACTTTCAATGCGTCGGCTTTGTCGCCTTTGTTTTCCCATTGGTTGTGCTTATTTATGAGTTTATTCTTCTTTCTCCCCCCTCATTGGGATCCATCTCTCTCTCCCAAGTTGGTCTCAGAACGATGCAACTGCTGACTCATCATTAAACAGCCCAATGACTCGAAAGGAGAGATGGAGCTGAATGATGCAAGCGATCAATGATACAATAAAGCGACCTCTTTGTCACCCGGGATGAGCTGAAGAGTCCCATGAGGACAGACCTCCAGCTCAAACTTCATGCCAGCAGTCAAAAGTCTGGCTGAGGAATTAGATGACTCATGACTCACCCCCCCCCCCCCACACACACACACACACAACCCCACAACCCCTGCTGCATTTACTGTTATTGTAGTAATACTGAATAAGTGTCAGTGTTGACACTGGTGTGCTTGTGTCAAGGTGAGACATCACAACAGATTCCGAATACTTACTATGTCCTTGCCATATTTTGTTTTTTTATTTTATTTCATTTGCATTTTTTCTCAGACGTTTGCAAGAATGTAAATGATTCTTCGTTTTTTATATGTGGCACAAAATGTGAATTTCTTTGGAAGGGAAACAAAAATTTTAATGATTCACAAATATGTGCTGCAACAGAAGAATAACAAATACATTATCATTTCCGACTGTGCACCATACAAAGTTGTAGCATAAAATGATGCAACTTTTGTTGCATGTTGCATGGTTGTGTTACTTCACCGCTCTCCATCATGTCAATGAAGTCAAAGGTCAAAGTCTGCTTTATTGTCAATTTCTTCACGGTAAGACACACAAAGAGATCAAAATTACTTTTCCCACCGTCCCACGGTGACTAGGTGATTATGTAATGATATGAAACTTTGTAGCCAGTTGGAATTTGTGGCATGTGCGTGAATTGTTTTTCTATTGCCGCTCGACCTGTTAATCATTGCCGCTTTGCATGATGAACTTGCCCCCTCCTTTGTTGAGCGGCCATCTGTAGGGATACTGGAGAGATGCCTGGTGATGCAGTATGTGCATGTGTTACAGAGTGAATGTAAATGTCAAGACTGAGGCAGAATCTTTTAATCTAACCTAAAAGTACAAAACAGCCACTCTAGAGCCAGCAAATTGAAAGTTCCACACATCAATCCACAAACAGTTCACTAACAGGAACTGACTAGTATTCATGCATAATGCTTAAGACTACCCTAAGAGGAAGTAAGGGTTGCTTTCTTAGTCTTCTTGCCTAGCCTTATTTGCATACATAATTACTGACTTCTTGATCTTGTCATCTGCCACCAATGAATTTAAAAGTCATTAGCGGTCACAGGGAAAATATTTCAATAATTGGTGGACGGCATTTTTCTCAAAGCAAATATACATTGTGGGTGCAAAGGGCAGATGATACAAGTTCATCAACAGGTAATAGCAACTGAAATTTCAGTTATGTTGCACAACATGTCTGAGTACACAAAATGAAAATGCAGCTTGCCTGGACCAACAGAAGACCACACAGGGTGCCAAACTGATTGCTCGGTAGTGATGTTGAGGATCGATACCAAAATATCAATGCCGTGTTAGCAAGGGTTCCAATACCGCCATGCTACAATTTCGCTATTTCCGTGCGTTTGTGAGATGTTGGGAGCTGTTGGAATCAATTGTTATCGAATTTCAGCTGTGCTGTATGAAATACAATTTCAAAAGGGCTACAGTCTGAATAACATTGTGTTAACAGGAACTTATACTTAGATCTTTGACTGAGTGTTGACCCAACATGTGGTGTAAAAACAAAAAGGTCTCAAACATATAGATCAGGCAAAGACCCGATATACTGGACTTAAATTTGTCATGCATTTTATTCCATATTTACCTGCATGTCATTGATCAGTAAAAAGGGTTTATTTCTTCAGTTGGTTGTCATATCAATAAGAATAATTTTCCAAGGACTCACTAAAACTGTAAAATAGAAAACTGATGGATTTACATCCCTCGTATGAACAGTTCAGGCTATTGGTGAATGTGGAATGAATAATGTAACATTTGGAACTTTTTGGGTTACTTACTACGTATAGTGCTGACATCATGACAATGTACCAAAATATTAACACGAGTCATTATTTTTGACAATGTGATCATTATTAAAGCTATAATGTGTTTGCTTGTACAGTACCTTTCCTCACCCAGGCTGGCTTGTGTGCCTGATGTTGGACAATGTGACAGCAGTGATGCTTTCCTTTGAGCACATCATCCCATTGGACGATGACGGCAGAATCCGAGTCTGTCCACAGACTACGTCGCTCAAACAAATACATCTGGACTGATGTAAAATGTAAAATGCTGACCTGGAGAAAAGACACACACGTGCCCATTAGGGATGGGAATCTTTACCATCAGAGCGATACGATACACATCTCGATACACTGCCAACGATTCGATGCATTCACGATTCATGGCAATGATAAGATGCAATACGATTCTCCCATCTCCTGCGATACAGTGCGATAGAGTACAATTTAATTTTAAAACAATGCGATCCAGTGCGATACGATACGATGCAACTGCATCTTACAGGTCGTATCGATTTTCCGATGCATATCGGTGAATCTTCCCAACCCTAGTGCCCATTGTGTGAGCCATGTAACAATGACATTTTGGCATTCATCCTTAGACCCTACATGTTTTATCCACCTTATTTCTTTTGTGAGGAGACAAACCCCTTTTCTAATCGATCATTAGTCGTCATTACATCAAACAATGTCTTGAATGCCTTGTTGCGCTGCTGGCAGTTGTATTGACAAATGGAAGAAGTGGGACGTCATGAACATTGTTTTTAACTGGCCTTGCCGAACGAGGAAAGCATGCTGCTTAGAGCCTCCAGATATTCCAGCTTCTACCGGAGAATGAGGAACGCAGACAAATTAGTCTGAGTTGTTAAATACCACCATGACGTGATCAATTTGCTGCTTTTTATTGAATAGACGCAGCACGACTTAACACTCGCTTTGAACTTGGCGCTTGCAAAACCAGAGAAGAACCAAGAGTTCTCAGAAATATAATGCTAGTTTGGCTAAAGTTCATGCAAAAGAATCATGGGGCGTAAGAATAAGGTGAATCGTGTTATCCAGTTTTGTGCACAGTGTGTCACCTGTCCACCAATGTCACCTATAGCGAGGATAGCCTGATCTGGCTTGGCGGCATTGGACCAATAGTCCAGACACCATGGGGTAAACCTTAAACCCTAGAAAAAAGAGAAAAACAAACAATTTGCATATTTGAAGATTTTGGGACGGGATACATTTTAGAACACAAAAGTTTAAGTGTTTTCAACCGCATTTTTAATTCTATCAATTTGTGATGACACAATGTCTTCAGATAAATTATTTGTGCTTTTTACCTGGACTTTATATTGGCAGCTGAAGTTGTTTTTCAATAATATGTCATAAAAGCATACCTCCTTACTTGTATATGACACAGCTATCTGTGGGGCAAGGAAAGGGAATGAAATAAATAATCACGATAGAATAATAAAAATTATACATATTTTTATGCCATGCTTTCCAAGGCACCAAAATCTTGAACACAGACAAAGCTTTACGAGTAATGGGAATGAAAGAAATTATTTATAGGAATTATTATAATTTGATATATTATTGCTTATACAATCAAAATGAATAATAAAAGATCATGGCCCAAAAAAAAAAACAATAATTAATTTCCGGAAAATCTATTAATACTGTATCCAAAATATCACTAAACATAATAATACAATTATCCATAGGGGATCAGCTTGAATTTTCTGAGATGGTGCTGAATTAAATCACTTGATATAAAAAAAAACTCGTTAACAATCTAAGTAATGTAAATTATGTGCTTGTCTTGTCATTGGGAATAAAAAGGTTGATCACATCAGTGGCCCAAAATATATATATGGGATTTGAATGTACAACAATAGCGCAGTCACATCCAGAACATTCTGCCTAATTGTTTCATTTCAAATACCGAAGGTGACTGACTTCAGTGAACGCTCGAGTGGTTGTTGTGCGATCACCTTGTGTATGTTTTGCAACAGCACCATGTCCGTCACCCACAGGTCTTTGGGTCGGACTGTACAGTTAGGCAGTCGTTGGGTACTCAGAAGAGACATGTCTCTGCGGTCCCGCAGCCCCACAGATCCTCTTTTACTCACAGTCATGTACTGACCCCAACTTGGCAGGTACAACACCTGAGTAGTGCAGATGGCATCATTTCCATTAGTCATTTATTTATTTATTTATTTATTTATTTATTTATTTATTTATTTATTTTTTCTTTTAACTTGTATTTTGGGACAAGAAAGAAAAAATGTATATGTAAATAGTGAGCTGTGCAAAAAAATGTTGTTCTGGGCAAACATGGTAGCACCCCAAAGTGAATTATATTGGTGGTTCTCAACTGTTGACACCCAGGGATCTGCCTTTTAAGTCTCCGCTGACTTTTATAGAAATAAAGAACAAAAGACAATATATTGTTCAAACTTATCTTACTACACACGCTTATATGATCCAAGTGCCTTTCAAAGCATGTGAATAAAAACTGAGGATGAGCATGACAACCGTATTCAGGAATTGTATATAATGGAATTAAATATTGCCCTTGGATTCAAACAGGCCACAGATTTTCATTTAGAACCAAACACTTATCTCTTCCATTTCGGGAAATGCAATATCGGTACAGGGGCATGATTAATAGATGGAAGAATGATGCTATAAAAACACCAATGGCATTTGTTATGTTTAAATGCTGCTGAAATTTGTGATTACACGGCGTTAGTTTGTGTTTAATCTGCACTAATAATCAAATGAGTTTGACGTAGTGCCAAAAGCATATTGCTGGCAAGGACTTTCATATCAGAGACTGAGCATTACTGTCTTTGTTTAATGAGTTTTCATATGGTTTGAGTACAGAGCAATTACTCCTGTAAATTGTCTTGGGAACTGATTTATAGCGAATATGGATACTGTACACGACATACCATAATAACTTTTACCATGCATGCTTGTTTTACCATCTTATTTTCCAAAAAAAAGCAAGTCTAACCTGGGATGTGTCTTAAACACCATATTTGACTCATTTTGCATCTAAGTTCCATACCTACAGTCATACCCAAAAATTTGAACGTGTCATGGTCTACCCCGAAGCAGCTCTAAAGCAGTGGTAAAATTAGGATTACTGTAAATCTTTGTATGAAAAGCAGGTTAGGGCCATTAATATAAAACAATCAAATGAAAAACAATGTGGTGAGCGAGGTTTCCTGCTTTGTGCCACGTGAAGTATTTTTACGGAGGTTGCGCAAAGTAGTTCATTGGATACCATTTGTAAACCTTGTCATGTTGCGTGAACAGAAGACCTGCTGTAATATTTTTTACTAGCTTTCTGAGACCCACTCTGGGGAACTGGGAATCACACTTAGTTACACAATGACTGTGTTTGACCCTTTAAGTCAGACCGAATCAGCCATTTGGTGAAAACCAAGTAACATTTTGACATTCTCAGGTTCAAAACACTGAAGCAGCGAACCATGGCTTTATTCACAGCTGTCGGCACTTTGGAGCGGCCGGTTCATTTGCATACTAATTGATAGATGTTAAACTTTTGGGAGTCCAAAGCCACTTATCTTAAATGAGCAGAGACATTTAGATGAGAGACACTAATTCTTAAAAATGCTATTCAGTCAGCAGACTGGAATCTCCATCATGTCAATGTCAAAGTGCTGCACATAACAGCTGCAAAGCATCGGGTCTGCAAATGAACATGCTGGCTCACTCACACCAAACTGCCTTCAGGGCATCCAGGAGGACAGCCGCCTTTTACCTTTTGGACCGGGTCTCTATGGGGACAGGTCAGAGTGCGAGGCGGCTTCCAGTAAGGCACGCGTTTCACTCTGCTGTGCTTCAGCTTTTCAGATAGATCCTGCTGAAGAAAAGAGCATAGCCCATCCGAGTTCATCCGACCTCCTTCCTTCTCAGAATCGCTGTCAGGGAAAAGGTCGTGGTGCCCCTGACTGACAGCAACGCGGTCAAACAACAGGCCGTACTCCTCTTTGGAACCATGGCCAACTGTTGAGCAGGCCAGACGGATGAATTCACTTCTGGACAAAGAGCGAGACACCCCCGGGGAGACCTGGTTTAAAATCAACAGCATTGTAAGACATTAAACACTTTACATCTGGTTGATCAGAAACAACACGGATATCAATACTGTCTACTTTGCATAATTCTGTCAAAGTGTTTTCTGTATTTTGTATTTGAGATCGATCCAATTTTAAGCAAGTAATGGTAACCAATTGGAAATTCTTATCCAACCGAGTACCTGGTTTTGTTTCTTCCAACACATTATTATTATTATTATTATTATTATACTTTTTAAATGTTTGAGTTTATGCCTAATATATCACCCAAAAGCCAAATATCACCTCGAGGATTATATATGATATTTAATAGACAGCGGTAATCAATTAATCGAAAAAGGAAAAACTTGTAACAGTGTTGTGTGATGCCTGCGTTCTCACTTTCCAAGTCCTGTAGTAGACTGTGCTTTGGATTTTAAGGCATTTCTTAGAAAAGCTCAAAGGGTTACTATGGGATGCCACAGTAGGGCATCAATTCCTTTTTTCGCCTCCTTTGGCGCAGTAATGAGAGACTATTAGTACATTGAAAAAGACTCACAAAGAACAGATTCTGTAGCTTCTTGTAGTCTTCCATGCTCATCCTGCTCTCGTGCAGTGTCACCTCCATCCTGGCTGCCATGGTTACGCATAAGCCCTGTCATTCCATCAACAGCATACTGACACGTGTTTCAACACTGGAGACAAGTCATAAAAGGCCCGGTGAACTCGACGAAGACAATTACATAGTTTCAGAGTCAGACAATAATAACTATTCCCATGCTCCACAGTTGGTTGTCACGTCAACATAATGACGGGAAAGAGAAGCATCACAGAGGAGCACCTTTGTTAGCTGCTCTCGCGGTCTATGTTGAATAGCTGCTCGGTGTCAACGCTTGGGTCCCTTTTCTTGAAGCAGCTGAGGCTTGCTGTTCACGTTGCTTGAATAGCAGGTATGTGGAATTGAAGCAGAATAGATAAGCAGCAGGAATTACACAACATATAATGGTTTGCCTGTGTAATGATTTAAAAGCACTGCTGGAGCCTGAAGCATAGGAGACATGATGGAAATATTCCTTTATCTAATAAGCTCTTCAAAGGGTGGTAAAAACAGGTTGACAGAAACATTTTACGAGGCAAATTCAGCACAAGTGGCATCAAACTGAGCAGAGATTTAGATGACAGGCCTTGTAATGAAAGCTAAAGCGATCCCTTGCTGAAGCATGCATAAACTACTGCATGATATTATGCTGTTTTGTGGGAAGCGACTCACATTCATCAATAAGAGATTAGAAAGGCACAGTTGCTAATATTGTGGCTATACAGTAGGTGCAATAACTTTGCTAGCTACTGGAGGAGGAAAACGCTGCATGTGTGTGTCTGTGTGTGTGGGTGGGGGGGGGGGTATGCAGATCAAAATTGCACTTCATTACAATGAAAGCCATTTCTTGATATTTTAAAGGTAGGGAAGAGGCGTGTGACCTCAGGGAGCATGTTAAGATACAATGCTGAAGTGTACTTATGACAATTTTATATTCAAATCATATGATTTACTCACAAGAGTAGAGTTGAGATTGAGTAAAATATTTTCTTCTTCCTGGGGGAGAATAAAATAGAATAACTAAGAGGCACTGGCCCAAGAGAAAAACGAACTAATTACTGTCACAATGTAAAAAAAAAAAGTCACAAGTTTCTAGTTTGCATATTGGAAATGTGTTTGCTAAAAAATATGTTCCTATTTATGTCTGTGTATATTCTCAGTCATTAATAAGCAAAGATTGAATCAAGGAAACTGGACTCCAAATGCAACAATAATTCTTTACAGTTCTTTACAACCTTTAAAATGTCTCAAAACACTGTTGAGCACAATCATTTGGAATAGTGCATTAACAAAAAGTCAATTTTTATTTTTGGGAAACAAAAAACTGTTATCACAAAGAGGTTGTATGAAACATTCCAATTATTCTGTAACAGTTGATGACTTGAAAATTCTAGCATTCCGTTTAAATGAACAAGTTATGAAAATCAGAAAAGCCCCTCATTTGCATAACTATTTGAAACACAGTTTAGTTTGTAAAACTTTGAACAGGCCCTGGCAAGTCAACAGTAACCTAACTAAACCAAAATCAGCCAAGTTGTTTTTACTCGTTACATTTAAAAGGAAAAGATGGGACTAATTCCGACTTACCAAATCATCAAACGCCCGAGAGTTCAGTTCCTATTCCAGAAGTACGTGCTTGGACCCTAGCGAGAATCAACACCATCAACCCAGAATGTGGCACAAACACACTCACAAAGTGTTAACTGGGCAGACATGGCGACACACACACACACACACACACACACACACACACACACACACACACACACACACACACACACACACAACTCTGTTCTTTTATTAGGCCTTCTTGCCAAAGACCCATGCAAGTTTCCTGGCAACCAAGGAGTCAAAAAGAATTGCATTTGTTAGTCCATTTAGTTTCAAGACAATGAGTGTTCATTCACGGATTAGGCAGTACAGAGCAACATCAACACACACACCAAGTGTACAGTAGTTACAGCACAAAACATGGTCTCAACATATTTCGAATATTGAAAATAATAGCAAGAACACGGGCATCACCGGGCCTCTCACACACACACACACGTAAATAGTTAAGAGTTTTATTGGTGCCATTCGAATGCCTGCAGGAGACTTTCTGCGGTCAAGAGCGAGAACGTTTTTTGGGGACTGGTAAAGGAAAAAACTTATTTCCAGAACACCAGTAACGGCTCATTCAACACCGATATGATCTCGTCCCTCCTTCCCTTCTGCCTCAGTAACCACAATCAGTTCCTCTCTGCAACTTAATGGCCTAGAATAACTTGAATTAGCCGATTACAGCGGTCGTCAACGGTGACAGGATCAGAAAATTAGGTCTCAGCAATTTCAATAAAAAAAAAGCTTTCAAAATTAACGCTATCACAATTGGATTACAGCACTGCATGTAGGAGCCAGCGTACGGCTCAAAATAGCCCCGCACAAATCCACCATGGAAAATCCACTATTATACTGGGAGAAGAATGAAGGTGTAGCAATAGGGGAAAATACGTTCAGATCCTGCTACTGTACGGTGGAAAGGAGAACGGAAGGGCAGCGGAGAGGAAGTCGAGTACTTTCATGACACACAAAGATTTACTTTGGAAAATCTTTCTCCGACTCTTTGAACTCTTAAATGACAGTTTGTAGAATAGTTGTGCTTCTAAGGTTTGTGTCACTAATATAGAAGGTTCCTAAAGAAATATTTTTAGCATACATTTATTCACCCTGGCCAAAAGCTAATAATAAGCACTTTTTTCTGTTAACTTGTCATTAGTCTGTGCTCTTTATCTATACATAGTTAAAATTCTAGAGAAAAATCATCGTGCCCCATGTCAGATATTGATATGTACTACTCCACAATGACTAAATAATCGAATGTTGAGTATAGTACAGTATTAAATTTAACCTTGCTTCTTATTGCAGCAGCCGTTGCTTGGTTAGGGCATGCAATGCATCACTGTAAACAAAGGTTTTGGTTGCACCTACTGTTTTTGTGTGACAGTAACATAAAACATATTATAACCATTATAACAACAGTGGCCATAGACTAGTTCAGTACTGTATCACGGGCATCATTTATCATTCATTATTGCATCATTCAAGATCTCATTTCACAACAACACGGTGCTCCAATTAGGATGCGACAGCAAAGGTCAAGGTCAAGTCATTTTATTCATTGAAGAAAAGAATATGACCAAAGTGCTTTTGAGAGAGATTCAATCAGAGTACTTTTAACATGATCAGACAGTGAATGAATGAAAAAAAAAATATATATATATAATACAAGGCTATGAATCACAATAACAAAACTGAGGAAGCAGACAAATCATATACCATCTTTAAAAAATGAATCCAGTGTGCAGAATTTCCTTCAAAAAAGGCGACGAGAGAATTTCTCTTTCAGGCAACGAGAGCGGAGCTTTGAGATTTGGTCCTTAATAGGAAATGTCTGTGTGGTCAAAACCAGTTACCACGGCGCTATGAATTATAGATGAAAGACAAGGCCCAGCAGTGTCCAGCACTTTATGTAGGTGTGAGGGAATAACATCCAAGGGATGTGTTCTTGACTTTTTCTTGGCTCCAACTCAATTGACTATCACTTTTTTTTTTTTTTGCATTGTTCTTTGCAAGAAACCCATCAAGAGAAAAGAGCCCTCAAGATTGCAGGAGGTATAAAATGCTAAGCAGCGAAGTACAATAACAATAAAAAGACCTAAATAAAATTGTGGTATCAGCGATGTTTTGCTTCAAACTATCTCGCAATAGCGGGGCTATGTTGTGGCTGCTTCGTCTCGGTCTTCTATGATGCCGTCTTGAAGGCCTCGAGTATCATGTTGGTTTGGTGGGTGAGCCGGTTGGCGCTGACAAATACGTTGAGCACTCTGGGAGCGACCATGACAGAAAGACAAGGACACGCGTGTCTGTCAACGTGCAAAGAAACCATGGCAACAATATTGATCCAAGAAACACTTTGATCTGCCTGGAAGGGAGAATGTCAGGCATCAGAGAAAACAAGCCAGCGTGAATCCACTGGAAATGGGTCAAAGGAATTATTCAAGAAGGGCGGGTTGAATAGAAAGCGAGACTGCGATCAAACGACAAGCATTTTGCGCGGCGGCGACAGCTTGCGTGTACGTACTGACAAATGCAACTCTTAAATGACGTGGGGGGGGGGCACGCTCGGACGGTGAGGATCGAGGAGGCCCAATGAGAAAGAACAATTGTTAAAAGTCCTAACACAGCAAATAGACACGAAGCGCCGTCTTACTTTCCATCTTTGAAGAAGGTTTTGAGAGCGTCGCTGAAACTCTTGGAGTATTTCACAAAGTCTTTCTTCCGCTGTTCCAGAACCTAACACACACAACCTTTTCAGCTCTACTTGTCTCAAAGGAGGCAACTGGGAAAAATCCCCCCCCCCCCCCAACCCGCTCCATCATTTTATCTATACTTACCTGTCTGTTTTGATAGTGGTACCTTCTGAAGATGGTATTAACGATGTCTAGCAACTCTTTTATGGCACTGGCAATGTCTCTGGAGGACACACAAACACCCGCATGTAAAGAAGTGATAACAATACATTTAAAAATCTCTTTGTTCTCAAGCCAAAATTACTCTTCTTTCATCCAGATCACTGTTTGGTTTTCTTGCCTCTCGCCTCCCCACACACACACACACATAAAACTGAACCCAGAACTATGATTTTTTTTTTTTTTTAACAACCACTAGCTTTGAATTGATTTTACTCTTAAGCCCTTTAATGGGTAAGTAAGTTAAGAAATGAGTCAGTAAGTGTTCAATTCCATCAAAATAACAGGTCCTAAAAAACACTGCAAACGTATGTGTAATATGGTGCATAGATCATTTTAACAGGAAAATGTCTGCATCCAATGTCAAACTCTGAAATAAATAATAATTTTACTCAACCATCCAACCTGCAGGAGGGAAAATAATGATGCTGTGTGACAAACGCCCTCTGGATACGTTGCTTTTGGAATTAGAATTAGAATGTGCAATGAGCTAATTTGCATAAAAAAATATACACATTGACTTGCTGAAACAAAGCTGAATGCACACATGAATTGTAAATTTTGTGGAGAGACAAAGTGGTTCTGACCAAATTGAAACGATATTGCCTCTTGCATATGAGAACAAAAGATACAACTACTAGTGGAAACCTCTGAGATGGAACGGTTTGAAAAAATTCTCTTTCATGATCCTGGTAGACCTCCTATTTCTTCAAATGTTTTTATTCAATAGGAAAGAATTAGAATTCATTCATTCCAAACTGTCATGTTCATGGACTCTGTATTATCTGTACAGATGATAAAGACGTTAACCAGAGTAAACTGTGATGAATCCTTTGACAAGAAGTGACAGCGCGTGATAATTTTCTGACAATTAAGCTAAATGGGTAATTTCCTGCGGCACACACGGGCATCACTAGAGAGCTCTCTCATAAACTGAAGACACCATGGATGAAAAAAGCAGCAAAAAAATTTGTGCTACTTCACAGATGCATTTATGACCAAAAAAAGTTTAATTACTTCAAAACTAATTTGGACAGGGATATTTGCTATTCCACTCTAAATTAGTTTTTGACAATACTTGCTATTCCACTCTAAATTAGTTTTTGACAATACTGTGTCAGATGACACTAAAACCGCACACAAAAAATACCTGTTCATGTTTTGTGCTCTTTCTGAAATGTACCAAGATGCTCCAAATTGGCCTAGCTGACATGAACGTACGTAGTACATTAGAGCTCCGGTGTAGTGGTCACATTGAAAGATGAGTTTAAAATGATAAACTGTTTTAGAATCAAGGTTTGTGGTAAATTTTCAAATTGAAACTATTGATACAGGCATCTGGACTTATCAGTTTCAAATTCGTATGGGGAAAAAAAAATCAATTAGAAAGAAACATGTGGACTTAAAAGTTCTACAGTTAATCACAAAGTAACAGACAAGCATTTATCTCTCTCACTTGATGATCTGCAAGAAGCCCACTCTGTCATTAATCGCATCAGGTATGGTGCTGAGGGTGTGTTTCAGAGCATGGGCCCTCTCATTTAGCTCCTGGAACCCCAGGTCCTTCCTCTCAATTCGAAACTCTGCCAAAACACATTGGTATAAAAACAACAAATTACTCCCCTCGATTGCACGATGATGGGCTTAGTAGCACATGTTCAAGTTTTGAGTGTTGGCATGTACAAAACAGCCACATAAAAAAAATAATAGTGGTTAAATAATAAAAACATATATACCTTGAAAAGACTAATAAAAGAGCCTTTTTTAAATGAATAATAAGTGTGTGTATGTGAGTGTATGCATTGCAAAAATCAATCACTGTGAATTTACACAAAGGACTGAATTACAGGCAAGAAGGGAAGGAAGGTGTGTTGGAGTTGATTTGTGGAGAAACAGCGCTCCCCAGTGGACATTTTAAGTACTAGTCTCCGTACTCTCCAACAGGCAATTTGGACGCTGAGCAAGTATTCCCTGCTTGTGGTGTTCGTGATGCACAGACTTTCGCTTACCTTTCACATCGGCAGCGGCCATGCGAAGTAGACACTCATTATAATTGATTTTCAGGTTCTTCTTTTCAAGTAGTTTCAGCACAAATTCCTCGGTCACGCCAGGGTTCTCCTCCTCTGCCTTAAGACGTTGATTGTAAAGAAAAGCATTGTACCTTAGGTATGTCAATCAAGACCATCAAATGTGACGATTGTAACAACATGTTTGAAGATCACCTTTATAAAGGCTGCACGCAGTATCTGTGCTGCTGACAGGGTGACTTTCTCCAACTGCAATACATCACAAAAAATGCACATTTGACTTTGCTATTTAAAGTTGAAATTTAATTTCATAAATTAGATTAGATCAAAGGGTCACAATTAGGTTTAGCACTAGTTCAGGCTGTAACAATACTGGACTTGGTGTCCTTCCTCTATAACCACAATAACCAGACATTTGAATATTTTGGTCTTGTGTAATTTGACAATTTTATCCGACTCAAGTGGAAGGTCATATCTCTGCCTTTGTTATTATTTTCTTATTACTTTCTATTCCTTTAGTTTTTCTATGTAGACTTTCTATCAATCATGAAAAGAGGTTCTGTCCCTCCATACCTGGTCAAAGACAGGGTACATCACTGTGTACAAAGCCATGACTGAAGTGGGACTCGTTTCTTTCCTGAAGTCCTCCATGGTCATTGTGGACTAATTAATGGACCTTCGGGTACGTGCCAAGCCACCACTGCCACCTTCCCCGTGTTCAATCCCTTCCACTGACTGATAGCATGGGAACAGAAAAACATCCAAAAGTAAAGAAGTAAAAAAAAAAAAGAAAAACAAGAAGGGAGAGATGTCAATTGATTGTGTTAGTTGTATAGTCTCAGAGTAAAAGACTAATCTGAAAAGTTGTCTTGCAATAGTTGACTTGTAAAGTACTCAGTGGAGGAAAGACTTCAGCCTTTTGACTGGAATTTTTTTTTTGTACTTTGCAATACCTGATGCTTCCATGCCCGTTTGTTTTATTCAAAATGATTATGTACTACTTCTTGACAAACCGCTCCTAAGTCTCTAGGCTCACACCTTTAGCTCAAAGTGGAGGGAATTAATGAGAAGTGGTCATTTAAGAAAACATTTTGTGTTGACGCTTAATAGTGTTCTCATCTGACATCTGTGCAGGCGGTGTGGGTTGAGCTGTGTAGCAGTGGTAGAATGTGAATGATTGTCTACCTCTATATGTGGCTCATAATTGACTGCATGGCCAGTCTGGGGTGTATTATCAGCTTTTCAACCTGATGTCAGCTGAGGTAGTTTCAAATCGTTGGCAACACTGAAAAGTAGAAAACGGATGGATACATGTTAGAACAGTAGTCTGCGGCAAAGTATAACTGCTGTAAATGATGACACGTCTTTAAGATTATTTTCTTTCTCATGCTGCAACATAATGTAAAGAAAATATGAGAAACAGAATGCAGTTTTAAGCATTGACTGTCCTAAAGATTGCAGGTGAGCTGGTATTCTAGCTGACTTGGAGCGAGAAGCAAGCTACACCCTGGGTGTGATCAAATCAGAAAGCCTCAGCCGTCATTTTTAGTTCATTGCAGAACTGAAGAGAGACAGGGCATATCTTGCAGATGATTACGAGTGTAAAGCAAGGTTTAGCTCCAGTTTCAACTTATTGGTTGCAGTCCATAATTCCACTCGGCACTTATCCTGATTCATCAGTGCAATAACTGCTATTTCCATGATGGCAGCGCCCATGAAAGCAAACAAAAACATCTCAGAAAGTGATTTAGATTGGATGCCAGGGCATCTTACTCTAAATGAATTTTAAAATCTTTCTTAAAATATTATTAGATTTTATTGATGTTTAGAGTGAACTAAAATATGGGGAAAACCATAATTTCCCACAAGAAATAATGATATCAATCCACCCAGACATTATTGCAACCATAAAATTTTAAAGCATTCTCGTGCAAAAATGACCAAAAAATGAATTAAGCCTCTCTAGTTAGCAGTGATTCAAATTAACAACACTTTTTATGATGTGGGTTGTTTCGTCTTCAAAATGCACACTTTCTAATACTGTGGGGAGCACATCGTATACGTTCTCTACGTTATTGGCTGGTCATCAAAGTATATAGCCTGAAACGTTTCACTTGGGTGTGGTTGAGGACAAAACGGCACACCTAGAGTGACACATGACTTGGGAGCACAGCCAAAGATGAAATCATATGGAGAAATAATGAAGTGTTCACAAAAACAAGTGAAAAATTGCTCGTTCGTGTTGTCATAAAACCAGTTTCCATTGTTTACTTTTGGACTCTGGTTTGACGTCTGGTTTGTCCATTGAGAAACATTCAGTACTTTTTCAAATAAAGTATTACACGTCTCTACATGTTTAATTAACACTTAAGATTAGAAGACCAAAAGGGGGGATTAATAACAACGTTGTATAACATTTGGTCTGCTGTCAAAACATTAGCTATTTAGAAGGTGATTTAAAGTCAGTACTATGACGGCTTAGGCTCCACCAACGAGTAACAGGCAAACTTGACAGGAACCGGGACAATCAGACAAGACTCAAACCTTTGGAAGCTCTAACCAACTATGCCGCACCTCCTTGCTGTCTTCTTGGTCGGAAAGTTTGCTTGTTCCGAAATCTGAAGAGCTGGTGAGGGTTAGGGTTGTGCTAATCGAAAGTGCGACTAGTTGTAGTTTTCTAAGTCGGCGTCGCCTCTTCAGCACAACCGTCATTAGGACTACAAGTCCCAGATAGTGGCTAAAAGCGGAAATGCTATACTGCCGAGTGAGAGTGGTAACCGTATATTCAAGAACATAAACGCAAAGACACTTTTTTTTAGTGGTTTATGGTAAAAAAGAGAAAAAATGAAAACAAGTAACAATAAACTCGGTTATAACAGGCTATTTATTAGCACCGAAGATATTCGTAGGTCGCACTATTAGGTCAAGACAGTTCCCGCTCCTCCTAACTATTGCTGTCGCCGAAACCTGCCCAGTAGTGACTATATATATATCCTCACTCTGTCAGGCTGCGCTTTAACAGCTAAAATATCTACGTTCTCAAAGTCAATAAATAAAAAAATAAAAAAATAAATAAAAAAATAAAAAAATACATAAATACATACATAAATAAATAAATAAATAAATAAATAAATAAATAAATAAATAAATAAAGACGGGAGTCGCGGCCGTGCGGGAGCCTATCCCGGCAGTCATCCACTGTAAGGTACAAGGGTGAAACATAATTTGTAACTTTTTGTCTATTACTGTGAAATTCCACAGTTAAATTCCTCCCATCCTCACCCTCCTCTTTACTAATCAAAATCAAGCACAGATTAACAATATACCTCTCAATGAAACGTGAAAAAAATACAAAAACTGAGCGCACACAACCAACATGTTGCAGAAATGCATTTATTTTTTGTCCAATTTGATACTCTTTGTTCTCGTTCTTTGGACCAATTGGCGTGCAGGAAGGCGGGGCCTGCGGCAGAGCAGCGTGCAGTGATCTGCGGCGTTGAAAAGGAGAGGAGTAGCAGAGATCTTGCCCAGTCAACGCATCATCTCAGCAATTTCCCTTGATCGCTGTACATCGGTAAGCAGTTTTAGACACTAATTAACAAACAATCTCAGTAATGATCAACCTGGAAAAATTCTTAGAATAAAAGATGAACTCGTCAAATCATTAGGAAGCTGCTTTTACGATACAATCTGAATTTGTTAGGATGTGACTGTGCTCCTGTGATTATGGGAATTTCTGAAGGGGTTGATTTTATATTGGTCATATGTGGAAGTTCGATAAGGGAGCAGGTGGAGACGAAGTGAATTATTTTTTTTTAAAATTCATTTTATATAGCTGTTTGCCTTGTTAGTTGTTGTTATGGGCTACAATTGCCTTTATTCCCTACCGTGCTTTCCCTTATGTATATTTTAGTCATTGCATTCGTGAAGATTCTTGTCCTTGAATTATATGGCAAAGACATTGTAAATGTGAATTTACGAAACAGGTTGGAATTGCCTAGTCCTATCCTGTCCCCACCCCTCACACGCACGCGCGCACACACGCACACTGATACACATGCATAATGTGTTAATTCTTTCTGCAGGTATAAATCTAACATTTTCTTGTTTTCCTAATTTAAGATTTACAACTCAAAACATGAACATTAGATTCAATGCTATTCATACAATCCATCCAGTATTATGAGGGGATTAAAAATCATACATCTATTTGTGATTTATATAAATTGTTTGTCACAAAAGATACATATTTAAATTCAGTCGGCTTTATATTCTGCATTTGACATACACCATGTTATATTTTGATATGTTGTGTAATGTTGACAAAATTCTCATCACATTCAAACAAACTACATTTATTTCAGTCATAATCTCAGTTTTTAAAAATCCGAAATGCATTGCAATTTATGTTAATCTCTTGATATGTTGTCTGCCCCCTTCTGCCCTCCTTTAGTACGTATATAACATATACGTTATATACGTTGCCCATCTGTGCCTGTGCGTGCGTGCGTGCGTAAGTGTGTGCGTGTGTGTGTGTTTATGTGTGTCCTGCCTATTTCTTCCAAGCACTGCTCTAATTGCATTTCAATAATTAAATGTCTTTCAAATCAGCCTTGCAAAACCAAAACAGACAAGCGATGCAGGGTTGCTTGCTCAGTGCACACAGCAACCATCAGCTACCAAGTGTGTGCGTGCGTGCGTGTGTGTGTGCGTATGGCGTGCGTGCGTCCAACACGCTTTGCTTCAAAGCCACATTGTCACAAACATACCACATATCTTCTCATGCTGTTACCAAATCCTCTGTGCATCGCTGCATAAAATAAAACAAGCTTTTAAATCTAGGTTTGTCCTCAATTACCTTCATTCTGGCAGCTGCTGAATTTGCATTGTTCTAAAAACGTAGAACTTGGGCCCGTGGGAATTTGCATGAAAAACACAATGGAATCCAAACACAATGACATAGATATTCTTTTGTATCATAAAACGAAGTTGTCACGCATCTACGTGACCCGGACTCTGGACAGCTCATCCCTCCTGCCCCCTCTTGTCCTGACAGCAGCATTTACGCTGGTTTCCCGTACCTGCGGCCTTTTCCGCACCTGCCCCTCTGTGTCAGTTTGTTCTACTGTTCTACCTGTCGGTCGCCCGTTCCGTCGCCCGTTCCATCGCCCGTCCCGTCGCCCGTTCTGTCGCCCATTCCGTCGCCTATTCTGTCGCCCGTTCCGTCGCCTTATCTGTAGCCCTATCTGGAGCCTTCGCAGCCTGGTCTGTTACTCTGCCCGTTACTCTGCCCGTTACTCTGCCCGTTACTCTGCATGTCTGTTGATATCCTTGTCGCCCCCTGTCACCCTGTTCTCCACTACCCCTTTCCCTCCAATAAACCGCTTTTTTGATCCAAGCCGCATTTGGTCACCCTGTCTCCGCCCCTGACAAAAGTAAACACACTGAGATTTAAGAGATCCATAGATACATTTTACTGTGCTTTGGAGGGTTTGCTTGGGAAACAAACTTTCTTTGAACTTCCTCAATTTGTGAAGACCAGTTCTTTTAATTGAAAGTGTTCTGTTCAGTGGGTCCTCTTTGGTAGATTCTTTTTCATCCGTTAATTCTTCCTCATCAACATGCATCATGCTGTCTTATATCTTTCTCATCGTCATGCTCATCGTATACCCTCACTTCATACATATTCTGGGCGGAGACAAGGCAATATGCATAGTCCATTGGTGTTTTAGAACAGATTGCGTTTGACATTTGAGGCTCAATTAAATTTGACATTTCAAATTGTGAACGACGTCCAAAATCTTTAAATCTGGCTGACTGATGTTTCATTCCTTGAGCTTCTCTTGCTGTATTTTCCTCCTGTCAGTCAAAATGTTTGTGCTTTTTTTTTTTCCCCCCATGAATTTGCTCATCCTTCCCCCAAATCGATGTCGCTCCATCGAATATCCTGCCTCTTCCTCTCTCTGCTGGCTTCTGTTAGTGGGGATTAATAAAGGGTTGTTAACCTCTCTCTTCACCCTCTGTTAAGCGTACAGTGAGTATCCCGGGACTTAAGGTAGATTCCGCCGGCCATTATGTCATTTTCTAACAAGGGAGGCAATCAGTCAAGTCACTGTAATGAGGATGGGCTGCGGATGGGGAAATTACTCTGATGTTGCAGCAGCAATCACCTGCTCCACGTACAGAGATAATTGAAGTAGACAGTCCTACAGCATGACTGAAATTGAGTTTTTTAATGAAACACTGTGCTAACTGCTTAGGAGCAGAGGTGTTGTGTGTCTTTGCTGTTTTTGAAGTTAAGGACCTCATGGTTGTGAGACAAATGTGCTAACCACTACCAAAAAAAAGCACTTTCTGTTTTAATACTGTTTAATTTTTGTGTGCGTCTTTGAGTCATAGCATTGCTATTGTTATAATATTTGTTTTTAATGCCCAAATACTGCATATTGTCATGCATGGCTGTGGTTCAAACATACAGTACTGGGATATATTGGTCCCAAAACTGTGGTTTGACGCTACTTTTCCACTTTGGAGGCAGTTGATAGTAACCAGTAGATAGCGCGAGGCATTTAAATCAATTTAAGGCATGTTTGCACTGCCTTCCCAGTGAATCGGCACACGAGAGGCATAATAGCAGATTTATTTACTTCTTTCTTTCACGTAGAACTGTGTGCTCTGCCTTTATGTATTCACATGTCAATATAATAGTGTGGTGACTTCAGCACGACAACTGCTTTCAATGCAAATTGCCATCTCCTATAAGTAATTTGCACACCGGTTAGTGAGCTAGTAGAACGGCGGGAAAAAGGCTTGCATGACCAAAGTGTAAGGTGCTTGACTTTGCTGCTGTTGATACAAAAAAAAAATGTATGTCTGGGTATTGTCGTTCATTTTATCTTTTTTAAAAGATGCGCAACTGAGATGTGTTAGAAAGGAGAGAGAGGTCTTGTGCTGGTGAAGTTGACACCTCAGTACATCTCCATCCATCACTCGCTGTTGCCTAGGTAACCTTAGATTCTGAAGCAAACGTGTAGGTCATAGTAAATGTGTATGCATCTGCAGGTATGATTCAGTCGTAACCATGTTCATCCTTAAAGTAAGTTCCATGGCCTCTCAAGGTGTCGTGTTTAAATGGCAGGAAGGATTACGCTGCTGGCTGACGTCACTTTTTAATTGCGTAAATGTCAACCATCGGATTACATAGGAGGGATTAGGAACTACTTTTAAATGCCAGTCAGTTTAATTGCATGGCATGAACCAAATGGTCAAGATTAGGGGATTTTCATGGTGATTTTGTTGATTTAGTCACGAGAGTGAGAGACGTTTAACAGATGGGGTGTTTGGTTTTCTTCCTTATCTACAAGATCTGCGGGGAACCCTACACGAGTAGCTCCCGTAAAGAAAAAGCTCAACTAATTGTCGGAAGGAATTTTTTGGGAGACAATGTGCCGCAACTCAAAAGGTCAGAATGTGCTAAAGGAGCCACACACAATCGCTCATCTCTCCTTTCATAAGGTCAAGAATTTAAGGTTGTCTTTTTGACTCTAATCCTGTTCTGGCAGCCGTCTGGTTGAGTCATATGCCAGCCCTCCACATCTCTCTACAATACTGACAAGTTTTATTTTCACCTTAGTACAGGCAAGGGTCTTTTCAAATCTTTTATCTGACACCAATTGTGAATTTGAGAAAATTTTGTTATTTCTCAAGATAGTCAATCAAATCTAGGTGACTCATCTGGACACTTTTACTGTACTGTATTAATCAACATTTAATATTGATAACCATTTCATTTGTGATTAAAAATCTTCACAAATGCAACTCTCAATTTCTAGGCTACCACAGAAAATTGCTTGTTTTTGCTTAAAGGTCAATCTGCCCCTGGAGCTCACCACCTTGATAAATCCAAATGTTAATGAGCTTTTAACTAGGACATTTGTGATTACATCATAGTAAGAAAGGTCAAAATCATTAAAGTGTGCATACTTGGACATCAAACAAGCAAGATTGTGATATTTGATGCCTGTGTATTAGTTTGGACTGTAAGAGGAAACCAGACATCACAATGTTGATAGTTTGTCCTGCCCCTGATGACTTCAGATAAATTGCGCTACACACAATCGCTCATCTCTCCTCTCATAAGGTCAAGAATTTAAGGTTGTCTTTTTGACTCTAATCCTGTTCTGGCAGCCGTCTGGTTGAGTCATATGCCAGCCCTCCACATCTCTCTACAATACTGACAAGTTTTATTTTCACCTTAGTACAGGCCAGGGTCTTTTCAAATCTTTTATCTGACACCAATTGTGAATTTGAGAAAATTTTGTTATTTCTCAAGATAGTCAATCAAATCTAGGTGACTCATCTGGACACTTTTACTGTACTGTATTAATCAACATTTAATATTGCTAACCATTTCATTTGTGATTAAAAATCTTCACAAATGCAACTCTCAATTTCTAGGCTACCACAGAAAATGGCTTGTTTTTGCTTAAAGGTCAATCTGCCCCTGGAGCTCACCACCTTGATAAATCCAAATGTTAATGAGCTTTTAACTAGGACATTTGTGATTACATCATAGTAAGAAAGGTCAAAATCATTAAAGTGTGCATACTTGGACATCAAACAAGCAAGATAGTGATATTTGATGCCTGTGTATTAGTTTGGACTGTAAGAGGAAACCAGACATCACAATGTTGATAGTTTGTCCTGCCCCTGATGACTTCAGATAAATTGCGCTACTTAATCCAAAGAAAAAAACAATTCTGTTGCTTTTTTTTCATAGATCGGGGTCTATTATTATCAGTAGTTTGTTTCCTCTGTCAACTCTACTAAATCTTGGCACAAATCACTGTTATGAATCTATCCACCCACTGCCCACAGTTTGTGACGCCCCCAACTCCACCCCATTCCCTGTTTGAATCTCTGAAGACTGTGGTATCATTCCAGATTGAAAATTAAATATTTGCCTTTGGCAAGCACTACTCTCTAGTCAGTCAGTTGTTTGTCAGTGATTGGATGCAAAAAGAGCTGGCCCAATTCTGACCATCTAATGGGCATGAAAGGAAAGGAAAGTAAGGAAAAAAACTGGCAGGGGCGCTCGTGTAGATGCTGCCGATTGTTGTTGCTGATGCTTTGTTTGTCGCCTGCACATATAGTAACAGCCAGCAGATTCCAGTCTGGCAAATGGTTAGCGCCCACCTTTGTGGGAACATTTTGGGAAAGCCTTTTTCCGTCGCAGCATGACTGTGCGTCAGTGTCCAAAACATTGCCTGGACTTTTCACATCCTCTACCAAGACTTACCATTTCTATTGTCATAAATATGTATGGCAACCTCTTGTGTCATTAGAGATGCTATAAATCTATGCACGGTTGATTAATCATCCCACAAATGATCACAGAAGTGCATTTTGGCCAGTGAACTGTTTTTTGATATTTTTATTGTATGCATATTGAGTGTTACCGACTTAAAATGTGATAAACATGACATGGCTAATGTGGGCTAATCACTCATGAGCATTGAGCAATTTGTTTTATGGTTTTATTTTGTTTCTCACTGCAGAAGACCTACAAAGATTTTACAGATAAAAATGCATCTGTTCCAATAAACTGTGTTTTATTCCTGCTTTAATTTGGGCTAGTTTACTGCTACTTACAACAAATTGGCGGTAGTTGTCCTACACAGCCGGCATGCTGGGAGATTAACTGCCAAATTGGCCATAAAAAGTCTAGTGTAACCTCTTTTGCTGGCTCTCTTTCTTCATTGCTGTCTCCTCTCATCCATCCTCTCCCTGGCCTTCCTGGTTATTATGTACAATATCCTTCTTCCCACATTTATCTCTCACCATCTCACAATTTTGTAATTCCTACCTTTTTAATAAATAATCTTGTCATCACTCCATCCTTCTGTCCCCACCTCTTTGGCCTCCCAATCCCATTATCTCTCTAATCCACTCGTCATGTATCCCGTTATCGTTCTCCTTTCTCCTATCTTCCCCCATTTGGTGTTTGGTCTTTATTTTTGGATCCCTTTCTCTCTTCTGGACCTTCATTTCACATGGCATCCTTCTTCCCCTTCAGCTGTCATTGCAGCAATGTGGATCCCGGACTCTTCATCCCCTCTCCTCCTGATCCTCTCCATCCTGTTGCTGGGCTACAGTTGCCGAGCGGCGGACATTCCAGAGGACACGACATCCGAATTCTCTGTCAGACTGTACCATCAGCTGCAGGCGACAGGGGGTCAAGACAACATTGTTTTCTCCCCCTTGAGCGTAGCCTTCGCCTTGGGAATGGTGGAACTCGGAGCCAGGGGGGAGTCGCTGGAGGAAATCCGACAGGCCATAGGATTTGACAACCTGCTGCCAGGTAACAAACACATTTATACAACTTGACAGTTTTATGTCAGGAGACAAGGCTGCTTTAACTCATCCATCCATCCATTTTCTATACCACTTATCCTTACTAGGATTGAAAGTCCTTCCTATAAGGCAGTTCAACTCTGTTGGAACATTGAATCATTTTCTGCCTGTCACGATACGGTGCTGGCATAGCGAGACGAACCGATAATTCTCGAACAAATTTTTCATTTTTCTCTTTGCATCCTCATTCCTTTACGATATGAACTTGCTCGTGCCCTCCAGGTGTGGAATTCTCTTTGCTCCAGAACCTAACAGCAGCGTTATCCGAGGACGTCAACCAGTATACAGTCCGCTTAGCCAACGGTCTCTTCGTACAAGAAGGTATCGCCTTCAACCCCGAGTTCCTACACCTGATGAAGAAATTTTTGGGAGCCAATATTCAGTCAGTTGACTTCAGCGAATCAGCAGCTGTCGCCGAACAGATCAACAGCTGGGTGGAGAATCATACCGAGAGTGAGTAAGAAAAACAAACCATTAGACTTGTTTCATTTGACTTAGCATGCGCGCCACAATCAACTTTTTTGCAGGTAAGATCCGAAACCTTCTATCTGCCGAGGATTTTAGCCAGGTGACTCGTCTGACCATGGTCAACGCCATCTACTTTAGAGGCTCCTGGAAAAATCAGTTCAGACCAGAAAACACCAGAACCTTCTCCTTCAGCAGAGATGATGGTTCCGAAGTCCTGACGCTGATGATGTACCAACTGAGTGACTTCTACTATGGTAAGAACATTAGCTGATCATCACTCCTGACCTATGTGACTGAAGATACATTTCTATGTTAGATGTTGTGCTCGTCACCTCCAGCCAAGCACAAGAGAAAGTGTTTTGATGTCTGTTTGCTTTGTTAGTTAGCTGAACAAGAAACGACAACAGTTTGTGGAGAAAGAACCAATTTAAGTAATCTAAAATAATTAAACAAACACAAAGATTTATTTATTCTTTTTTTTTAATTTTTTTACACGGAACCATAGAATCGAAAATGGTACTGCACATTTTTAATAAGTTTGTGACTCAAGGAAGGCAAAAAAAATTATATAAATAATATTTATGAAAGTGCAACGTATTTTGGGTCTTTTTTAAAATGATATTTGCCAATCTTTACTATTGGGTGAATGTGTTTGAGTGAAACGGCGAGTATGCGCCTCCAGCCTATTATTTTGTAATCTGATGTGCCGCCCAAAGGAAATCATCAACCTTTCACCGCATGGCTTCTAAAGTTGTCGCATCTGCGCTATTTTGGTGCAGTGAGCTTGCACACTTGTGAACGCCAACGTTCGCAGGCTGCTCACATACTGATATATGCGTACGTGCCTGTTTGTTTGTAGAGAGTTGACTGTGAATGTGTGTGAGATTTGAAGAATAGAGGGACAGGTCCATGGAGAAAAGGCTGTGCTTTCATTTTCATTATTTGTAGGAAGATTGTGGTGTGGCAAAGTCAAACACCCCCCCCCCCCCTAATCTCTGCAGAGATGTTGCCTCATCTCAGCAAGTTGAATGAAGCGTGGGCGTTCAAAGACAAAACTTCATTTTAGTTTTGATTCTTTTTTATTTATTTCTCCCTCTGGTGAAATCTTATCTCACCAGTAAGCGTTCCCACATAATTGAACATCTTTTAATGTGACACATTTAAGCATAATGTTAATTTGGTATTTATTTGTGTATGAGTTATGTTTGTTTGTTAAAGGTAAATGAATAACTTTACAGGATACAAACTTGGTGCATCTGTTTACTCATTCGCTGAGGGTAAGCAACTCATGCTGGAAGCACTTTTTAAGAGCAAATTCAGTTTGACTCCTAAAAGTGCCGCATGAATGGTTTTTAATTAGGGTTTAAGCATCCTCACAAGCTTTAATCAATAGTGTCATTCAATGTGCCCAGAGAGGTGTTCATCTGCGCGAGTTTCTCCTCGGGGAACTCGCAAGCCGAATTAAGCGGGACACACAGTGAGCATAACTTTGAGTGTGTGTGTCTAAGCTTGTTTATTTAAACACCTATTCTCCTCCCAGGTGAGTTCAGCGATGGCTCCCAGGAAGCTGGCGGTGTTTATCAGGTCTTAGAGATGCCGTACGAGGGGGAGGACATGTCCATGTTGATCGTCCTGCCTCGGCAGGAAGTGCCATTGGCTACTCTGGAGCCTATCATTAAGGCACCACTGCTGGAGGAGTGGGCCAATAATGTTAAACGACAGAAGGTGGAAGTCTATCTGCCTCGGTAAGAAGCTCTTTTACCAAACATGTAACTGGTTATTGTTTAATAATGCTTATTAAAAAAAAATCCAGCATTCAAATGTGTGAAAAAGATAGCGGCTGGAATTCACGCTGTTGGAGTGTTTCTTTAACCAATCATATTATAAATGTCCCAATTCATCCTGCCAAGGCCAGTGAACTGTCCCTCGTTGATCTCAGAATTTTCTTTCCACACTTTTACAGCAAGTTGGACTAACAAAATGCATATGTAGCAATTTGCACAAATTCATAAATTTCATAATTTGGATCATTGGTGATGTGATCTACTATTTTATAAGAATGTTTTACATTTTTGTCATGTTATGTGCCAAATATTGCCTCTAAACTACTCCAGTCAATGTTCATAGCACAGCTGCAAGCTGTTACTGTACATATATTTTGGTTTTGTGAATTATTAATGATTTCTATACTTGCCACATGATAGGTGTGGTATTAAGAGTTGGATTAAATCGAGTAAATCCCCATTTAAAGCCCAAGAATGAAATGCACCACCCGCCACTGGTTTCAAGAATGCATACATTACTGTGCTAGTGGTAGTTTACAGTTACGTAGAACTGCAATGCATTGAACTGAGGGGTTCCCTTTTCCTTACCTTGTGACTAACTTCATCTAGGTTCAAAGTTGAGCAGAAAATGGACCTGAAAGAAACTCTGCAAGAGCTCGGAATAAAGAGCATCTTCTCTAAGGACGCTGATCTCTCTGGAATGACCGGTGAGGCACTTGGCTTTATGAATCATCAGCCATGTCGGACCAATATAATGATCTTTAAATCAAATCAGTCTGGTTGCTAGAGCTGCAAAGTAAGTCTGGATTCAAACTTGGTTCATTATTTGTGTTGATTTGCTGCAATGAAGTAGCCTCCAGTACTTGCTGAGGTAACCAAGGTAACTGCCATTGAGTGGGCAGGTTGAAACTGTCGCATGCCTTTGCAAAAATAGATTCAGTGAGAGAAACACAAGTACAGCATGTAGCTAGCTATATATGGGGAAATTATCACATGCGAATTGGGGGGGGGGGGTAGATCCCTATAGTGCCACTCACCCGTAGCACACATTATTTTAACGTCTCTGATGGATGCAAATCCAAATCCAAGTAACGATCTTCGCTTTTTCTCTGTGCGATTGTTTCAGGCCGGAAGGAGCTTTATATTGGCAGGGCAGTGCAGAAAGCCTACCTGAAGGTGACTGAGGAAGGAGCCGAGGGAGCTGTCGTATCAGGTAGATTTTGATATTCCAGTTCAGGCCACACTGGTACGATTAAGAATGGTACATGCTGATCTGGTTTGTATTTATGAGCAAGGTGATAACTGCGTCGTCTAAGTATGACGAGTCGGACCCCGGATTCTAAAATCCAGTGTTGAGCCATTTGGATTGTTTATGTTTTTTTATTCATCGGTTCATCAAATTGTTCATCAGTATGCATACGTAATTCAGTCTGAGATTTTAAATGAAACAAACAATTGCTGGTTTCCCAAAATGTTGAACTGTAAACACTGCCCTCTTCTGGTGGTAAATGATGTTTTCGCTCATTGTCTATCACACAGGAATTATTGCCCAGACCAAGGCTCTAGTGCTGTACCCCCAAGTCATGGCTGATCACCCATTCTTTTTCATCATCAGAAATCGGAGAACAGGTACTTGAGTACGCCTGCGTGCCTGTGTAAGTTTGTAACTGGACACATCGTGTTGCTTTGTGTAAAAACGCATTTGTGTCCCTTCAGGGTCTATCCTCTTCATGGGCAGGGTCCTGACCCCTGAAGTCATCGATCCTAATGACCATGACTTTGACTCCATGTAATCTCTGGTGTCACTCATTCTCAGCCAATCAGATTAATCCCACCTCTTCTATCGACACCTGCATCACCTGTATTTTATCAAAATGTATCAAGTATTGATTATGTTATTCGTATATTGCAAAAAGACATGAGTGTGTTTTGATACAGAAACCTCAAGGGATGTAGACACACAGAGGGTTAAATTGTAAATATTCTCTAGTTAAGTCATGGAGAGTATCGTATACGAGTACACATGATATTCATGCACAATCACGTTTTAGTTTATCCGCTTTATTCTCACGCACGCACAATCCACAAAGAACGTTTGATTCTCTTCTTTTCAAACATATTAAAACGATAACATCTGTACCTTGTGTTACCCTTTAATGTATTTGAATATGCTCCGTATTTATTGTGGCCAAAACACGCAATCTTCAGTTTTAGTAATGAACATCCAGCAGAACATGATCGTATTGTTTTATACACTGTAGGCACACACGATTAAAATGCCTATAATATGCCTTATCACATGCAAGTGGTTAATCAAGCCTTGCTGGGCATCTCACAGGTAAGCTGAGGAGACTGCAGAGTTGCCATAGAGACCAACTGCGGCTTGCTTAGCACACTGCAAAAAAAGTCCACTGCACCAATTTTTGGGCTGTACATATTTAAGGAGACAATAACACCAGCTGTATACACTCTTATAATCAATAAAAAAGATGAATGATATTATGCTTAACTTTGTCTTTTTGTGATGTACGGTTTTATGTATAATATAAAAGAATAACACCTTTCGTGATCTATTTTCACTGCTCGAGTACGCATTCTAAGTAGTGTAGTGGAAATGCACACAATAAAATGATAATCTGATATAATATTTCTGATTTTATCTTTCTTACCTTGTGTCAATCCAAATTTTTTTTTTTTGATAGCACTTTTCCCCAAAAGGGTCATATGTCAGCTGGCTGGCTGGACCTTGGACTGCTCACCAGTCAGTTGTAAGGCACATCTGATATGGACAAGGAAGCATTCACATTGGCACCGATGGACAGTTCATGTCTTCAGTTGAGCTAATTTTTAGGTTTTTGGAATGTGTTAGAAGCTGGTGTACCCACACGGGACGAACATGCAAACTCCACACATGAAGGATGGTAGGTGTGAAGCAGACATGACCATAAAGGGTGGATGAAGATCTTGTTATACATTTTAACTATTATGCAAACGCCCAATAAATGAGGGTCTCAAAACACATTAAAATGTTGAAACAGTATTGATGACACAAATTCCGAGCTAAGGAAGCCTCCAGTAACATGAGATATGAGGTAGCAGCAGCAGCCATTATATAACAAAGAAGGCAACTCAGGGCAAAGAAAACATTTCTCACGTCTAATAACTTCCTCTCATCTCTTGCTAGTTAAGGTAATCAAAATGTCAAATTTGATTATTTTTCACTTTGACAATCTGTTATAGCAACCTTGTAATATTTTCCACCTTCCTCACTTGAGCACGGTTGCTAGGCAACACAGGAGCACCAGTCCTGTAGCACCAGGAGCGCCGTCTCACCTGACCGAGGCACTTCAGGAGTAGGAGGAAAGTTAGTGGCAGAGAACGCCAACACAAGATTTTGCCTTCATGGGTCACGACTGCACCTTCGCACGGCCCAATGGTATGACTCGCAATGTGTTGTTAAAGGCTGGCAGAGTTCACCAGCACACGATTGGGACATGTCGGAAAGGTAAGCCCACGCTAATATTGTTTGACGCCAAAATTCTGTTAATACTTAAACTTTTAATCGTTTTCTTTTTATATTATTTACTATAAGTCTGCATAATAGCAAAGTTATGATTTTATATTTTGGCATTGAAACAAGTTTAAGATTGGAACCAGGCATTTAAACAACGCAATTAAACCACAAATTAAGTTTGGAATTTGTAATGTAGTTTGTAATGTAGAATTTATAACAATACCAGTTTTGTTTATTTCTTTTAAAAAAAACTACAAATTTTAAAGTATTGATTTATTTAAATGAGTAAACCTGCCTGATTAATTAAGCCTCATCAAATATTTGAGGAGGGCATAAAGTCAGTAGATAACTAAGGCTCAAACTAGTTTATTTTGCACTTTGAAATCAATGTAATAAATTATAAAAGGGCACACAGACTATTATAAACCAGTGACAGACCTCCTCAGGTATCGCAGGCTGTAACTCAACCACCCGCCTGGTGGTCAGGTTCTGACTCCAGAGCTTCCATGACAGCACATGCACTTCTCCTTCTCCTTTCAGTTCTTCTGGTGTGAACACTCTCAGCGACAGCCTCCCCAAATCTCACTTGTCCCATTACTCTGAGCTCGGTGTGGCACACTTGCCCGCCTCCGTGCACCGGAGTCCTGATTCTGGACTTGGATCCACACCTGTGAGTCACTGACAGAAACACAGATATGGGAATTGTCAATATTTTCTGATATACTTCCTTCCCATATACGATATTTATTTGACAATATTTACTATTTACAGATCCCCTTTTCTTCCGGCCTTCTATTTGCTCTTTCATCCAAAAAAGTATTCTCAATACAGTAATTTATGTTTTGTTTGATGTTTTTTTTTTTTTTTGTCATGATGACTGGTCCACTCCATTTTGAAGAAGCTCAAAAGTAGATAATTGTTAATTTTGTTGAAATAAAATGTAATTAGGAATTATTTAATAATTATTAATCCCCACCCTTGTTGAAAATATGTGATATGTCGAGCAGAAAGAGTCTGGAGCAGGCACCAACTTGCTTTAATTTCATCATGGCAAGATATACTCAGTAAATGTAATGAATGTTTATGCTTCTTGAACGTTGGGGTATTTTGATAAGAGTGTCACTGACATGTTAAAACAACCAAGAACTGTTTCACATCGCGGAAAAATGCATTACAGTATGACTCCTTTATGAATCACAAATTTTGTATGCTGTGTTTTAAAAATGGAGTGTGTTTATTCTACATCTGCAATATTTTGTCATGCCTCATCTTGGTGTGAAGCAGCGTCAAAAGGGAGCAGTCCTATTCTTGTGTGGGCAGCGATAGAGGATAGTCTAGAGTTACATGAGGAGGTTGAAAAGGTCAGCGAGGGAGTGACAAAGCACTCCATTAACCACCAAGCCAAATAATCCCATATTTTATAGCACTGCATGAATAGAACTACTATATTAATATTTACTAGACATGATAGCACAATTACTGAGGGTTTACAGCCTCATAATAACTTTTACAAGAAAGAGTTTGGTCAAAAGTGTTAAAGGCCTCCTTACTCCAGGGCCTCTGGGAATCTTAACCCAAACTCATTTGGATTGCAAATGAAGAGAGTGGAGTACCTATGTGGGAACCAACAAATTCTAAAACATGCATCGGTTCACACTCACTGGCCAGTGTTGACATTGAGGGAATAACATTTTATTCGACTCCCATTGTTAATAAAAATATATATATATATATATTCATCATGAGGGCCAGTTATATTTCAGGGGTGCTGAGGCAGTTGATATGTGAACTTGGGATCGCTCCGCAGTGAGGCATGTGTGCTAACCACTGAATCACTGTGCTGCCCAGTTGAGAATGCCTAAAAAGGGTCTATTATGCACTTAAATTGGTAGTCTTGTGCATAAAGTCACTCTGAGTGAACATTTCTACTGAGGTAACATCAGGTAACAAGCACATTGCTGCTCTAATAGGCCTTTATGGTTCATTAAACTGCTTGGTGCCATCAGTCCCGCCATTTTCTTACTGCTCGGCCTTCTTTCCACCATTCCGTCCCAGCTGAAATGACATCAAAACAATGAATGGGCTTTGATTATATTTTCTTATCAAATGTGAATCGACCTTCTTTCTGGGGGATATACATACTTCTGATACTTGGCAGTTTTTCATTCCTTTTAGTCTTTGTTCATTATTTGCTTCGTTACCAATGATTGGGTCTCTACATTATTTCATTAGCATACAGTACATGTTTGTTTTAGGTGGAAGCTTTATATATAATAAGGCTGCATTAAACCACACACAAAAAAATATACAGTTTGATGAGGAATCACAATCTGCAATTTGAGGACAGTTATGTTGAGTGATTTCATGCCTCAACCCCAACCCGAGTTTCTTTTTTTTTTTTTTGCACAAAGCTTCCAGCCAACCGCTTCCGGTTTGCCTCGTGGCATCACCTGCCGCAGTGTGACCTCACCGGAGATCAGCTGACCTGCCCCAGGGTTCGAGAAGGTGTGCCTCAATATGACATAACAGTGGATTGCATGATATTGAAATCATTATTATTTTAAAGGTGTATCATTTGTGGCTGGTAAATATTTTTGTCACAGTCCCCTTTTGAACAGTGGCCAAAATAAAATAAAAATAATAAGATAATATAAATATGCAATTTTTGTGTAATAGTTCCTATGTGTCTTTATCAAATAAAAATACTTCAAATGTTGTGCATACATGTGACCAGGGAGGGTTATATTTTGTCATCTAACGCTCATTAAATATCATCAAAGTTAGCTTAGTTAGACGCTGACATGGCATCACCGTTTTAGAATCAGGTTGGCATATAAAAAGTTATTTTGCTGTCACCCAAAGGGCCATCCGATGACGAGCTCATCCAAAGAGAGGCCTGTGTGGATAGAAGGAGGAGGAAGCGGAGGAGAGAGGAAGAAGGGCAGAGTTGGGAAGAAAGAAGACAAGAAAACTGGGAAAACTGTCTGGTGAGTCATGACATTTTGTGTCCTGTGTGACATGACTAAAGATAAATTCTACCCCTCTAATTGCTGTCTCCTCTCCAAAGGAGCTGAATCTCTCCTACCAGGATTTGGGCGACGATTTCCAGGAGCAAAACTTCCTCCGCATTCTGCGTAGGTTGATACGGGTGGAGCAACTACAGCTGGTTAACAACTCTCTCAGCAACCTGAGTTCTGTCTGTCTGCCAAGGTACAGCAAAGAGGAGCATCACTTCCTTCCTCAGTAATAACCTCGTGCAAAATAAAACAAATACACTTTCCTTTCGGCTATTTTCAGGTGCAGGATACTCAATCTGCACCGGAACCATCTGGTGTCTTTACACCAGTTGCCAAAGCTTCCGGCCGTGGAGCAACTTTGCTTGTCCGAGAATGCCATCAGCTCCCTGGAAGGATTGAATGCATTGAGAAACAGTCCTCTGCGATCTCTAAACTTGACCCTCAATCCAGTGACCTTCTTTCAGGACTACCGTGCACGGTGAGGAACTTTACATAATTGGTTGCCAGTCAATTCCAAATCAAATACTGTAGGACAGCTCATTAAACACATTTTTAGCAGAAGTTACTGAAATAAATACCCCCAAAATTTCAATATAAAATGAAAATTTGGGCACATTTATTACAGTGAATCTACTGTCCTGCTTTTTGATGTAAAGGAGCTGCATGCTCCAATCAGGCCCTCTCCTACTCAGTTTTCTGCCTCCAGAGTGTTCTCCTTCTTGCCAAATCTTGAAATCCTGGATGGAGTTCCGATGCTGCCAGAAGACCAGCTGCACACTGGATATCACTTCCCACAAATCACGAGGATGTGCAACATTTTGTGACATTTGTGCTCTGCAGACTTTACATTTACTCAGAAGAGGGGGAAAAAAACGTTTTTTACCTTAAGTATGCCACAACTGTTGCCAAAACCAACATAACTAGAATACACGTGCAGGCATTTTTGTTGGAGGTTCGAGCAATTGAAACATGTTGATAGGCCTTCAGGAGATAACAAGGCTAATCGACTACATTACCTGTCATTAGCTATGCCTGTTTACATGGTTGTTTTAACATAGATATGTAAACGTTTTAGGATGATGACAGGAATAAACAAAAACAAAAGTGATTTGATAAAAATGTGTTTTGGAATTGTTTCATCCGAACCTCAGTTTTCCACTGCTCATCCTATTTAGGGTCATGGTCGACCCAACTTTGGGCTTCAGAACCAGATTTTCATCTAAACCTGTAGTGGACTGTACTGTATTTCAATGAAATCTTCATGTGGTATGGGAGAGCTCATTAACACTGCAGTGGGGAAATTAAATGCAGAAGACAAGGTTTAAGTCAGGGGCTTTGCGACCAGCAGGGAGTAGTGTTAAAATGTAATCATCGGAAGTTGTTTTATGATCATTTCCCCCCTAGTATTATGGGCAGGCAAAATATCACCACTTAGAGCTGCAGTCTCGTCACAACCGAATTAATATTTTGTACAGTGAGTAATAAAAAGGAAATTGGCATGTTTTGCATTGCTTAACTCTTATATTAGGCAATATATCATAAACCTCATCCTCTGACCCTTTGAAATGTCATGACACTGTCTTATATACATTATGTTGTGAATAGTTATGTGACAATATTAAGATATTGTCAGACAAAATACTAACATTCAATATAATGAAGTTTCAAAATAACATTAACAAGTAGTGAAATCAATAACCAGGGCAAACAAAATACAATTGAAATCTTTATTCCACACAAAACATTCAGTTGATAAAATATCGGTCATTAAAATGCCACTTTTGCTTCAAATACAGTTGAAAAATATACAAAAAGACAGCATTATTTCATTGTACATTGTAATGAAAATTGCATCGGATTTGTTAACGAAAAACTTTTAAAAAAGTGGACATGATAAGGCAGAAATTTCTTGTTCGCATGCCATCTTTCCATATACTATACGTTTGAAAATGCAAAATGAGAAATCTGAATGGAAAGGCACATGTCCGTGTGACAAACTTGGCTTGAAATTGCACCTTGCTTGATTGTCAAAGGCGTCACAATCAATCAATAAATAAAAGAACAAGTGATTGATTGGAATACCAGATGAACATTTTACTGTGACCTTTTTAAACAAAGATTAACTTATCTTTTTGACTTTACAGCAATCTTGCTGAAAGTACATTCTTTGCATGTGTAGAAAGTATGAATATAAAAAACAAAAACAAAAAAAAACCACATTGTACAGCATGTAAAACCATCCTCGCCAATTACATTCCGTTCAATTGCACAGTGAAAGCGGATCGGTTCCAACAAAAGCCTTGGCCATCTCCAGGAGTTCGATCCCAATCGTCCTTCTTGGAGTCTTGAGTGAATGGCTGTTAGCTTCATTTTTGGGAATGAGGACGACGAACTTCTCAGTGTTTCTTTCAGATTTACATTTCCGCCCGTCGAACGGTTCCCTTGTCTCGACCGGGTCCCTCTTCCTCAGCTTCCTCTTCCTCGTAATTCTCTTCCTCAGGGTCTTTGCCGTGAGGCTCTCTCTTGTGTGCTCCCTGCATACGAGTGCATCTCACTGCCACTTATGTCATAACAAGCAAATGACATTTTAAAACCATTTGGCATAAAACTGAGGCTGACAATGTCAACATACAACTTTTTGTAACATATTCTTATCATCCACAAAAAAACGTTCTGCAGTTTCCCCCCCCCCTATGATTTTCTACTCTACACCTTGGTTATATCATGGCTGCTCTGCATGTGGTGTGAGACAAGCAAGGGAAATCACAACACCTAGTTTCATCACCTGTATTTTTTTTTTATCCTTATGAGGAAAAAATGGAAGCACCTTGAGGTCAAGTACTTGCTTATTCAAGCAGATGATATATCCAGCAATTAATTAGGGGCACAGAGGTGCATGACTTTCTCAGTGCACACAGCAAAATCCATAAACTCTTTAACTTGGCCAGATCAGACTTGAAAAAGAGACCTTTGTCTTAGTGGATTTTTATTTTCCAGTTAAAGGAATTGATTGATTTTGATTGAGTCCGCTGCAAAATACAATCCTCTGTGGATTTCAATAAGTATTTGGATGTACAGAGCAAATACGACATAACCTTTTGCAGGCTGTGATGTTCAAACGAGACTACCCAACCAACAACATAGAAAAATGATATACCAAGTAACAGACCTGTTCTGTGTTCTCCTCAATGTATGTCTCCTCCTCATCCTCCTCCAGTTTGTCCTCCCTCTCCTTCTCACCAGCAATGTCCTCCTGAGCCTTTTAGATCAGAGGCATGACATAAGTGACTCATGTAGTGGCAATTAAAAAAAAAGATCAACCATTTTACAAAAAATACATTGGAAGTAAGATATGGGGGGGGATGCCTTTCTTGACACTATAAAGGGCGGAGGACATTTGCCTAAACAGAAAATGTACTATCAGATAAATGGCGTGCAAATTTGGTCAGGTTCATATGAGCATTCAAACTATCGGATCAAGTACAATTAAAGTTTTATTGTTTAATTAACTGATGGCCCACCACTCACTCAACTAGTAAATAGTAATGTTCTTTAGAAGAAAAAAAAAAAATCCTATTATGCCAGTCTCATATAACCATAACTAACAAATGGTGTTAGTTATCACCTCCTCCTCAGCATCCTCCTGATACTGGTCATCTGGATTGTCCTCCTGCTGATCCGGGTTTCCGGCAATCTGGAGAGAGACACGCACGTGGGCTCACATGATGTCATATGTCCGCTTGGATTGTTACCCTTTCAAGCGATACCATCTCCCTTTGGCTATATTCCAATTCTTCTCAGCGCATCCACTCACCACCAGCTCATCCTCCATAGCAGGATTCTCGGGGCCTTCATGTGAGTCTACGTGCTTGGCTTTTGCCGGCTCCTCCTCCTCTTCTTCTTCCTTCAGAACGTCATCCTTCTTAACACGATGATGTGACTGGTCTTCCTCTGCTTCTTCAAATTCATCCTCTCCCTGGTTGTTAGGATCATCCTCGGGGTCTAGTTCACCGCCGACGATGGCACCCTGAGGTAGAGTAAAAGGCAGAGGGGAACTAAACACACAAAACAATTGTTTCACTTTTGCTGTTGGAATCTGTTTTGGTTTTCCAATTTCTTGTTGGAAACTTTCAACCTGGTGTGTGCATGTAAAACAAAGTTAGGCCTGACGAGCTTGATATAACAAGGACAAAGAAATCACCTGCTGATGTGGCACCTTCATTCCACCGTGTAACAAGACAGAATGTTTCTCTGTGGGGGAAAAACAAAAAAATAAAAAATAAATAAACTCCTCTGACAAGGTTTCAAAAACATACTAGATGTGAATATTACGTTTTACCTTCTTTACTGTCAGTGTGATGCATTTCTCGTTGGTCTAGATCATGGTCCATGTCTTCGTACTCGGCCTTCTTCCTGAGAACAAAAACATAATACACAGCTCATCCCAGAACTCCTAAAATGTCTTAGGAATGGCACTTTTTGACTTCAAATGTGTTCATTTTCGGTCCAAACATGCTTGTATTGATCACATTGTCACTCGCTGCATGCAGCTGTCTGTGAGTTCATCTGACCTTTGTTGCTCCTCTCTTAGCAGCTGCTCCTGTCGGTCAGCCTCCTGATGTTGCTGCTTCTCCCTCTCCTGTTCTTCCTTCAGCTTTTCCTCCCTCTCCCTCAACACCTTCTCTCTCTGGGCCTGCAGGGAGTCCTGTCGCATTTGGATCAAGCGGCGCTCTTCGGCCTTCTGAGCTTCCAGGCGCTGCTGCTCCTGCTGCTGCTCGTAAGCGGATTTGGCGCCCTTCACCTGACTGTGCGCCCCTTGCTGTGGCTTCTGAAATACAGATTTATTTTCATCTTATAATTATGTGAGACAAAGGTGCATCATACCTCCTAAGGGAAATTTTAAAATGAAACAACAAGTGGAGGAAATTACTTTTTAACAACTTATTTTGGGGGTAGAAGCTAATTGAGTTGCGTGGTGGGTTTGTCTTTAAAAAAAAAATGCAGTTATTGACTGTGAAACATGCTCAGAATTATGAAGTTCAGATAAATAAACAGATTCTGACAAGTAGCGGATGTTTCTGGCTGTCCAAGGCGTTCTCATCTGGCTGTTCCAGTTCTTGCTCGCTTTCATCCTCTTCCTGTTGCTCCTCCCGCTGTTGATCCTCCTCTAGCTTTTGAGGCTGTCCTGCTTGGGCCATTTCTTCCTCAGCCAGCTCCCTCTTCCTCTCTGCATCTCCCTCCTCGTCTTTCTCTGACGTGGTGGGGTGAGATTGGACTTTGGGCTCTTGCTGATCCAACTGAAACAAAATTTTGATGTGAACACAAATATCTTGTTGGTTAAGTCTAGGGGGGGGGGGGGGGAATACTATCACATTACCCTGGACGCAGTATCATGGTGATCCTCTTTCAGTACAGGCACCTCCTCATTTGGCTGCCTCAATACAAAGGCCTGCTGAGACTTTGGATCTGGTTGCTGGAGCACAGAGTTTTGCTCAGGCTGTCTCAAGTTTGGTGCCTTGTTAAGGGACTCCTTCAGCTCTTTGTATTCATTAACTTGTACCTACAATAGCAGCACCACAGGGTTTAAACAAACATATCAGGAGAGAAGAACTTGATGTGATCTTAGAAATGTCTCTGAACTGTAAAATGCATGACAGTAATCCCTTGCTACATCGTGGTTCGATAAATGCGGCTTCAGTACATCGCAGTGAGATTAAACTTTTAAGTATTAAGTCATACTAACGTTTCCTTTTAGTCAGTTTGTCACTATTTATAAATATATAAATACTATTAAGGAGAGCCAGACAAATCTGCTCTTCTGTTATTTGACTTAGACTAGTATTTAATATTAACAATAGTGTTATATTGTTATATTAATATCAACACAGTGGCTAGATCTTAAGTCTTCTGAGAGTCTTCTTAAGTCTTATTTTCATACCATACTGTTTGTATGAACTGTTTGCCTACCTGAGCTGCCGCTAGCGCATTCTTGTGGTCTTCTAGTGACAGCGTGATCTGATCGTGTGTCTTCTTCAGGTCTTGATGCCTCAACTGAACACAAAGATAACAACATTATTCAAAGCAACATGAAATAGGACTCATTCTCTGCATTTTCCCCTCAATTCTTTGGAGATCCCAGTGCCTAAAACCTATTATACAACAGAACATACACCTTAACAGGCCAGCAACTGATTACAAAGAAGGAAGCAACAAGTCTGTTAAGTAGATTAAAAAGTCTCACCTGAGTATCCTGTAGTTGGAGGTGAATGTCATGATGGGCTTTTCTTAGCTGCTTATTTTCTTCTCTGAGGTTAAATACATTGTCTGCAGATAGAAAAGGGAGGCTTGAAAATTCCATTATCTACATTACAATCTTATCCTGAAAAAAAAAGTAATACCCTTTATGTAGAACCTTCCATCTACACTGTGGGTAAGTGAAATGTATCATAGCTGACATTGAGTGAGAGGCCTCTGGTCTGCACTGTGCAGTCAATAGCAGAGCACAGACGCAAACAATCATACACAAGCACACACACACACCTATCTAAGGTCAAGAAATGTCAATTCTTTGATTAACTCAACATGCATGCTTTGGGCGTGAGGGAGGAAACCAGCGTACCAGGAGTAAACACACACAAATATGGAGAGAAAATCCAAAATCCACATAGAAATGTTCTGACCCGGAATGTCAAACTGTGAGACAGATGTGCTAACCACAGATAACATGTAGTTACTAGTTATGTCACAAGGTGGCGACAAAGCAGGAATATTGAAAGTGTGATGGTTGTGGCTCAACAACAGCATATGGCAAATAGAACTAGACATACTCATAATTATTCAATAAAATGAAATCAGCACCTTTCAGATGGGCCACCTCACTTTCTTTGACTTGCTGCAGTTTTTCATAGCGCTCTCTGTGCTCTTCTAGCAGCCGGTTGTGATCATTTCCCTGCATCTGATGCTGCTCTTGCATATCAAAAAACTGCTTCTTCAGATCCTCGTGTTGGTTCTGAGAGACAACTCGGAGGTCATTGCGGTCGTCATTTTACAAGACGAACATTACGGTATTTATATTTGCTGGGACAAAGCGACTCCGAACCTTGAGCATCTGATGTTGCACGTGTAGCGAGCTCAGTTTGCTGCTGGACTCTTGCTGTGTGAGAGCACAAACAAAATGTTGTAAAAACACACTTCTCTTTAATGTTCAGTCTTACTAGTCAAACAGCTCGTGGGAGACACACCACACACATTGAACAATGGAAAGCTGACAAAGACAAAATCGAAATAAAATTGAATATTTGAATGATCATTTCAAATAAAAGATAAGGTTAAGATGCTTAATGAGAAATAAAGTACCTTTTCTTTATTCAGTGACTGTTGTGATTCCAGTTTATACACCAGGTAATCTGGAAAAGAATAAAAAAAAGGTTGGTTTAAAAAAAAAAAACAAAAAAAAAAAACATTAAACTTGTTTAAAATGTGTAAATTTTAACATCAGCATTGGTCATTTTGCACGAAGCATCTGAATGTTCCTATTTATCATCTCACCTTCTTTGGCCTTTTTGTGCTCTAACCTCTCCTTCTGAAGCGACTTCTCTAGTCTTGATCGATGCTCATACACCACTGCAAATGTGAAGATGAAGAAAGGAGGGGAAACATTGTGATATGGCGACAAGGCAGGAGTTTAATTTGAAATGAGCATTTTTGACTGATCAATGTCAGTACAAACTAAAGTGTTAAAGAGATCATCTTATCCATAGTTTGAATAAGCCAATCATGTGTCATGTCATGACTGTTTATTTGCCTTCTTTTTAAAAAAGTTATCGTTCCTGACACTTAATTTTTCACAGTGTAACATTGTTCCTAAAGTATTTTTTTTTGTTTCTCTCAATATTATCACAATATTACCATGCCTACTGTGGCCTTATCACCGTTACGCTATAAGATTTTGACATTGAGTGACACATTACGATAATAAAAGGTCTTCTAAAACGTGCGCAGTACACAGCAGTCTTTTTCTCTGTTGTGGAAGAATTAGCAACCATTGTCTCGGTTTCAAGCCAATTTCCAATACAGCCTGATGACAGAGACTTAACTTTATTCATCCCTTGGATTGCTCCCTTAGAAATTCTGGTCCAGCAGCATTCATACCGCAGAGTGGGTATATAAAGACACACAGATGACATGAGCGGAAACTTAATAGGCCCCAAGAAAACGCTGCCGCTCACAATGGCGCCATCACAGGAAACCAGTAAATGCGACAAGCTATAAGTCAGCAAAGCAATAAGACAAAATGCCAAAACAAAGGAAACAAATAACTGAAAAGAAATGCTTGCTGAGAAAAGGTCCAAATAACAACAGACGCTCACGGCAGCGCATAAAAAAAAAAAAAAAAAAAAAAAATATATATATATATATATATATATATATATATATATATATATATATATATATATATATATATATATATATATATATATATATATATATATAAAGAGGGCAGCACTGGTTAATTGTGTGAGTATAATTTGAGGTTAGCATGTTCATAAACACGAAATGGGCCCATTTTTGTAATGTTTTGAAACTCCTCCTATTGTCATGTGTCAAAGTCAAGGCCTCGGGGCCAGATACGGCCCGCCACATCATTTTATGTGGCCCGCGAAGACAAATTGTGCATCAAATTCGTGTGTCATGACTAAAATTGCAAATGTATTTATTTATTTATTTATTTATCTATTTATTTATTTATTTATTTATTTATTTATTTTATTTGACCAGTTCTTACTCATCTGATTTGAAAACGAGTTATTTGTCACTTTGTTTAGTCGCTTTTACTGTATATAATATGAGGTGCTCATACATTTATTTGGGTTGACAGTCGTCATGGCCCTCCGAAAGAAGCTATGACTACAACGCGGCCTGCGAAAAAAAGGAGTTTGACACCCCTGGTCTATAATGATTACCCTCATTCAGAAATGTAGAATAGAAGGAACAGGAAACAATCAACACTCATCCATTGGTATCAAGTTACACCAACTGTATAAATGCTGAGTGTCCAACACCACAATGTGAAGTCAAACTAGTTACACAGGAAAAGGGCCTATTTAAAGTGCCATCTTGTACTGACGTGTACTCGGGAAGCAAACATGAAACACAGGTATGAAGTATCTTGTTAAATATTTGGACAATAAAGTCAGATTCTCACCTCATCACTTCAAAACACATCTTTGCAAAATAGGTTTGTCATCATACCAACATTTTAAAATGACTTGCACGTTTTCTTTAAAGCCCTTCAGCATTCTGTAATGGAACACAAGTGTCAATAATAGTGAATAGTGCCCCTTAGCTCCAGCTGCCCCATTTACACACACACCATCAATGAAATGGTGCTGCCGTTGGAGTTGGTCTAATGGGCATAGCGTTCTATTAGGCCCTTCCTGACTTGGAGAACTTGTGGCACAGTGCCAGAACATAAAGAGTCTATGAAATGGGCTTTTGTCTTGAAATGGAAACTGACAAAAACAAGGCTGTTGTTTTAAAAAATATATATAGAAGAAAAGAAACATAGTAGTAATATTTTCATTGCATACACATTAAGGGAAACATTTTGGGTACGTGTTTCAATGTTATGGGTCAGGTGAAGAAAATACTGTTGGCAAATAATTAAACTCAAACACTTCAGTTCCAGATGTATGAAGTGCAAAACAATTCAGAATTGCTAAATACAGGCTAGGAAAGTCTGATTACCAACCATTATTTGGCATACTGGTTTTTTTTTTCTTTTCAACATGAAATGATCAGTATTTTCCAATGCAACTTTAAGCTTTAGTCATCGGTTTTTGTTCAAGTCAACCATATTCATTAATTATTTTACGTCACTGGAATTACCCTGGCTTCTATTGTTGACAAATGTTATGAACAGGTCTAGTCATAGAGGATCAAGGCAGCATGAATGAGTTGATCCAGGGTTTGATGTTTAAAAAAAAAAAAAAAAGTTGGACATTTACCAAAACAACCATCGGCTTTAAAGGTACAGGCCTCCATAGTAAGGAAAACAGACTTTTTAATGTCTGTCTACAAGTAGTCTGAGTGCCTGCACGGGTAAAACATCAATTGATTGTCACCAGTCGTGATTGGCCGATTTCAGTGAAAAAGAAGGTATCTAAAACGAGTTAATTACATCAAGACAAGTTATGTGGAATACAAAGTTTACAATAATTATTATTTACAATCGATGAACGAAGGCATATATGCAAGACGCCTGGAAACTGTTTAGAAATGTAAAAAAAAAATGCACAATGTCGCCATTAATCCATGCTCTCCTAGTGCTTTAAGGCAAATAGTAGAGATTGTTTTGGTAGCAACTGTAGTCTGAGGACTACAGACTACACCCAAGTATATTTGGGTGTGTGCGTGTATGTGGAGGGGGGGGGGGGGGGGGGGGTCCTGTATTAAGCATTAGACCCCACCACCTCTGAGGGCAAAAAGACAGAGAATCCACTTAGCTGGGAGTTGAGCTCTTTGCTAAAACGTAACCTGGTCAGAAGATTAAACAGCACCCTGGGATAAAGGTCATGACCTGTCTTTCAGAGAACGACCATCAGTTTACTGTACTCACAATTGAGTTGCTGCAACTTCCCAACACCTACTACTGCTTTTTGGAGTTTTGTCATGCTTCACGCCGAATTGAACTGGAGTTTGGTCTTACAAAGTTCCAAACAACAAAATCGAAAAGTGTGTTGAAACGAGCGCAGTGCATGCAACATGTCACGCGCAAAGTGGAGTCAATCAGGACATAGTCACTGTGTTTACCTTGGAGCTGAGCCGACAGAGACTCTTGGTGCTGCTGGTACTTTAGTGCCATGGCTTGCGTCCGCTTTAGCTCCTTGTGCATCTCGTACGACACCATGCCGCCGTACATCATTCCGCAGACCACGGTGACGAGTAGGAGAACCTGAAAAATCCTCCGTTGCCTCCGCGAGCACACACCGTTTCCCATGTTGGACCCGCGCCCCTCCCCGCCGCTTGAGCGGGTAAGCGCCGTTTTTACTGCTGGAAACTTCCAGACTCGACTTCCAACCTCAGCTGTCACTCCAAGTCAAGAGACATTTCCACGCAGGTCAGACGGGTTAAGGTAAACATTACTTTCATACGCTAACACCCGCCGCAGTCGTTTTCGCTTCAAAAGTGATCGCGCAGATTTTTACCAAACAACTCGAGGTTCTGAGTCTGCAGAGGAGCGAAAAACTAAAGTCAGCCCGTCCTCTTTGTTACGCCGTGGCTTTTCTCCGATGCAATCCTACAAAAGTTGTGCGAAAAAGTTTGGACCGAAATGGCCAAAGAGGCCTGCATAGCACCTTTAACTTGCGTTACGTGTCACCTCGATAGATCCCTGACATCCAACCGCAAATCAAGAGGAAGTCCCGCCCCCCGAGGAAACAAGATTTACATACTCCCGCCCCTAGAGATATACCGTTCATCTATTGGTCGTAAGAGATGTCGATTCAATCGTGCATAAAATAACATACACGGTGGTAGTACTTGAAAGCAATACCTGAAGTAGTACTTGTAGTAGTAGTAAGTAGTTAAATCAGTGATATCAAAAGCTTGACCATCTGTTTACTGACTTTCATCGCTATCATAATTAATGATGAGAGTGGTAGGTGTAAAGACTTTCACTCTTGTACAAATTAGACAAGTTAGACATGTTTTGATAAAGTCACAAGGAGCAGCTAAAGCAAATATTTTAACAGATGATTTTATTGCTTATTCAGTCAATATCAGCCAGACGCTGAGGGTAGTGTAAGTACAGTGCACAAAATACTTTTTACAGTTTTACAAAATACACAAAAAAATAGTAAAAGCATACAATACTTATGAAAACACTTGTGTAAAGTATAAATTATATTAATTATGATTGCATAAATGACCAAAGTAAGAATTTCATTACACGGGGCTGTAGTTGTTTGTACTGTGCACATGGGAAATAAACTGAAAATATACTTCCCATCTAAATTAACTCCACACAGTAGCATCATAAACCTATTACCAATGACAATATGTGTGTTAGTTTTTAATAGCAATAAGTATATAAGTAATACTTATATTAAATATCCATGATGGGGCAGCATGACATCCTGGTCAACTTGTGTTTGTAAGTCTTGTATTTCAGGGCACAACTTAAAAACTATGAAGAGATATTGGGTATAATGTCACTGAAGGAACACTGCACTGTAATAATAATAATAATAATAATAATAATAATAATGATAATAATAATAATAATAATGGAAAATAGGTATTTCAATTCTCCTAAAAGTTGATGCTAGAATACATTGAGAACAACATCACATCATTATGCAACATTGTCTCTGTAGGGCAGTGATTGGACAATTAAAGGGGACATATGAAAAACTGCTTGTATAGCTATGTCTGTAGAGCCCCTGCTTTAAATTTGAAATGAATCGAGCAAATAAATCTGCGATCTGCCGAAAATGCATCTGTGAATGATGAAATCTGAATATTAATATTTCCTCTGCTCATGTTTTGGCAGGCTGTGAACATAAGGAGCCACTTTCAATAATAATAAACTCAATTGAGAAATGACAAAGCTGGTTGAAAATGAAAATGTTGTCTTCCAATGTTGATGTGCAGCCAGAACTCAAACAAGATTTGTTTAGTGCTGTACTATTAGAATTGTGGCTAACAAGATACTACAACAAAAGTGCAGACGAAAGGTGGTGGGTAAGCTCAGGTGTGCTATAAGACTGAAATTTCTTCTTCCTCACACAGGAGAGGCTCCACTTCCAGTGAAACAAGTGTTGTATACCTTTTGGTTGATTTATTCTTCCTGTACAAAACAAACTGGATCGTTACCTGGTCATCAAGGTCAAGGTCCTTTCAGTAATTTATTAAGATGCATTCAATGTTCAATTTAGGAACAAACAACACATTTACCCCTCTCTAAGTTAATCATTCCGACATCATGCTGTGTCAATGACTGCCTGACAGATGGAAGATGGGCTTAACAAGATTAGAATGTCAACAGATGACACAAACTGCAATTTGAGATTCTAAGGATACGAAAAAGTCTAGAACCAGGACTCCCTGACTGCCGATGAGCCAGGCCAGATGTTTTATGATGAACTTCTGTTTGGAATCCTTTAGCGTTGGTAGAACCATTATGACGCTCAACCCATACGTCCCATTGCCCATCATGGCCAGCGCAAAAAGCAGGTAAGAGGTGCCCTCGGTCGACTTCCTTTGGAACTAGAACAGAAGTGGTTTATGCAAAGAAATCCAGTGTGACCCGATACCTTTGTCCATAAAGTATATATCAACTTGCAGGGATCAAGGTTATTCTGGAATTGCACGATGATGACTCAAATTATTAGCAGACGCACGGGGTTAAGTCGGCATGATTCTTCAGAACAACAACAGTATTGTCTCCCAATGACTGCTTCTCAATTGGACACAAATTCTTACTCATTGGTCACATGTATGAATAGGCAAGTCTGGAGAATACATCTGGGGAGAGTTGGCTAAACCAAGGTCTCTCGTGGAAAACACACCCAGATTGCTGACGCCAAGAAAATGTCACTTACATTTTTAAAGAGCTGTGGGAAGCGCGATGAGAGGTAAAAGACGGTGGCCAGGTATCCACATACATAGCCTGAAACTTCCAATGTTTTAGATGAACTTGGTCCCTGAGATGAAACAGAAAAGGGGGGAATTTATTGTACAAACTCCTCTCACACCTGTCACTGTGTCATATATTTCACTTATATTAGTTGACAAAAACAGCATAATAATGCTGTCCAATGAAAACTCTGTCAGTCCCCTATGACAGGTTTGATGATGTTTAACTGGACAAGAAGTGCAACAATTAATTGGGAAAAAATCTACAGTAATCCCTCCTACTTCGCGGGGGTTACGTTCCAGACCCACCCGCGAAATAGGAATTTCCGCGAAATAGAAACTAGATTTTTTTGAGCTATTCTTGGAAGATATTCTATTTTTATCGCTGACATCAACCAGCTCGCTGCTAGGGGACTTTCATATCAATGGACTGTGCGCTCCGCATTCATGCCTTAGCGACGAGACTAACAGTGTATTGCTATGTCCAGATGAAGGCCACCGCCGGTGGAGAGTGTTATATCTTTACTATTTTCCAGGTTCTGATGTAGCAAGCATGGTTCGGACAACGACGTGATGGATACTGCTTTATTCCTTTCATCACAGTCAGTTCACTGGCCGTACATCGCAACACTGAACGTCCCCGAAGCTCCCCCTCCCACATCCGGGGTTTTCCCACTACGGAACATGAGTTAGTCCAAAATATACAACAGAGAGAACGCCCTGAAGTCACATGTGACGATAAAGTATACTGTACTGACTCTTTAATTTATTCATTTCAAAACAAGAAAACGACTTTTAAACATAAGCTATCATTATTAAAGGAAAATGAAGAAACTCAAGTGGCCGCGAAACCTCGTGAAATGATGAAATTTCTGCGATAAAATCATTAATTTATTTTTGAAAACCCGCGATACAGCGAAGCCGCGATAGTTGAAGCCGCGAAGTAGGAGGGATGACTGTATTTCCTATTTCATTGCCAACTATTTTGTGAATTGATTAATCTTTTTGAGACCTTAAATTTGACCTATTAATTCTTGGAATTTCTTCCCCTAAATGGATATTTGTAGTCCTTAATGAAAGTAGAATGTTACTTTTGTGTTTAATTAAAAAAAAAAAAGTGAACTAACATCTGCTTTTACTTTGAGAAAAACATTGTTTTTGCCCTTTTGCTGACACGTTGAAGTCCAAAACAGTAAGTGAACCTTCATTAATTTGTTTCAATGCACTGCCAATTTGAAATCACATTTTTTGACTAAACGGATGGAAAATGTTGTTTTTGTGAATCCAGTTAATCCATTAATTGAACAATCATCAAAATAATCATTCGTTGCAGCTCTTCTTTGTGGAATCTGTGTTCATATCCATACCATCAAATCTCAACAAATAAAACATTTTCTATTATTTTAATTTCGTTGGTAGAAGTGTTAATCAAACACTTTTTTTTCTATAGATCTTCCTATTATCGGTTACTTTGTTTTAAGGAGAATTTAACAAAATGGTCAAGATTTAGAATAATAGCCATAAACTTGTTCTAATAAAGTGCCAACAACATTAGATTATGAATCAGATGGTTTTTAGCTGATGATCACTATAAACAAATCCAACTATTGATTAATGAAAGAGTTTTATTGGACAGCAACAATTTTAAACCATTTCCTGAAATATGAACCTACGAGAGATTCTTTGTTTTTTAAATTGTCTATGATGAGTTTGGGTAAAACCAACAGGAGAAGTGTTGCAGTGAAACACCAGAGGAAGCACAGCCATTTCAACACAGGGCTTTCTACAACATAGACACACAAAAATACAATGCACATATCAGAGAGTAGAAAAATACATAAAAGGTAAATGAGGAACAAACCGTAAACAGTACATTACTATTAATTGAGACTTAATCAGTGAAGTTATTTACTGTCACATTTGAATAAGATTGAGGCAGATGCCATCAGTAGTAAACCTGCAAATGCTTGTAGAAATTCGAAGTATAGTTCGGTTACGTGCAAATACTCAAATAATGTCCAAGATAGTAGAGTCAGGTTATTTAAAGCATATTGTGCTAACTTGTGTATCAAATGGGCTGTAACTTGCCCTATTATTTTTAAGGTCTTCCAATTGATTACTTACCAGCTCAATTTCAATCCAAACAACAGCACACTTACTTCTGCTCAAGTTGTTCTTTATCTTGTAGTAAATAAACTGTGAGATGAGAATAAGGTCTGTAAAGATGTAGAAAACCACTGTGACCACCTGTGAAGACACCATAAGAAACCATGTTCGGTCAAATGTGGAAATTGAAAGGAAAAGCTTCTGCTTCGTTCCAACTTGTCACCTGCGCCATTTAAAGTGTGGTACGAACAAAAGTATGGGAAATAAAATAAAAAAACGACGGATGCACCGTGTGTGTGCGTGTGCGTGTGCGTGTTGACCTGAATTGGCAACTGTCTGGTGAGGTAGCAGCCCACAAAGCTGGTGACATCACCGCTGAACAGGAAGAGGAGGAAGCCAAAGGACATGGCCTCATCCACTTTACCATTCTTATAGGATTCATGGACCTGACTAGTAGTAAAGAGACAAGCTGATATGGAAACCAGGCTAGGCAGACAAATACTTTAGCATTGTAAATCTAAATAGATAATATACTGAAGATCAGGCTCCGTTTAGTGGAATGTAAAGAATCACCGAGTACAGCTAAGTTGTATTTATTTTTTATTTTTTTTCACATTCATCAAGTTTCTTGTCCCTGACCACAGCTTTTTAGGGAACGTGTTGAAGGCAAATCAATTTAAAATGTTTAAAATGTAATACAGTGGAGCCTCGGTTTTCGAACGTCCTGGTTCTTGAACAATTCGGTATTAGAACAACAAATTCGACATTATTTTGCTTCGGATGTTGGACGAAATTCGGTTGTCGAACCTTGCGACATGAGCCGAAAGGACCCGCATGCCAACTGACTCCGTTCGTTATTACATTCTCGTTACTCTGAGGATTGCATCAACTCTAATCATGCCTCCAAATGAAGCAAGTGGGAGCAGTAAAAACATCCTAAAACACAAAGACGCTCCAAAAGCAATGCGACAGTGAGCGCCCAGCCGGCGCGCTGCGGTTGTGCGATCGGACCAAATTAAGCTCCCTGGGCACTGAGGTCCACTTAAATTTCGTAAAGTCCATGAGGACTTTCAAAATATTTTCTAAATTTTAGGGACCGCTCTGTCACAATAATGCGACCAGCGCGGTGCAGTTGCGCGGTCGGCGGCGCGCTACGGTTGCGCGTTGGGTGGTGCGCTGCAGTTGCACGATCGGAAAAAAATTAAGCTCCCTGCGCACTGAGGTCCACTTAAATTTCAGAAAGTACATCAGGACTTTAAAAATATTTTCTAAATTTCAGCGACGGCTCTGTCACAATAATGCGACCAGCGCGGTCCAGTTGCGCGGTCCGGTCGGTGACGGCACTACGGTTGCGCGTTCGGCAGTGAGCTGCAGTTGCGCAATCGGACAAAATTAAACTTCCTGCGCACTGAGGTCCACTTAAATTTGGGAAAGTACATCAGAACTTTAAAAATATTTTCTAAATGTCAGCGGCCGCTCTGTCACAATAATGCAACTAGCGCGACACAGTTGCGCGGTCGGTGACCCGCTAAGGTTGCGCGTTCGGCGGTGCGCTGCAGTCGCGCGATCGGACAAAAATGCGCAAATGAAAAAAATGACTTTTTTTTTTGGGCTTATTTGTAATGGGAAAACATGATTCGGAATTCGTACGATTCACTTCTCGAACAGCCTTTTGGAACGGATTGTGTTCGAAAACCGAGGCTCCACTGTACTTACAACAACAACCAAAAAAACGTTTATCACTTTCTACAAAAAATAGCGTGTTTGAGAACCATACACTATTGAGATGGATAGATAATCTACTCACGGAAGAGTGGACAGCAGAAAGCAAAACATGGAAAGAAGGCCGATCACCACGCTGCTGTACTGCCACATGTTATCCACACACTCCTCCAGCAGGTAAAAGATCCACGGGGTTCCGTTTACGCACACAAGTCTGTCCAGCGTCGGGGAGTTCCAGCTAGCGTTTACGCTCTTGCCGGGAAAACGTGCAGTGGCCATGAGATCCCCTCAACCTGCTGTCCTTTGCCCACAAAATGAAATCATATATGCAAAAACAAAAATTTGAAATGAGAGGAAATTAAAGGTGCAACTGACTTGATCTTGATTTGTGCGGGTTTGCAGCTACCTTACCTTCTTGTTTCACCACTGATGTCCCTAAAAAGTGCGCTTTATAGGTCAGTCATGGGGTGGGGGGGCTACCTGCTTTTGCAAATTCTATTTCGAATCCCGGTTGGCCATATGCTTATTGTTTTGAGAGGCTTACTGTTTACTGATTAAATACCGCTTCCTAGCCAAGATAGAGAGAATTCCACTCACCAGAACCAAATAAACACGATGGAGACTACAGATTGTTTACTGTCATTTACTAACTTCCCCTACATACTTGCACGATTTTCTAAGAAATACTCGCCAATGTTGAACAAACAGTGAAATGATCATCTCGTCCCGTCAGCAGCAGCATTTCTGCTGGCGTCCATCACTGGTGGGTACCAAAATGCGTCAAGGAGCTTAACATAGCCAGAACAACATCCGGTTACATTTTCAGAACAAAGTGAACAAAATTCGCATGATGATGAAGATTATATTGAAAAAAAATCAATGTACTCTTTTTTTACACGGTGTCATAATGCCTATTCTTAAAAAAACCGTGTTTGGATTAGGTTTATTTTACCAACTAAATATACTGTTTTTGTTGACGTATTCATTTATCGTTAGAGCAAGTAAAGTTTTTTTTAAGTTTATTTTTTTTATTTTTTAGAAAGTGCCATTAATTGTCTTAATTTGAAATCAGAAACTGACTACTTATGATATATCAGCGTCAGTAGTGTGAAACAAAAATACTTGGGGAAACACTGCCATCCACTGGTGTCGAGCATAAATTATTTATCTAAGAAATAGAGCAGCTATATACATATACGTATGTTGTTATGTGGTAACAAATGGTCCAGTGGCTTATATGTAAGTGTGATTCTCAAATAAATGTTGGGTTTACTGTGACATGAATCACTGTTGTTGTTTTTTGTGTGCCTGTCACTCAGATTTGTTATAACAATTGAAGGCACTATACCCAAACCTGTCCATCAACACGCAATGTATCTCTTAAAAGGAACATGCCTGCAGCATGGAAAAGGGACTTTTGAATTGTTTAAATACAAATACATGGCGCTCTTTAAGCAACCAAAACCGCCCCCCCCCCCCCCCCCTCCATTGGCCCACCTGTTGCTGGCTGCACATATCTTCACCACATGATGGCGCACTTTCCAGTAGTACCCGGTGGAGACGCACAGAATGGGCTTCTCTATAGAGGAACTTGAAGCTTGTACGGAGGCTCATCGGGATATAAATGTTTTTTTTGTGTGTGTGTTGCTTTCTATCTCGCTTGGAAGCTGCTGCGCTCAATTGCTTTTTCATCCACGGGCTGTTTTTTCTTCCCAGGTAAGCGGCACGACGCTGTTGGGGTTAGTAAAGGGGGAATCGGGTTGTCACGTTACGCAGCTTGCTGTCATTCGAGTCATTCGGTGCAAATGCGTAAACGTCGCCTACATTCCTTGAAAGTTGACTGCAGACGGAGGTATTTGTTGGCAGCGGCGCATCATGCAATTTGAAGAATTCCTACATAGTCAAGAGGCAATGAGAGTAATTTAATTATTAATCTGTGCTGATAAAAAAAAAAAACCCGACTGTATTTTGCTGTGCTACACCTGCTTTGCCTCCATCCAGTTGTCTCCCCCTTGGCGCCTAAATCCATTGGAATGTGTTTTGAGTTTAGAGGCGAGTTGAGTCGCATTACTCACATTTTTTAGATTTGCCTCCCGTGCTAATGACAATAATAATATTGTGTGGAGGTAACAAGGAATAGAGGGGGACATTTTTCAAGGTCAAAGACTTGTCAAGCACCTTCACCTGTAAACAACTTTACTTGTTTTGTTGCCTTTCTATCTCGTAGAGTAATTCACCACTCCGATGCAATGCCTGTACTACAAATCCTTCTTCAGCCTCAACTTGCAATTCGGAGTAAAATCCTTCATTGACTTCTCACATCATTCACCTTATTAGATACACCAGCATGACCAAATAAGATACAATACAAGAGCAGGATCAAGATACGACAATAGACTGGAGTATCGGCCCGACTATCATGCAGATGGTAGATTTCTCTCTATTATCACTTTCAGGAGCCCAATTCTGATTGAATGCCTAATTTGTGCCCAATTTTGCTCAAATTGTCTATTTACATCCACAAGCGACAACAGTGGTCAGTGACAATACAAATGTCAACAATAGTGCATAAATGATACAAATGTAAAACATAACATCACATGTAGTTAACCTGGGCAATACATCTCTGGCTGCATTCTACAATTATTCTTATTTGAGTTATTTCGCCACGCGTGTGTATTCATCACCAATCAATGTATTTTGATGAGGTTTGTATTGCGTGTAGTTTCCGTTGCACTCACATTGGCATACATTTTTTCGGGTATACCAATCTTGTGGCGTACGTAGCTCAGGTGATAGAGTGGGTCGATCATTAACTAAAGAGTCAGTTGTTCAGATCCCGCTCTGTCTGAGTTATGTGTAATTGTGTTGGATATTATTATTTGTTTGTGTTAACAAGTGTCAATGATGTTTTGGTCAAACAACCGTTCTACTGCTTAACTGATCTGCCCTTAATACATACACACTATGTAGCTCTACTGAATGCCTGCAGTCATTTTGCTACGATGCACTGAATAACTCGTACCAAGTTTGAGCTATAAGCCATCAGAGTATCACAGAAAGAAGAACGTTCATACATATATTATGTAAATGTTGGTTATCTTACAAACACATAAAATATATATTGTTATATACTTGAAAATAGCTTTACTTTACTTTTGCCTACTCAAACTTTGATGAACTGTGAACATGCTTATGTTGCGCTCCACAGTGCGAGACTGTGAGTTTTGGCTGTGAAAGTAAGCTGGGAGCTGATGAATAATGAATGTTTCAGAAATGCATGTGAACGTGAGACACTGTTCCACCAGAGCTTTCCCTCTCTACTGTGGAAATCCTCTCAGTGTGAAATGTACAAGGAGAAACTCCAATCCCACACTTTGATTCATGCACGGCCACATTTGAATTGAATATGCATGATTGAATTGAGCCCAGTGGTGCATTAAAGGCCAGATATCAAACCGAATATGAAGACAATGAAGCCAAAGGCCATATACTGGATATAGTGTGCAGAGCAAGTCAGGTGACTTAAATCCATTAGATGATTAGGCTCACTTTGTTATAGCTGGCAGGTAAGAACTTAAAAATAGAAGTGCAGCTAATAAAACTTGACTTTTTGATTAGTAATGTATATTAAATGTCAAGGAAATGATATAACATGTTCTCCATGGACTCCAAGGACCAAGGGGACATTCTCTGATACAGCCTCTTCTACATCCATCCATCCATTTTCCGAAGCGCTCTATCCTCACGAGGGCCGCAAACATGCTGGAGCCTATCCCAGCAGTCTTTTTAGTGGAAGGTGGGGAACACAACCAAACTGGACAGCAGCCAGCCACATAGACTGCCCTGTAATTATTTTCTCAGGTTAGCCCAAATTTAAGGACGATCACCCAAAAATGTGCAAAATAAATACAAGCAATGCATTAACTAGAAAGAAAAAAACAGCAAATGCTTTCTGTAATAATTTGGGGTACAATGTCAGCCTAGTAACCAGTATTTTTATTTTTATTATAATTTTATTTTTGAAAATTCGAAATTGAGCTGTTGCATTTGTAAAATGTCAGGTAAGCATGCATAGAACATAGTATTATTGTTACTAGTAATTGTTGGACTGTTAGAACAAGTCTTTATTGTGGTTTTAGGCGAGAAAGATAATTATTCACCAATTTACATCCCTTATGCTCAGCCTAGTTTTATTAAAGCAGTTTTTCTGCAGCTGTTGTAGGCGTACAATTTTTCCTTGTGTCTCTTCTTGTAATCTATTGCATCAGTCTCAGTTAGGGAACATTTTAGCACTAGCCCATGGTCGTATTATTTACTATAGAGCTGGAATTATAAAAAGTGTCTTTGGGATGTCATGGAATAAAATATGCACTGTATGTTCTGGTTATAAAGGACCTAAGTGGGCTTAGCAATGAAAAAGTGGCAGTGTAGTGTTAAACATGCTTGACATTTGAATGTTTCAACAAGAATATATAGGATTTGTAGTATTACTTTTGCCTTTACACTTCTGTTGGAAACAGTTTTTTTTCCATGTTGTGACTTGTGTTAAAAATACATGCTTTTGTGGAAAATTGCACAAGAAGCAAAGGAAGTGGCCCTTTAACAGATTCACGTTTTTATTAACCAGGGTTGCTGCATATTTCTCAAGTTGGCCTCCAACTTTCCAATAATCAACAACAAGTGTTATAATGTTTGACTTCAGGTGACCATACTTCAGTATGTACATTTGGCAGAGCGCCAGTGTGAAAAAACAATGTGCCATATCCATCCGTTCTCTATGCAGCTTATCCTGACGTGGGTCAAGGGTGTGCTGGAGCCTATCCCAGTTGACATTGGGCAGACAAGAAACAGTGTACACCTAGAACTTGACGCCAGGGCACATATAGATAAACATTCACACCTAGAATTCGGAGTCTTTAATTTACCAAGCATGTTTTGGAATGTGGGATGAATTGACGTACCCAAACAGGCATAGCAAAAATGTGCAACGTATTTATCAGTCATCCACTGCGACGCCATTATCTGCTTACAGATGAAGACATTGATGTTGTAGTGATGAAATTGCCTGCCTTGTTCAGTGAGTGAGTTAATGGTTGTCTCTCCTTACATGTGTCTTACGTGACCTGGGACAGTATAAACTGGTTGGAATGATTTTATATAAAGAGCCATTTCAACAAGGTTAGACGAACTGCAAACTCATCCACCCAGAGATTGAATGTGTCATGAAAATGTGAACTGTTTACTTCTTTGTAAATGTGATATGAATGGAGTTGTTTGTCTAACATGATCATTATTTGTACACACCTCACTCTTAAAATATTTTGTATGTACGTCTCACATGCAACGCAGGTGCACATTATACAGTTGGATAAGGCTGAATGAATAGAGGGACGTGCAGACATGCAGTGGTGAAGGAGGGAGGGGTCTGTCTTATAGGTGGTACAAAAGAGCCAGTGTTCTCCGTCTCGCTGTGTGCTAAGTGAAGACAGTAGGAAAGCCAGTGGGCCACATGAACAGAAAGAGAGCAGACCCTCAAGTGGAATTGTCCCCATATACCCCGGCACTTTTCCAAGGCCCCCCCAGCGTGTACCACCCATCACAGTCACCCCTCAACTAGTGCCCCATTCATTGCTTCTCAGTTTAACATTCATTCATCCAATGCTAAAACATGACCAGTTGTAACATCCTCCACCTACCACAGAAAATACAACAAATGTAAGGTAGTAGTCAAGTTATTTGTGAACTCAAATGGTGAGTGTCCAACTGGAATTTAAGTGTGTGTTTAAAGGTTGCATTCCTGCGCTCGCTCAGCTGGAGCTGGGTGATTAGTAGTACCAAGCAGATAGGTTAAATAGTTTTAAAATGAACACTTTTCCACATGTTTTTTTTAAATGCGCACTCACTGACCACTTGGCTTGCACAATTGAATGAGATTCTATCCTTAAGCCAGATCATATAGTTTTCTTACTGTAATTACTTTCCAACTTGAAACCCATCAAAGCTCACAGATGAGACAGGAAGTGATGAGCTGGCGAGTAAACTATATACACATCCACTCACTCACTCACTCACTCACTCACTCACTCACTCACTCACTCACTCACTCACTCACTCACTCACTCACTCACTCACTCACTCACTCACTCACTCACTCACTCACTCACTCACTCACTCACTCACTCACTCACTCACTCACTCACTCACATATCTTTTAGTGATAGATAACTCTCCTTACATGGTTAGACTACTTCTGTGTAAGTGTTCTGACCAGCAAGGATTCCTGATGTGGTTACCCAGGAAACATGGGCGGGTTTCCACAGCCAAAGTTATCCAAAGTGCTCTTCTTTGTGCCTTTCTTTGGTCTATTTGGTCTTTTGCCAACATGACTGGATGAAGGGTATGAGTTGGTTCTGCTGTAGAGGGAACCAAGTGAAGATTGCTGGCTGTGACACAGATACATATGCTTATGGCTGTGGAGTTGTGTTCTAAGCAAACTAATTTATGAAAAAACAGCAAACACACTGGATTGCTTGTTTTAAGAAAGAGTCAAAGTGTTTGTGTGCGAGCGCGATTCCATCTCTCCATCACAAGACTCTGCAAAATATAGTCTGTTTAGTATCAGCAATAAGAAATTAGTGTGTCCTTTGGCATGTTATTGTTTGCTTGTAAATTGTACCATTATAATATACATATTTCCTCAATAGGTGGATAAAGTTAAATGTATTAAATGTGGGTGCTGCTGATACAGAATTTGTTTTTCATATTTGTAACATTTTGACAAATGAAGACATACAAAGTGGATCCTGCATACTGTAGTCTGGCACCTTTGGATTTACCTCTTTATGGACTTTTTTAATATTTTAAAAAATAGCCCATGAAAGCATTTCAATGGGCATCAATGGATATGGACTTTCAGATTCGTAGGCCGGCCCGGTCCCTACCCCCACAGGTCCGCAGTGCAACAATCAATGAGGGTGTGTCTTGTGGTTTTGACACAAATGAAATTGCTTTGACTTGGTGGAGATTTGCAAAGTCTGCAAAAGTCTTAAATACTGTGGCTTTGTAGCATATTGGAGGAGGATTGTAGTAACACCAGATAGCCTTCCGACTTGAACTTGATGATTGAATCCGATGATCAGTGATGAAGAATGAGCAAAAGTGACAGCCGAGGAGTTTTTTTCTTAATATTTAGTCATTGGAATCCAAGAGAACATTTGTCAACATGGTGTACACTGATTTCCATCATGAAGTTGAAAATTTGTCTTCATAAATCAGTTGTATTTTTTGACACCTCAATGGCAATATTAGCTTGAAGAAAGGGCACGTCAGTCTTGTTTCAGTTTCCCAATGTTGAACAGTGTCATCAAAAATACAGGAACTGATTCATGAAGCAAATTTGGAGCTTCGTTTTCCCATCACCACTGTAGTTTCTGCATGTCATTTGATGTGGTCGGTATTTAATACAGCATTGTTCTGCTCCTAACTGAAGTGAGTGACCCAGTTTGTCTTATTATAGCATGCTTTTTTTATGCAAATGAATGCCTACAAGAAAACATACAAACTTAACGTCCCAGAATTTGCAGCTAGTGATTGCTCCCCCCCTCCTCCCTCTCTCTCTTTGTCTATCAGGATTCGGGTGTGACACGACTACATTCTCTGGAATATGCTGTCTCCATGGTAACAGGCTTCGTGCAGACCCAGAAAAACATCGGGCCAAGTTGATCCTTTTTCCAACATACCTTGATCTGGGACACAGGGGATGAAAATTTGAATGGAAACAACTAAATATCGCTGAGGTTTCCACTAGCCTGAATAATGGCAAAAACACAAAAGTGACTTTTCAAAGTGGATGTACTCTTTTGTCTTGGGATCTTGCTGGAACTGTTTCAATGGTCCCTTGAAACCAAGAGTTTAAAAAAGCTGCAGAATAGAATTTCATCAGAATTGAGTCAACTCTCAACCATCATGTTGGAGTTATACTCATTATATTGTAGGGGATTTTAAAATTTTGCTGACCATTGGGTCACAAAAGCATTGTCTACCAGGACCAGGATGCACCAACTCTTCAGTCAGGTGCTGGGCCAGAGGGATTTGTCCAGAGCGGGCGATCTGTTTTCACTGGAGGATGCTGCGATCGAAGACTGCTTGTCACAGGCTCTGAACCAGATCAAGTCCATCTCCTGCTCACCAGTTAGTAGGCCAAATAGTAGACGTTGGGAACATGACCAAAAGATGTCTCAGATATTGCTAGTCTAAGTAAAATTCACTGATCCAAAGAACATCCATGGATAGTCTCTGGTCCTGTGACATCATGGAAACGTATTAATTACAAAGCTCTCCTCATAGTGACTTTTGTCGCCTGTTTTTAATATACCGTATTTTCCGGAGTATAAGTCGTACCGGAGAATAAGTCACACCAGCCATAAAATGCATAATAAAGGGGGCAAAAAGATATCTAAATCGCACCTGAGTAGAAGTCACAATTTATTTGACAAAATCCAACACCAAGAACAGACATTAATAGGCAACAGGCTGAACGGTAGGATATGCTAATGTTATATAAACACATAAAAGAGGAACTGAAAATGTGCCTGACGTAACATAATAAGAGTTATTCAAATAACTATAGCATAAATAAGTTTATCGAGCCATCTGTGTCACTCCAAATCCTTAAATCCATCGAAATCTTTGTCCACTGTGTCACTCATAAACAACTCCGCTGACTCCGGAATTAAACATCAGACTCGTCGTCAGTTGCGGTTTCAATTATTCCACAGGCCTAGAGCGCCCTTATGCGGTTTAGTGTGAAAATAACATGTGAAATGATATACTTGTGAGTAAGTAATTTCTTAATGAAGAAATAATGTGTTAATAATTTCACATATAAGTCCCAACCCAATCTATGAAAAAAACAATGACTTATAGTCTGGAAAATACGGTATATTCCTGTCTTTAAAATGGCCCTCGTAATTTAAATACAGTATGTGTTTCACGCAGGATTATTTGACCAACGACAATGACCAGGCGGTTGTAGAGATTTGTATCACTCGCATCACCACTGCCATCAGGGAGACGAGCTCCATCGAGAGGCACAGCACAGCCCTGGTAGGGCTTTGGGAGTCGTGTCTAGAACACAACCTCACGCCTCAAGGTGACAATTCCGAGGACACGCCGCACACCAAGATAGCCTCCGACATTACCAGCTGCATCCTGCAGGTACACACATGCACACACACACACACACACACAGTCATGCACCTGCACAGTTAACTATGCAATGTGTTCAATCTTGCTCGCTCAACAAAATCAGTTTAGCGTATTCTTGCTGACAGGATAAAATGATGTGCTTTCATCAGTAATTATCTGAGATTAAGCATGCATCGTCCATTGCTCCTTAGGCATACTTAACAGAAAACTGCAGTAGCCACAGATTGTTTTGATATCTTCAGCGATTGAAGTTGGCATTAGTAGTGATGTGCACATTAATTATGGGGATGATTGGTCACGTTTTGGGGACATTAGGTAATATCCAACTTTTTGACACCTGTGGTCAGTTAGCAGGTGCCTTATTGGTCGTCCAATAGCCGAGCCTGAATAGCCGCATGGATTGTCAAGGTAGCACCAGAATTAAATTAGGAAAGAAGTCATTGGTCCCTTGGGTGATTGCCATCCATCTTGGTTAGAGTTTCATTCCAAACTCCAGTCTAAATATCAAGCCCGCAAATTTTGAATGTAAAAGTGGGCATTTCTTTAGGGATCTTTAAAAAAAGATCAGAAAACAAGCCTAAAATCACTACTGGGGAGGATTTTTGTTTTCTACAGTCATCATTTTTAAGTCCAGAACTATAAGTCAAGGGTTTAATCAGTATTGAACAGGAAAGTAGTATGGAGGAGTTGGTTTGAGAAACTACTCATAGAATGAGAGATAGAATAAATAGCGCCATCTTGTGGGCTATACCAAAATAGAGTTACTGCTGGGCCTGTGTATTCCCACAGCAGATCTCCACAGCTACATGATGTAAATAATGTCAGATTATTTCTCCTCTGTTCTTCCTCCACGTACTCGCTGTGGAAATAGGAATGTGCTTAATACCCCTGTAATCATGTGGTGTCTTAGCGCACGCATGCACACACCGCCACACACGCATACGCACACACATTTGACAAAAGCACCCGGTTTTGTTGCTCAAACTCCCAGCAGTTATGACGGTCTCTTTTCAACTCCAGCTGCCCTTTCATTTCCTTTACCCTCTAGCCATATGTCTGCTTTGTGCTTCTGTTCTCACTTTGACTTCCTGTTGTTTGATCCACAGATGCTCCAACTGTTTAGTCCGCTAAGAGGCAAACAAGTATGGAGTGAACATTTAGTCAGGGAATAATAGCATAGCACCAACATGCAAGAATAGTTGTCACATATACAATTTTTTACATCATGCCATTAAGTGGCAGATTAGCAGAAATCTCCCTTTGCTGTCCTCATCTTCACATACTCCATGCACTCATATAGCCATTCACCAATTGAGGGCGCTAGTGCGTCTCTGTCCACCTGCTGCTTGCTTTTGTGGGAGTTGTGCTCCCCCTTTCTGTATATCTTGTATTATTACTATTTCCTCAGATTCCTGTAATTAGTGCATTACATTACTGTCAAACAGATCTTGCTCACAACTAATACCTGTAAAAATACCTGTCGTTTTTTTCCACAGTTGAAATAATGTTTTGGCAAAGTTTTCTACTGTTCTCAATGGTGATCATCTTGTTGCTTGTTCCCTTATCCTTCTCATTCTTTTTTCACAGAATTACAGTTGTCCGTCAGTCATGGTGTTGGCTGTCCCGGTGGCGGTGCGCTTCTTGGATACAGGGAACAGAGAGCTGAGCAGGAACATGTCCAGTTATCTCTCGCTGGCTGCTATAGTTGAGATCGATCTACTGGCTGAGCATACGGAGGCCATAACGCTCAGCGTGCTTGCAGGTTGGACAATACTCACAGAATTATACTGATATAGCATGCATTGTCAGCTGCGATGTGGCACTGCAGAAATTGTTGACTCCGTGATAACACTTGAAGCTGCGAGAAAGCGAGGAAACCGATAACGATGCCAAAAAGATCTTATCGTTACAATTGCACAAAACCCGCTGGTGCAGCTCGCCGGGGATGACAAACTGTCGGTGGTCCTTTTTAAAGCCAGACGATGACACAACCAAACAGTAGACGGATGATGAAGTTTGAGGCCTCGAAAGTAACAACTCCCAATTATATTTTTCTTTTTGTGGTGTTTCGGCACATAAAACCGAGCTCTGATATTTCACTCCTGCCAACCATGGGTGGATGTGAATGTAAACAGTGTAACGTAAACACGGAAAACATGCGCCAACACATGCAGCTCATATAAACAAAAACAGATGACCTCTTCACTCATGTGTCGCTGTGTGAAGGAAACTACGCTGATGTAATGCATGGGTGAGGTGAATAATGTGATAAGTTGCTGATATTGTGGTTATATGAGCATGACTGACACTCAAGTTCAAGATTTTAAAATGTGAGCTATCAAGCAGTACATCTTCCACTGAGCAGCATAGATCTATTCTACTTTGTCTTGAGGGGCCGAAAGCCATTGGAGTGTTCATTTTATTGTATTTTTTATTGGCTATAAAGCTCCTAATGGTCTTTATCCATCCTATTTGCTTTGAACTTATGAGTCACCCAGAATTCTTAGCTCTTGTGATAGAGGTCCTTTATTAATTCCTAAAATTGAAGTTCAAATTGAATGAACAGCTTTTATGAAACTTTTAGGATTAGTCTTCCTGTAGATCAGAGAACAGCAACTCAGCAACTCTGCTTTAAACTGTTCTATTACGTCATCTCATCTTTATTATTATTATTAATAATGCTAATAATATTAATGTATTTAACTTTTCAATGTTCTTTTCTTTGGTGAATGTTCATACTGTCTTCACTTAAATTATTTAAAGAAAGTATCAAATGTTTGCTCAGTCCAAATTGGTGATAGTAAGATTCCTTTCAGTATGCATACATACTGTAGTTTAAATATGAGAAGAGTGTGAGTCAGTGTGTGCATGTGCGTGTAAGTTGCTTGTGCAGCCAGGAAACACAAAATTAATGGACTGACATTACCCTAACAGAAAATGTTGGAATCAGGAGCTAGCTAATATTGAAGCCAGTTGAACCGTGCCACGACCAACACATCACGCTAAAAGAAGCAATTCACAAAAGGGATAAGCGGCTCAGAAAATAAATGAATGGATAGTTGGAAGAACTCCCTCCTATTCAACAGTGTACAAACTACTGTAAACGTTGATGCTGCTTTGCCATTAGCACATTAAAATTAACAATATATGGTGTCGAGAAAATGTACTGTCATGACAAAATTGGATGTTTCATATTTTTCAGACCATGATGTGGGTTTTATTTTTATTTTTTTGGGCAAAAGTGCAATTTGTAACCCATTCCATTCGGTGAAAACGTAAGCAAACATAAATTACGGATTTGGTCTGCAAGCCCAGCCTATATTAGACGGACTCAAGGTTGTCAGCACGAGCTACAAAATATGTATGAAATTAGTATTATTGTACACCCTGGTGTAACAAGGAGCTGACAAATTGGTGTCATAATTTGAATACTGCCCATCCCCACTGCTTGAATTTTTTTGCAGTAATTATTCTCATATTATGTTATTGTATTTGTATATGTAAGGTATACAATAAATATAACCATCCTTTAGCCACAATGGGAAATGGTTCTCTCAGAAATCAAAAACTTTGGCAAAAAAAATACACTATTATATGTTTATTCATCCCACATTCTTCGTTCAAAATATATTTCTGTGCAAATACATTCATTTTCACCCGTTGACATTACCAGGGAAACCAAATTCAGTTAATACCTCTGTACAGTATTCTACAAAACAATTTAACTCACAAAAAAACAGACCTTGTAAACATTCCCCTCACGTATATAAAAACAATGAAACTCAAATATAACAAATTTACAATGTAACTGTAATGCAAAAAAATATATATTACACTATGTGTAAAAAGTACTGAACAGCTGACTACGCAGACATAGAATGACTAATATACGTAAATGTAAACATGATGAGTACAAAGCAATGCAACGAACTTAACTTGATGAGGCTAAAAGTGGAAAAAAAAATACGACATTGCGTACAGCTGCAATGTTAAAAGTTATTTCTAGAGTCGGCTGAGCTTAGCAGGAAATATGCACAGCAGGTTTTAGTCACAAGTATTGCCTGGATCACATGATGCATGGGTCATTACACTGCAAAGTTTTTTTACATGGTACCTTTTTTATTTAGTCCAACAGGAGACTAAACTGTGGATGGTCCTTAGTTTAGAAAAGCAAAGACCAAGTTGGACATGCCAAAAGATGGATTTTAGCCGTGTATGACAAAACTAGACATATAATAATGACTTAAATGTATCAATAAAAGTTGAAAAATGGCGCTACAACTAAAACATTTTTATTATTTTTGTCCTCTGGTTCCCCTCTTGTGTCTACTGAGTTTTTATTTATTGGCTCAGAAGTTGCTCACTTTCACAATGGACTCTTTCTTTCACCCTAATTAGGTCTTTGGTAAACATCGCTCGCAGCACGCTTCCCGCTACAACACACGCTTTCCGAGATGAATGCTTGACAATGTTTGTGTGTTGCAATGAGGAACGAGTGTGACATGTAGCCTCAGTAAAAGTGATTGTGGTGCAAAAATAAACCTTGAAATCTTTTCATAAAGATGATATTTCCTCAGTTTTAGTATGAAAGTGATTTAAATGTTTGTGATAGGTAAGGTCGAGGCTTATGAATATCTGGGAATTTATTTTAGTTGATAAATAGAGCGCCTCCATGTGGCACCATTTCTGTCACACCCCATGCCACTATGTTCCCTCTTTCCTCCCAGCCCTGGCCCTCTTTCAAAGCCATCTGGGAAATCTTCTCCTCCGGCAGCACTTTGTCCCACATGTTCACTCCCGTCATTTTGCCCGCAAATGCCAGCTTGGGATCGAACCCTGCCTCAAAGCCTGGCACCCCGTTCCCACTGCTGCTTGGGGTCAGAAGGCAGCAACCGTTCCTTTCCTGACCCAACTGGAGTGAACCTCCATCTGGCAGGATGTGTCCTTCTGCCACTCCCGATGTGGAAGCAACCTTTTCCCCACCTGCCCACAAGGTTGCCAGGCCCTGCTCAGAGGACCAAGACCCGCATAGGTGAAGCCACTCTTTTCCCTTGACTACACCTCGTGCCTCCACCAGATGAGTCTCTCCTCCAATTGTGAATAGGGCTGATGTTTGGCTGAGCAAGAGTTGGATCTCATATGGGTTGCGACGGTTGCCATAAGAGAACAGAACAGTCTTGTTGGAGACTGTGACTGGCTTCACCCACAGGCAGACAGTGAAGGAGGACAGTGAAAGAGGGATATCGGGTATAACTGAAGTGTAGATGCGACGTGAACGCATGGGGAAGAGGATGGCCATCTCATTACCTGTGTGAAAAGAAAGTTCACCAAAGATTGAGTCATGTACTTTTTGACAATTAACAAAGTTGATTTCAATTAGGATGACACGTTGGGAAAAAATGAAGACAAATCCAAAGAGAGTCCACAGTTTACCTGCAGGCAGGTGTCTGCGCCGTGATGAACTTAGTACCTCCTGGATCTCCATTCTCGTCTGCTGCAGCATAGCCAAGGCTGCCTCCAAAGCTACTTCCTGTGTTGTAACTTCCTGCTCTCTGTGGCCAACTCTTCCACCCTGTGGAAGTTGCGATGTTTCTTTCGCACCTCCCTGGTGGCTGAAGCAGCTGGTTTCTAGCTTACCAAGTCGGGTCGTCTGACTCCGTGTGGCAGAGAGAAGCTGTTGCATCATTGCCTCCAGGTGCTTTGAATTCCCAACAGAATTTCCATCAGCGGTGGTAATGTAATCTCCAAATTTTAATCGTTCAAGGGATTCTCTTAGTCGGCCTTCCAACTGCAAGGCCAACCTCTTTCCCGCTGTCTCCACTGCAACCCCACATGAACCACCATACTGGGCCACAAATCTAGCCAACGGAAGCAACATCAATGATTAAAACGGAGTTACTGCAATCTATTATGACTAAATACTGTGACTTGTGATCATCCGTTTTTGGTAATTGTAAAATATCAAATGTTACTCAACGGGACCCAGATGCTTTTTGTCATTTTTGCATAAACATCCCATTCAGTGGTCCAACTGACCTGAGGATTTCCCCACGTAGAGACCCCATCTCCACTTTGACAATGTCATCAGCATACTGCAGAAGCATGTTCTCCCGCATCTGGCTATTCTCCAGCATTGAGAAAATTTTGTCCCACTTTGTGAGGTCTGGAGAATTACAGGGAGTTGCACTCGGTGTGGCTACAGATGGAAAAAGGAGAAAGAACAACTTAGTTAACATGACAAATTCCTCCTGCTAGTTTTCAATTGAAGTTTATTTTGTCTTTGTTCAACATCAAGTGTGAAATACAAATATGGCTTGTAAAGTGGAATAAAAGTGTGAATCATTTTTCTACTGCAGGGTACCAAAGCAAGCACTCTAATGTTGAGAATGACAAGTACATTGTCCATTAACCGTCGACGAGATTTGTTTGGATATTCTCTTGATCATCCAAACCCTGGGGCACACCAAACAAATGGACCCAGGCAGCTTTAAGAGGTGGTCTTGCAAACAAACTCTGGTGTGGTTCAGGACCATTGAGCAGAACTATGAGCGCTACATGGAGCAGTGTCAACATGATTACGGAAAGCATTTGGAAGCCACACAGCTGTAACAGTCACAGAGGTGTCTGCCCAACTGTCAAGTGTAAAACTACACCCCCATGGTAACCTTTTGGGAGTTGCAGCTAATTAACATCGTGCCATTTGGCGGGGCCCACTCTAAAAGCACCATTCATTACTAGTGCCAGATCAACCATGAAAGAATTTGGTCCCTGAGACAAAGGTTCAGGTTGGTGAATTCCTACAAGAAAAAATACTGTGAGGCTTTTTGCCCTGCCAATGACTCACAAAAGTAGGTCAGAGAAACATTTCTAGGGGATTTCAGTGGGTCTGTAAATGAACTTGCATAATTTTGATCTTCACCTCATTACATGACTTAGAATCATGGGGATGAGACAGTAAACCTTGCTGGGTGTGTTTTAAACACTTCATGTTCCCCAGAGTGGCTTTCGTGTTTTTGGTTAGAATTTCCAAATCAAAAAAACACAATCTGGAGACTTAATGCAAACTGATTTAAACAATCAGAAACAAGAGTAACTTCAACATTAAATGTTTGATTTTTTTTCTTTTTGATAGAAATCCTCTCTCATGATGTGACGGTAAAATTTCCCCCAACCAATCAGGGAAAAATATATATATGGATATTCTTACGGGTCAACCTTGTCATGTGACCTCAATTCAGTGAGCATCAAATTCAAGTTAACCCTAAAAAGAATTTTTTCCATTATTTATTATGGGAAAAAAATGTTGGAAGGACTACAAAAAGTTAAATAAACTGTGCCATGGACCCTCTCTCAAATTCATCGACACATATTCAAATTCCGTTAAGGGTTAAACTGTCAGTGTCTTCATTTGGGCTACCTCACTTTCTTCACTTTCATTTCTTTATGTCACTCTTTTCTATTAGTGTGACCAATGTTGTTGTCATTACACACAGTACTAGTCGTCTAAAGGATGCTCAGTCAGCTTTATAAAAACTGGGATGTTGCCCGAGCGACATTTGCTGCTGTTTAAGAGACCTCCTGCTAGGTTTAAATCAACAAACTTGTAAAATGCAAGCTGTGTGCTGTTAGGCGTGCACTTTGTTCATTTAGTTTGGCCTGAGATGATGAAATGTCCATAAGCTTCCAACAAATATAATTTCCAGCTTTGTCACGCCTGACACATTACAGTAGAAGCCCCAAAGTTGTGAAATATTTGTTAGACTTCCAAGTTATTCTTATTTACAGCCTATGTTTAGTTAGTTTTTATCTTGTTAGTTTGTTTAAATGTTTAGACTTTTTTTTTTTTTCAAGTAAAATTTTACCACTCCTAACTGCCAAGAAAAGTGAAGCATTCAAATCTGGAGTGAATTGGTCAAGTGTAACACTTACGTTCTGGCGTTTCATCTTCTGTGATTTCGTTGTAGTAGGTGTCGGCATAGTTGACTTCGATATCGTCCTCATAGTTCAGAGTCAGACATATACATATTGACCACGCACCCACTGCCAGGGGGAGCTTCCAGTACAACATGATGATCTTCTGTGTGCGTATGCCTATGTGTGAGTGAGTGTTCACAGGTGGCAGAACAAAACAGATGTGTGAGGAAAATGGCTGGCCTCCTCTGTGTTTGGAAATTCTCTATCAGTCACCGTGGTCCCCTCTGGTCTCTCACTTTCTCCGCTCCACGGCTCTCTTTTTCAAGCTCTCCCTCCCTGATACCTCATGCAACATTTGTTCCTCCCCCTCCACATCCTCCCCTTCTTCCTCTCTAACGCTCCCATTCTTTCTTGTTAAATGCTGAGCAATCCTCGGCACCAAGCCGAGCGGTGTTGTCTATCCCAGCCAGATATGGAGATACAGAAGGGGGCTTGGTGGATTCAATTCATGTTTCCCATTAGTTAACAGCACATTTTCAGGGGAGACACTCGTTTAATTTTACTATATTTGTATATTCACGTCCACATTAGAAAACTGGCTATATTACAAACAAACTGAAAGTCAATGAGCGTCCCACAGAGCAATGTTTGAAGTCAGCTATTTTTTCTCTCGTCTGGTCATGCAGAAGGGGTAGAGAACTTTTTATAAAGTCATGCAACGGCCATAGAAATTTTATATAAAAAAATATGATGTAAGCATTTTACAAATATGTATTATTCAATATTGGAATTCATGAGTTAAATGTTCTGCAGGTTTTGCACGGTGTACTCTGGGTCAAAGGTAATTTTCTGTTAAGTTTCTATTGTGTAATATTTTTACCCCAATGTTACACAATTTGTGATAAATCTTCCAATCATCTTTTAACCTCCTCTTGTTTAGCCTGCTTCGAAATATTCTTCTGTGACTATATGGTGATGCTGCATTTTATAATGGTCACATTCAAATAAAACCAGACCATCGTCCTTACTTCCAAACGTTTTGAAAGCGCTCTTTGTGCCAATGAAATTTGAGCCGAGCCTCAGCCTGAGAGCGAATACGGCAAAGCAATGAGTAATGCGTCGTCGGAGGTAGCCTGTATGTCGTAATCAGACTTTACTGCCGCTGCAGCGACTCACACAGGGAGAGGGAGATACAGGTAATGGAAGAAGAAACAGAGAGATTGATTTTTGCCCCATGCAGAGTTTGCATGTGCCTGTGTGAATAAGAGGCAGTTTTCGAAAAGATTTTTAAATGGCTTCACTGTTTTCTACACTATTATTTGTGACTCAGAAAATCTTTTGATGCTGTGGGGTTATGTGTGAAGATCACACATATGTTTCCTTGTGTGGGACTATGTGTGCTTTTGTCTGTTTGGTTATGCCGATGGATCTAATCCCTTCCTCATGGTATTTGAGGATTTGGCTACTCTTTGTTGTGTGTCTTTTTTGTATCTTTTTGCTTTGTCGTGTATTTTACCTGGTTGTTAAATGGGTAGACGTGTGGTTTTGTGTGGTACATTTTAATTTTGTTGAAATTATTGCTGTTCAATTTTAGTGTTGTGTTACTTTAGAATTTACATAAAAACTGAATCTAATCTAATGTAATCTAGTATGATATCCAACAAAATATAATCCCATCGCATAATCCCATTTCTTGGAAGCAATGATTGACAGGTTTGGGTATTTAAAATGTAGTTGATCCAAAATTTATGACTTGAATTTATACTCCCAGAAAGTTAAGATTCTTGACTTTATTTTTCTTGTGCATATTTTGTGGCCGTAGCACTGTTGCACCCTCATAAACAGTAATAGAAACAAGTCACAGCATGTCACCCTTTTTACGAATGTGTAAATTAGATGTTGGAAACCTAACTCAAGCTTGAGAAATACCATTTACTTCCTGACAATCCTGACTCACACTTAAATCATGTAAAGTGGCATTCAAATAGAAAAACTGTTTTCATGTTCAGTCACTACTGACTCAGCAGTATGAAATGCTGACCGTGTTCGACTCATTGTGCTATATCGCAGATTGTTCCATAACTTCATACGGAAGAGGTAACTTCTTAATAAGAACTTAAAAACAAGAAGTATTGCCCATAGCCAAGCATGGTAGGTGGAAGCTCTTGGCATTGAAGCTACAGAAGTAATTATGAATGCCAGAATTTACTGCGAGATACTGATGCAGAGCACGATCCCCCTTCCTTGGGAAACCGGACCACGAGGCGCTCTTCCAACAATATAACGACCCCACAAACAGTCACCACAGACATAAACTCAAACCCACCAACTCTGTAATGTTGTCTTGGAGTGGAAGAGGATTCCAGGGTCAACCTGGGAATCCTTGGTTTGAAAAAAACTCTCCTGGAAAAAATTGGTGGTCACATAAAATGTTGACAGTTTGAACATTTTCACTTTGGGGTGCATTCACTTTTGTTGCCAGTGGTTTAGACCGTAATGTGTGTCCACTTATTTTGATGGAGCAATACATTTAAATGGATATAATGAACTCTTGACCAGTATTTCAAAAATGATGGTCTCCCTGAGAGAAGTTTTTTCCTGTGCCTTAATGTGACCGTCACTTCCCCCTTCACATATTTGAGATGTTCAAGTGTGACTTTAGGAATAGACAGGTAAAGCATACCCACGTGAGATACAAGCTAACAAACACTTGCTCACAGATCTCTTTTGTGTACTCATGTAACACCTACCACCAAGATTTATTGAGCTAATTGACCCCGGTAGATAAACAGTGAATCAATCCAAGAAAAGTTTAGAAAGAAAACTAAACAGTTAATTCTGTGTGCTACATGAACTGCGCACAGATGACAGGTTATGATATTGTATGATTAATAAGGAGACATCCTTATTGGCTGGAAATGCGAATTGGACTAAGAAGTTCCACTTCAATTTGCGGTGTTGATGTGATGTCATTTTGATGTTTACAAAGTTTCGCCATACTTAACATTGGAACAAATACAACTTTGTTACATAACTTAGTTTGTCTTGCACAACTAACCAACGAGGACGGGTCAAATTTAAAGGTGATATATCACGTAAGACATTTCTGCGGAATGGCAGAGAAAGAGCAAACGATCGTAATTTATACCCCATGTCAAGCAATCTCGAGACACGCTGGAAAAGGGGTCATATATTAAATGCCAGACAGTGTTTCTTTTTAATATTTCAAAAGTATGCAGCGAGAGCAAAAATACAGCTGTGGTTGGAGTGAAGAACAGCTGTGGTGTTCACGTACAGCGCATGTCTTCATAAATCCAACTTTTGAGGTAGCTGTAATGGTTTGTATGCACAATTTTAACTTAATGATTATGTCATTTTAGAAGTTCTGTTACCACAGTAATTTTCAGTGTTTTCCTTCCCATTATGTAATTACCTAAATATGTCACCTTTGTTTGAGTTTGGCCGGCAACCAGCCTAGGGTGTATCCTACATCTCACCCAAAGTCAACTGGAATACGCTCCAGTTCACCTGGGTCCCTAAGGCACCCTAATGACAACAAGCCTTATAGAAATGATGTTGGTCTTTCAAGATGCTGGGTTGTGTCGTGTCAGTTGGGGCTGGGAAGGTCAAATTCCACACTTTGGGTTGACTCACTTGTGAATCAGTACCCATTTCAGGTGCTGTGAGTGACTGTTAGCTGATCAATATCTAAGGGAGCAAGAAGGAATTGGGAACAAGTGACTGGAAGTATTATTTGGTGAATTTTGAGTGTGTCAAAATTGTGTTCAACCAAGATCTTGTCCAGATGGAGTTTAATGATTTCACATTTCCCTTCAGTGTACTTGAGCTAAATAAATGAACATCCAATCAATCCAGCTTTGGCATGAAGGATGAACATTTGTGTTTTTATTCATTTTCACTGCAAATGATGAGTAACATTTTGTTACTTGTTATCAAAAGTAAGCAATTCAGCAAATTTTCCCTCTCCGACATTTGTCCTCTGTCCGTCTTTTGGGGACCCTTTTGTCATCGGCAGACAAATATTAGATGATTGTAGTCGGGAGACATGATTTAACTATACCGGTTTAGCCCCGATATGATTCTTGCATGAAACAGCACACTAGCATCTTATGTAGGAAATAAATAGACCAGCACCAGGTGCAGCATACAATGCGGTCTTAAAGATTTCCCATCACAGGAGATTTAGTCTTTCGGGGTGAGTTGGGATTTAAAAACAACACGGCAGAAATCAACCAGTGTATGCAGAGCTTAAAAGGAAATGCTGGAAGTTTTCACACTGTATATATTATTTTCCCACATGCGCTCCATGTGTTTAGACATGCACATGCCTGAGGGTCCTATAGTATAACTCCGAAATCCCCCACAGAGTATTCCTATGCGGACCCTTGAAATTCCTCAGAAGAATCCCATAAAAGCTCAGCTTCAGTCTTTAAAAAGCTTTGTTTTTATACATGCCCTCGACAGTATGTGTCTAGTTTTATGAAGAGCCAAGTCTTAAGTGTGCTGCAACAGGAAGTGGACATAACAAGATTGATGATTGATGCATCTTTTCGATATTTATTGGTGACCTTCCCACAGCTTTTATACATCTGACAAAAGCAGTTCGTTAAGATGAGTTATAACTATGGATCATCTTGTTGTAAAACCTGAAGCAAGTGGGCAATATATTACTATATATATTTTTGGTCTGTGCGTGTCTGCGTGTGTGTGCATGTGTGTATATATATATATATATATATATATATATATATATATATATATATATATATATATATATATATATATATATATATATATATATATATATATATATATATATATATATATATATATATATATATATATATATATATATATATATATATATATATATATATATATATATATATATATATATATATATATGGTGGTTCGGTGGTGCACTGGGTAGCACGTCCGCCTCACAGTTAGGCGGGTGCGGGTTCGATTCCACCTCCGGCCCTCCCTGTGTGGAGTTTGCATGTTCTCCCCGAGCCCGCGTGGGTTCTCTCCGGGCACTACGGTTTCCTCCCACATCCCAAAAACAACCTTGGTAGCCCGATTGAAGACTCTAAATTGCCCCTAGGTATGAGTGCTGGTGTGGATGGTTGTTCGTCTCTGTGTGCCTTGCGATTGGCTGGCAACCAGTTCAGGGTGTCTCTCACCTACTGCCCGATGACGGCTGGGGATAGGCTCCAGGAAGCCCATGACCCCTGTGGGGACAAAGCGGTTTTTGAAAATGGATGGATGGATATGTACTATATGCTACAGATGTAGAACAGCTGAACATTATCCAAATAAAAATATGACCTGTGGTTTCTTTTTCTTTTTTTGCTGAACATGATCCAAATAAAAATATGACCCGTGTTCAGTGTCTCTTCCTGTCTGTCGGCAGGCAACCACATGCTCCTCCGTGTGCTCCCCTCAGTCTACCCCAGACAACCTAATGTCATACACCGTCACCTTGGCAAGCTCACTGCTATAATGTCACAGCTGGATTCCGCAGAACAGCAACACCTGATCAAACTGCTTCAAATGGTGGCTGAGCAGCATCCGCTGGTGAGGTTGTATTTATCTTGTGTGTGTTGCTTGACGGAATGTCAGGTCTAAAGAGGGTGTGGAAGAAAAAAAAGAACTTCAACAGTGCTCTAAAGCACAGACAACAACACCACTCAACACTTTATGATCAAAATAAAATGTTTGCTACCTAGCAGATCTTGCAATGTTAAAGAGTAGGTCATGTCATATTTTTAGGTGACTAATTGTTCAGTTCTCAACCAAAACTATGCCATCTGTTAATAATAGTAAAAAAAAATTCATATGCCAGCCGTGTCCACATGGTTGACTGAATGAATTGTCCCTAAAGAATGTCTCATTCATCACTGCCATCTTAAAACGACCGTTTAGAATGTTCTGAGTTTCAATGTGACGCAAATGTGATTATTCAGTTGAAGTGACTTAAACTGAAGCAGCAGGAGTGTTCTGCAATCGTCTGATCCAGTGCTGTCTCATTGTGGATAATGAGGAGGAACAGTTCACTGCCAGAGTGTTTCCAGACGGTCCTACAGTCATGTCTTTGTTTATCATCAGTCACCATACTGTTCATCTCATTCTGCTCACCTCTGAAAGAAACATATTCACCCTTCTGCTTGCTCAATCTGCACACTACCGATACCTTGTGTTCCTCGACTCATGGTAAAAGTACGAATCCAACTTTGTTTTCAGATGTTGAGCCCCCAGGTGCCTGCCCTTGTCAGTTACCTAGGCAACCAGTCTCTAATTGAGGCCATTCTAGGCACTCTGGTGGATGTGGCTCAAGCCAGCCCCTCCTCGTTGGTCAGCTGTCTGCCAAAGCTCAGGACTGTGGGACAACAATGGCCTGCTCTTTTGGGGCACGTGGCCAAAATCCACGGTGCTGTGGGCATCATCAATGAGGTACGAATACACACGCACGCAATTATACTTGTAGCACACACAATAAACAACTGATTCATGGGGAAAGTGTTTGGAGGTACCAACTAGTGAACTGAGTTGAAGGCCTGGCTGCATTCTTGCATAGTGAGTTGCAATGATTCAATTTAACCAACTCATTAAAAATCGTGACTAGACTAAATAAGTCAACAAAGAATCCCATCCATCCGTCCATTCGTTCATCTCTCCGGCCATCTGTCCATCCATCCATCTTCTTTGCTGAGGTCGCAGAGAGCTGGTGCCTAGCCCAACTGACTGACTGAAAGGCAAACTACATTCTGGACTGATCGCCAGTAGTTGCAGACAATGACTGAGTGAAGAATAAACAATAATCAAGATGAAAGAAAGAATAAAGACTCAGAACAAAAAATGTACAATATATGTGCATTTAATTTGTTTTGTTTTATTAATCTCACTGTAGCAAATGGAAATGACTGACACCCTTATAAAGATAGATGGAAGCACCACTTTTCATTCTCACTGTAGCAAATGGAAATAATTGATACTTTATAAAGATAGATGGCAGCACCACTTTTCAAAACAAAACCCAATTTTAGTACACACAAACACGTAGTTTGTGATCATTTGTTAATGTCCTGTATATCTTCAACATTGGAACTATTTGGAAACTAAGGCCTGGTTTTCTGGGAAATGATGCAGCAGAGACCTCCTAGTGATGGCAGTGCCTCCTGTAAGTTAGTGTTGCCCCCCACGCACAAACTTACTGGTTGCACAACCTTCTCTTTCTTCCTTTAGCTCCAGAAGGACTTCATTTGTATTGATTGTCTTTATTGTTTTGTTTGGTCCAAACATATCAAAATAATCAATTATCTCAGTGAGACCTCAAAAATATAAAACACTGCATTGTACAGAAGAAAGCACAAGTGTCCTGGGGCTCTATTTTTTTTTTTTAGATTGTGCATGTAGAAATTCTGGAGTAACCTTTTATCGCATACCCGTATCCAGTGTTTTTGTGAAGGAGCAAGTCTCGCTGTGTGAGTTTGGAAATTAGGGAGACCGTTGTGGGCCATGCTGGGTGTTCGAGCATAGCGAAGGTGTGTCATTGCACCTGACAACGTGGTGGATGAAAGTTTACTACACTACGCATAGAGAAATATATTCTGACCTGCGAGAACATGTCATCATATCTCATTTCTAAATCTGACACTGTCAGTCTACCACTTCTGAAAGGTTTTAAATCAAGTTGGCTCTGATCATGGTGCAAACCACCTTTTTTTTTTAAATACCTCTACTTGCATAAGTATGCAAAATTACTAACACGTGGACTTTTCACTAGTTACAAAAAAGAGTTTGTTATTGACTATGTGACTGTGTGTTATTTATTAGTTGCAATGTTATTTTGTGCTTTTAGGCACAGTCTGAATCTCTCCATGGAATCAGAACTTTATCTTTTATCAGTCCAGGATAATTTTTGGGGAGAACATAAAACTAATAGTGCGATTGGCTAGCAACCAACGCAGGGTGAACCACAGCTCTTGCCAAAGTCATCTGGGATAAGCTCCAGTTTTGCTGCAAGACCAAAGAGCGGTATAGAAAATGAATGGATGAAACGAATAATTAAATTCAGTTACTTTTCCTTTCAACTTGAAAAATAAAGAAAGTTCTAAAGTTCATTCCTTTGGATTTTCTTTTCTCCAGGAACTATTCCCATGATTTTTGCATGATCTGAAAAGGGTTCACATTCTTGTTCTGTAATGAACATCATAAGACCTGCTTTGGGTGTAATGCTTGTAAGCGCCATAGCCTTTTAGAATACAAAATATTAAATCAATAAAGCCAGCACTGAGGTGTAATAATAACATACCACATCTGTAATCTGCACCCCAACAAGCTTCTGTTCCATTCTTGAACTGCACCTTCGAGACTGCTAAATACCTCCTTGGCCCGTTGTGTGAAAACCCGCTGACTTCTAGTCTTACAGTTGGGTTTAGTATCCACACAAGAGGTTATTATCCAACAGAATGAGCTTGTAAAACATGCCCAAACTATACAGAAAGAGCATTTTCCCCATCAATCACATTTTTGTGTCTCATACTGAAGATTTCCAACACAAGATGTTTGCACCAGCTGGATTCAAAGGTCATATCAGTCAATGTTGCCAGCAATGTACAAGTACCAATTTTCTCCACTGCTGTGAAATGATGTCCCATTTTTTATTGTCAGTATATTAAAATATTTTCTTGTGAAGACTGATGATGCTTTATGAAACAATTTATACTCCCAGGGAGCAATCTTAAAAACGTCTGTGGTTTTTGGTCTTTGGTTAGCTTTTTATCAATAAATGGGGTGGGGGGGGTTATTTGGATTCAAAATTGCAAAAGAGCTGATATTCAATCCTATCACCTTTGCTCTACTCACATCATGTTATTAGATCCAGCCCAGGGGGGTAATCATGCTGCGTGACTGCCAGCACACATGAGATTTTCCTACTGCCAGAATAGGTGATCATACAGCACAGTGGCCCTCTGAGGGAAAGCACAACGTGACCCGTAACAAAAATGCTTGACACCCCTCAAATACTATATCCCCCCTAAAAAAATAATAAAAAATAGACATGTAATTGTTCAAATCTAAAGTCATCATTAAAGATTCCCCTCTGCTTCAATACCAGGATCATCCATGCAGACTTTGTGTCTGCTGAGAAAAAGTTGACTCTGTGCTCAAAGGTTTCACAATGTAATTTGAATTTGAAGAAAATAATTCTATAATCGTCAATGTTTTCTTTATTTTCCTCAGGTGCACGCACGCAATTCGTTGGTTTACCTGGTGTCTCTTCTGGGTGACATGGAGCACACTTTTCACCACACGCTGCTGCTGGAGATCCGAGCCCTGACGGACCGTTACCCGTCTGTGCTGGGAGGCCTCGGTAAAGATCTCTACAGGCTGAGCAACTCATTCACAGCCATAGCCAGAATGCTCGGGAGACGGCTGGAAGAGAGTGCCACCGCACGCTGCAGGTCAGAGGTCATCCTTTGATCTTCTTAACCAGATATTCAGTTGTCTTTGAAGAAGAAGTCAATTGCAAACATTTTCTGTGCAATTATATATTCTTTTTCACATTCTACAAATGTAATTATTGGAAAAACCGTGTTTAGACAAGTGTGACTACATAGAACAAAATAAATGAAAAAAAATTCAATGACTTGACTTCACCCGAGCAATTACCTTCTTGTGCGGGATGTGCTAATAAGACATTATGACATTTATCACAATAAAAATGACGAAAGAAAACGATTGCCACTGAGATCTAGTTAGCCTGGCCGAACCATTATTATTCTATCTTCAATTGATGTTTTGTACTACTCTTTCTTATTATTTGTATTCACCACAGTCTGGATGTCATGGTACTATGACAGACTAGTCTGGGGAGAGGAATCATAATTTATGGTGGATAGATAACTTTATGTGTCTAATGTGCAATTTCGGTCATCTTGATTCAAAAATCATTTGATATGTTACAAATCAGTGTCTGTGTGGATTATGTTTAAATTGTCAGCAGGTGAGAATGAGTGATGTGTACTGCATTTAATTGTCAGTTTAGCATATATGCTGATTCTTGGTCAAAGTCAGATGGGATAGGCTCCAACTCACCCATCACCCTGAACAAGATAAGTGCAAGAGAGCTGAATAGTTATTCTACAGCCAAATCATCATACAATCTGCTGATGACATATTAAGTCATTCTGGAATCTTAGTGACCTGTTTGTCCATTGCAATTTTCTTTCGTAATTTTAGCAAAAACCATAAGCCCTTGAATGATATCTGTTCCATGAGACTTTTTAGGTCAGTTTCTACTGTTGATTTTCTAATACTAGTGATCTGGTTTTAGTCACTTATCTGTTTACGATGACTAAACATTTGCGTCTGTTTGTAGTTTAGACAAAATAGTTAAGCCTCCTCCCTAACAATACTGAGGACAATATCTTTTGTGTGTTTGTGTTTATCAATTGTTTATTTGTATCGAGGGAAAATTTCGGAATTATTGAAAACATTCAGATCTGAATGTTAGCCCCCCCCCCAGCGCCAAACACACACACACAGGGTTACATAATAAAAGCATGGATGCATGACAGGTCAGCATGTGTTTGTGCGTGTGGGAGGATAAAAAGCATTTTGTGCAGGATTGAGGGCTTTGCTTGGGGTCCTGTCCTCTCACGATAGTGAAACTGGGTGGTAAGAAAAAGCAAAGAAAAACGTGTTATTCGTACCTCTGTCAAATATGAAAGCACGATGGCATTGTTTGATGTATTATTACCGTTGACGTTAGGTGAGACAACCTCGACTGGTTGCCAACCAATTGCAGGGCACATATAGAGTATTTGTCTACCATTCATGTACATCTGTGGACAATTTTGTCTTTGATTAACCTAACGTGCATTGCATTTTGAGGATTTGGAAGGAAGCCGGGGAGCTCTGAGAAAACCACCGCAAGCACAGGAAGAACATGCAAACAGTTTCATCTTGTTTCCTAAATTTATGCGTGTGTGTTACAGCGAGAATGGGCATTGTTCGCCATCTCCCTGCACATCGCTTCAATGCGAAGGAGTTGGAGGTGAGATTTCTGAATCGAGGAAGTTGGTGAAGGTAGGGGGTGAGCCGGAGGTACAAGAGGACTCTCCCGCCCCCCAGCGGCGATACAGCCTAAACCAAGCAGTGAGGGAGGAGCAACGAGAGATGAGATTCAACAGGTAAGGGGAATTGTTATCAGCACACATTGACTTTGAAAGTGTTTTAGTTTTGATTCAAAGGACATCACATGGTTACACCTGCATCACGGCCACAAGGTTCCATGATGAAGCCTTCCTGTGTGGAATTGGAACAATAGAGGTTAGGAAGGTGGTTTCCAAGTGCCCACCTCACTGTGTAGATGTTTTGGATGTTCATGTGCTTGCCCATGTTAAAACCTGATTATCTGCCACATTAAGACTGTCGGCGCCTGACGAGAATGCTGCATTTAATGGGAATAAAGAAGGCCGCCATGATTGAAGTTACCTGTCCCACAGCAGTTTAACTGTCCGCAAGGGTGTTTTTTTTTGTTTTTTTTGGTATTTCGCTTGACTCCCGACCAATGGGAGATCCTCCACTCCTTAATGCAGTTCAATTCACTCGAGAGAGGAACCTCAAGTTCTCTTGATGTAGTTGGTGGCGCTCGTAACAGGCAGTTGGAGACCGCCTTGCACCCACCGATTGTTAGCATCCATTGAACAAGAGCAGAACTATACAGCATAATACAGTGGTGTCTTATTTATTTGCAGCAGGCATCAACTGGAAGATTGTTGATAGATGTTTTGGAATCAAACTTGCATTTTACCATGGTGACACTGTGGTGTCTCTCTTAGATCCAAAAGCCTGGCTCTTCACGTTGTGCGCTTGCGTTCCATCAACTCAGACGGCGGGGATGACGGAGGAGTGGAGCTGAGTCCAGACAACATCACATTCACCAGCACTTTGCCTTGCCGGCATTCAGCAGAACACCAGGAAGAGAAACCTCCAGCCAAAAAACTGACAGACAATGCGTCTACATCCACCGCTGCCCCTGCCCCAGACATTGGGGTCAAAGAGGAAGAGAGAGCACACATCGAGCAGAAGAACAAAGAGGAAGAGGCTGAGGTAGCAGACAGACTCTTCATCCACTTAAGAGACAATCTGGAAATGATCCGAGAATTTTGTAAGGGCATGGTACAACAGATCCCCATACCGGAACAATGTGTAATAGAAGGTAAGATGATCAATGAGTTAACATTAGCATACACATGCATCACTTTGGAGTTCATTCATTGACTTTCACCCATTAAGCCCTATGCAGGAAATTTTAATAACTCATTCAGAGCAATTCACCGGTTTCTTAAGATTTGGCCGAGGTCTCTATTTTGGTTTGACCATGTTTGCCTACTGCATTTGTCCCCAAAATGGAATACATGCGCCATGCTCACTTTAAAAACACAGCAGTATTTAGGACTCAGCAATCCATTCTTGGATTTTAAGATTCAAGCAGACATGGATTTAGGACTAATCCAAAGAATAAATTATTTCAAAGTAATGTTAATCCCATCAAGAGGACATAAATGTGTGATTTCATCCCATTTTAGATTTAATTTAATTTAAACATGTGTGCGTTTAACTAGGGGTCTGAGACACTTGCACTCAGTAAATATTAAATTACTGGCCTCCAATCTAAGCAGTGAACCAGCAAAGGTCATGTTTTCATGCCTGATTAATGGCCCAGTTTTTATGACAAGCTCCCATGTGAGAAATGTGAGGTAAAATAAAGTTTTATTTGAAGCATAGATTTCATTCTAATGGGACTTAAATTCACAAAAAAATCCACAGTTAAATTCACAGGTTTATCTCTTGTGTTATATCAAATTGTCGCTGTTAAGTAATAAACAACGGGCAGAAAAAAAATTGTGTTGCGTGTGTATAAGAAAAGTTGACATGACTCAATGTTACAATAAAAAGGATATGTGAGTGGGCCTTTAAACTGATCCTGGCAGGTTAACTTGTTTAGAAGCAAGCGGTCAACAGTTCATGTGAAAAAATGCTGAGATGAAAAACTATCTTGATTCGCTTTTGGTGTCTTCCAGTTAGGTCAGATGCAACGTCTTTTCTTTGTCTGTTCTTTAGAGTCATCTTTTTTTTCCCCCCCGTTTCAAAGGATTTAGTGCAATTTTCAGCAGTATTAGCTCCACAGCCTTTTTTGGCAGCCTTGTTGAGCATTATATCATATCCATGTTTTTGTTCTCTCAGATGCCCCAGTCACAGTTAATATTCTTTCATAATGGAAATGCATCATAAAGCATACGTATACTAGTCTTGAAAAACAATCCTATCGCTCAATAAAAAAAAATGTTGTCAATAGTACTCAGACTCTGAACTAAAGTGAAGTGCATAAAAAAAGCCTGGTAAAGGTAGTTTGATTCAACAATTTAACAATAATGCACTTTTTATGTACAAGCATCAGTAAGACACAAAATAATGTCATCGTATTCCATTACAGAATCAAACAGAGGCTGCGTGGCTAAGCTGTCCTTCTCGTGTCCCCTGAAGGGTCATTACTGCCTGTACGCAAAGTCTACTTTCAACCTGAGCAGTCGCCGGCCTCATCTTTGGATACACATTATGCTGCTCCATCTTCAGGTGCACACAATCACTTGGCTATCAATAACAACGCGTTCTTCAAACTACAAATCTCCACATGCGTCCTCAGTTTGGTCGCAAATCCTCCTCCCGAGACAATGCTTCACTTTATTTGTTGTCATTTTTCTCTTTTGTAGAGTAAGTCCAAAGTTCCACTATGTTCTGGAGATGAGTGTGTTCAGAGGTTAGCTTCTCTTTGGGGGAAGACTCAACTTAAAGGAGCTCACAGCTTCCACATGGCAATGACACAACACGCCACTCCACACAGAAAGGTAATTCAGTACGATTTATGGGAAGTCTGGCTGCAACACAAACCACAATTACTCCCCAATTTGCACAAATTCCTCTTTGGAAAGACTTTTTTGCAATTAAAAAAACAACAACACTTTTTTGAGGGTGAGTTTTATGCTATTTATAGTTTTTCGTTGTAATAAATCATGCTCAATTCTGGTGGTCCCAACAGCGGTGATGAGGTCAGTTGCAAAATTCCCATTCATCATTCAACACGTGTCTTGCAAGTGTGGACACAAGTTTCAAGTGTGTAGGCGCCGTCCTGTGCCCTCCTGAAGTGACGAGCGGTTCATCGGAAAAGATTACAGCGGTTATTTTCTTCTTGGCTGCTGTGGTTACCATATGGAGCCTAAACATGCTCGTATACTACCGCAAAAATTCAATTCCATGTATCCACTCACATATAAACACATATATCAGCCAAAATATTGGGGATAATGTCAACAAGTCATGGACAGTACATACTTCTAAACATAACATGATTTATTCACTTAGCATTTGCCTTAATTCAATTGGATGAGCAAAAAATGACTTTTGTACGGTTCTTATTTTAACTTTATAGAAACAACTGACTTGTGTCTAGTCTTTTATTCTCATACCAAAGAGGATCTTCCATTGAGGTGGACGGATTATATTTAAGGCTCTCAGTTTAATAAGACGCTCAGAACACCATCAAATTAATTTTTGCATGCCGAAGCAAGCATGTGCTGGGAGTAGTCTATTTTTTATTTTATTTTTTTGGTCAGTTGGTTTGCTTGTTCATTCCCATGATTGCACAAAAGCTACACAGCTAATTTATGCAAAATTAGAGGGCTTGGGAAATTTGTCAAAAGAAGAATCCATTCGAATTTGAGTGCAAATCCAGATAAAATGAGAATAGTTTTTATTCCGCCCATTTGGTATGTGGTTATTTGCATTTATTTTTTGCTTATTACCAAGTCCAACATATTTTTGTTTTTATTATATTTGAAGTGTATGAAAGGAAGACTTGAATTCGTTTTGGATTGTGCCACGGGGATTTTCCCATATGCGACTTGTGATGCTCATTTTTCCTGAACCTTTTGTCCAATTTCCTTCCAAATGTTCATGATACAACACATTGTTTTTCTTCATGTACTCAAGGAAAGTACTGTGTGTCCAAAAAAGCGAGTGGGGAACTTGGATGTTTGTTGCATGTGTGGTGGGAAGTGTTCCTATCTGTGTGTAGGGTGTGAAAAATAGATCTTAAGATGTTTAAAAAAAATAATAATAACATATTACGAGAGAGAGGGAGGAGAGGGTGGAGCAGCATCCTGTGAGGCCAGAATAATATTATTACTAATAGCAAGATTTAAAGCAGCGACTTTTGGGATGTTTAAAACATTTCAATTGAAATTAGAGTTCCACCTTTTATGACTCAGCTCAGAAGTTTCCCGGTGTGTGACAAATAAAGGAATAACTTGTGCCAAAAATAGAAACTTGTCAGGGAAAGCAAAAGGGGATACATGGTTATTCCAAATGAGGAAACGGTCTGAGCGAGTGGAGGTTATTTTCCAAAACAGGCCCTTAAAACTTTTCAAAGGGAGAGTTGAAGAAGAGGAAAAGAGGCATGACGGCAGATATGAAGGGAAGTTAAAGTGAGTGGAAGTCTGGGATGGAAGAGATAATTAATGATTATTGTTTCACCTTTCCCCTTCTTGTGTCCTGAGTGGAAACTTTTGTTGATATAGCTGCTCGGTTGATAAAGTTTGACGGAGGAGGAGGAGGTGCGAGGAAGACTGAAGACAGGAGACAGGATGGAACACAAGGAAGAATGGAGCCACACTTGAGATAACAATGTTTTGTCAAAAAAAAAAAAAAAAAAGAGAGTGCTTTGCATGTCTGCCTTGTAGCCAAAGGTCTTAGGTTCAAGTCATGCCTCTCATCTTACTGCATGAAGTTTGCATGTTTTCTCTGTGCTTGTGAGCGCTCCGGTTTCCACCCGCATTCCAAATTGCCGGGTTAATTGAAGACTTGAAATTTCCCATGTGAATGTGAGTGCATATACGTAGTCTATATAGAACGCGAAAGCAAAAACTAGTAAAACAGGGCGGAGGTGCAGCAAAAAGCAGGAGTGATCTTGAGATGCCAAATAGGGTGAAGTGAGAATATCCAGCAGCCAAACAATCTTCTTGGCCACATCCTGTTGTCTAATTGTAAATATGATTCTCTCGTCTGAAATCGTCATTCAAGTCTGCTTAGAGGACCTTTCTCAAGGCCATCTCACTGTGTGTGGCACACACACACACACACACACACACACACTGACATCAATGCAATGTTGAAACAAAAACACATGTGGTTAATTGGTGACTATTTAGTTCTCATTATGCAAAGTAAGTTCTTGGTTCCCGCATTTGTTTTCTTGAATTTTTATTGTCTTTGGACATGGCCGCATTTTCGAATGACATTCAGAATACATCCTTACCTCAAATAGAAGGCTTCACTCCAGTAATATATTTACTTTAGATTTCAGAAGCTTGCCTCCATTAAATGAAGTATTTCACTGAATAGGATGTTGGAATTAAAATAGAGTTGGTGTCAATTTCGATCTCAATTTAGATGTCAATTTGCGCTTCCGTGTTTCTTCAGGATCTGGAGAGTCTCCAGATGCAACTAGAGGAGGTTCGCTTCTTTGACCTGTTTGGCTACAGTGAAGAAGAGGGAGGGTGGTTATGCTTCATGTGCAACAACCCTGAGAAGGCCACAGGTATACACACACACACACACACACACACACACACACACACACACACACACACACACACACACATACAGGTAATTTCCTGCAGAGATCTCTCCTCGCCATCTCAGTTGCAGTTAGTTTCTTTGGAATGCACCATTGAAACTATTCCAATGATCCATGTGGTGGTGACCCTGAATCTCTTGAGGGATAATAATGTATTCCCTGACTACTCCAGGTAACAAAACCGCTTGGAGCGTTCACTGGGAATGTTCTTTGTAGTAGGTCAATCAGCTCTGATTAGGTGACATTGGACCAGTGACCCATTTTCGAAGAGCATGTAGCCCCGATGATGTCATGTTTGTATGAGTGTCTCCGTCCCTGAATCGCATTAGGATCGGTGCAAGTGTGAGAGTGTATATGAGACCAAGGTTAGAGTCAAATTTGTAACATATTCACATTTTGTATTTTAGTACTTATGACATTTTTTTTTCTCCTAGATTTACTGTCATTTAAAAGTATCTTTCCAAATGAGATGAGCTTATTTTTGGAACTGGATGGTGAAAAGGTTTTATGGTTCATAATGTAGAAATGGAGAAATTCAAGTGCTGTGAATTGCTTTCCAGTAGCGTGCCATATGCGCTATTTTTCCAAATCAGAACATTTGGTTGAAATAAAAGGAAGATCCAGGCGAGAAGTACAATAACTCGGCAAGTGGGGTTGCAATTAAGTCTTGCTGGGCAAATATAAGTCTTATGCAACATTGTCTAAATCTAAAGACTCATTGATAGTTTAATGTTTCTATCTCTACATTAGTGAGGCTTAGAGGAGCTTCTGCAATAGTTTATCTGCCGGTGTGTGCGTGCACATGCGTGCACATGCGTGTACAAATGGTGTCCTCGATTGACTCAGTCTAACCAAAAGGCCTTTGTATGAAAAGTGAGAGCAGATGGTACACATGCAAGCAATGTCAAAGTCATAAATGTTTTTCACATACAGATTGTATTCATGTCAAATTTCCAATCTGGAAGTACTCCATGTGATCTTGGCTGGGGGAATGTTGCAAACAGGCAGGAGATGATTGAGTTTCACTGAGATTTATTCATGTTTTCATTTGGAAGGTGAATTTTGGGAGTACTTGGAGCAGCAGTCGTAGTATGCAATCAGTGTTTTGTTGCCCCTCCATGACATTTGTCCCCAACCTCAGGCTGGGCATTTTCATTTCAGTCAAATTTCAGATGGATCTTGATGACTCAATGATTGGCCTTCAAACATTCTCTTTTTGCTAGTCCCCAACAAACAGTAACTTCTAAATTCTGTCCCCAAAACAAGTATATTTAATGATAATGATGATTTCTTTTTTTAATGCTGATGCAAACTTAAAGCACCTCTTTTCATGCCAGAAGATACTGGAGTCGATTCACAATTTAACCATAACCAAAAGTCCATCTTATAAATATGTGAAACATCAACATGTCCGTAAAATAAGTCTCGTCATTCTGGAAAAGCGGAAACATTGATCCAAGTGAACTGTGTCCAACTTTCTACGTGACGGTGGCGTATTCATATTATTGCTAGACAGAGCTTACTTATGTCAAATCATGATTCAAAAAGAAATTTTAAAACATCTTTCTTTCTTATTCTGTTCCACAGAAATCCATCTGGAGGATCACAGAAAAGCATAACACTAAGCGTCAAATCAATTTGATAAAAATCCTCAATTGATGATGTATTTTTAAAAACATTTTTGTCAAACTGGAGTCAAATAATCAATTTAGCAGTAAACCGTTCAACATCTTTAAAGATCATTGAGTGTCAAGCAAGTAAAAAAAAAAAAAAAAGAATACAATCACTGTATAATACAATTAAGTAAATGGAGATCATTTGTGTGTCCCTGAGATGACTTTTTGTTACGGTTCTCTGGATAAACAACTGACTTCTTTTAAGAATAACATTGACGCATTTGTATAATGCTGCCAACTTACATTGAGAAATATGCACTGCTTTGCTATATGTTGCAATAACAAATAAAGACAAGACTTTTGAAGTGAAGTTTAAGTCTCGCACGATGCCGCACATGAGGAAGATTGTTTGAGGCATTTTGTTCCTAAACGGCTTTGGCATGAATTGCGCTAATACTATAAAACAAAATGACATGCTACATAACAGTTGTCTCTATTGACCACTGTTGTAGTCAATCAAATGCAAAAAGATAAAAAAAGCTACAGTTTGATTAAATGCAATCAAGAAATGGTTACTTTGACATTTCACAGTAAATTACCAATCCATTGGAAAATCTTCCTGTGGAATTTCACCATCAAAGTTTGGAAATGACAATGTTGATGAAATGTTGAGTACAGGGCACAAGTCTTGTGTGTTTTCAGTTAGTGAACAAACGTCACATTTCTGACTCTTGAAATATTTGCCAATAAATGCTTCCCGTGGGTGGGTGGGTGATTTTCTTGTTTATGGGAACTGGCACAGTAGGTCTGTTGAAAGGTCTGCTGAATAGACACTTTTCAAATATCTCAACTCATGTCTGCGAAGCATTGTTACCAGGATGCTTATATTGGAGATGATTTTTCATATTTCTTGTCTTCCCGTATAAGTTTGTGACATGTTTCAAGCAGTGGTGGTTCTGTCAACAGCTTTTACTCATTTTTGTATTCAAATGATAGTTTTTACAGTGGGAGTTGGGCATTACCAAAAAAGGAAGACTTGGTCGGTAAAGGATCAATACAAAATGAAAAAAAAAAACCACATTCCCATCTCCGACCATACAAAGGACAGTCTTCCATGGATTCTTTTTAAAACTTAACATTAAAGACTGTTATTTGACAGAATTAGGAATGCAAATGTATCTTTCAGTTATCAGTGGACGTTTGTTTTAATTAAAGCTTCTAAGGAAATACACGTAATGTGGACTTTGTGCGTGTAACAGTAGAAAAAGACAGTTGTAGTCCTAGTCCTTTGTATACAGTTATTTTTAGTGCTGCTATTTTACCTTAGCAACCAGGCTCATTGGTAGGCTGATGACTAATTGACCAACTCAGCTTTTGGCTTGACTCGGTTTAGTGGAAAAATAGATCATCACCTAAAAGCATCTTCTCATTAGAAGGTTTGAGGCAGTTTAGAAGAAATGGGGTGTCTCTGTTGATGTTATGGTCAGTTTTTGTTTTTTTTGTTCCTCCTCCAGCCAGAATGAGAGGTAAAGTCTGTGGTTTGGTGAAGTCTTCTGGCTTCCAATAAAGACACATGCAGTAAATATTGCAGTAAAGTAAACCTTGTTTTATTTCATTAGCTGTGTTGACACCATCAGTCTTTCTCTCTCTCTCTCTCTCTCTCTCTCTCTCTCTCTCTCTCTCTCTCTCTCTCTCTCTCTCTCTCTCTCTCTCTCTCTGATGTATTTTTAATTATGACTCATGAAGCAGCATAAATGAAGTTCCTATCAACAGAAAAAAAAGTGAAAAATATGAATCAGTTGCTAAAAACGCCTGCTTATCAAGTGCTGTCAATGAACATCAAAGGATGAACTTGTTTTGCTTTTTTGCAACACATAAGCCTCAACAGATGTTATAATAATAAAAAGCAGGAGCCAAAAGTGCCAAAATATGTCTAGTAAGCATCATCATAATTTTTTTTCTTTTTATTGTTTACTTGACAAATCTAAAATGTAGCCAAATTTACTCCAGAAGGGTCAGCTACTTTCGTCACGCCTTTATTATCAGTTCCACATGCCTGTTGAAAATACAGATTGGCTGTCAAATTTTATCTGCCACACAACTTATGACAATGTGTTGATGCTTACCTTTTTTTTTCCACACAGCCCTAGTGCAAAACTGATAAATTTGTGAAATCATTCATTTTTCTTTGTCTTTCATAAAGTCAGAAGGGCGCAGCTCTAGCTCCCTGTGACCTTGAACAGGCTAAGCAGTATGGAGGATGGATGGATGACAGACAGATGGATGGATGAATAGATGGATGGATAGATGTGACAACTTAAGTCAAAGCAATTTATGACCGCATGACAAAGTTCAAATGAGACCTTTGCATGTCATGGACAACATTTAAGGCTGCACCACGGGTTATAAAATCAGACAAGGTTTCTTATACATCTTGCCAGCTTTAACATCAAAAGTACGGTACAGCAAAAGAATGTCATCACTGTCCTTCTTTTATAGTTCTGTTTCTACCAATTTTTTCATGTATTTAAGTTTATATAGTAAAAGTAGATTTTATAATTATCAACTCCCTAAACTAACATAACGCTACACGTGACCACATATACACCATATTATCATGCTAAATGTGTTTTTAGTCATGAATTGTCAAATTCAGGCCCAATAAGTAGAAACCCAGCCACAGTTTGGCTTGAAGTGCTTCTACACAACAGAGCCAGCAGGTAAACGAGCTCCTGCAAGCTTGCTTACCTGCTGATTGATTTAGACACCTCTGGAAGTGATTCATTTGCTGACCTGACGGATTTGACTGATGGTGATAAGATAACTTGAATGCACATCATTTGTGACTCAAGATGAACTGTCTTTTTTGTCTCATCATTTGATGTCAGTGTGTCTTATACAAGAGGATGTGAAGCGCAATCCTAGCCTGAGGCTCACAACTAATCCTGGGACCATTTTCCAGGTATCTCCTTCAAAGCAAGGGATAGACATAGCACCAAAGATTTATGTGTCAGGGACGTTTATTTCTTTGCACAAGAACTTGGATGGAACTTTCTCGGATGAAGCAGAGTGTTGCAGCATGTCCTGTCCTACAAAACGCTGTTCTTGTCTAGCGGCCTGACAGGAAAAATGACCGCCAACGTGATTGTCATCTATATTTTTGCCACAAAGAACATCAGTTATGTCCAATCCCTAGACAATATTGATCCAGTTCAAAACCTGAGGAGAAAAAGAAGAGAAAGTGATTCATATGTTTGCCTCAGAGCTCTGAGGTTTGCTGTTTAAATTTCAGCTCTAGCCTTCTTCTTTGGGGTCTGCATGTCCTCCTTAGGTTTGGGTGTGGATCTTCTCAGCGTACACTGGCTTCCTCCCACATCCCCAAAACATGCTCATTAGTTTAATTGGAGACAGTAAATCCTTCATCAGTGTGAATTGTTGCTTGTTTTTATGCAATTTGGGTTTCTTTATTTATAGAGCACTTCATAAAAAAACACCTCAACACAGTGCTGTAAGTAAATAAAATTTGAACATATAAAAAGAAACAATTCGTCTTTTGAAAAAGATTGAGAGAATAACAATACGACAATCCAAGTCAAACAAGGGCAAAGTCTCATGCTGAGTATCAAGCCAAGGTGAAGGGGAGTCCAGGGGGCACAAAAGTGTGACCCTAATGAAAACAAGCTTTTACTTTTTTTAAATAAAAAGTGATAATAACATTGACGTCTTTAGCTTTGAATGTAGTACTTAATTCTCTTTTTATGTTCTTTGTTCCTAGTAAATCATGCCACGACCGCAAGCTCGTGTCTTCCTGTCGTGTTTTGTGTCTTCCGCAGGTGTGAACCAGGAAGGTCAGCCTCTCATTGAAGGAAAGCTGAAGGAGAAGCAGGTCCGCTGGAGGTTTATCAAGCGCTGGAAGACTCGATACTTCACCTTGGCAGGAAACCAGCTCCTCTTCCGGAGAGGCAAATCGGTACCCTCATGATGAAAATGACGCGGGCACGCAAACACACACTGTTCAGTGTTCTCAATCCATATGATTCATAGCCAAATTGTATGCAAGAGTGGAAATTTCAGTTTGTGATCAGCTTAGCTATCCTCTTGGGGAAGGCTGCTGAAGTCAACTGTAGCACATCTTGGCCTTGGGACTCGCTCCTGGGGGAACTCCAGCAGCCAAGGTGCAATGATGCAACAATGTGAGTCACTCACATCCAGTGTAACTGCAAGCAGATATCATCATGACCAAGTAGCGAAGAGCCAGAATAGTTTTTATCGGAAGGAAAATAAGCATCCCTTTTAATGTCATGATTTATTTTAGTTACAGAGCCTTACTGGATTGTAAGCTGAATTTCAACAGCGCCCGCTGGTGTGGTCTTAGCCATTCATAGTGATGGGAAAATAAAGCTTCACATTTGTTTCTAAAACCACTTGGTGTGTTTTATTTTATTTTATTTTTTACTCGTCCAGGTGGCACTGTTGGTTAAAGAAACTAATTTATGAAATGGTAAGTCACTGTGCTTTCAGCCCAATGTTGAACAGAAACTGCCATCTAGATGAGTCAAAAAATACAACAACTGGTTCATGAAGCTTAGTTGAAGCTTTGTTTTGCCATCACGACCAAATAGGTCACGTTTTAAGTAACAATTTTGCATGGAAAACCACTGGGAGCTAATCACCTGATGGCAAGTTCCTTCAGCCTGTTCTTGACCTTTGGTTTTACTTTTTCATTTCATTTTTCATTGATTCATACTGGTGTGTTTTAAGATGAATTAAATAGAACACAATTGTTATCCTAGTTGAGAGGGAATGTCTTCGTTCCTCACGCTGAGTTGGAATTTCTGTCCCATTCTCTAAAAATATCCAAGAGTGAAGCTTTTTTGTTTTGATTCCAAATCAGCAACACCATCTTTGTTTTTCAACAGCCATAAATGGGAATAGGTTTTTGGTCTTTGTTCTCGTTGTCAGCGCTTGCTGGTATGTTGAGAAACCTATTCCCACACGAAGAATAAGATTCCACAAAGTGTTATTTTATGATGCTTCATTTCCATCGGCATCTTTCCACAGTAAGGTCCACAGTGGCTCAGGGGGGTCTCGTTGGTTACAGAAAAGCTTTTTTTTGTTTTTTTTAAATGTCAGGTTTTATTTTTCCAGCAAGAAACATGCTCACCTCAGAAAATATAAAACCCACTTCTGACATTTTATTGACTTTCAACAGCAGACAAAATTATAGCCCTCATGTCATTTTGTCATTATGTCATTTTAACCATTCAAGACATTTGTTAATCTAAAAATCCACCAATTTTGCATAACTGAAGCTTAATTTGGGCACACGTTCGTTCCGTGAGTTGATGTACCTAATGATGTGGCCAATGAGTAATTGTTGATGATTCACTGTACTGTATGTTCCATGAAGTCAATAATAAATACGGACATGAGTGTGCCCTTTTCGTAAATAGCAACAAGACCACCAGTGTGGTAACAACAGTACTCATCATCAAACACATTCTCTAGTTATGTGGTTACCACCACATAACTTTGGGCTACTTGAATAAAGTGAGTGCGCAATATCCCTGCCTCACCCTCAACAATTACAGACAACCATTTGTGACATTGTGTTTAGAGCCCCAGAGACTCTGCAAAACAACAAATTTCAACATTCAATCTGTAAAATCATTTTGCGGTTAAACATACTGGAAGCAGTCAGTGATGCATCAGTGTTACAAGGAAATGACGCACATGCCATTGTTGGTGACACACAAAGACTTTTTTTTTTATTTTTTTAACTCCCACTCCCTGCAGAAGGATGAGCTGGATGACATTCCCATCGAACTGAGCAAAGTACAAAGCGTCAAGGTAAGCCTGAGCAATACCCGGCGCTCTTCTGTTAAATCAGGGTACGCCTCAAATCCGGTTCTCTTTAGACTGACTCATTTGTTTGTCAGGTGGTGGCCAAGAAGCGGCGGGATCGGGGTCTACCGCGAGCTTTTGAGATCTTCACAGACAATAAAACCTATGTGCTGAAGGCCCAGGATGAGAAGCACGCTGAGGAATGGCTGCAGTGCATCAACGTGGCCGTGGCTCAGGCCAGAGAGCGGGAAAACAGAGAGGCCACAACCTACCTGTGACCTGACCAGCTTTCACAACTCACCTGAGCTTTTATGGAAGCATATTATTCAATATGTTGAAATGTGTTCATGTTGTTTAAGAGCACAAACTCATCAGAAGCAATCTATAGTTAATGGAAGCAAAGTGCAACAGAAAGCAGCGCTCAGTATAAAAAAAAATAATAATAAAAAAAACAGGATTACTCATTTTGGAAACAGGGCTGGCCAACTGACACTTTCATTAAGTATGCAGTATTACATTCTAGAAATCCATGATATTGATAATATACCAGAATTGTTTTCTTTTTAATCATGTCTCTATTTTCAAATCGATCTTGATTGAAACGAAGCAAACCAAATGAGCTGATATGATAGTGTCCTGTAGTAATAACCAAAATAAGTGCAAGTGTGTGTGTGTGTGTGTGTGTGTGTGTGTGTGTGTGTGTGTGTGTGTGTGTGTGTGTGTGTGTGTGTGTGTGTGTGTGTGTGTGTGTGTGTGTGTGTGTGTGTGTGTGTGTGTGAACCCTACATGTAAAATTCCTTGCATTTTAATAGTTGTCAATTAACCAATTATTTAATAAGATGATTTATGATTAAGTTTAACTTACCAATTTTAGGGACAAACAACAAAATGAATGGATGAAATATTATAGGATTCTTGATGAGCCAGATTCAAAGCAGAGATGACTGTATGTGGCCCAAGGGCCGTACTTTGCAAACCCCTGATGTGGACTTGTAAAACCCCATAGTTTGAGTTTTATTTCATATTCTTGGAAGGCAAAGCGATTATTTCAAATGTCAAAAATGTGTATGTAATATGAGGTGTGCAAGTGACACATTTGATATTTCTATTTGTTTCAAAGAGAGCAGTTCATATTACTTTCTCATAAATAGTCATCTATTTTGAAAATTCCCACGAGGGTCGGTGCAGTGGTCAAGTCTGGAGCGGGATATTTTGGGGCGTCTTGATGTTTTGCGGCAAACTCAAAGCTCTTGCCTCATAGTTGAGGGACTATGTGCAAACAAAATTGCAAGAAATTGATTATTGATTGTGCTATTGATTGATTGCAACAATCACCTTCAAAAGTGTTAACGTCAAGTTAAAATCTTGTTTTAAGATTGTGCCTGCTTCACATTTCCCAGGTTTCGGCCTGTCTTGTAGCACACGTGAGTTTTTTTTTACCTTGTGCCTGCTTCACATTTTCAAGCTTTCGAGAGTTTTTTTTTTTTTACATAACACATCTCAAACTGTCACCTTCATAAAACCGATCAACTGTGTTTTATATTTTTTAGGTTAGGCGCCTAGTGGTTTGCGCATCTGTCTCACATATCTGAGGTTCTGGGTTCGACTCTTGCCGCTGGCCTTTTTGTGTGGAGTTGATATGACCTCCTTCTACGTGATAGATTGAACTTGATCACTTTTAGGGCATTTAGGTTCCATTGCACTTAAATATCTTCACTTCAAATCTGGAAGCCAGCTAACTGCAGACATAACGTCGGCTCAAATTACCCATGTTGCATTCTGTTTCCCCATTTCACCTCATCACCTCCTAAAATCAAAATCAGTGTTCAATCAGTACCATCATTTTGGTAGAAACGTTACACCATTTAGATGCAATCTAAGTTCAGTGAGATGGTGGGGGTGGGAGGTGGGATGAAAAAAGAAATGGACTGGGATTTTTTGGATCAGAAAAACATTTTGTAATGTCAGATTCCACTGTTGTTGGAAAAGTTCTCTTGTAGTTCATCCCAAGGGCTTCATCAAGTTCTTCCACAACAACCAAACTCATTCAAGGATGACTTTGTGGAACACTTTAGATAGGCTGATTGATCAATTTTCCATAGAGCAGGTGTGTCAGGGGGGGGGGGGCAATAATACAAACCAAAATCCAGATGTTGGGCTAAAAGCACTGATTTACCTTTTCTTTCTTTCTTTACCTCAACAGTGCCATCTAGATATTTAATTTTTAAATACAGTTGCTTCATAAAGCAAGTTTGAAGCTTCATTTTCCCATCACCAAATTGATCAGTTACCCCAACATGCATGTTAGAAGAAACCTAAACAAGTCCACACAGGAAGGTCTGAACTGACATTCAAACCTCCAAGCTTTATAGCTGTGAGGCAAACTTCCTAACCACCTTTGCCATTTTAACATCAAATGTCTTTTTTGGCACTACACGTTATTTTAATAGGTCAAAGTGTGCTATTTATTTTGTATAAATGAATCAATCATGTGTATAAAGACTACTGAATGAAATTGTCTTCCAGTTCTTCTCTTGATTTGAATCTTGAGGATTGTGAATTATCATGGATTGTGTGCACGTTGCCTTTTCTTAGCAGAGTTCATCAATAAATCTGTGATGGTGCAATCAATGATGCATGAAGCATTTTATTAGTGCACAATATGTACTCAGGATGCAAGAATGTGGTTAGGGTCCCCCCTCATTACGTCAAAGCTGAGACATAAATTTAAAGATGCAATCCAATCGTGGTCACTTTTTAATGTAGGTAGTTCTAAACCAGGAGATACAGACCATGTATATATTTTTTGCATAAACCAGTAATTGAGCATTTGGGAAACAAACTATAGACACCCTATCACAAACAAGAAGCAACAGTGCCCTCTAGCGAGTACTTACATAACCATTTTTCCAAGGTGACAAAATTATCCACACTGGCATATAAACTCTTCTATTTTACTAGAAAAGAGAAAGACTATTTGCCTTTCAAGTAGCGGCACATGTTTACTCAGACTTTCAGGTAGTAGAGAAAAAAAAAAAAGTCCAAACACAATACAGTGCTGTAACTCATTTATTGAATAAAAATAGGACATCAATATGTGTAGACTAAAACCAGTGAAACCAGTTGACAGCCCAAAACATTTAAATTAAATGTAATTACATAACGTAAAGAATATGAATAACTGGTCAACAGCAAAACTGTTCTTTGGAAATTATTTAAAAAAATGTAAACCTTGGGGACAAAGACCTGCCTACAGCATTTTGCTTTCCTGAATTGTTTTATTTGACATTATTCATCCTTGCTATCCACTGTGCAGATCGCTTTAAAAAATTAAAGCATTGACATTCCGCCCGTGGACATCACTCCAACTTTACACTGTAAATAGATGCTTTGCTACTGTACATTGAATCTGATGTGGGACATTTTGTCTGGCCAGTCAGGCGTTGAAGCTAAATGTTAGCTGGTGTGTGACATGAACAGAGGACTCGACACACAGCATGTTGGCTTCTGGGAACAAATTTGACTATTTTCGACATGTCAACACAAATGTATCAAAATGAACATTCCATTCAAAGAAAGACATCTTTTGAGTCAAATAAAGAATGCGTTTGAGACACCCCAAACGTCAACGCTGGCTTTGACACTCCTGCTGAAATTATTTACAATTTGGAAAAGTTTAGTTGCCGATGCGAGTGTCAGCGTCTGTGTCGTCCGTGTCCTGAATGTCCACCGCTACTGCTGTGATGTTTGCCTTTGTGACCACGCTCGCGCTCCCTGTCCCTGTCGTAAGAGCGCGATCTCTCCCCGTCTCTCCTGTCTCCTCGATGTCCGCCGCTGCGCTCGTGTTTGTGTTTCTTTGAAGACGCGTCGAAGGCACCGCCGCGATCTCTGTCCCGGTCTCTTTCCCTCTCTCGATCCCGCTCCCTGTCGGCTTTGAGGGGCGTGCGGGAGCGGGACCGAGAACGCGAGCGTTTCCTCTTGTGGCCCCCGCCGTTGTGGCGGCCGCCGCTCTTCGCGGAGTCACTGTTGCCATGGTGGGCAGCCTTGGCTTTGAGGTGGGGGAGGAAGGGCGAGGGGGGGTGTCTCCGGGGCGAGGGACTCCGGCTGTGGGATCGCGAGCGTGAGCGAGAACTGTACGTCCCTGAGCGACTGCGCCGGCTGTTGTAGCTGCAAGAAATCGAGAGGGGAATGGAGTGTCACAACAAGACGTGTGTCTGTATGTGCGTGCGTTTTAACTTACTGCCTGCGAGGAGAATGCGATCTGGAACGTGAACGCGTTCTGGATCGCGAACGGCTGCCACTCCGACTGTTCCTCCCAATCTTTGCCTCCTTCCGCATCCTATGAAGATGGTGGGGAAAAGAATTCAGGGAAATTCAATCTAGACACCACAGATGATTTGTAACGAAAGGAATAAGTGTTTTAACTAGAGACATTCATCTTGGAGTGGATTAAATTAAATCACTATCATTGTGTCACAGCAGCATTTCTTACCCATTGTGCGGACTTTTTGTCGTCTGTGCGCGATTGTCTGTCTCCTTCTTAACAGCTTTGACTGTTTGGCTGTTGGGGGACTTCTCTTCCACTTTGACCACTGGAGAACAAGGTTTTGAGGAGGGCGAGAAACTCCCAAGAGTGGTCAATGCTGGGGTGCCATCTGGATTCAACCCTTTGGCCTTCAACTTGGCTTCAGCCAAGCAAACCTTCCTGCGGTCCACCTCTTTTTCCAGCTGCTCATAGTTGGGCTGTGAAACAAGTTAGTCTGTCAGTCAACACACTGAGCATTGAATAGGACCAGTACATTTTGGACCCACTAAATGTTCTACTGCGTCACTTTTTTGGGGCGTTAATGCATGAAAGCGAGACAAATATTTTACCTTCTTCCTTGTGTAGAGTTTAAGGGTGGTGATGCAGACCTCCTTAATGTCATCATCGCTTGCTCCAAACAGCATGTACCATTGAGGTTTGTTGGGCAGGGGGATCTGGAGAGAAAATAGAGTTACCTCAAATTCTACAGAAGCCATGCATGCCAGCGTATGAGGGGGAAAAAATACTTTTGCTTATCTGTACTCTTAACATGGACTAAAAGGTGAGTGATTCCATGCTGATTGGACCCTGTTAAATCTCTGTGGTAAAGTGTCAATAAAAGTGAAAAAAACAAAAAGGTGAATTCTTAAGTATGCCACACCGACCAAACCAGAAGACTCGGAATAGGAAGCCCCAAGGTAACCCAGACACAGTGACAATTCTATGGCAGCTGCAAATTTATCTCGCACGCGAGCAGTATAGTACTTTAGAATCTGCCAGACCTGCAAAAGTGTGCAGTAGTCTGTTTAACTTCCTTTTGTGCTTCGACGGCCTGGAGAAACCAGTCCAACATGACATCAGTCTGGTTATTTTCTTCCTCATGCGTACTGTTTTTCATTCACTGACATGTAAACAAAGTAGAGATTAAGCAGAACTAACAGGTAAATCAAGAGTACAGATTAGCAAAGAATATTTTCTCGTGTTACCAGAAGGGCCACATACAATTTCAAAACACCTCATTATTTATTATTTTTGTATAGATTTTTTGATCCTCACCTGCAGAGCTCGGGCAGCAAGGAATATGCAGGCACATGCAATGGTCTCTGCTTGGAACCTTACAAAGACGTTGGTCCTCAAACTGTCATTCATGTAATTCCTTTAAAGACAAAGAAGAGCAAACAAAAACATAGCATCTTCTCTAAACAAAGCCACTATGTTAGTCATTTTCTAGATGGCCACTCCCTCGACATAAATCCAGCTATTGCAGAATGCAGTGGTACCTCAAAAGGGGAACTAAAGCCAGTTTACATGCCCTTGCAAAATTTACTTTTAATACTAGAAATTGAGGGCATTCATTTTGCATGAATAAGGACTAACTCCAGATTTGCAGCAAGGAACTGGACTTTTGTTGGCAGTTTTTGATTTTTTCCTGGATTTGTCTACATCTACAGCAGACTCAAATTGAGTCAATTAGTAGTTAGGTGTCATATTTGGAGACCACCACCATCAGCCATGGACGACTGATCACAAATAAGTTGTGTTAATGTTTGGCACGATTGCTTGTTTTCATCTTTTTACGTCCGAGTTTTGCTTCCACTGGCTCCCTAAAATCATCAAACTTTACCAAACAAAAATAATAAATTCGGATATTATGACTATAGTGACAAGCGCCCACTGCAGATTTGGATGACCCATATTTAATTTTTTCATGCCAGCTACACTTGTTACTTGTGATTGGAACATGTGCTGTGACTTTTTATACTTTTACCAGAATCAGATCAGTTTACCAATTTAACTTTGGTTAAGGTTTTAATGGTGGTAACTCTGGAATAACTGATTCCATACGAGATCTTGATTAGAAATACAACTTGGAATGTCAAATTTGCTGTACCACTGTATAGCAGTAGCTGTAATGTCGAGCTGCTAAGATCCCCGAATAGCTCGAGTTTAAGTTAAACTTGGGGTCTGTAATGTTTAACTTTGCCCATTTCTCTCTGGGGTGTTCACGGCAGTGGTGTTTGTCACATAACTTCCATCTGAAGACCTGCCAGCCTTACACGACACCTTGCCATGAGCAGATGAGGCGATGACACATGCCATGGGAACATGCACACGTTTTAGATGTCTCAAATGTATCGACGCCACAGTTGCCACATTCAGATTGTTAGATCTGAAGGGACCAGGAAGCAAAAGCATTGAAGGTCGGTCGACATGCACAGAAGCTAGTTCTGGGGAAGCCAGCGGTGTGCAAGCTTACGAGGCTAAACTTTGTCATCGTAATGCATTATCCAAATCAGACTTGGAGACAAGACCATGATCAGAGGATTGCTGTCTTGGATGAAATTGCTGTGCCAAAAAAATATAAAAAAAAATACGCACACTTGATATTTCAGAGGATAAACAAAAAGTGGTGGCATTCAAAAAATGGGATGTATATTGGGCAAAAACATGAGTAATCAACGTCATTGGGAGACAGACAAAAAAGGATTAAAACCAAACAGTCTATGAGGAGCAAAATGGTAAAATGCAACTGAACAAACCTGAAAACCGACCCTCACAAAAATGTAATAACTAGCCTGGCAAAAAAATAAAATAAAAATCTTTGCTATGTTCCTCCTCCATTCAACATGTTTTCCTTCATCTAAAAGACGCTGATGTTCAGCACACTTAGATGTTACTGTCCAATTAAGGAGCCATAAGCTACTTCAATGGCTCAGCATTAAAACTATGCCAACAACATGCTAACTGTGTTGAATTAAGACTGGTGCAGAGCAAGAAGGGTCCCCGGAGGCAAAACCTGAGAACTGGATCCGCCTGCAAAACAGACATGTCTGGACAACACGTCAGTTTGGGACATGACATGCTATACTATTAAGTTTTTACCTGCTCCAAAAACTAACTTTGGTCAATACTCAGTAAGAGTAAACTAGAATGTAATAAAAAGATGGTAACAATGTGATCCTAAGAGCCTTGGCACAAAGAAAAATACAAATCCTTGTGGAGAGCCAAGAGAAAATAAGACGATGTAGGCTGTTGGGAAAGGCCCCAGCGAGCACGCCCCCTTCAACGAGTCTCAGCATTGGGACTGGCTGTGCGGAGAGGGGCAGCCAGCCAAAGGGGGGAGGCTTCCTGAGGTCATGTGGTTGGAGGAGGCAGAGTTCAGAGGTTCTTTATGTGACTTACCAGCACGGACTACCCTTTAATCAAAGAGTAGAGAGAAAGGACAAAGTTAAATCACACTCCCTGACACCATCAACAATTTACAGCACGTGTGAAACGTCACAGGGGTGCAAAAATACAAATTGCAGCAATACGTGAACTGGAGCAAATGGGAGTAAACCTGGGCAAAAGGTTTCAATGTGCCTTAAAACATCAAGGATTCCTAAATGGCACTTTCCACCAATATATGCTTACAATGATGTCCTAGGACAAAATCAGGTGGCCTTTTAAACGTTTCAACGGTTCATCTTTAGCCCAGGTCTGTGTCAGTCTGCTGAAACTTGTCTCTGATACAAGAGAGGAAGTAGCTTAAGGTGAGGTGGAAAACAAAAATGAAACTTACCAGGCAGTCTGGACCAGCGTTTGGTTCTTTTCACACTCCAGGACTTGCAGGTACATGACAATTATCTAGACAGACAAAAGGAGAGAAACAAGTTTTATAAATTGCTGTCATGGGGAAAATAATGCCTGCAAAACTAGACTGGTAAGTTTTGCTATCTTGTGTTGGGTGTAACCTCACCTTGTGCGGATGCTTGACATGCACACAGAAGCCCAGTTCCTTGAGAATACGCCGTTCAGCCTTGATGACTTGATTTTTGGTGTTTATGTAGTTCTGATCAAGTATCAATGAACTTGGAGTCCTGGTTTAAAATGGAATCAAAATAAAAGCTTCCCCTTCCATTGAGAATCTCAAACCCACCCAAAAGAAAAAGCCCTTCTGTTTAAAAGTACTCTCGGTTCTTCTTTTTTTTTTTTTTTTTTTCCAATTCCAACCAACTCTCAGCAGTTTTGTTTAGTTAACTGCATGCCTGACAGTCTGCTGGGGTTTGAGGACTCCTGTGGTTCTGAAAGCTTTTAGGATCTGTCGCTGTCGACCTCAATCACAGCCTGTCACAGCATTGAAATATCATCCATGGTCGTTGCACACAACACTTAAAACATGCAGTCCTCTTGATAGCTAACAATTTAAAATCACCTCATTTAATTTACCTAACTTTTGAGCGAGCCAAAGCATACAACATATGCTTATTTAGATAGATAACAAATGAGTCAATGAGCCATTGAAATGTTTTCTGAGTGATTTCAAAAGCAAACTGAGTCAAGACAGTATACTGTATGTATGTAACCACTCAATTAGACTGGTATTTCTACTCCAACTAAAGCAAAAAATGTATAATTATTAGTGATATTAATTACTTGCAACAAAAATAGGAATGAACTGACTTAAAAATAGGAATGAATTACTTAATGAACTGAAAGAGATGCGTGAATTACAGGCATTCAAAGAACTCATACTAAAATTCACCAATTACACATCTAAAATTGTGACGACCAAACTCATCACAATGAAGCTAAATCTAATGCATTCGCAATGACTTATGCAATCAGTTAGTGGCTAATCTGCATGAAATTGGCTCATTTTGGCAACGAACAAGGTGATATTCCAAAAATAGCCGTAAACGACAGCTTGTGAAAGGGATTTTGAGCTAATTGCACATAAAATAAATGTATGGTAGGCAGTAGTCAAAAGAGAACTACATTACCCAACAGTCTGGAGATTGATGCACAGATACCCAAAGCTTAAGACTGAACCACAGAAGTCTTCAAGGTGCCCAGGGGGCCAAGGACCTTCGGCCAGCCCGTCATCCCCAATCCCAGTGCCCCGAGGTGGCGCAGACCACGGGCGTCTCCCACAGGAAGGGGCCTGGGCGAGGAGATAGGCCCCCTTGGATCATGGTTGTCATGCCGACTGCTTCATCTTACGTACCATTCCACATCACCCAGGCTTTGGTAAATGTAGCTGGTCGCTGTTAGTTGGTTGCAAGGGAAAAAAGAAGCCAAGTTAATGCCGAGGTCTTACAGTACTGCCAAGAACACACTTCTTATTCAAACAAATCATTCATACTGCAAAAGCAGTAGTTATAAGATGCTCTTGAGTTTTGGGGAGACACAAATTTAAGTGGTACTCAAAATGTAAGTGTTACATCTGCAAATGTACACTTGTGGGGTGAAATACTGCAAAGTATAAACATAGATTAAGAGTCCAATGATAAACAGAAGGGCACTTTAACAAAAAAAAGCAAAATTAATACAATGGAACATCTTTACAGGATGCCCCCAGTATAAAAATCTGATACTTACTTTTTTACTCTAATCTGCTTCAAGTGATGAAAAACGTTGATAACGTCTCTTATTCGCCTGGGTGCTTCTTCAATCTTGGAGGCCAAGTTAATACAAGCCATTGCAACAATCTAAATACAAGATGAAGCACAAGGTTGCAAGAAAAGGGTGGTAGAGAACCAGACAATAACATCGGAAAAATAACCACGTGTATAAACAGCACAACAGTGTTGTTTGTTTTTAAAAACAGTTATTTTGATATTTCGGTTCAAGCGCATTGCGGAAATATTTAGAAAACAGCCCAAGGAAGAATTAAGCCGCGTTTGAACGTGTCCAACATGGCGCCCGCCAACGTTACACCAACGATACGCTAGCATGAGACGGCACCAGCGGCCCGACAGCCTAACAACACGACTTACCTCAAAACTATGTTTGACGAAAGACTTGGAGTAAAAGAAACGATGAAACAGCACTTGCCCCGTTGCCATCGCCACCTGTTAAAAACATAAAGACAAACAAGTTTTTTATAGGGGGTTCCGTCGAAATAGCACAATGGAGAGACGCCATTTTGACTCCACCACGCCAGCGACATAGCAAGCTAACGGCTAACAGGCCGTGATTTTTTTTCGACACCGCGACTTCAAAACATAAGACTGCTATCAAAAGAATTGAGGCGATTAACCTGTGGTAAACGGAGAAGAATGCCCGCCGATTGAATCAGCTCACATCCCAAAATGCGAAGGTCGGTCTCCGTGTGTAGGTCGAGGCCGTCAAGCATTGACGGAGTCGGAGAGAGCCTTTCCTCGGGAATGAGCGAGTTGTCGATCGTAAGGTACACTTCGGAATAAACTTTATCACCAATGAGGATGCCATCGTTGTTTGTTGACGTGGTTGAAGACACAGAAAGTGGACCTGCGGCCATGTTCATTCGGGGGAAAAAAACGTCTTTAGCCGGGGTGATCAGGCAGGCACAAGACGGAACAGGCTGCCGAATTAGAACGGTGACGTCACAAAGCTGCTGGGGCGCAGACGTTGGTGTACATCCGAGGCGAAAAGTAGTTTCGCAACGTTAGTATAAAACGCAGCTTGTGTTTAATTGTAGAATAAAGGATTTTCCAATGCGACTCAAATTTGTAAATGTATACGTGTTTAATTTCTAAAAATAATTTTTGATTTTTTTTTTTTTAGTCTGTATGTTTGGCAATGACAACAATTGGTGGGGCATTCTATTGTTTTAGAAATGAGGTCACTGTGGGGGAAGCATTCAACTTTGATAGTTATCAATTCTTTAGTAAATTTATTAGGAGTGTTTTAATCAAACTATACTGTCCTTCCCGACTAAAATAAAATATTGTTACGTGATTACTGATTACAGAACTACGGAAGAGGATTAGGGCCAGTGCTGGAAAAAAAAAAGGGTGGGAACAGGATTTTGCCTTTTTTTTTCTCAGAATTCTGACGAAAGTGGGAATTCTCCGTACTCTTCCGTACAGTCTTGTTGACGCATGAATCATGAAACATTATTTGACAATTCAAACATAAAGCCAAAAACACTTTTAAAATATTTTTAAATTACTCCCATCCCTTCTTCACCCTTTAAACTGCCCGGGTGTTTGTTGAATTGGGAGTTCAGTTAAACTAAGAGAAATTAGTCTTTTTGGTCAATAATTTAATTTATTGTGAAACATTTTATTCACGTGCAAAATACCTCAAAACAAAGCCCCACATGAACAGTAGGAACAATGATACAAAAATTACATGACTGACAAAAATGCCCAGAGACTACTTTCCTTAATGGATTTTTATACTCTTTTTGTATGAGATCCCCACAATATAATTCTTTATTTAGTTTCTATAATATTATTTTCTCTTTTGTTATATTTGTTTCTTCTTTCTTGTTGCTGTTTCAACTTTGTTTCCACTAGAAAAGTTCGATGACAATGTTTGCCTTAAATGTTTGTACAGGGAAATTGCGCAATTTAAAAAAGTTAACTAACTTGAGGGAAGCGGAAGTCCCAATTGCTCAAATGACGTATGTTACGGGAAGTTTAAGACTTTTTACTCTCACCTCTGGTATATATCCATCCGCTCTACTCCGTGACAATCGTCATTAATTTCATAACTTTATGCTTAATGCGTTATTTAATACCTGTATTATTGCATCTTCGTCATAATGTATTATACTATTGTTAGTATTAACTAATTATCTAATAACATTTAAACCATTATGAGTTTAGCTGATCAATGCAGTACAAAATGTACTGAACACCGTGTGGCCCGAGGTGATGCAGTGCTTCTAAACAGCCAGCAGAGGGAACCAGCGACCCGACATTTCGTATATTGCAAAAGTGGACAGCTTTTGAATTGTCAACATTGAATACAGACGCGGCTCGGCCGTTAGCAGGCAGTTCTGTGTTCGAATCTCGATTTCCTTTGTGCTTACTATGTTGGGGTCAGTTTTTCCACGTGTGGTTATTCATAGACCCCATATCTTGTCCAGAAATGTCTACATGCATCCCTGTGTGATTGACTGGCGACCAGTCCAGGGTGGGCCCTGTCTCTTGCCCAAAATCAACTGGGTTAGATTTTATCCCACCCGAGTCACTATTGAGGAGAAATGCTATAGAAAATACAGTTACATTCTTTTTTTTCCCCCCCATGTCAAGTTGAATCAAAACATTCAGTGCACATTTCTTGTTAAACAAAACAATCCAGATAAAACATCACACCATCTAGTTGAAGCTATTATTTGCATGTTGCCAAATATAATCGCAGTGATGTGACCGTGTACGCTTAAAACAACCAGTAGACAATAGAGGTAACATGGTGGGCAGTTTTAATAGAACTACCATTTGGACCTCATCGTAATGTGAAAAATATTCGGTCTGTTTGAGGCAATTGTAAGATAAGCCCTAATCACTCACTACAGGGAAAACATGGAATAATGCACACTCAGACCCGCACACGTTTTATCTGTTTCATTAGCACACCACATGAGGTGGCAGACTGAGGCCTCATTGTCTCCATCATTAACCAACACCTACGACCAGCACCTCCCCGCTCTCGCACTCAAGCAGTTACCACGACAACAAGAATACTGGGCATTCTTTCTCCCGTTGCCCGGGTGACTTTAATTATAGGGTGTGGGAGGACTTACGGGATGGTAGAATTCCGGCATGACCATAACGACGCAGGAGGAAAGCGTTAAGGGATACCCAGTGACGAACAAGAGCTTAGTTATACATACACACGCACACCACTCCCTGTGGTGTGTGTGTGTTTACAAGCATCTTGCGCAAATTCTCCAGGGACATGCGTGCATGCTTGCCCTGCTATGGTAATTACACCAAGTAGATCATATTCAACGTTTAGGATTTCTTCAAATTGATAAAGATGAATTCCAAGGTGATTCAAACATACTGCATGCAATGCAGGAGGAACTTTATGTAGTGTGTATTTTTACAAAATATATTGTTCAAGGGTACAAAAAAAAGGCCATTCCAAAAGGAAAAAGCCATTTGAGATTGATTAGGAATCACTAGTCTTCTTTATCAAAGAGCAATCGTTTTTCTAATCTTAATAAATACTTGAAAACTGTGCCTGGTGCAGTGCAGAGAAATATTTCTGCTAGGAGAAGCAATTTACGCAATTTCAACTCAGCCACTCAGTGCTAAGCGAGAACAGATCATAAAAGTGTTTCCAGTGAAAATGCCTTTTAACAACAGTACCGGAGGAATGATGAACCAAATAAATTCCAAACATATTGACCCATTTCCAGGGAGTGTCAAGAATAAAATGGTGTTGTTTTTTTTAGATAGAAGCCTCTGTGCTCTCCCATGACACTGCAGAATCCCTTAAAACAGCTGAACACTCTTTTATAAATTCCCAGTCAACATAAAGGCTGGGAATTATTATTAAGGTACATAAACCCTATTTTAAAAACTAACTCGGAAATGACTGTGTAAACTTTGAGTAGAATTTTATCAGCTAACAGCTAGTCCAAGTCATGTATCAAAACAAACTTTGCAACCTCAAGTAGCTTTTTAGAAACGATGCAGCATTGTGGAGGAGAGCTGTAGTAATCATGAAAATATAAACAAAATAGTACAAAGTAAAAAAATCAAACCAAATAAAATAATAAATCAAGAGTGGACACTGTAAAGCTATTTCCATGTGTAAAAACTGATACTTTGATTCTTTTCACTACCTTAAAAACCATTTTAAATGGAACAAAACCTCCCCCACCCTGTCATCAATATGGTGCGGGTGGATCAATACACTACCACACAGAGGAGGCATTGAGTGGACAAAATCATGATGGTCCCTTCTCTCTGTGAGGACAGTACATCTATACATTGTCTCCCAGCTGGAGTGGAAAAGTGGGATCGCAGGGAGTGAAAACCAAAAGGCTTCCATGTGTGCCCTTCAGAAAGGAAATTAGTTCCTTTCTTTACGCCTGTCTCTCAGTGTGAATGATGTCAACAACATACAATGTCAACAACAGACATTGTTTGTGCCCACAGACAGTGAGGGACATCATGCTCCTCCACTCCAGCCCTAATGATGTTTTTTTGTGGATGTGTGTGACTGAAAGGGCCAAACACGAAGAAAATGTCAATCAGTCGCAATGCTGCATTGTGACTCGCCCTTTCCCAAAGGCACCTTGTGCTTGATGCCTCTTACAGTGGTGCTCACTTTCAGCCTGGGCAGCAGTTTGTGAAGGAGGAGACCCAGATGGAGAGTTGAGATGCAAGTGTCCGCAACCCAAGAAGTTCCTGCTGAGCTTAAGAGAAGGCAGCAGTCCAAATTTCACTCTCCTGACATTCTCGTCTGAGTGTTTCCTGGAGCATCATCACCCAGTGGGAGGAAGAAAGAAAATATTTGTCATTTGGAAAATAAAAGAGGCATTTGAGGATCCTAATATTAGTGATGGGAAAATGATGATTCAGAGTTGCTTCATGAAACAATTGTATTTTTGAGATTTCTCTGTATGGCATCGTTTTAATGAAAGTGGTCTAGAAATGGAGAGTGCCGGAGGTCAAAAAATGCAACTGTTTCATAAAGCAAATTTGAAGGTTCATTTACCCATCACTAGCCAAAAGATTTAAAAACAAAATCAGATGCGATTTGACAAAACTCAAAAAACAAATTACATCTCGATTTTTTTGTGTCAAAAGATTATACACTGAAACAAAAAATAACTTTGAGTAACCTTGAACTGAACTTTTGTCAGCATGAAGGAGACAGGCTGGACGTATGTCAGTCAAATTTTTTTTTTATTTCAAATATAACTGTACTGTGTCTTTATTCGTGCAAATCCCTGAAGTAGCGTCTAGAAATGAGCATTTCTCAAATGAACACTCACTGAACGGAGCTGTTTCTTTTAACCGTGTATGTTTTGATGTAAGAAACTACATAAATGACACAAAGGAAAGGAAATGCCTTTGTCGTAAGAGAAATGTGTCATTCATGATAGAAGAGAATGTTTTTGTTTTCTGGGTGCCTAAGAGCAAGACTACACTCGAGTTTCCAGTTGCGATCAATTCAAAATGAGCGTTATTATCTAACTGGATAAAAAAAAAGACTTTGGCCTAGTTATTGTAAAAATGTACTATGCACATTAGACACCATCAATGTGAGGCACTTCAAAATGTTTGTCAAACATATTGTTAACACACTCCATGATTTTGTGGAAACCTTTCAAAAGGTCACAAGCGAAGCGTCTATGTATACAACCAACTCTTGCCACAATTACAGTGGGTTGGCAACGAGGAATGAAGTTGGAATAAACACCATTTTGTTTACATCTTAAAAGTGGGAGTCACTCTCACTAAATCAAGTGTGATTACAAACTAAAATTCATCATGTGACAGCTTGTCAGAGATAAAAATGTTTTACGGCACTTCTTTTTTTCTGGCAATGCCTCCTGTTTCAAACCAATATGGATCATAGCCATGAACACTGCTCGCTCACTAGCTTATTTAATTACAAACACGTGACTTTTGAATGCTCTTGACAATAAGTACAATGTACTGTACATATGCTTAAGTCAAGGATTTTATAATTGTACCTTACACTGGCTTTGGCTTGTAATATGGTGAAGAGGGTCTTATTGCTATGGCAACCGCACGTTAACATATTGAGTGGTCAATAATTTTGGTAACACTATTATTTTGAGTACTGCTAATTGCTCTATGTCATGTTGTACTAATTTTACCGACTGATTCAGAACTATCTTTTTTTTTTTTTCAAACAAACTTTCACATAAATCACAGACCTCACATGATCCACCCATGACAATGTGGCTTACTTGTCAATCAGTCAGTTTGTGTATGTTGGTGTGTATAAAGCATATGGATTTGTCCGTCGACATCTGCTCCTTGGTTTATGGGGAATCCCAATGATGCATTGTAACACTATACGGTAGTATATATGACTCTCATTCTCTTTGCGTGGTTTATTTAATAGGCCTATAATTCTCCACATATGTGCATGTGTTGCTATGTGAAGCTTTTATGCCACAAAAGCCACGTGTCACTCTTTTAAACCATTCCAGGGAGTTATTGCAAAGGTGCACATGCGTCATTTCGCACACTTGGCTGCGGGGCGTCGGCTTCTTCCTGCCTGAGTTGAATAGCGAGCCATGCATGTGTTGTGCGTGTGATCTTGTGCACGCCAGTCGAGCTGTATGGAGAGACAGCCATCATTATAGGCATCTCAGTGAGAGCAGGATTACAAGGCTATTAGATAGAAGTCACACGCAGACTGTTTTTCATCCAATGCTGTAAAACACATTCCAGTGGCAATACACAAACACGTGTCAAACCGCTTTCGTACAACCTAATCAGCTCACGTGTACAGATGCTAACATCATACACGCACAGAACACCCAAAGCATGTCATGTGACTTCAGTATGAGGTTAAAGGTCAGGGATTGTCTCGGTAGACGGACTGACCTTTTGGGGCAGCCAGACTGAGAAATATGACAATGGGGGAGGAGAGTCATTGACAATTTACAGACACTCAGACTACACTTTGGACAACCGGAGTCAATGTTTCTGTTTTAAGTGACTTTTTAACACAACCCCATCAAGTAGTTTGGCGTTTCTCACCGCCATCTGCCGCAAGTCTGTATGAGCGTGACGCAGCTGTAGTGCCACCTGCTGTTTGTAAAGCAAGCTGTAACTCCTGATGCATCGCCTCCTCCTCTCCTCACCAAGTGTCCTTGCGCTTTTCCTCCTGCAGCTCTATCTGCAACGCACGCACTTCCCCCTCTTCCTCATCGAGCTGGACATAGAAAGAATGTTTACGTTATGTGTTGACGAAATCACACACAGAGTCAAAATGTCCCGTAGAAAGAATGACTCGTATATATTCTGTTTTGTGCGAGACTGTCGCAAGAATGGAATCCTTCTCTGTTGAGACTATTCAGTGTAATATTTTACGTCAGTATTTCCGATGTACTTCAAATGAATGCCAAGGTAGCCACATATTTCCCAGCCATTTTTTTTACGTGTTTTGCTTCATTGTTCTTAGCTTTCATTCCACTGTTCAAGGTTTCATTTTGTTTTCTGTTTGTGGCTCAACCTTCTGTTTTTTCCTGCATCATTCTTCTTGGTTACTCCCTCGGTGCAAACACAATGGCGGTGTGCCTTTAATGTGGGCATTCTATTGACGTAGTGGAACATTTATTGCAGAAACGTCCATCACATGGACATTACTAATCAGTGAAGTTGTGACCACAACATGAGAACTATCTGTTTGAATGTAATCTGACTGCAAAATGTGTTAAAGAAATAACAATGATTCCTCTCTCAAAATGAAGTTGTAATTGGTGATTAACATGAGAAAGTAACTGACAATATTAGATTCAGATTCGTCCATTTACAGGGATATGAGATTGATTTTGACTGATTGAATTTAATCTTGCCCTGAAGTTGTTTGCTGTCCTGCTGGTCCTGTCTGAGTAACAGCTGTTTTGTTTTTCCCCCCTTGTGGATTGTCAGCTGTAGCTCTGCCTTCTTGTCAAGCTGCTCCATCTCCCTGCAGATGTAGTGCATTCTGGGCTGGCATCCTTTCCAGGGCTGCAGTCGAATACACAATCATAAAAGCATAACTGCTGGCATTGGTGTGTCCACACAGATGAATGGCAAGCCGGCAGTGTGTTTTACTTTATGGGCATTCACATTTGCTGAGATGTTTTCATTGTGTTTAGCAAAAAAAAAGAAGCTTTGACACAGCTACAACTGTCCCTCTTGGCTTTGTGGGAGTAAAAACAGGATAAACAAACAAGGCAGGACAGAGGCCAAACTTTTATGGTCTCTTATAAAAAAATTAATAAAAAAAAAACTGAGTGGACTGTCTTTGGTAAAATGTTTTAGAACAATCTTCATCTACTTATTGGGTGACTTTTGACTGTGCCAATCTAAATTGAGCATTATTATCAAAATACAGCCCTCTTCTTAAAAAGTGAGTCAAAAGCAAAACCGAGCTTTCGTTTTAGCTGGGGATGCTTGATGCATTTGTTCACCTTCGTTTGCACATTTCCACTATGCATGCAAGTGTGACAAAAAGAATGGCAGGAGTGGGTTTCAAACAAGAAAGTAAAAGACAAATTAGCGTGTGAGTATTTGCACGCGCATATGCGTGTGTTATGCTTGCGGTTTTGTGCCACCGTTAAAAGTGGCTCGTTCGCGTGAGTCGCATCAAATGAGAAAACAACACTTCCTCTTTATAGGGAGAATGTGCGTGTGAGCAGCACAGTTGGGCTGTGTGTTTATACACTCCCTCTCTCTCGCTTGTAAGTGTGTGTGTGTGTGCGTGTGTGTGTGCACAGCTGCTGGGTGTGTTTAAACAGGGTACCCACTTCCTGTTGGACGGGTGTAGGTCAGGAATCCCAAATTGAACAATAACTTGACACAATAAATGGCCCGCCCTGGCATACACTTTATGTGCTATTGATGTTAGAGATGATGAAATACTAGGACTGTGCCAATGTTATTTATCTGACAACTCAGTTTAGTTTCCCTTTGGTCATCTTGATTGAAATATTTGATGACAGAGCTGTCTGTGGAGTGAAATGTGTTTGCGCAGCTGAATCAAGGTCATTTGGAAGTCAAGTGAGAGTAGCACACGTTTTGCTATTTTATGCAGAAGCACGCTAATTACGGTTCCGCGACTCGCAGATCCGCTCGGGTTTATTCTCGTTTTCGATGTGGGTTAAATTTTCACTCAAAGTGGGTGTATAAAACTATTTTTGGCAGTGAAAGAAAAGCAGCTACTCTGTTCAAATAATGGAAGGCAATGTTGTCAATAATTTCCTGAAAATAACATATAACATGTCCTACTCTTAAAACATTGTGTCCTGTCAATTATTGACTTAAAATCGACTGATGAATCATAGATAACAATTGAACTAAGAGAAACCTTACGAGGTCATTTGTGCTGTGATGGACGAACGCGCCATCAGGTCGGTGAACAACATTTGAAAACAAGCTCAAACAGCAACTGCCCCAGGAGTAAATAACCAATTCCCTCGCTTGATACGACTTCCATCTGTTTTTAAAACCATCACTGATCCACACGAAATGCCTTAAGAAACCCACATGAGACCAAACAACATGTAGCTACATTCATCTTCACTGCAACGGGCTTCAGCAAGCCATTTCACGAACGTGAGAATATTCAAACATACCGCAACTCTTATTTTCGATGTTCTTTTCAGAAAGTCAATTTTGCACAAAACAATAGGAAAATAAAGCCAACTCTTAGTCTTGGAAAGAAGTGGAATCTTAAAACAAAACAGCTGAGGGAAAATCAAAAACAAAGTCACAGATGAGGATGAGATAAAGTTACATAAATCTGATTGATTCACATAAACGTCTAAACGAAAAATTTATTATACGGTAGGAACATCTCAGTTCACTTGAGATGCGTAAAGTCGGCGTGTGCTGTGAATGCATGTCAGCGTCATAATTATACAATTGCCTTGATTTGGTTTATATTACATTTGGATATTGTGTGTGTGCATGCGTGTGTGTGAACGTGTGAAAGTGTGTGTGTGTCTCGTAGAAAACTTCATAACATAGCATAACAAAGCGCAACATTCGTATGCATCCAAGTCGGGCCAGACATATTATTCACTCTACTGGCTCTGGCTAATCACATCAGCCTACTCACTGCACGGACGCACGCACACACACACACACTTACGCATGCACACACACACACACACACACACACACACACACACACACACACACACACACACACACACACACACACACACACACACACACACACACACACACACACACACACACACACACACACACACACACACACTTGTATTAAGTGTGTATAAAATACGTATATGCATGAATGCACTTGCAAGAGTTGCAATTTTGAGTCCTAAAGCTCATTTAAATGTCTTCCAGACTTGCTGAGAGATGAGGAAAGTGGCAGTTAAAAAAAGATTCTTTCAAAAGAGCAGCCAATGAATCTATATAGATGACACAAAATGTGTTGTTGATGTGTCTGAGAGCTAATGAGGTGGTGTGCACACTTAACTTTCAATGAAGTTTAAAAAAAATATATATATACACGAGGAAACACTACAAGGCTCACCAGGCAGATATAACAGAAAACTTCTACTCATGTTCTCAAAGTCGAGGTGGACCTAAAATGTTGACCAGATGTCAAACTCTGGCTCGTGGGCCAAATTTGCCCCACTGTATAAGTAGGTTTGGCCCGCAAAGACAAATTGTGCATCAACTTCGTGTCAATACTACAACTGCAAATTGTCTTCACTTTTAAAAAATGTATATGTTACTAGCTTTTTTTTTTTTTGCCTGGCTCCGTTTGATTGGCGAAATGGAGTCAACTCTCTGGTGGCTACATTGGATCGGTGAAACAGCCATGTGACAGCATTTGTGGCACAAGTCTCTCGAGAAAAAAAAAAAAAAAATACGTCAAGCAAGCAAGAATAAATTCAAAATAAAGTAACTAGTGGAATGTAGCTCAATCTATCACATTCACAGAAGCATTTTTTCTTAGCCAAAATACTCAAAGTAAAACTTATGCTGCATTAAAACTACGGACTTGAAGTACAATTTATACCAAAAATTACTCAAGTAAATGTAAAACTCTTTTCGACATTACTAAGACCATCACACTCTTGTTTCTATGCAACGGAAGCCGAGGTTTCAGGGCCTTTGCTGTTAAATCCTCATAAGTGAGTGCTGCACACCATGGTTGTGTATTTTTGTGTGCATCATAACATGAATTGATATAATACATAATGATACAACTGTTTTTTTTTTTATATAGTAGACCTTAGGAAGAGCAATATACAAAACAAACTATTAAGCCTGCAAGCATGCATGTGTTTGTGTTCGCATGTGGGTCTGTGCGTGTACTTGACCCCCGAGGAGTGCGATCGTGCAAATTCAGCCCTCAGAAGGAGGTCTGGGGGGATTACACGGAGGAAGGATGGGAAAATCTAGGAGCACTCTCTCATTTGCTCACACGACATGCTGCTTTTAAGGGCAGGCAAGTGTGTAGTGTGTGTGTGGTGGCCACCTCATCAAGAGGCACAATCCTTTTTACTGCTTTATGCTGATTCAATCTTTGTGTTATGCGGCCAAACAAAGAGGTATGACTGCAATGAAAACCATGTCCATGCTTTAACCACAAAACTCCAAAGGCCAAATCTGAATAGCTTTAATTGGTTATGAATCAACAATTAACAAGAATTACCACTGACATCATCTCACACTCTGTGACTCATCTCAAAGGCTTGCCATCCAGACGTGATGCAGACAAGGAAGATAATTAAGATTTGAGTCAAAATTCTCTTACCAGCTTCCATTTTGAGCAGAAATGATATAATATGACATTCCTTGGACTAAATCTTGATTTTCATGTCAGTGCAAGCCTGGTTTAGAATGTTGGGGAATTTAATATACCATGCTGTGCCATGCTAGGAATTCCAGCAGAGTGAGGGCGTTTTCTTTTACTCACCTGAAGATTTGGTGGCTGAAAATAGACTCAACTTTAGACCAGCTGTAAACAGGTCTAAGTTGTGGCGTAGATGATGTAAGGCAATTCTGGTCAATCTGACTGAGGCGCATGCAGACAAATTGTGAGTGTATGCGAATGCCGTCGTATTTCATTCGAATGACAAGAGCATGCATCGACCCCCCCTGAATCATTATAGAAATTAATTCATTGGATGTATTATTATCTTTATTATGTTTAAAATTACCCTCTCCACAGCTTTGTGTGTGTGTATGGGGGGGGGGGGGGGGTACACATAAATCAAAACAATTAGGTTGGAAGGTGGTCTCCAAGTGCCTACGACTCAGCGATGATCTAGCACGGGCCAACTTTCTATTGTCCATCCATCGAGGGAGATCTGCTTGCAATTCTTTGTAAATGTACTTTGCATGCTTTGATCTTCCACAACGTCAAAGACTGTTTTGTGCCCGTGCCAGATTTTAATGGGAATGAGAAGAACTGCTTCCATTGGCCTGTAGGTTAGCCACCTGTGTTCACACCTACAACAGCACACATTCCTGGTTTTAACTGCTCGTGTCCACAAAAATTCCAAAAGCAAAGATTCCAGTGGAATCTAATTGTAAGCATGGGTGGAGTCACTCCACCCACACTCACAATTAGACTGCATTTTGCCCTAGACTTATGCTGAGCATGAAAATAAAACTCCACATGTCAGACAATTTACTTGTTCATTTCCTAAGGTTTGTATACTTTGCTCAAAATGGAGTAATTACTGGCAAAGTATTTGAGTTTAAACTAGGCATGCAATTCCTTTGTGGTTGTGTCATAGTTGCTGATTTGGTAGTTAGGACACAAATTCACCTTCAGTAGAATAAACAAATAATAAGTGTGAAAAGTATTTTGAAAAACATCCACTGCTTGAAACCACTCCAAATAAAACCATGTTTGTATTTCCATTCGACACCACCGAACTGTTAAGGGTCAAGGGAAAGGCAAAGTCTATTCAAGCAGTCTATCAAGTGACTGACACAAAATCATTCACACACATTCATATTGTACCTCTGAGCATTTGCGAGTCTTCAATGATTAGAACACATCAGAGCAGCAAAGGATCAGTGCGCACATTCCTGACCTTTTCCTTACCCACATTTAAAAACGTCAACGTTGATGTTCCATTATTCTTGTCCTTTCACATTTCAATGCGGTGTGTTTTCAGCTTTTGTGCAATGTGCACCGTATCAGTGAATGGTGTGGAAATGAATGTGTATTGATCGTGTGCAGTCACAGGCAGCAACCGCTAACAGTCTTCAGGCAGTCCGCCTCTTCCTCTCACCCCTGAGAATAAAATAAACTGGTAACAGTTGCAAATTACCAATTTAACAATGAGATGCAGCACACTTAAAGGTCTGGTGAGCACAAAGAAGTTGTGTAAATTGAGTGTAAATGAGCCAGCCAATTAGGAGCCATTCCTCGGATACTGCAATTTGATACAGCGCGATGATTATATTAATTAACTCACGTGTGATGTAATTCAATATGCATTATTTTAATCGGTGTGTTTTTTTTATCATTTATTTAATGGCACCAGTTTGTGATATAAATATTTATTTTGATCGCAGCAGGTTTTCTGACCAAATCGTTTGATCTTTCCAGTTTCCAGATATGCATCTGGTTGAGTTGGAACAATTATGGAATTTTGTGGCCATAGGATACTATAGAGCTTCTATATCCACATAGATGGTATGTCTGAAGAGTGACTGCTTATGCTTTCCTTTTTATGTCTTCTCAGACATGAAAGCATTGAAAATACTTTATATCAGAACAAGCTATTTCCAGCTGCCACTAATCTGTGCTTGTGGTTTTACAGTATATTTCATAAATAAAATGATGAAAGTAATCAAATTGTGCTTCAGTAAACTGAGTGTGGATGACATTTTCAGTTCTTCAAAATAGTAAACGATAAGACATTTCTACGTGGAGAAGTTGAATCTGATCCCTGTTGACTTTGGTACATGATGGCTTAATCACTTGTCAATCACAGAACTGGTTAGGACAATATTCCCGTTTACAGACAATATGGCATCTTCAGTGAATCATGTTTTTGGACTATGGGGAGCAGTGGTGGCGCCAGATGGGGGATTGCTTCCCCCCAAGTTTTAGACCAGATAATTGACTTTGCCAGTGGTGGGGAGGAAGTTGGAAAACTGAAATAGCAGATTTGAGGGCTGGAATGGGGGGGAGCACATGTGCATTCTACACAAAATGGTCCAAGACAACATAGTCAAACCCTTGACCCTTCTTTACTGTGAAGCCACGAAACAGGTGAGACACATAATTGGAGGAAAATTAAGATACTGAAAGCATTTTTAGGAGAATGAAAGCAAAAAAAAAAAAATTCACCTTCAACTCGTCTGCTTCATGTCAGACCGACCAGATGCTCCAGAGCCTTCCTCAGACTTGTCACGCTCTCTTTATCAGCGCTTCTCTCCTGGTTCATTTGTGCCTCTTTGTGTTGCTACGCCAACAGCTGCTTCTGAAGAGTGTCACACCTTTGTTGACATGACAACCACTTCCCGAGATTCCTCTGTGCTTGCCCTATTAACCTGACAAACACACACCGAGACAGTTTAGATTTTAAATATAATTTTTCTTTAACACAAAATGATCACGTTTTATCATTACAGCAAGCATAAGCAAAGAATATTCCTGTTCAGGGGCTGAAAACTAGCAAATAGGCCTACTCCTAAAAACTAGTGTATTTTTGGGCTGGGGAGCACCCAATCTTCATGAAACTAAACTTGTTTGGTTTTGGTAAATGAATGGACATTGTGGGTTATTGCTTTGAAGATGTTCACATCTAATTTAGCCACTTTAAAAAAGTGGGTTTATCAGGGCATACTGATTATGCTGATGTTTTGTACCCAAAATCATTTAAGACTCTCTAATCTACATTTGGTGAACAGTACAGTGCAGCTTTAAATTAGTTCAACTATAGGGGACTGTTCCGAAGCCTTTGTGCCACCCCTCGAGAGTATCATCACATGGTGCTTGCTCGGCATAGGATGCCAGAGAGGGCGGGAGATCCTGGACCGCTGAGTGGATATATAAATCAGTATAATTGAACACACCAGGCTTCCAGTGGCTTAGAAAAAGAATAGCAGCAGATACCATGTGAACAAATACAACAGCCCACATCCCTCCAACGCCTGTAGGGAAAGATGAGAGCTTCAGAGTGGGTGCACACATGCGGGTGGATGTGTGTCTCCTCGCATACCGGCGTGGCGCTCTCCGCTGCTTATTGACGTGCACGCATCTGTGCACAGTGGAGTGTGAGAAACATGACTCTACGCCAACGAAGAAGTGCTTCCATCTGTTGCACACGCCTCACAGCGGACTCTCTTCTCACTGGCACTTCGTAGAGACTATGATCTCCTTCAGTGATCCAAGAGCAGATCTCAGCTGACTTTAACCGACCCCTCCCCTATCTCCGCACCCAGCACCATCCTTCCTCCCCCCATCAGTCTGGGAAGGAAGGAGATGAAGAGGAGTGGTGGAGTAAAGGAAGCGGATGATTTGTAAGGAAATGACAGGAATCTAATTAGTTTTTAGGAAATTAGGGGGGAGAAATAAGACAGGAGAAGACAAATATGTACCTGATCAGCTTTTCTTTGTAGTCCCTCTTGGACTCCTTTTCTGCTACAGCTGCTCCTCTCGCTGTCATGTCTGCCCCTGGGGAAACAGTGCACAATATTGCGCAGTCTGAGCCTCACTGTTTTCATCTGAGCCTTTTGTTAGTTCAGTCAGCAAGATAAGGGTCTGCATCAATATAAATAATCTTCAAAGTCAAATCATTCAGAATTTGGTTCCAAAAATGTGGAACACCTCTTAACATAAGAGAGAGTAAAAGAAGGCTTTCAAAACTTAATATACACAGCAAGCAGAACTCCAGCATGAACACATCGAGTATCATCATTAAAGTTGAGGTTGAGCTTGATTTTATTTTGTTAACATTTCTATTTCTTTTACAATGACAAGTTCCACTGTCTGTTCATTTCCAACTTGCCTGAAGAGGAGGCATGTATCTTTCAGGCTCTGATTGGCAGGGGAACATTGTTCAGAATTTAGTATGGGTCATTGAAAAAAAACTTGAGGTAGACTTTCTGTAACCACTCCTATATTTCAGTGTGGAATAAATCAAACGCCACTTTGAATCCCCCTACAGGGATCAACAAAAAGTTCCAAAAATCATTCTGCATATGAAAATAGTTCTTCTGTTTTTACAATGAACATCTATGATGGATGAGTTCCGTGCAAAGCAATTTACGTGAGTGATTTTAAGATCCGCTTAGTGGTGAAAATGCAAAGTGAATGTGCTGCGCGCATGTGCGGGCCCGCGTTTTTCTTTTATGTGCAGCTGTTGTCTCGCTCTTGAGAAAGTAAATTGGAAATCGGTTTTAACTCAAACTCTGCATGCCATGACAATATGTGGAGTAGAGGGACTTCAACCTTACCCTCTAACAATGTTGGCTTCCCCACTTTAATCCCCTCTCGGGCGACATGATCACTTAATGTGTTTGTTGTGTGGGTGGGTTAGTGCGTCGCTGGATGTCTAGCCCTATGACCTTGCAAGCACACGCAATGAGCATGCGAAGTGAGAGCGCTTGCATGGCTGATGTCACAAACACACAGCCTGTTTTTAACGGTCCATCATGCAGTGATTTGTACATTTTACTCTGCTCAAGTTGCGTCATTTCTTTTCATTCTATAATTTATATACGTAGCTTGAGTTGTAATCGTGTATGACAGGGGTGTCAAACTCATTTTTTTCGCGGGCCGCATTGTAGTCATAGCTTCTTTCGGAGGGCCATTCTGACTGTCAACCCAAATAAATGTATGAGCACCTCATATACACAGTAAAAGCTACAAAACAAACTGACAACTCGTTTTCACGAGTAAAAACTGATCAAATATTTAAAAATATATATATATTATTATAAGTGAAGACAATTTGCAATTCTAGTAATGACACAAATTTGATGCATATTTTGTCTTCGCGGGCCACATAAAATGGTGTGGCGGGCCGTATCTGGCCCCCGGGCCTTGAGTTTGACACCCGTGGTGTATGACAATTGGCAATCACAGAGATACTCACAGCTGCCTGGCACCGGCTATCTGTCTTCCTCTTCCTTGCTTTGTTCTCGTGTCTATTTGCATCTCCCTTGGAAAAAAGTTCTCATTTGTCATATCCAGCTCCTGTTTATTTAGATTAGTCAAATGTTCGACATATTTATGACACACTTCTATATAATCTCATAGGGTAGAGTGCTAATTTGTTCCTTCATTTTTTATTTTTTATTAGGCAATGGGGGAAATACTCGGTTGCCTCAGTAACAAATGAAAACAAACATGAGTTTCCTGTTCCAATGTCTCATCTTCAGCCAACAGGACATGTCCTGGCAGTGACTTAAACTAAGGAACACAATATCCAAATTTGTTCCAATAACAACAAATTCTATTTGACTGTCAAAATCAAGGTGTTTTACTTTTGATGAATGACAAGAAACATCTGGGCCCCTTTCCAACGCTCACCTCTTTTAGTTTTGAAAAGCAAATGTCCTGAGAGAGCAATAAAAAGGAAAATTCATTTAAGGGAAAATTCAAGGTGAATACAAAAAGGGCTATTAATATTCTTCAAGTCTGCTCTGCATTACAATGAGGCCAAACTGGTTCTTCACAAAAATACCCGTTCATGATCAGAGAAACTTTAAACGGAATTCTTAGTCTTCGGACCATAGGTTGGTAGAGTAGCCCAAAATGGCACTCAAGTATGAGTACTGTTACTTTAGAATACTATTCCTAAACTAAAAGTAAAAGGTAGTCCTAGTAGGTGTTCAGTACAGAGTACACTGTGTGTTCATTTCTGACTTGCCTGAGGAGGAGGCAAGCATCTTTCAAGATCACGCTAGGGAACATTGTTCAGAATTTAGCCTGGGTCCTTGGATCTCATTACTACCCACCTTTGCTTAGGACATCATATTGTCTAGCGCACAAGTGTGGAAGTCATCTTGTGTAGTCCACATGATGACTTGCACGGAATAGATTGTGTCCCAAAAAAAAAATGAAACCACCAGTCTCAGTAAAAAGATTTGATGGTGGTGCCAAAATGAACCGAGGGCCACAATAAATCTAACATGCACGATGGCAGCACGACAACACATATCACTCAAATTATAGCCTGCAGAAGGGTGCATACCTGCAACTGTCAGCTGTCTGTAAAAACAGTTAATCAGCTGTTGTGGATGACATACGCACGCAGGAATCAAACATTCATCTTCACACTGTCGTCTTTGCAGTAATCAGAGAAGAGGAAGAAAATATCCATGTCATTAGATCCAGTTGAAGAATTTCCCATAAAAATGAGACATGCAGGTGTGCAGACTGTTGTTGACAAGTGCATGTGGTTTGGATTGTTTGTGTATTTAGCTCATAATATTATCAGTAGCTCAAGGTTTTACTTCAATCGTACGACAAGTTGAGGTGCCGATTTTCATATTGGATCGGATCATTTGTAATTCCATTACTGTATTCTCTTTGATATAATACTGTTCCTGGACCACCAGCACCTTGGAACAGATTTAGTTTGACCTCAGAGGTTCCACAAGAAAAATATTTTTTTGTGTTGGTGACATGCTGGAGTGTATGACTAGCCCATCTGCCTCAGTCCAAAATCTCAACTCTGGTCTTCGAGTGAAGAGTTTCCCTCCTATGGGTATTATCTGGGTCTAACAGTTTCCTCCAACATCACAAAAACATGTATGTCAGGAGCATTGCCAAAATGTGTGTAAATGCTTCTTTGTCCTTTCATCCATCCATTCATTTTCCGCACCACTTGTCCCCATGTGGGTCGCGGGGTTCTTTGTCCTTGTGAGTTGTTACCCTGGATGGGCTAAACAGGAGAAAATGGACGGATGCTCAGCTTTGAAGGTAATATTGCTTTAATCATGTAGTGCATCTGACGCTTAAGGTGTTATATGCACATGGCCAAGCAGAGAGCAGATAGTCAGTGTGCATTGTCCTTATGAAAACAAGCTGTATGACATCAATCACTTCAATCCTTTGCTCTTGCTCTCTTGACCTTCCCTCATTCATCATCTCCTCTTTCATCTCCTGCCTTGCTCTATGAGAATCCATCCCTCTGCCCCCTCTAATCCATCAATTCAATCTGGTCTTCTTCTAAGTTGAATGATCTTTCTTCATCTTCTGATGAAACAATGAGCTCATGGTCTCCGGCCGATCATGTATATGTTCCCTAACAAAAATGTCACCCAGGCCTTAGAAGAGCGTTGCTAATGACACACCCATCTGTTGACTAATGCTTGAAAATAAAATCCCCTTTATCAATAAGATTTGCACCCATTCATTACCTTTGAAAGCTCTTTTGTGGTGAGTAGTATTACTTGCGTTAGAAGATGATCATCAAATTACATGAGGTCTAGACTAGCACTACCTGAACGCATACTGCAAATACAAACCAAAATAAAATTAAAGAAAAGGATGGTCGTGTGTCTCTGAGTTTGACAGATTAGAGTCACCGAGCGCGAGGGAAGAGGAAGCACGGTATATGTGGTCACGACAAAACAAATTGCCCTTGAGTGGCTCGCTGGCACGCTGATCAGATTGCATGCAGGATCAGAGAGATTCCACAGCTGCTGCTTGCTGTCCTTAGACTGCCCCTCAGATATGTATGCATGCGTTTCCAAGGCAATGGGCTGCCGCCACAAAAACACAACAGGTGGGGAAAACCCATGTTTGATGGAGATGGCAGTCAAAGGGCGGGCAGTTGTCGCGGTAACACATCCTACACACAAACAATCTGGCCCCTCATTTTGAGATCTTGACAGTGATTCAAAGGTTTCGGAGTCTGTGAGACTGATATGATGGATTTTAGTGGCTGGAAGGCTCCAAAACCGCGCACACGCAGTCATAGGTTGATGGGTGGGCAAACAGGCATGCAATCACTATTAAATGAAGTGAAAGCAAAAGCGAGCCGATCGACTCAGTCATCCCATCTCGACTTCAGTTCAGGCTTCGCATGACTGGCTGCCACACATGGGTCTGATCAAGGAATAATTGCATACTTGGATCTGCAATGTTTCATGTCGTGGTGGCGCGTCAGCTAAAGAAGAACCAATCAATATAATTTTGCTCCAGATGCTGTCGTCCCGATATGAGATAGTGTTCATATTGTGTTGCCAGTCTTAAAAGTAAAACATTACCAGCTTGCAATGAAGTAGAACCTCTAAAATGAAAACCTCCTATAATCAATATCAATATTTTAAAATATGACTTTAAAGTATCTCAGAACAGTAGTGTTGTTCTAATGTAATCCACATATGGTCTATAGGAGTCAACACATCCACAAATTCAATATTATACACAGAGCTGTTATGTTGAGATTAGGTTGCTGAGCTGCTGAGACGAACCCGGCTGGCCTTGTCCTCACACTCTCATGCGCATGCATTTCTTATCAAGCAATTAAGTCTCAGATTTGAGCACACCCACTCGTCCTTATCCTCCTCTACATAGACCGCAAGATGTAACAAGACCTTAAGGCTGATTCTCCCTATAGCATATGTCTGGGTGGGTCGCGTGTGGCTGCAAACCTCCCCACCATCCTCTCAGTCTGGGACTCTGATCCCTCTCTTGATGTACATGTGTGCACATTCCACACACAGACACATCTAGTTCCACTGTATAGTGCATTTGTATTAGATGTTAGAGAGTTAATAGTACACTGAAACAAGAATAATGTTGTGCTATTATCCAAGCCCAAAATTGTTTTTGAATTAAACGATAAATGTAATTGGCTATTTCTCACTTTAACAGTCAATACAACACGTAAATAATATGTAGCTTGTATGCGAGTACTCCAAACATAAATCCTGTTTGATGTCCTGTTGATGACTGAAAATAAACAGGATAAAAAAATTCAGAAAACCTTTCTGGCAATCCACAAATTGTAAGAGAGAAGAAGGAGGTGATGGTGAACTTAAAGTGGGAGAGGGAGGAAACATTAGTGACCAAATGAGTGCTTCATCTGTAGTCAGTCAGGTCAAGTAGTCCTTTAATGCTTTGATAAGCAGATAGAGGTAACGTTTTACATTTACTCCCCTAATACGTAGGAGGAAGTTTGTGTGAGTGAGTATCTCCCATCGTGGCTGTTGGCCAGTGAGTGCACATTTGAAGTGGTCGACAAGATTGAAACTAGTTGGAGTAATGGTTACCATGTGGCATATACACAAATAAGTTAATTTTTTAAGTATTTATTTCATTTTTTTTAATGTATCAGGGTGTTTCCAAATTTCAGCCAAATATTTTATATGAAACTATGGAATGTTATCCTAAAAGACTAAAAAAAAAAGTGTTAACTTGTTTCAAAGAGCTTTGTGGCCTTACACGCCATTTTTTTTCCATGTAGAAAGAGTTGCTTGTTTTTGTACCAAATGGGAACATTTATAAATTGAGGGCTTCCATTAATTTCTAGATATGATCTACACGGACTGAACACAACACAGTGACCACTTTCACAAGATACCAAAACCTCAGTTAGATCTTTGTGTGAGGGCTCCAAGGTGCTGCATCATTGCAGTACTGGGAATATTTCCTGCTTGGGCGGGGCAAGTTGAGAGGCAGTACAAAAAAATGTGATTGGTTTAGGACATGTATACAAAGGGCTGACCTGCTTTTCACCCGGAGCATTCCGCATACCGCAATCCACCTGTGCTTCCAACTGTGTAAGTGTGCATGTTTTTTCATGTGCATGAGAGTGTGTGCGTCAACACATTCTTGTACATCAGCTGCTTAGTAAGGTGCTCCTACTTTTCTCTCTTCTGAAATTCAAAACTGGAATGCTCCAACTCATCTCTCAGCACTGTTTTCAAACACACGCACACATATAAGTTACACTGGCTGGAAAATAAACTTGTCACCAGAGGCTGTTATACCACATGATTTACAAAATGACAGAGGACCGCATAAAAAAAAAAAAAAAAAAAAAGGAAACTGACAGGTACAGAGAGCAGATTTTTCAGTAGCATTGTTACTTCACACTTGCGAAAGCCGACACCAAAAGAAACCGTTTGCAATAGAAGCACGAAATCGGCAGGCGAAGACAAACATGAAGCGTGGGGGAAGGCAGCATACAATAGACAGACTGAGGTTTCAGATAGGAACATGAAAGCGCAGCAAACAAAAGGTGAGAAAGAGGAGTAAAGGAAAGCAGCAGGGCAGAAGAGGCTGAGGAGAACTTGCTGAAAGTAAGAGAGCATCCAGAGAACAGGGAAGTGTGAGGGAGTACCTGAAACACAACACCTCTAGTCTGGCAAGCTTTGTTGTCGGGTAGCTGCTGTGCTTGCTACTGTTTCCTCCTGCTGCTGACATCCCAATTTGTCACCGCAAACAGAAATACTGCAACTACCTGTTTGATAGGCATGATGCCAAGTGAATTAATGTCATGCTTATACGGGGTCCGTTTATAATATTTTTAAAAAGCTAATCTTCTGTTGTAAATTACCCCCCCCCCCCTCTCTGACATTGCATTTTATGTAACAGGTTTCCAGTCCACTGAATAAATTTATTAAAAAGCAGATCTGAGTGAAATGCTTTATGGGAACATTTGGGCCTTGTGTGAGGCCAACAACTTGTCAGCCTACACTGGACTAACTGCAGCTTCAGGCAGAAGTGGATAAGCAGAAAGCACTCAAATTCCAAGTCTGAACAGTGAACAAGGCACGGCAATATTTCCTGCACTAAACAGACATATTTGCATACAGGCAGGGCTCTCTGTCTTCAAGTACAAGTGAAGAGCATTGCCAGAAGTGACTTTCTTTCTTCTTTTCAGTCATTTGCCTTGATAGATCATTTTTCATTTTATACCGTATAAAAAAATCATACAGTAATATTTTACAGAGACTGTAAAAAATTTAGATGAGTTTTTGCTTGAATTCAATGGACATGTGTTGCTCATTCTGGTGGGTGCACTTGGCCGTTAGGGGGCAGTATAATACGTACATCCGTCAATTTTACAAATATTAGAGTACATTTCATCATGAAACAAAAAGAGCATTGCAACTTAAGCGCAATTTTAATCCTGTTTTTGGCATGGTCGAAAAAAATACATACCTCTGGGTATTAAATAAAGATGAACTAAACAAACTGGGAGAATAAATGAACAGCCTGAAGCCAAGAACACTTCTCTCACTCTGATACTGATATCACTCGTGAATTGTAGCTAACATTTTGTAACATTTTGCTGATACTAAAACAAAGTTTTGACTGGCAGTGTCCAAATGATTGATTGCGATTGCAGAGGTGTAAAACTGCAACTTTAGTTTGAATTGGAAGTTATCCCACAAGTGTGTGGAGGCGGGTGCATTTTATACAAAAGCAATAGTTGTCATTACGAAATAAATGGCACTGGGATTATATAATAATTTCCACAGCAAAAGATGTTTTTTCAGTTGTTATGTTAGCAGCAGCATGAAAAACATAAACATTGCCTCAGGAACATTTTGATATTTCGCGAAAATGGACAAAATCAAGATCCCTCCTCCCTTAGGAGGATTAAGTGGAACTCTTTCGGAGGCTACCACAAAAAAACTCTTGTGTCATTCAAAACAGCACTTTTGGGAGAAACTTCAACCCTGCCAACATGCCGGAAAACCTCGTCCTTGCATAGTAGTACACTGTGTGTTCAGCCAGCCGGACCAGAACATTCAGTTCTGAGTCCGGTCACATTGCAAAGACATCGTGTTGCTTCTCACTCCGATCTTGTTGCATGTCAATAGAGCTGCAAACACAGCATCACAGTTGGCTTTCAATCGTGTTGAGCTTAGAACCAGCTTGGAAAGTGACTGTGCCAGTGGATTATAGTTAGGTTTTTTTATTCTTTGTCATACCAACAATTAATTTGGTTCAAGGCTTGGCCCACTTTGCATTTAGACAAATATATCCAAACAAGTCTTTTTTTGACTACCCACGTTGTTGACTTGACTTGACACTGTGTATTTGTTTCCCAAGCCAGTGTGAGTGTGTGTGTCTACTCTGAGCATTGTGTGTGAGGGTCCATCAACGAGGTAAGGGCACATTGGCTTTTTAAAGCCCTTCATGTCAGACTGACATTCTCTCTTCTATTGCGTTTCCCCCCCGCCATCCCTTCTACTCCTTTGCTCTCAATGGTTCCTAATCTCACCATGTCTTGCAATTATTTCCCTCTTCCCTTTCAAACATCACCATAACATAGTTTTTTGTTTTTTTAACTCTTGTTTCTTTCATTGTGGCTTGTTCACCTTCCCTGCAGGAATAGAGAGCCAACAAGGCCCTCCTCACAGCAGCAATGATAATTGCTTTCTGGTCACTGTGACATGACAGGGTTCTTGAGGGTAAAGCAACACACACACAAACACGCACTGACTGACACACACATACACACACACGCATACAAGCAGGACAAAACACCCTTAGAAATACTCATTAATCCCCACAGAAACAGACAACTCCTAACATAATTCAGTGTGTAATGCTTTAAGGCGCTACATTAACAGCAAACCAGCCAGTCTGGTTTTCTCCTTAATACGTCGATGATGTGTCAAACCACGAACAAGAACATTGGATTTAAAAAGTCTAAAAAAAACAACAACAATGTTCACATATACGTACAAATACTGTATGAATATGACTCAGAAACATCACGAGCTTCTCTCGGCCCAACGTTATACAAATCGGTGTTTATATTTTGATTGCACTACTTTTATCTTTACAGTTAATTTCCATTAAACCAGCAAATTGTCATCACAAATAGCATTTGGGCATCAGTTAGCGCCTGAATTGCAGACTCATCAGGGAAGTCCCAGCAGAAACAAATTTCAGACACCTGGAGTAGGACCACTGATGGTCAGATATAATATTGCTGGCTCCTTTCATAAGTTTTTATTGTGGGCTATCAAGCCACCCAGATGGACAACAAAATATGAGCAGAAACCGACTAACAGTGAGGGTGGAAGTCAAAGTATATGATACGCTCCCTTAAGTTTTCTGGCAACATAAAAAATGTTTTGAGATGCTGTTGCCGCTATTACCCCACAAACATAGACACCATATATATGCAGTCGTTTAAGGTTATGCCAAAGTGTTGGCAGATGGCTACAGTTCAAGGATAGGTCACGCACAGATAGACACAAGCATGGATTCATACACCCTTAGTCACGCTACAGCCATGGGCTTTCAACATCATCCATCTGTCCTCGCTCCAAAAATAAGCCAAAAATGACAGTATGAACACTCCGTTCATCACTTTTAATTTGAGATGTGCTAGTCGTCTGTTGATTAAAATTAGATTATGTTTGCATTACTTTTTTTTTTTAAATTCCATACCCTATGAAGTGTCTCAGCTCATTTTCTTCTGATGCCACATCACAAAGCTGATGGTTGCAATAAACACCCATATACGTGTGGCTGACAAGGGTGTATGCATTATGGATTATCATCAGGCCATTCAAGCCAATGGTTAACACTCGTGAAAAACAGCTACTGCAGAATTATATTTTTGAATTGAAAACAAAAATTACATAGCAACACGAATTGATCGTTGGGAAAAAAAAATCTCCACACTGCTATAAATTACTGCTTAAAATTAGCACCAATTCAACATAAACAAAAGGAAACCCAGTCATAACATATCTAAATGAAAGAAACATGAAGTAGGTGGCAATTATGCAGTTTTAAGAGCTTCCATATTTCACAATGGACTTGCTACAGCAAAAGAGTCTTTGGAAATTCTTATCCATTCACAGAAAGAACATTTATGAGATTCTAGATGTTGGATGACAGGGCTTGGCCCACAGCCTCTGTTTTAGTTGATCCCAAATGTGTTTGATGGGAATGAGATCAAGTGTGTGTGTGTGTTCTAGTCAAGTTCTTCCACACCAAACTCACCCAACAATGCCTTTACGGACCATAATTATGCTGACTGTGTGGGAAGCTACAACAGGAATGTTTAATTACATAATAGGATATGCCACAGAAAACATAATCTTACCCTAGCAAACTTTTCTTTCGGTCTGCCAAACCCACTCACACATGCAAACACACACACTTGGCAGCTGTTTAGAACATGCAGCAGAGAAAAAAAACACACCCATGAGGTCAGCTAGAGGATAACTCCACTTTGAGCTGTCAGCAACAAAAAGACAGTGTGCATTTATGTTGTTCATGCCAAGTTCTTTTTTTTTTTTTTTTTAATTAAGTAAATAGTTCAAAGACACATTTGTTATGTATTATACAGGGTGGCCCACAATTCCTGACTCACCTGCTTGTTAGTCGTGTTTATATTTTATCTTAATATGTTAACGACATTTTTAATTTAAAGTCATTTAGTTAGTATTTTTGGCCAAGTGGTTAAGATCATTGCCTGCCACTGTGGATTCCCCAGTTCAAGTTGCTGACTGGAAGAAGAATGTGGTCATAAAAAAAAATAATAATAAAATAAATGAAAAAAACTGAGCTTGAGAGGTTGTGGCAACTTTCTTCTTCTTCTTCTTCTTATTATTATTATTATAACAATATCCCCCGAACCCACGGCTGTAGTGTACTTCAGCAAAATACTGCAAACTGCTTTCTGGGTACTTACTTACTTTCTTGCTCTAATGTGTGTGTGCCACTAACAGGTGCTCTCTCTGCAACTGTGATGGGCAAAATGCAAAGGAGTTGTGGTGGATGTCATCGGATTTCATTCTCAATTACGACACCAACGTGGGACAATCCCCCTGGATTACTGTAGAAATCATTTCATTTGACAAATTATAATCATTATCTTAAAAATATTTTAATTGAACCCCCGTCATCCATCACTGATGAAGATAGCGGGATTTCACACAGAACTGGCATGTTTCTTCAACCACTAACATAACATTACACCAAGAGAAAAAGCCATTTCCGACACTTAAAATTAACCATTAGTATAGATCTGTGAAAAAAATACCAAACTGTGACATAGGAGGTTTTAGCCCTTCACTAGCAAATAAAACAATTTAAAGACATTGAATGTCTCAAAAATATCTCCTGGTTGCATTTAAACTGAAAGTCAAAGTGAAAGTCCGCTTTATTGTCAATTTCTTCACACGTTAAGACACACAAAGAGATCGAAATTACGTTTCCCACCGTCCCACGGTGACTAGACACATTACACAACACATACAAGCAAATAGCACAAAGAGTAAAAACGAATAGACAAGAGTGATGAATAAGTAATAAGCAAATAACCCAAATAAATAAACAATAAATAAATAAATAGATAAATAAGAGGAGCAAAATGGAGCAAGCGTGCATACAGCAGACAGCCAGAATAAAGCGCAAAATGGACGAACAGGACGTCATGCAGTCGAGGGTGGAGAGAATTCAGGATCCTGACAGCTTGAAGCCAGCAATTTAATGTAATATGAAGAATATTCTTCAAATAAACTTACATTTTCTCACATTGTTATTCATGACTAGACTGACAAAATGCTGCCTGTGAAACAGGAAAGATCGCACATACTTTAGACACACAGACACCCATGCGCACACACGAGCACGCATGCATTCACATTCATAAGTCAAGGTTGCGAAAGCTCGTACTGGAAGAGAACATTCAGTTATTCTGAGGTCCCATTTGAAGGAACACACAGCTAAGAGCATACTGCACAGTTTCGATCATTCACATGCACTCCCACGCGCACACGCAGGCATTAATGTGTTGAAGCGCCCACACAAGTCACATAAGTGTACACACTTGCTCAAATACCCAGAGGGCTCTATAGTCGTGAATATTTGGAACATGGCTGAGTCTCACGTGCCAGGTGAGGCAACTGTTTTGGAGACCTCAGCAAGGTTGAGTGGTTCTTTCTTATTCAGGGCTTGTGGTTTCAGGTGATGAAAAATGAAGGCCGTTTCAGATCAAACCAAAAGTGGGCATGAATTTGTGTGAGTGCGTGTGGACTGGAGGAGAACACGGGCACATCTCATCACGAGAGCCAGTTTTATGATGTCAGACGACATAAATCACGAGGCTTGACAGTACCAAATGGAGGAGCAAATATGGGCCGGAACCCAGACAGAGGAAAAAAAAAATTGACCTGCTTGCAAAATTGATGGTTTATAACTATTTAGTAGTTTTAAGGGCCAACAATTTGATCCCCATCTCGCAAATTACCTCCACCTTTGTCGACGTTTCCTTTCCTGTCTTTATCATTTGTCAGTATCTAGATATCAATGTGAAGTCATCATTTAAATTGTCTCCCCTTTTATTTGGAGAAGGTTATCACCAAAGTATATTCTGTCACCAAATGTTCCAGCTCCACACGTTGGAGAGGCGAATGCATCACGCGAGGGTGCAGTAAGGGGTGAGAATGGCTTGTGCGTGTTTCTAGTAATCCCGTGTTTGTGTGCGTGTGTGAAGCCGTGTGAATTAGAGGCCATGTTGGAGTCTGTGCGCGTGTTTACAACAAAATAAGTATGCGTGCAACAAAGGCTTAACTGATGCCGTGTCCCTATGTGAGTTGAATATGTGGAAAAAACCATCGAGGCTGAGCAAGTTATACTCTGCGTGAGCATCGCAGCCTGTCTATTTGTATGGTTGCCACTTTCTGACCAAGTTTGCCCTGTGATTGTGTAAAACGTGTGTATTTGTGCGTGCATGCCTTTGCTTTTCAAGTGATGGTTGCCTAGACTCCCACTGTTCACCCATCTGTCCCCACCAGTCCAAACGCAAGATCAGAAAGAACACTGCCTCGAGAAGAGTGTGTGTGTGTGTGTGTGTGTGTGTGTGTGTGTGTGTGTGTGTGTGTGTGTGTGTGTGTGTCTATTTGCATGAATGCATGTGCGTGTATTTGTCAGAAAATCAGTGTGCTTTGTGAGTTTGAACTCCTGTTCCCAGGGCAGTGGCAGTCTGCGGAATAACTAGGTAGCACAGTGCCAGTGAGTGCGTGCCGGATTAGAGTACCCCCTACCAGCAGCCCAAATCAACTGCCTCATCGGGACATGTCAAGCGCAAACACGCTCACACACACTTAGACAAGAAATGTCATGTGCACGCACAAAGTCATGCTTACACAACAACAACGCCGGCATGACAAGTCTTACAATTAATGCGGCCAGCCGAGTGACATTTTTGTTTTTCTTGAGAGAGTGCAGGAAGTTTTGTGTGTGTGTATGTTTTAAGTTTTGCGCTGAATGTAAAAAAACTACAAAGAATAAATCCTTTGGAAGGCTTATCTACAGCACAAAGCCCAAATGTGTGTCATGACATCTGGTTATTATCATTTTACATCTGCGCTAAATTACACTAACCCTAAACGTCATTGTAATTTGGTCAACCCTGAAATTTTGGCGCACCCATCTGCTCCTTTTCCGATTAGGCAAATACATCAACAGCTAAATGAAAAGTTTAAAGCCGTTAACACTAATTGCATTTGACTAAAAATTTTCTTAGTGTCATTTATCATAAAAAAATCTATTTGCTACAAGCCATTGTTGAGCAGTAAATCTTCTCCTCATCATTTGTGTCAGTTTCTGAAAGTACCTTTGTTTAGGGAAGTATTATATAGGAATTTATTGTTTTACAATAATGGAAGCTATAAATCAAAACACTCGAAAGGCCATACAATAGTGAATTAGATTAAAAGAAAAAAGTTCAAACCGCTTCAATGCAAAACAGCAATACTCAACAAAATAAAAATGGAGCCACATTATAGAATAACAAATATTGAGCACTCAACTTTTGTTTGTTTTTAGGTCAGACTAAGTTGAGGGCCGTGTATAGTGCATGGTTGAGAATTGGCCAAACGGTGACAATGGTTCCAATAAATCTCTTGGGTATTGCTTTAGTGATGATAAAGTATGTCTGTGTGTGTCTGTTGGCATTTTCTAGCGCCATTAAAAAGAGAGATAAAAACATCCCCACTTCCACATATCAAAGTGTCCCCTTTTACACCAGTGCAGATGTGCATGTGCAGAAGATTTAAGCCTGTTTTGATCAGCAGCACACAAATTAACACCCACGCTTACCCACGTTACTCCTGTAAAAATTTCAAACAGATTCAATATTTTCATTCGAGCTGAAATGTAGGTCGGATGTTTTGATTGCCAGTGATTTTGTAACCTGCTTGTCCTACAGAAGGTCAACTTGGATTAAAATCCAAAGACGTGATCAGTCTGTGTTTCATTTGTATGGATCCGTTGCTATGTTCCGACGTGATATTGTCAATTGTGTGTATGTCAACAGCACACACAGATTACACTGTTGTGTTTATCTTGTTGTCATGCTCCCCACAGCAACGTTGAGCAACCATTACCGAGGAGGCAGCAAGAGCCCCACAAACGACACCGTCCAATAAAAAAAGCGGGTGCTCAAGCCGCTGCTTCGCTTGCTGTTGAGGGACGTTGACGACCTGCATGGAAAATAAAGGCCATCCAACCATATTGATTCACTTGGTTTCCCTGTGTCAATGTTGGTTTAAAGCCCAATATCCAAGACACACACTCCCGGCATGAGTATTTGATACCTAATACCTAACATGCTCTCAAACAAAGGCGGAGACTGTACTGACAGTTGTGTGCTGTTTCTGCAGTTGCTCGTGGAAACCAGAAAATGAAATCAAACGAGTGTGTTTATAATTTGCTGTCCTTAGCGGTTACATAGAAATACTTTTCTATTTGTCATCCATCACTTGTCTGCCTCTCACACCTGCAAGCATGTCATCAATCCACCCCAAGGTGTGTGCATGTGTTTGCTCATGCATATGTGTGTGTGTGTGTGTGTGTGTGTGTGCGCATGTGTGTTTGTACATGCTCTCACACATTTTTATGATTCATCCTTCATAACTGCCAAGTCCGATGTTTGTTGTGTGCGATAGTGATTAATCTATCCGAGGCAGGTGTACGTGTGTGCGGAGCATGCGGAGTACACACACCCTTCCCAAACACACGCAGACAATCGCAGTCAAATAACGCAAACTGAAACACACTTTGACAAACAGTTTGGATAAAGACAAAAACCAACCGTCAAAAGGGAAACTGGAAGGGTGAATTACTGCTTCAGCATAAAAACCACACACATAAACTAAGTATGTTTCAACATGTCTATCTCCTGTTAGATAAGCTCTGTCTAGCTGTCCGTTTTCTATTGATGAGTTCATGTAGAAATGGTCAAAATACCCACTAATTCCTTTTTTTTTCTTAATGTACAAATCAAATTAAAAACATTTAAAAAAAAAAAAAAAAAAAAGCACACTATATTCTGTCCCATACATTGACATGCAGGGCACAGGAACACGGCAAAGTGGCAATAACACTGACCCTGCAGTTTTATTGCAGACTTACGGGATACACCTACATAAAAGGATAAAAAAAAAAAAAAACTCCAGTCCAAAGTGTCTTCATGCATCCTGTCACGTGACACCTACAACCGTGAAAGGACTTAGAACGAAGAAATCAGATACAGGGGCCCATGTCCTAGCTGCTAAGGACAACATGCTTTTGTTTACAATAATAATAAACCAAGAACTAAATGCAGACTAGAACGATAATGGCAATGATAATGCTCAATTTTGATTTAATTAACTGCCATAGAGGTATTCATTTAGTAATATGCTTTTATTGTGTGCTGTAAAATTATGCCCCTCTTGTAGAAAAAAGGGCCAAAGATAAAGAGATGCCATTTTTAGCTCATGATGACAGCTCAAGTATTGTTACAAAAGACATCAAATTAAACATGCTCCAAATAAAACTGCCATGGAGGTGCACGGCTATAGTCAACGGGTTTCCTTGGTGGCGTGCAATGACATCACCTCTCAAAATGTAATCTCAAAAGGGGAAAGGGACTGCCATAAGCACATCTCCCATAACAAGAGTCATGCTTCTGCTCTGCAGGCAGCTATTTGGAGCATCCTCATTATCACCCAAATGCACGCTGACACCTTCCCTTCCCTTGCTTGCTAGTCACTTTGTTCATTGTCTATTTCTACCAACATGACTGACGGCATTCAGCGGCAAACAGGTGGAGGTGTGGGTGTCAGAGGGAACATCAATTCATGGCAATTTCATATTGCCGTATCCACCACACCAATAAATTGCCTCTTACGTTTGCCACACGCCCAGTATAGAGCACATCGTCACCCTCTGTTCATGCTGTTAGCCTCCAGGAGGTGCTACTATTAATCGTTGTCACCCAACACTTATAGGGACAGCATCTTTTCACTTGGCATGGGCATTGCAGAGTAATTCACAATATGATATGATGATATTTTAACAACTATAACATCTCAGAGCCTAGACACCCTGTATCCCAGGACTGGTTTATATTTGTGGCTTTGAACAAATCATATAGAGAACAACTACTAGAGTCACCCCATGCTGCTCTTCTACACATCACTGTGGCATGCATCATTATCTCTGCGTGAACTTTAACATGTTGACCTGTGCTTGGCCCCATGGCCCCAAAGCACAAGTGCACACACCATGTGTTTGTTTGGGCGTTTGCATGTGCTCTGGGCTCAATGAAGAGTCAGCGAGTGTACAAGAGAAGTAATCAGCTTACATTACAGCACATTGTGGATTGGCTCAGACAGACTAGCATACACACGACAGCAGCCTAAACATATACAATAGACAATCACATAAGCTTTCTAACTACAGACCATATGAACAATGAAGGCAAGGGAATCCAACATGAATAGATTTCAAAATCCTTCGAACAAAGTGTGAGGTGCAGAATTATAATGACGGCAAAACGATGAAATTTGTGGAAAAAAAAAAAATGCCTTCTCCAGATGCTCAACAAAAGGCCAGAGGTACAATAGTCCAATGTTGCATTCTAAGCCATTCTGCTGTGATTTTAGAAGTGCAATTTGGGTCATTATCTTGTCGGAGACATGACCTACCTGCGGCTGAGACAAAACTTTCTGACACAGTACAGCACATTTTGCCCCAAAATGCCTTGATAGTTTTGACATTTCATTGTACAAATTCAAAATATCCAGTGTCAAAGTGATCAAAGCAGTCTCCAAAAAAGATTTTAGCCTCCTTGTTTATAACACAAATTGACATTTCTTGCAATTTCCATATTTGATGGGTAAAAACTAACAAGATTTACAATCAAAATGATCCTATGAATTTTTCATAGTTCTAAATTTTTTGATATTCAATATCACAAAAGACATTAATCAAGTATTCCATCAGATTTTGTGATAATTTAAAGATCAATAAACACAAAGCAGAGAAAGCTCACTGGTAAGTGATTTCTTTCTAATCAAGGTTACAAAAATAAAGTTTTAAAAACAGAAAAAGAACATTGGAATCATACCGCACACAAGTACGTACATACTATGCTGCCTGCATGGAAAAAAAGGGCAAAAGTTTTTATCTTGAAGATGTTTAATTGTGTGTCAGTGCTGTCATCACATGCATCTGATAAGTTTGAGGTGGTGTTTGCATGTTTTCCTGATAACAGCATGACTTACATAATTGCCCACAAAAAGCCTGGTACTGGAGATTATTTCGCACCAGGAATGGAAAATAAAGACAAACACATAAACCTCACCTGTCTTCCTGCTGGCTGAGGCATTTCTCAGCTTATCACATAAAACTTCCCCATTTTTTTTAGCTTTCCCTGTGCAGCTCTTTGTGCTGCTTCCTCACATGCTTCATCTGCAAGTAAGCTCATTTCTAAGTTGTTACTCTTTCACTTCACACATTTTCTGATATGCCACTTCTAGTTCCTTCTTCATCCTATTATTATCTGTTAATACTCCTCTACAAGACTTTTCTCCTCTGCTTTAGTCTGTTTCTGGGTCTCGTTCCCACTCCAGTCTGCCCACTTCCATTGCCTTTTCTTTCCTAGCCATTTCTTCCATTTCTTTGAACTCATCCTCTAGTTTTGAAAAGTGTGTTACTAGCTGATGGAACATGTGGAAAATGAGGTAACTTACACTAACTGCACACTGTCTCACGATGTGCCATCTGAGGGGAAAAAAATGAACTATTATTTGGAAATAGAAAACAGAAAGTACAAGTCCCAGTCAAAGCATTTTTAGTACTTCAACAAATATTTGTGAATTTAACATTGAGTCAATATTTATCTATAAAAAGATGGGGAGAGTCATTTACTGAATGTTCTTGACTTCTCTTCGATTATGCACTTCTCTAATTTTACACTCGATGAAAAATTAAATTGCTTGCAAAAAGAGCAAGCCATCATTTCAAATATTCCTCTCTTCATCCCCTCTTCTTGCATAGCTCTAAAAATTCATTGGTAAAAAATCAAGAGAGAAATGAATGACAAGACAATGAAGTGTAAGGACAGAAGAAACACACAAGCATCTTTCCAAAGTCTTATTAACCTGACAAATGATTGACAGGAGACGCATTCATGTCGCCCAGTTTGTGTTAGCATCTTGTCTCTTCATATCAGGTCAAGTGGCAAAGCGCATCTGCCTCGCATATTTGAGACAGTAGCGGACTGCCTTGTGTGACAATGATGGATCAATAAATAGTAGCAGACACTTTTGAACACTTGATGCAGCAAATCTATTTGACTGAAAATAGACTATCCACAGAGATTTTTGCTTCCTCTTTCTATCTTTTTGCATAATGATTTTTAGACATAAAAACACTGGTTGGTTTTGTTTGTTTGAAAGATTAACTGCCCCGCAGATACAGTGGAATCTCTAATGACAAACAGACAATGGGTTGAAAATTCTGATCTTAACCAATTGCTGAAGAGTAAAACATGCAACACAGCACACAAAACTTCAGTATAACTCATAAAACTTTAAATGAGCATCAAATAATATCATATGTTTTCATTTGACTTTGTCTTTTTTGCATCACTTCCCCTCAACAAAAGGGATTGAGAAAAACACAAAAGTATAAACCAGAAGTTAAGTTAAAAATAACTCATTCAAAGATTCAATCTAAAATAATTATTGAGAGGCATTCTTGGTTAATTAATAACAAAATAAATGTAACAATAATTCATTTCTTTTTGTATGGCTGTTCAGAATGTTAAAGAAGCACTATGTAGGTGCGCTTTCTTTACAAGTATTCTGGACAGTCAAAGATTATTGGCCTGAATCTTGACTGAACTTTGTATAGATGTACCCTGTGAACAGTAAAGGGTGGACGCTGCCTCTTGATTCAGCTGAGATAGGCTCCAGATCATCAGTGACGCTATGAAAGACAAGCAATAGAAAATTGATGGATGGCTGAATGGATGAAATCTTTTATCATGGACTGCCAGTCCCACGAAGAGCAAGCATTTGAAGAAAGAATGTTTGTGGTAATCCAATTTGCCACTAGGTATAACAATTTGTTGCCAGTAAACGCTGTAGAATAGAAAATATTTGTATGGGTTGAGTGAAAGTGTGTAATGGGTCGAGAGAGTGAGCAACAGCGAAAGAGAGTGAGTACGTGCGAGCGCGAGGAAAATTTAAGAGTCGTCGGGGGGGTTAGTGTTTATTGTGCAGATGTCCTCACAGTTCCTGCAGGCATAGATACAGCAAAAACTGTGCGTCTATTTGTGTTAATGTATAAACCGTGTTTATAAGTGGTGAATGAAGCCCTCTGAAAATGCTTATGCACGTAAATCCGTGTGGTGGGACGATGCTTCATGCAAGTGATGTCGTTATGAAGGGGACAACATTCAAGTGACCTGAGGGATATGCCACAGACACAAACACACTCATACACTGGCAGTGCACCAGAAGGACACAAACAAGAGACACATGCAAACTAAAGACAACTTTTCATCACATAAACATCTGCGGACGAATGAGGAGAGCTCCACAGTCACTCGCATGCGACACAAAGGCACTCGTGCACCGGACCCTGAGGACAAAATGTCTGTGCCACCAGGAGGTTGTGTGCTCCCGTGACTGAATTTGGCCCCACAAGGAGACCCCCTGCTCTGTTCACTGACACAGTCACTTAGCACTCAAACCACTAATCTAACCATTCCACACGACATGGAGCGCATGCACACACACTTTCATAAACACCTGCAAGAAACATCAATAAGGTAATCAAGGAAGTGAAAGAAAACAAAATTAGTACTCGGAAGGAATGAGGAAAAAAAAAAAACTCTTGTTCAGTGACACATGCAGCAGCCAATTGATGCATGACACCTGCACACTATTTCTCTTTGTCCTCTCCTGCACGTTACGTCAATGGCCCCCCTTGTGCTCTCCTCTTATCTCTATCATTCTCTCTTTTTACAGACTCCATTAAAACGCTGGAGAGTTGCCATAAAGCACTCAAAAACTGAAGGTCAAAACACATACAGTATTGAAATCTGCATCACACCCCATGTCACCTATATTGATGGCCAGCTTTTCATATTAGTTGACTGTGGTTAACAATCTGGTTCACTCCCTGTTGACAGATGGCTGAAATTGTGTTTTTTACAATCGATATTTCTGAATGTAGTCCAGAGCTTACTTTTAAAGATGAACTCTGAGAGAGAAAAAAAAAACAGTTCAAAGTACATGCTAAAGGTCCAGGTAACTAGGCAACAGACAAGCAAACAAAAGAGGGACCATACCTGTGGACTGATTTAAAAGTAGAGTAAGTCAGTTTAGCGCACAAAAATAATAAGTAGATCTACACAAAATTGTCTTGCCCCTAATTTTACAATAAATCTATTTTAAGTTTTAAGTCCATCCCTGTGAGATTGGAACACATTGTTCAAGCGTCCGAGCCAAAATGAACTTGGTTAACTTACACTCGAGAATCCACAGTTTTACTATAAGTGGCAAATATGTAACCAAAGACCCAGATATGAATGAAATGATTGATGGAGGTCTTACACTCTCACACATGTTGAACATTTTTACAAATGATTTGACAGTTACCATATTCTAAAATAGTTGAACTTTGATCTACATTCACAGTTTTGCAAAAATGTATATTATACCAAAGAAAGCTTCAAACATTTCCTTAAGCAAACTGAAAGGCACTTTTGTTCTTGTTCAACATGCTTGCTAATCCAATTTTAAATTTGGACAAAGTGTCTCATCCATTCTACAAGTCAAATCTTATAACAGCCTTAAGGTATATTGTAATTGTGAGATTGTATCTATGACATGTATGTACGTGCTGTACGCGTGCTTATGTTTGTGCATGCGTGTGTGCACTGTACATGTGCGTGCTTAGGTGCTGGCACCCATTCCTGAATCCATGTTATCGCCACAATGCCTCCTTGCTCCATCAATTAAACATGTTGATATTACCTCTCGCCTGATGTGAGACATTTAGGCGGGGTGTGTGGGGGCACACATGGGGTGCAGATGGGCGTGGGACACGGAATGGGTGCTTTCTGTCGTCGGTTGCTATATTGCCAGGATGAAACACATCATTAATTTACATGATGCCTTTTTAACTCCCTGACTGTCTGTGTGCGTCTGTCTGGAAAGTCTGCGCTTATTGTCTCATGTAGCGAATTTAAAGAACACGCGACAGAAAAGCGAATAGCACTCTCCACACGTAATCATTCATCTCCCCATTGCATCCCTCTTTGTCCTCTTCTTCACTTCCTTTTGTCTATTCCCTTATCGCCTCTTCTTCCTGCTTCCCCGTTGTTGTCCACCTCCGCCTCCTTGCCTACAGATGCCGTGATCCATCTGGTTCATCAAAACACCAGAAGTGGGTCACTGTCATGAGCACATATATGCTCAGACACCAGACACACACATGAATACACATTCCCCCCCCCACTCGCCCCCACTCGCCCCAGCCAAATACAGTTCACCCAAACATGCATTCCGTGACCAAACTGTCTGACCAAAAACTGACCAAATATGCGTGCAAGCACTCGCACACAATCAAGCTCAGCGCACGCAAACAAAGTCAGTCTGACAAATTGAGATTTGGTTTTAGTGGCTGCATACAAATAACAGTTTCAATTCCAGCGCGTGAATATCAACAACTTCATTTTGCTTTTATTTGTCTTTTTAGGATGCCACCACCACTTATGGAGGCAAAGAGGAAACGTGATCGTCTTTATCCGTCGCTTATCATTTGCAAGCACTCAACAAATGATTGTTTTTCACTTTCATGAACAGCATTATGATCAATTCCCTTCATTGTGCTTCTTTTGCTTGAATTCCCAGTGCTTATAACCGACCGCCTGGTGCGGTAAATAAACACCATTTGTGGTTATCTATTTAATGCACGCTTCAGATAAGTAAAAGATGAAGGCTTTTAATAAAGAAGAGAAGGCGTGCCGACAGCTACAGTGACTCACATAGCCAGTGAAGCAAAACTGAGTGTACAATGAAATGTGTTTGGAGATGTGACGGAAGCAAACAAGGCACATTTTGTGCCTGGAGAATTACAGACATTAGGATTAAATTTAATCAATAATGACGGGTGGTGGATTTAGAGAATGTGGACAAAAACAAAAATCTGGGAGAAAAAAAAAAAAAAAGCTACAAATCATATCTGGATCCTTTGAAACTCTTTCAAACTGTGCTCCCGTGATTCAATCTATCAAATGATTTCTCTCTATCTGCTTAACCGCCACTTTATCCCTCTCCTCGCTGTCGGCAAAATCACAGACACGATAGATCACGCGAGCGTTTAAGATGGGATTAAGTCGTTAAGGGACTTATCCTTGTTTTTTTCCCCTAATTTTCTTAACTCATTTTCCTTTTCGATCTATGGCTGCGTCTAAGTACTTATCAAGTTTGTCCTCTTTGTTTTCCAGCTGTGCACTTGTCTTTGCGTGTCAAAACTAGAGCATTTTTGTCACTTTGCGTGCGCGCCTGAGCACCACTTTAGGATTTTTTTTTCTTTGTCCTTTTCGCCTTTCTGCGTGTAGGGGTGGGTGTGTGCTTGGATGCCAGGGCGCATGTGCGGTCTTAGATGTGCATGTATGTGTGATCGAGATGGCACTTCGTGACAGCGGCTTTGTTGATTTTTTTGCAACGATAAAGACCTCCTGTGGTGCTCAGTGTAGCGAGAGCCAACACTGAGATTCCACTCATCTGGATCCTACAGCACAATACACATCATATGACATGTGGGTGCAGTAAGTTATAGTATTGATGAGTGAGTTTCTTGACTGCAGCTTGCTGCAATGAGGAGGAAAGTGCAAACTTTGGTTAAGTACAAAGAAAAAGAGAAGAAGGGTTCAAGAGAATCTGAGGTCTACAGTACACTTGTGCAACCTCAATGTGACGCTAATGGTGAATGTTAAGATGCAAGCAACAACAACAAAAATGATACTGGTTCAAATTCTGAAAAAATGTTTTCCCAAAATAAGTTCAGTCCGTACTCAAACTAATAAAATTCAATGTTTCCAGAAACGAGATTTTCTCCTCAAGTAAAGACTGACAACTGAACAATAGTTCAGTAAAATAAACAATAAAGTCTCCAATGGTTTTGCTGCAGCTCTGTACCGCAGACTGTTTGTAGACAGGCGGGGTAAAGGCAGGACAGCAGGGCAGCCAGTTAAGAAAAAAAAAAAAAAAAAAAAAAAAAGGTAGAGAGTGAAGGGGAGAGTCTGTTACATTAATCAGAGTTAACAGACAGCACATGTGCTTCCGTTAGCCCCACTCGAGCACGCATCACAACACACGGATCGGCACGACATGGCATGGCACAGTCAGCCAAGAGAGGCCAGAGGAGGTAACACTGGCTCAACTGTGCGTGCCTGCTTGTCTCTGCACGTTCTCTTTCTCTGCCGCTGTCCAATTTGTGCAGGAGCCCATACGCTTCTTAAAAGTGATCCTGCTTTTGTGACCTTCATTTGCAGCCGCCGCAGCCAGTTGGAATTAGACGTCATTATATCTGACTAGATGGCAACCGGCGAGGCATCGCAAACAACAGCCCTCATTTGACTTGAGCTCTTGAACGAGAAGAAAACAAATGCTCTCACGAGGAGTTTTTTTTTTTACTTTGTGGTGGATCTAATCTGCAAGCAAACTTTCAAGTTTATTGAAAGGTCTCTCTAGGATAGCGCTTGACACCATCAGTCCTACGCAGAGGCCTTTTTGTGTGCTGTGGAGCTGGAATGCTTTTTCTGTGCTTGTTCTCATCACTTCCTCGTCCTGAAATAGTCACACACACACACACACACACACACACGCACGCACGTGCAGACACCCACACGCGCACCCACCCACACACACAAATAATTCTAAAGTAAAACTAAATCAAAGGTACATCTTTGTGTGGACCCTTTTTGACAGAACAACTATATTTCAATATCTACCTACTTACCTACTGACCTACTGACCTACCTACCTACCCTACCGAAAATGAACTAAAGATCTAGGAGACAAATACAGAACACATGAGAGGCTGTATTTCTCTTCTCAACACTCACTCACTTTTACTGCAGCCAATTAATTGAAGCTTCCCAACAATATCTTTCAACTGCACTTCTCTTTGTACGTGGATGAAAACTCGTTAGATCCGTATAATTGGAGTCAGACACAACAAAAACAAGATTGTCAAAGCTGCTCACATAATTCAACTTTATTTTGTTGGAAAAACATACAAATTGTAGATCGTCAAATGCTGCAATGTTATCAAACATTTAATGATAAGCTTGTTTTTGTTTTACTTGACATATTTCACATAAATATGACACACGTGGGAAAGCAACTGCCGCTGACCTTGAAATGACCTCTGCATTATAATGTAATATCGTCACTTTAGCAGGCCCCAGACAACACCCGTGCCAATATTGCACAGTAATCCCTATGCGGTCTTTCAGTCATTACTGCAGATTATCATTCACCTGATGAAACACCCCCCACCCATCTCCCTCAAATAATCTGTCTCTGCCCTTCATTTTAGAAAAGAGGCAGGAAACATGGAGGAGGAACTGTAGAATGAAGAAGGAAGCAACTCCCATTAATACTGACTCGAGTAAAAAGAGACAACACATGTGGCAGCCTCATTCAGTGGCCTGCTGAGGTTTTACTGAGGAGGAGGATCATAAAAAAGGGAGGAGTGTGTCTGGCTAGCAGCCATCCATTATTCAAGGAGGCGAGAAGTGAGGGAGTGAAAGCGAGAGTAAAATGAGTAGTGCTCAATGGGACATGTGGTCTCTCTTGGAAGACTTTGCCATGCTCCAATTCAAAATGAATTCATGGAGGGAGGGAGAAGGAGGTCAAAAGTGGTTTTGCCCCCATTGTTGGGTAGTCAGAAGTTTGGAAGAACAAATGACTCCTCCCAACAGATGCTCATCATCCTTCCTGAAAATAAGAATGGTGGATTTGTATATGTAAATGAAGCACTCGTCACTGGTCTCTTACAGAGAAATAACTGAGCAAACAAAGTTGTTGCAAACAAAGACTGTCAATAACGTAACTCTTGTCTGCTCAATGGCATTGAAAAGAACACGTACTATTGCACATACAACACAAGGTTGCCCGTATGTAATGTGTGTTTTTTTTCCCCACTTTTAGATAATAAATAAATAAATAAATAAATAAATAAATAAATAAATATCCATGTAATTTATCCAATCCCAGATTTTGTAGACATTTATTTCCTTGAATTAATTTTACTCTTCGGTTACGATTTAATGAGAATGACTTGGGATGTTTTAATTCCAAGGAGAGAATTCTATTATTTATTTTCTGGGGCAGCGGGAATGATTAAATAGTAATTAAAATGGCAATGAATGAATCAATGTATGGAAGAAGGAATAATAAATAAAACAATTTCCGATAAAAGAAAGAAAGGCCTAAAAATTTTATATATTGTATATTGAAAACAACTAAGACAGAATACAGGAGACAGTGCGTGAATATGTTATGGCAAACAAAATGCAGCTTCTCTTCACTAATGAATGAAATGAAAGGATATGGATACATGCTGTGGCGTGCTGTAGCCTTTGAGCATGTGTACACAAAAGTGCATGTAAACGCAGGCAATTTAAAGTCATTGTCTCAATTGTCCTCTTGGATTTGTCATGCGCATGTTTGCTGTGATGTGAGCAAACAGGAGTGATAGCTGTCTGAAAAAGGAAAGAGCTAAGTACACAAAAGCGACTTGCATGCGTGTCTATTTATGTGACACAGGGGAAAAGCGTCTCAGTGTGGAAAACCCTTCATTTTTGCACACAGCAGGATGTGCTTTATTCTCTTCCATTTTGCTCTCCACATGCTCACCAATCATCCTTAAAGTATACGTCTTGTCCCGTTACATTGTGTCTACTCGAACACGCACACACACACACACACACACACGGCAAAAGAGGTAGGCGTAATACCCCTCTTGTCTCTCCTCTGTTGGTTCTAGCCCGACTACCCTCTGACTGTATTTCTCTCTCAGCTGGAGGTGGACGTCTTGTTCTGTTACGCTTACTGTGTGTGTTTCAGGTCCTCTGTGGCACTTGACAGGAGAATGGGGGTAGTATCAGCACCTGGCGCAGAACAAGAGGTGCTCAGGCGCTGCTGAAAACAACTAATCCCTCAGCTACAATTGCACTGGAACACGATGCTAACAAGCTGGGAACATATCAAAAGTTGAATATTCACTATGATAAGAGCAAACTCACCTTGCTTGGAATTTTGAAGGAGGCACTTGGGGGGAAGTTTATACCATGAGATCAATAGTAAAAAAAAAAAAACAACTTGTACCACTTGGTTGAAGTTTTGACGCAATACAATAAGAGAACACTGTGAATCATATCAACACTTTTGTATGTAAATCTGCTACATAGCCCTTACAAATATCCTTGACATAATGATACCATTTTTTTAATGCACTGCCGGAAGGATCAAAAGTTATCGCAATGGTGGTTTTTGGCCTTGTTGCCTACATGCAGAGATTTCTCCAGATCCTTTGAATCTTTCGATGACTTTATGGATCGTAGAAATCCCTAAATGCCGTGCAAATATATCTTGAGAAATGTTCCGAAACTGTTGCACCATTTGTTCACACAGTTCTTGACCAAGTGGTGAACCTCAACCCATGCTTGATTGTGAACAACTTTTTGGCCTATTATGGCAACGGTCCAGACTATAATCCGCTTTCATAGGTAGAATCGAAACCCGAAGACGAAGGGTGCCTACAATACGGGAACAGATGTTTCAGTCTCAATCCTGACAGCACACGACCCTACTTTGCTGAAACCAAAGCGTATTTTACATGGCACATTAGACGTTGGCGCTGACTATGTCATGGATATAATCATCTGTTCGGGGCAATTGTCACTTTACTCTGTGTGAAAAGCTTTGGCATTTTCCATCCATCCATCTATCTTCTGTACCGCTTGTCCCCACGGGGGTCATGGGCGTGCTGAAGCCTATCCCAGCAATCATCGGGCAGTAGACGCGGGACACCCTGAACTGGTTGCCAGCCAATCGCAGGGCACACAGAGACGATCAACCATCCATACTCGCACTCACACCTAGGGGCAATTTGGAATGCTCAATCAGCCAACCATGCATGTTTTTGGGATGTGGGAGAAAACCAGAGTTCCCGGAGGAAACCCACGCAAGCACAGAGAGAACATGTAAACTCCACACAGGGAGGGCCGGCGGTGGAATCGAACCCGCACCCTCAGAACTGTACCAATGCGTCACCGAGCTGCCCGCTTTGGCATTTTATCAGATCAAATGGCTTAGTCTGAGCTGTTCATACATCATAGAACACTGGTGACCCTAAAGGGTCAATACTGGATTGATGGGGGAGACACGATAAATGCCAGGGTCACAAGTTAGTTGGTGCAAATACTTGCTGGTCAACACCAATCTATTGGTTTCCTTTTGGCCCAATTTTGGAGATATCATGGAAAGTTGTGCTAAACATGATGGCAGAAGTGAAAGGCAAACAAGGGATATATTGCTTTGAACTATGCTTTTTGTGTGTGTGTCCATCTCAGCAGCCCACCATTAAACCTTGGTGCCAGTGATCTCCCAGCACACCGGGATGAACAGCACTTAAATGGGCCTGTTAGTACGCCGCCTCGTCTTTGCCTCCCACACCAACTAGCGCATGTGGAGCTGCCCACAGCTTTACACTCGCATCGCACACTGGCTCTGTTGTTTTTTGTTCTCCAACCATACCTCCCCCCTTCCCTACCCCCCACCCTAAACCTCCTCCCATAAATGACGTTGAAGTATTCTTAGTAGAGATTTAGCAGAGAACATCCTCTATTTTGTTTTGACCTATAGGAATCCAAGCCAAGTGAAGAATAGAGATGAACGGGGGTTGGGCTGGGGTTCAAATTTGACTGATTTTGCTCTTGTGAAGCTTAAACAGACCACCGCAGAGCGAAAGATGTCCATCTCAAAAATCAATAAATAACATTGAGTTCTATCCGAGTTAGCTCAATGTGAGACATAAATGGATGGTGAGACCTTGTGGGAGGAGGGAAGTGGGGACAGTCTGTGTACGGGCACATAATGAATAACGTTGGCGTGCGTTGTTCACCATCCATCAACAGGACACGATGCAAAATTAGAGCAATTTCAAGAAAAAGACAAAAGAAGTTGGAGGGGAATAAACAAAGTTGACTTAGGAGAGCTATAAATAACAGAGATGCTCGATAATGTTTTTTTGGTCCACTGATATGATAAGCGATACCCTCCTGCTTCTCCATACTGATATCACTGACCAATAGTTTTGTTTTAAAACTACACACTATAGATGTATGTACATATATATAGTTTTGGGGATATTTCATATGCTCATTTACTTGGAACAGATGACATGAGCAAAGACATAAAAATCAAACACTGCAGGTAGAATAATTTAAAATAATCATGTCATGGTGTCAAAAAAGTTATGAGTGAGGGTGAATTTTTTTTCCCCACACAATCTCCTGGGGTAGCTCTTCTTCCTGTGTAAGAACTCTGGCGCTAATTCATATTCTTAGCATATGGTGCATCATATGGGGACATGGGAGTGCCACCTGACATTGACAAGGATATAAAGCAGCACACCATCATTGCCCTTTTACGTCTGCCTACTCTATCTTAAAACAGATGGGTGCATAGTAAACCTGACAGCGTTGACTTATTGTCTTGTGTACCCGTGCAGCATAAGGAAGGAAATAAAGTGAAACAGATTCAATGAGTAATTGTATGTGCTATCGCTTGTGTTGCTTCAGTTATGTTGTGTTCAAAGGTAGTCACAAAGAATGTGTGCTGTTAAATGGATGCCACCTCTGTCTATCTATCTAGCAAAGTTTGTTTGTTTGTATGTGTACAAAAAAAGAAAAAGCCTTCAAATAAAAATATAGTTCCAAACCATGATTCTGAAATGACTGCCTACCTCTTTTATCTAATGGGGCCGTGGGTGGATGGGAGAACAATGAGGATATATCAAAAACATCCCTACCTTCATCTCCTCCTGTGCCTCCATGCAGATCTCCTGGAAACATGCAGAGAAGTAGAAATAGCAACAATGTAAACCGTTCAGTTGAAAACAAAAAGTGGCTTCTTTGTCAACACATCAAACAAGAAACCCAACTCTGAGGTAGCCAGGTAGGTATTCTCGATGTCTATATATAGTTGGCCTTATCTGTATTGTACTTCTTGGAGTAAATGATCAAAATATCATTTTATCAGTCAATCAAATGATCACAGTTCCATAAGAACGACCAGCCATCATTGTTAAGAGAAGACTCAGAAGAAGAGAAGAAAAAGTAAAGCATCTGTAAGTCAACTAGATTCAAAGTGACAAGACACCAACGCCACGATGTGAATAGTCACTTTTATCAGACTGTTTTGTACTTTTGATGTTTTGTTGTGATTAACCTTTAACTTTTGTGTCACCGGGGGGGTAAGAAATCATAAAAATGAGACGAAAAAGCTCATTGTACTTTCGTTAACTGTCATCAAGTATTAAGAAAGTATTAATATTACAACGGTATGAAAGAGTGTTCCCTGGACTTTATTAAAGGTTCTATGATAGTGACAGTTGGAGACTTTTTTTTTTGTTCTATTATTTCCTGTAGAAAAGAACTGTTGTGAAATCTAAACAAACGTGTTTGACCTTTGAAGCTGTACACTCACGTCCTCGGATTGAAGTCTTTAGATGCCGTGTCCTCCGTCCTATTGGCTCAAAATATCAAGTAAACTTTTCAGGATTTAAGGTGGGTGTTAAACTGATTAATAGCTCTTATCCTCGGAGGTTAATGTAAGGCTAAATCCCTTAGCGTGATGTGCACCATATTAAACCCATTTGATGGAGACACTGTTCAATAGATTAATCAGTCAAGCTTATGGTATTAAGCCTATAGACTATACATGATGGTGATTTCCTCTGACTAGCAGCCATACCATAATGAAGTTGCCAAGTAGTGTTTACACTCAGTTAATCGCCTGCATTGTATCGGTTGAAGACATTATGTCGCATCAGTCAGAAAACGTGGCAGGATTGTGTGAGAAGAGCAGTAATACAAGCCTAACCCAGCTTCTGTTTGGTATGTGTCTGTGCACGCTTTCAGGGTATTTATCTATCAGCTCACCATTAGTGAAGGGAAAGCATCACGCCAAGCCAACACTTGACCCCCACATTAAAGACCTCTGGCTAACTTGGGGCCAGCGGTCACTCCTATCAGATGGTCCGACTGTATGCCAGACATGAAATGCCCTCTCAGGCCATCAGAGGGAAATGGAGTGAGAGGACACGCAGGAGACAAAAACACACAGAGATAATAAGACTAAGACATCTCGCAGACACGGCAAGGATTTATTTGATATTAAAGAGTTTGTCATGTCAACAGCCACGTGTGCTTTTGCACTCACACATATAGTCAGCTCAATCAAAAAGCAGGTTTCATGCTCACGCACACTAATAGCTCCAATGCCCCCCTACTGTCTCTGGGCTCTACATTTAAACAGTAGAACAGAGATCCTCAATCAGCGGCTCACACACCACAGATAAATTAGTAACTCTCTGTGACAACGATAAGCAGGCCTATCCCTTTAGATGGACGTGGATATAAAAAGCCTGATTTTGCATGACAACTATCCCTCCCGTGACATTTTGTCCGTTTTAGCCCTGATTGAACTATTAATCACTCTAATGTGAGAGATGGCAAGCTGTTTATGAATTCATCTATTCTGCATGGGCCGCATGCCCGAGTCGTGACAGGAGAGCACACCATAGAGCATGTCAGCACAATCGAATAACCTGTGCGGAACAAACTGAATTTAGATGCAACAGCTTCAGGACACATTTGTTTTGGCAAAAAAAAAAGAAATGTTGACACAAAATGATGCCTCTTTTATGCCTTGTTAAGAAATGGTCGTAAATGTAATTACTTCACGATGAACATGGATGAGAACATTCAGCACAAACACGCACACGCTGGGACCATCCATATGGAATTAATTGTCAAATCAATCATTTATGTCTTGAGCATGAGGGATTATCAAATTTCAAATATCCTACATCTTTCAGTCATAAAATATTGTACCCTATAATACATTCAAAATAGATAGTTAGCATCCAGATTTCAGAATACAGTCGTGTAAAACAGACGTTTCATGATTTATCTGAATTATTTGAATAGTCATGGATAATCCTTGTAACTAACAAACAATCAATAGTGTGACGATTAACTACATGAGTGTTTAGAAGCAGCTCCAATCTCATTTGTTGAGATCCGCCGATTATGCTTGCATGTGTCGCTCGCTACATGCACTGTTTGGGTCGTGTGCATTTAATGTATTGTCTCAGAAGTAATGTGGAATTACGGCCAGACATTCCTGCGGGGGCTTTTAGAGGGCCAATCATCTCATGGTATTAGACGAACTACAAATGTCTTCAGACAGATTTTTTTTTTTTTTTCTGCCTTTTTGCTGTGATATCAATGCCCTCAATTCTTTGTGGCTGACCAACCCAAACCTGTGTCCAAATCTGGGTTAATGTCACCTTTTGTAACAGAAGAACGAGAGAAGGGAAAGAGCGAGCCATTTGAAATGATTTCATTCGGGTTGCATGTCATGCTATTTATGGAGCCGCCAATGAATCGTGCAGACTGGGATGCATGTTGCACACACACGCACACACACGCACACTCAAGTCTAGCCTACCTTCCGTGCTTGTTTATCTTCACCCGCAGGAGGAAGGGACAGCTGAATGTGACTGAGGGGGCGAAATGCTGCAAGTCAGGCAGACAGCAATCAGACCTCACACCCTGCCACGGTAAAGAGGGTTAAAGGGGACGACTTTGAACTCTTTTTCTCTATGTTTCTCTTGGCCCTTTGGAAACTGTAATAACATCAAATGCCCCTGCAGCAAGGGCACACAAGGAGTTGCACACAGAAGCTACTGTAGTTTTAGAAGGCATTAAAAATGGATCCTGTATCCATTTTGTACAACAACAAAAAAACCTTTTTAGTTTATTCTAACTAAATGTTGTATGGCGTGCCCTGGTACATATCTTCCATTGGTGTTACCATTATTTCGATTTAGTTCATCTATGTTTATTTGAATTCTATATTTTAATTAGAATAATAAAGTTTTATGATGACAAATATTTGACAGTGTTTTGTTTTGATCAGTCTCAAAAACAAATTAACCTAATTTAGGGAAGGTGCATCCAGTGTTTTAGGGGCACTGTGCCTGCAGGGACTTGGCATCTATTGAGTCTGTTTCCGGCACGCTATGTGGGCAAGTGTATAATGAAGCGTGTGTGTGTGTGTGAGTGTGTGTGTAGGGAGGGAGGGGAGGAGGAGGAGGAGGGGGTGACAGGGAAAAGTATCTGTGTGCATGCATGGATTTATGATGGGGGGGGTGAATATGACCCACAATTCTAATTCTTTTTTTTTTGGCATGAAATGCCTAATATTATCACGCTTGACATATTTGTGCTGGGGCTAGGCGACAGTATGTGGGACAAATCAGAGGTCGATGGCATCAAACTATCACGGGTATGTAGCGGGATCAGTTCCCTCAAAGGCTCAGACTCCTGAAGTTCTTCAAACCCGCAAATTCAAAATGAACTGCAACCCCACTCATAATTTTACTGACTTGACTGCACATTTACTATAAGAACTCCCTCATTGTCAGAGATCCAAATACAACTTTACGTCATTGTCTGTGACACAGTGACTTTCCTGTTACATTGTCTCATTGTGTTTTTGTACTTGATTGTGTTTAAGCAGCGACTCAGCAGAGCTCATGCGGTCTGCTTTCATCCTTGCTGTTCCACAATTTATATAACCCATGAGGTCAAACTCAAGCTGGTTTGGGACTTCTTTGGAATCCAAAACTATTTTTCCCATAGGAAAAAAATGGAAACTGACCAATTCAGGGTCAAATTTTAAACACCATTAAAAGTCGATTAACTGTATAGGCAATGTTTGTGAATTGTCATAGAAGTCTATAAAAGTCTAAAAATTGTCTTTTCTATACAGTTTAACAGCATTTGAGTTGTAGCTCAACATCCCTTGCTGAGGGTGGTCTATCTTTTATTGCAAAAAAAAAAAAAAAGTAGCAAAGTCCACTGGTAATACAAATGCACACTTGTGAGGCGTAACGCATGATGTCATTCTGAGGCACATTTTCCCTCAAGTTTTGTTAGAAATTCCAGATTGGGTGACCTCAGGAGCTTTCAACTGTTCAGATTTGTTGAAGGAGGCCATATGTAGCAGTTAGCATACTGAACCTTCAATATCGACCTGGGATTGCCTGGTAGCTCCAGGGTGTTTCACCCTGTGTGAACTCAGAGAATCCCTCACCCACTGTGACCCAACAAGAGAAGCAGTATACCAAATGGATGGATAGAAAATTTAAATGGCATTATATATCATATATGTTTTTTTTAAGTAGAGTATCATTTAGCGTGTCGCTGCCAAACAATAAATACTGAAGGTTTATCCATAAGACACAATTGAACCAAAAGCCAATCTACAATAAATCTCCCAAATGTTTAATCATCATCAATGAAAATGCCTCAACCCATCTGTGATTTTCTAGTGGACAACAGATGTGTTTTTGTTTTGTATTAAATATTACAGAATGTCATAATCAGCAATCTTCTTAGGGGTAGGCTTTATAGGGTTTTGGCACAATAAAAATGACCAAATGCATTGACATCTTTGCCATAAATAAATCCCAGCATTAAAATTTGGTCAAATGATGTACTGATCAAACATGGGTTACTCAAAACTTGAACAGCTCACTGGTCAAATAATTTGAAATTCAAATTCAACGTTTGTTTTCAAAAACAAAAATCATCAAAGATACAAAGCCAATGTATTTCAGGATGCAAGACCTTGAAATACAGCTGAGACCAAAAATGTGAATGCCCTGAAGGATGTGCAGTTCAAAATCCAAACAAAAATGGTTTCTTTTTCACTTTTATACTCGGCATTGTGTTTAAATCCTCCATAGTGTTCAGCAAGCTACACATCAGACCCTTCTCTCTGTTTTCATCTTCAACAATCTGTTGAGGAATCATTTTTTTCTTAATCCGAATTTTTTTTTTTTTTTTTTTTTTATTACCATAGGAAATAATCCGCTCCGAAATTTGCTGCCATGCTCTGTACAGAAAACAATTTTATTGCGCAATATGGCATCGCCTCGCTCAGTGATCAACAACCTTGTTTCTCCAACGGACCGATACTGATTCATACAAGTGCATGCTTTTCTGATCTAGAAACATTATCCACTTCAAAAAAATAGTTGGAGTGGTCTCGAGGGATATTCTATTTCACAACACAATGAGACAAATGTAGCCATTGCCCTGTGCTGATATAACTATTTTTAGAACACCTACATATCAACGAAGAGTAAAAGAAGTTTACAAGTAACTTACCTCCAGACATACTGATCTGGTCATATTGTTGGAGCAAGCTGGACTTGGGCTGATCATCACTGGCTGAACATTTACCCAACCTGCCAATAAGCACAAGACAATTATTGGCGTGCACGGTTCACCGAAAGCCGCATAGTGATTACAGATTTTAGCACGAGTTGCCTCATGCTGCCACGTGAGACTATCAGGACTTGTGGTCTGATTTTTTTCATTTATACACTTTATGAAAATCTATTTTCATGTCTGACTCGATTGGTTTGCTCAATTTGCTTGACTGCTGACAGGTTTCATGACTCTCTACACGGCTGCCTTCCTGCCCGCATGACTGCCTGTCTGTCTTTCTCTGTCTTTTTGCTTATCTGCAGGACTATTAAGTGTGCGTGTGTGTGTGTGTGTGTGTGTGTGTGTGTGTGTGTGTGTGTGTGTGTGTGTGTGTGTGTGTGTGTGTGCGCGCACTGAATGAATTTGCATGAGAGCCAGTGGGGTGACCCTGCTCTCTCACGCCAAGGCTTCTGAGGAACAAATAGGACTAGTCGGATGTCGTGACAGCACTCACATCAGTTTAAATAAGAGTGCCGTGCTGCAGCCGTGTGTGTGTGTGTGCGCGTGTGTGTGTGTGTGTTTTTGGTGAGTGCGTTAAAGCAAGCAGTCAGGCACGCATTTAGTCCAAAAAGCTTTATGAGGCTTTGTGTGTGCCTGAGTGTGCCTCTGTGTGTGTTCAACCAGTAAGCATGCAATATCTTTGGGAGGTTTGGTAAAGAGGAAGAGAGCGATATTAACAGTTTAATGAGCTCGTCGACATTGACTCCCAACACGCACACCCAAACACACACACGCAAAATGTCAGTCAAGTTAAAGCATCCAAAAGAGCAGAAGGAACAGGTTTGCTCGGTGAGACCAAGCAGCCTTTTGAATAAATGAATGCTGTCATGGGGTTAAACAGAGTTCACTTGCACATCGCTGCAATATGAATGAGCACAGACCACAACAATGACCGACACTTTTGGCTTGGTTATCTTGCCTGGGAAGTCTTTCACACATGTACTAAGAGAACATTCTGCAAATATAATTGAGTTGACTATTTTTAGGCTCTGTACTTGTCAAATAGGACACATGGGTTGGGTTCATAGCACATATAGTTGTGGTTGACATTAAAAGTTGAAAGGAACAATGGTTCATGAGAATGTGGGAGAGTCTTTTTTTTTGTTTTGTTTACAAACCTACCTTTGGGTTTCAATCTGGGCCCAGAGTTCACCCGTTCTCTCATAAAGTACTTCTTTTGTATTTGAAATTATTAAATACTCTAATCTGTCCGTAGATGTGAATGTCTTTTTGGCTGTATGTGCCCTGTGATTGACCTGTGACAAATCGAGGGCGTACTCCCTCTATGATGAGTACAAGAAAAAACACAACAGATAGATAAAAGTAACTTATGTGATTTATTCACAAAAGTTATTTTCCACTCTCCATCATAAGCAACAAGAATTCTCTGCCAATGAATTAATGTAATGCAGCATAATCATCTTTATAGGTTTTACAATATTGCGGTCCGTAAAAGTGGTGCTCCCGTGAACTCAGTCAGGTAGTCTGGAATTAGGAAGTCCACATTGCCTGTGAGTCACCATACAGCCTGAGGCACAACGACTGATAAACAACAAACAAAATGTGCGTCACAGAGGCGGGACAAGGGAAGTGGCATGCGATGGGCGCGTGCATGAATCTTACGCTGGACACATTTTACTATACGTTGACTCCCACAAGGTATTTTTGACTCGTGTCTTCCACCCTGGAGGTGTGGGGGGGAAGTATTCTTTTGGCAAGGTCACTTGCATGATACAATGTTGCCCATGCACGCATGCACACACACGGACACACGGACACAAAGCTAGCCGCCCAAAGCAGCTACAACTCACAGCCAGACAGAGAGAGGGAGGGAGGGAAGACTGTAGAGAGCGAGAGAGAGACCATGTTGTATGTGCATGGCTGGGAGTGAGCTGGCTGTGAGACATAATTATGGCAGATTAGTGAAGCCACACTGAGAACCTGAGTCGGTGCCGTCTGGACCCACAGACAATGATCTCTTGGATCACACCTCAACTCACACACACACAATATTCACTGAGACATGGTGAAGTGGAAAAACATACATATCCGGTGACTGCATACCCTTTGCTCGTAAATTCCAATATGAGTAGTATGTTTTCAGTCTGTCAGCACTCCATGAATCCCATGAGGTACCAGAAACGTCAATATGATGAATGGACGAGAGGAAACGATGACAGGACGTAATGACCGGCGCAGTAATCAAAGTTATGTTATCGACAGTCACATTCCACACAGGATGAAGGCCTGCTTTGGTGGTAAACTTGTATCTAAAAACAACTGGCATGATGTTTGTTTAAACTCAACATCAACTCAACCATAACCTTGTCAAATCTAAATACCAGCCCTGCCTATTTGATGCAACAGGACCTGTGTTGAGGCGTGCAAGTCAAGGAAATGGCCTTTTGTACTGCAAACTAAACAATGCTCTTAGGTGCTTTCTTAATTCTCCTCTCTGGGCACATTTATTGGTGCTGCTAAACAAGTCTAGCTACACACAGCTATCCAGGAGCCATGGCCATGAGCTCAAGCAGACAAAGGAAATGAAGGGGCACCACTTCCTGTGGGTGCCTGCAAGAATAAAGGCCTTGTTTGCACAGGAGCACAATAAACAAAAGTACTTGGTAATTTGATAGAAATGTGATATACAAGGTAACCGGATCTTAATATATCAATACCCTTATCCTTTTTTTGTTGATGTTAACACAATGTGAATGGACACACTTAGTTATTAACTGGAGATCGATGGTGGTCTGCTTCCAGAATGCTGTCAATTCACTTGAGTGAACCAGATGCGATATACATTAAATGCAATATAAAGTAGTAGGTATAAGTAAAGTCGTCTTTGACTTATAGCTGTTGATTAATAAACCGAGTTTTGCATTAGATAGAATGAGAGAGAGGGAGAGATAGGTAGGTAGATAGGTAGGTAGGTAGGTAGGTAGGTAGGTAGGTAGGTAGGTAGGTAGGTAGGTAGGTAGGTAGGTAGGTAGGTAGGTAGGTAGGTAGGTCAGTAGGTAGGTCAGTAGGTAGGTCAGTAGATAGATAGATATTTGATTGATGCTTAATTGTGAGTGCCAACCACTTTTAACATGTACAGATGTGGCAATAGATGATATTGATTAATTAAATAATACATATTATATTCGAAAGTGCACATATTTGTATAGTGAACTGTTAAAAAAACAACCTTTAAAATGCAGCCACGTCTTGACAGAGGAATTTAAATATTGCAGAATTTTCCAGAGTGTGTGTGCTTCTGTGCGTACGTGAGTGCGTGTGTGTGTGTGTGCATGCGTGTGTGTGTGTGTGCATGCGTGTGTGGGCAAGCAGCACTTCCAGTCTGTCATCTCAATCTGATCTTTATCACCCAGGGCTGTCTGGCTGAGGTTATCTCACCAGTGGACCACCCTGGCTGAAGCAAAGGAGTGCACCACAGCAGTGCATGTCCGCCGACACTCACTCATGTCTTTGTTTTATCTGTCATTCATCAGCATTCATTTGGCCGTCATCCCTTATGTACAATGTAGTGTACTCTTGATGATCATCTTCGTGTTTTATTTTTTACCTTTGTTTTTTTTTTTGGGCTATTTTCATTTCAAATATAACTACAATAATAACCATATTTCAAAACTAACACTGTCAATCACATGTGAACTGTATTATCTTTTCAAGTATAGAGTATTAGTTTGATTTGATGCTTTACTTGAGAAACTGATTTGGATTCACCAGCTGTCTTTTGTACCAATGCCAAGATAACTAAACTGTCCCTTGGCTGAATTACGCTTTAATCATGGCAGTAGTGTCACCCCACCCCCCCCTAAATACACTCTCAGCCAGAAAGCAAATACAAGTGTTTCCTCAAGTGTCATATTAATAGTTTGGTGTTTAGAGGATTTGTGAAATACAGTTTTTTTTCTATCATGGCAGTGAAGAGAGCAAAAAGTGGTTGCAAAACAGTAAAGTTGGAAGAATCTAATCTGTGAAATTGTATAAATTTGTATGAACCCAAGGGGAGCAGTGGCCCACTACCTACTCTGAATTCTTCCAAAAAAGTTTTATTTTATTTCATTTGGTGTGTTGTTGACAATAGGCTCACTTTCCACACAATAAGGTAGTAGCTGCACCTGCCTAATCTGCTTTTCTATTGTTTGCAAATCTAATTAACTTTGATTTTTTTTTTGTTGAAGTTTCTTCAAGGTCGCACACAGTCGCAGAAATGTTCGAAAGACACTCGTCATAGTTGTTATTTTTATTTTTTTTGTCAACGTTCACTAACATCGCAAATACTCGCAAACCTTTGCCATTCAGCGAGACCTGAACGTATATTGTCGAGTAGTGTACACCTGCTGGTGTCAAGCAAAATTGTGTAAATTTATGTAACTCCCTTCCTGCATCTTGTTAGATTGTGCACATGTAACCAATTTTGCAAATACACTGTGGAAACTAAAAATAACCTTCACATGCCAGCTTCTTTGTACAGTATGTATTTGCAAAAAACTGCAACTTTGCTTCTAAACTTTACAGCTTATGGAAACTGGCATGAGCTCACCCTCGTGAGGCCCACCCTTTGTATCAGTGTTGGCAGTTCCTTCCTCAATTCCACGCAGTGAGATAAGGACTATATGTCCAGTCGTGAAAAGAGTATGTTCCAATCTAAAAAAATAGCAGAATTACCTAATTTACAGTCCCGATTTACAGTCTTTCAGTATTTACCAAGCAAAACTATGTGAACAGAAGTGAAATAATTGTACCGAGTTACACAATGAAAAAATGTCAGAAACACATCTGACGGTGTCAGTCACACTTGAACATTATCAGCTAGCTTCAGGTATGGCTATCGTTCCATTTCACGTCCCAATCACAGCATGGGTGGCTCAACCATCCAGAGTGTTAAAAAAAAAAAAAAAAAAAAAAAAAAAAAGTTAAAGTCCGAATGATCGTCACACACACATCTAGATGGATGAGGTGAAATTTGTCCTCTGCATTTAACCCATCCCCGTGTGATTTCGATCCATCCCCTGGGGGAGAGGGAAGCAGTGAGCAGCAGCGGTGCCAGGCTCGGGAATCATTTGGTGATCAAACCCCCCAATTCCCACACGAATAAAAAGATTTGTGATTGTTACTCTTGAAAGCGTTTCACACTTACCCTCATTATTGGCTCAAACCAAATTGGAACATATTAAGGGGGAGAAATACAAATAAAATAATTCTTAACTCAGCACACAACAAAGGATAATAAGCATTTAAGTGACTGAGGAATCAAGCTCACTAATGGCAGCTTATGTTAATATGTGTGTGTAAATGGCTTACTGTTTTACTTGGTACAGATTTCTTCTCTTGACAACTCTTGCTGCTCCTTGTTCTGTAATGTGGGAAAAAAAAAGTGGTTTATCTTAGCTTAAATCTCTTCTGACCTGAAAACAAAGAACAAAAAAAGAAAAAGAAAAAGAAAAACAAAAACAACGTCTTAGTGAGCAGCTGTGTTTGGCAGTAAACATTAATTGGTGGATAAGTACAAAAAGCTTTTCAGACTGTGTCGGGAAATATGACCTCCATAGCAGTTTGCAATACAAACAGCTCCAAGCTGAGCAGGTACTCCCCCCCCCTCTTAATTTTAAGGGTCTGTTGCTTCAGTTCTGCTAGTTCTCTTTGTCCTTCATCATCTCCCGTGTTTAGGGTGTGTGTAGGATATTTAGTAGGCATCACAGCGGTGAGCCCACCAATATCCTGTAACCCCCTCCCACTCCCAGCACCTTTTGCATCCTGTAAAAGAACAGCATGTGCACGCATGCCCCCAAGGCCAGTTGCCAAGGATATGAGAGAAACAATAACGGCAACAAACACTGAGTTCAGACAAATAAAAAATCCACAATGCGTCATGAGAGTTAACAAGCGTTGGATTGAACAGAGAGAGTTGACCTACATTGTGTGTAATGTCCCCTAAATCAGCCTCTTTCCATTGATTTGTTATGCTAAAATCATTGAGCATAAATGTTTCCAATGTCAGAGGCATGAAATGGGATGTTAGGACAGATGATAAAGGGTGATTATGGACTTTTAGACAGTTGAAGAATGAATGAAACTGGTATTTTTGCCCAATACAAAGTTAAGAATGATATATCAGTAATCAATATATATTATATAAGAGAATAATGTTCAACAAAAGGTTTGTATAGTGTACATTCTCAGTCATTCATTTGAATCAAGTTGGACTGGCCAATGACCAAGCTCATTCCAGGTCAGGTATGTGATCGACTTCAATTTAGCCATTGCACTACTTACTTCCAATACAAGAAACTTTTTCTACATGCAAAAACACGGCGGTGCAATGGGTTCACCAGTTCAGATGTCAATGTTGAGGTCTTCTGAAAATCTACCCAAACCGGTATAGACTCCCATCACACACTGGAAAACAAGCTAAGGGTGAACAGAATCGTAAAGGACAAAGCAGAGAACATCCCTTCCACCGACAAGGAGCAGACTCACATCATCCTACTAATTGTGGGTATCCAAAGTGGGGCTTTGTTTAATCTGCCAAAAAATGAGACGTTTCTCCTAAACCTGATGACAAAAAACAGGATATTGGTTTTTCAGAGAAACCCAGAAGGATTTTCTTCAAACATAACCAACCGATCCCTTTCAAACCCACTAACACCCTCAGACAAACAGTGAGCAGCTTCTTCAGGCTCAGAGTCTGCTGCTCATTAGCATCTCAAGAATAAGAAACATTCTTTTAAGGACACCAAAGTCCAATTTCTGGATTGGGAGCATCGCTAATTTTAAAAAGGTGTAAATGACGCAATCCATATTTCTCCAAAGAGAGCGAGAGGTTTAAATCTTTGTGTTTGTTGAACTTTTGGTTGTGAATTCATATAAGCTAAAAGCAAATCATCCCTGATCCTCTCCAATACAAGGTGGAGTGCATGAAAAGTGAGTCACAAATTGTCAAGTATGCTACAAAAGTTTACAGGCTGACTGCACGGGGCTGGAATGCATATCTGCTGAGGCTAGTTTAGCAGTGCTGGGCTAAGCTGCATGCTGTTCTCTTAAAGGCTCTGTTCTCTACGATAATAAGAATGAATGGAGAGCAGCTGTTTGGGGTCTAAAGTCAAACATAGGAAGCCCAGTTTAGAAAAGAATGTGTTTGAAATAAATGGCGAGGAACATGCCCAAGGCCATGTCGCTAGAAAAGAAATAGTGCCTGCTGCAAAGGAACCGCAACATACTATATATGTGTTGTGTAAAAAAATGGAATTTTATGGAATACTCCAAATCCCGCAAGCTCCCTCTCGCACCCGCTTCAGTCGCTTTCATTCTACTATTTGCTGCACTATCTCAGTTTACAAATCAACATCGTGCTGCCTATGTGACCGCTGCCTCGTACCACACGAGCGGTTTGGGGGGGAAAGGAGCAGAGGGCACTGAAGGAAAAGACCGAGAAACGCAAGTGAGACAGGGGAGGGTGGGATGAGTTTCACATCAGTGCAATAAGCTTCTACACATTCCTCAGGGGCTGTGCATCCTGTTCTTTCAGCCCCTTCCAACCTCCAAGGCTCACACATCATGCCGCACGTACACACGTCTCAAACCCTCCGCCCAAAACTGTGCCCACTTTTCCTCTGGTGTACTTCCTTTGATCCATTTTTTTTTCTGCTCCGCCCAGTACGAGTGTTCTTATCACTTTGGCCATTCTGAACTCATTCATGATAAAACATATCAACATATTTGGAAAGGAAAAGTTGTATTTACACGGCCACCTTTAAAAGTCTAAAACAATATATTGTAGAACTTTTATGGACCAAGTGTTTTCCTCCTTAAGTGACATAAGCCACGTTAGGGGTCCGACCTTTACATGTTTACCACTCCCTACGATCACAGTACAAATTTGGAGGGACATAGTCCAACTAAAGAGGCTTTTGATAATAATCACAGGCTCCAAGCACTTCTTGTGCTCCCTCAAGGTTGAGGTCTGGGGACAAATCTGTCTTTACTCAGCTTTTCCTCATCCATTGCAGGCCTTTTGGAGCATACAAAGTCCAATGTCATGGCAAATTGTAACTGTCAAAGACAAACCAACTACAAGCTGTCATACATTTTCCACATGTGACATTAAAAAAATGTGTTGTTTTCCCACAGACGTACTTCAACAACTGGAAGCTGTTCTTTCTGCAGAGAATAAAACGAAGCCGTCGTACACGCAAACGTTTCTTGACGACCACAATTGAATGCGATACTCAAATGGCCGCCTATTTTCTCTTTCCCACAGAGTTACTTCCTCTATCACGTGGGAGCAGACATGTCTTGGGATAAGGGACTGACCTTTGACCCAGATCCATCATATTAATTCATATTCTGAAGGAATGTGTTGCCTTTTATGATTTAACTGGCACAAAATAAATGTGGTGTGCTTTATTAAATCTGTACATTTTCTATTGTGTTCATCCTGTTCATATGCTTATCTCTCCGCTCACCCATCACGCTAATGAGGTCAAGCACTATGGAAAATGGCTGGCTGGATGGAAACGTATGGGAAGCACTTTTCTTCTCATTATCACTGAATGGCAAGTGAGCCCACGCTGCCTCCATGGAAGTCAGGCAAATGAACCCCTACACCATCAGTGACTCATGCAGTAATGATAGCTTAATAATAATAAAATACTAAGTCAGCCCAAAGAAACAACAACAAAGAAGTCATGTGCGATAACTTCAAAATCAGTCGACTGGTTTTCCATTGCATTCTTCTAAGAGATGTGTCATGCAGAAAAGCCTCAATGTATTACGGGTAATACCAAGCAGCAAAGACAGAAGATAAAATGGTCATGCTCAAGAAGTAGGCTCATATTTAACATTTATTTTTAATGTCATTGCTCACTTGTAAATCCTCATGAATGCCACCCTTGTCTTTCTTGTTATGACTCAGTGTTATGCAAAGTTAGCTTTATCAAGATGTGACTTGCAGAAACAAAAATCACATATCACCTCATGAGGAGAAGCGTGCCTGAATATGGATGGATGGATGGATGGATATAGTTTTACGAGAGCAAAGCAGTATTTTAGTCAATGTTTTGAGTCAACCAATTTTATGAGAAAAGGCCTGATTAAAAAGAAATTATTTTTGCAAGCTCAAACTTGTACCATTACAAGTATGACGTCGGAATTACACGAGAAAATATTTGAAGATGATAACAACTATGTGAACAAATAAGTGCTGATTATCATTTTAGTTACACAAGAAAATTAGTTCACATTACTTTGTAGAGCGTGTTTCTACCTTTGACGTACTGCTTTCACAACGTCTTCTCATTGATTTACTGATGACACATGATCAACTTGTGACATTGCTTAAGTACACATGTATACTTAATACTTAATATACTTAATACTTATAGGATCAAACCGACAACATTGTGGTTGGGACCAAAAATATTATTTGGATTATCTACTTCATTAAAATGCTTTGAAATTTAATTGTATGAAACAACCGAAATAATACTGCAAAATGTTATGTTGAGTCAGATTAATTTGTTTACGATGAGTTATATAAAAGGATTTGTTTTTATTAAGATGTTCTGTTAAGTTTTCGGGTTGGCAACACACATTGTGACAGTGACAATCAGAATTGAACTCAATTTTTTTTTCTGTGAAGACACAATTCTTCTTCCAGCGATTAAAAGAGATTGTGTAGATTTCCCCAATATTGTTGCCAATTTGGACGACAGCATAAAGTCAAGCACTTGAATGACTAAGTGAAAAAAGTTACTTTGGCAGTTTCTGCTGCTCTCATGACTGAGCCCGTCGGCGGCGGAGAGAGAGAGAGAGAGAGGATCATGATGTTTTAACATGTGCTTGTTAAGCCTCAATTATTGAGTCAGGATCCACACAGCGCTGCAGCACGACTGACCTTTTCAACTCGGCACAGACGAGCAGGGTTTGCATGCATACTGGCATACATGCGCCTGCATGCACGCACGCTCCATATGGCACAATTAACCTTTTGAACTTCAGGCAGACACACAGTCTGAAGCGCGCACGCATGAACATACAGAGACGCACATGCTTAGACTTAAATATACAACGCTGCATGCTTATGTTAAAGACTGTCAAATAACCCCTTGATCGGAAACCTCCTTAAAACGCCACATGACACAAAAGCTTTGATGGGTGAGAGCGGAAGCGTCGGGACTCTCACGAAAAAGAACAGCTGCAAGCATGGGAGGGGCAAAAAAAAAGAAAAAGATCAATTGCCTCCAACTGGATATTTTAAAGATTAGGACTATTTCATCAAAGACAAACAAAGAGCAGAATGCAATAAAATTGTCATATTAGAACATTGACGACTGTAGATTTGCATTTGTAGCCTCTAACTTTTATGGTCCTTAATTAGAAAAATATATTTATTTAAAATGCATGTAAAACACACAATATAAAAGTTGTATGCTGTGCATTTTATTGGATCCGCATGCTGGCTGGTGCCCATGTGCCATACAGCATACTGATTTCTAATGAGCTGAGATCAATCGGTCATGTGAAGAAACCACACTTGTACGAATCCATTTGTTCCCCTCGCTTCTCAAAACCACCATGCACATGAGCTGTCCCAAGATGTCAAGCAGGGTAGATGTAATAAAACCATCTGCAAAAATGTTTGAGGTGGAGTGGTGACAAGTTGCCTGGTGATTCTAAAGTCCAAAACACAAAATGAGTATCAACTGACCTCAGTCTGGAGCGCCAGATCTGCTTTGTGGAGTGACAATGATTCCAAGGAAGCTAAGGTACCGGCAAGAACTAATCTGAAATCAACTGGCACTTCAGAAACTACGAGAAAATGTGGTAGTACGTTATGCTGTAACAGGCTGGAATCTCACAGTGCTCACAAAGTCCCCCCAGTTCAAAAAGGCATGTACAAAAGTGTCTTAAATTTCCCAGTTACCATCCAAATGACGGCTTGGGGAAAAGTGCAATGGTCAGACAAAACCAAAGTTGACCTACATTGACCTATTTGGCATCAACTCGACTTGTCATGTTTGAAGGAAATAATTAAATCTAAAGATAGCGCAAAAAAATGCATCTGCAAAGACAACCTTGGTCGTGGAAAGACTATGAGGTTGTTGTTTTTGAGTAAATTGAGTGTGACCTAGTCAGACTCCAGACCTCAACAAAGAGAAAAGCTTCAAGTTACCGATCAGCAGCAAATAATCTTGAAGGATTGAGTTTCAGTAAAGAGGAATTGTCCAAAATCTTTCCTGAGCTGTGAACAACTAAAAAAGTTGCATTGTTTTGCTTGCCAACAAGATTTTACGTATGTTCATCTATGGCACAGGTGTCAAACTCCAGGCCTGGGGGCCAGATACGGCCCGCCACATCATTTTATGTGGCCCGCGAAGACAAATTGTGCATCAAATCCGTGTGTCATTACTAGAATTGCAAATTGTCTTCACTTTTAATAATGTCTTTTTTTTTATATATATATTTGACAAGTTTTTACTCGTCTGATTTGAAAATGAGTTATTTGTCAGTTTATTTTGTTGCTTTTACTCAATATAATATGAGGTGCTCATATATTTATTTGGGTTGACAGTCGTCATGGCCCTCCGAAAGGAGCTATGACTACAATGCGGCCCGCGAAAAATATGATCTATGGGATCAAATAGTCATTTTACTCAGAGAAATGCACATTTCAAAACTTGCACATTGTGTTTTGATGCATTTTTGACTGCTATGCTGTCTATTTCAACAAACCAGAAAAAAAAAAAACATAAAATGTGCATTGTTAATTTCTTCAAAAATAAGCAATCTTCAAAACATATCAAAAAACTATTCCCCAACTGTTTCAGCTTCAATAAAACAAAAATCTGATCCCAGCTCTTAGTTTGATCAAACTCTGTCCTGCAGATGACACCTAACCAGTCTTCCAGTGGTCTTATGTCCCAAAGTAACCTCACCAAAACATTATCTTACAAACAATCTCATCGTGAGTTTATTTGACTAACTCCACAGTGCAGACCACTCTAAACACATTACCTCAATTTGATTAGAATCTTTCCGCCTGTTGGCCTCCTAGTAGCCCTGCTCCTCAAGTCTCTTTGTCACTCACGTCGCTCTCCCTGCCTCCTCCGCATCCCGTGAACTCCAATTATGGAAACCGGAGATGACAGTAGGGCCGGTGGAGCAGAGAGGTGACGGTGAGAGGAGCCATACAAACTGTGGAAGAATTAGATAGGCCTGCGTTTGTATCTGCACAGATAAGTGTTTGTGTGAACAAGTGAATGAGTCATTTGATCATCATTGGGAGTTCTCAAGTGTGGCACAGTGAACGTACAGGACGCAAGTGTCTATCCAGCTCAGGTTAGCTTTGACTTTGATTAGAAGATGTCGCAAGGGACAAAAGCAAGACATGGTCGTTCCTAGTCAAACTTAAAGCTTTTTGGAAATGCGTCATACAAAATCAGAATTTTTTTTCCCCCATACTTATGATTCATATCCACAATTTATTATTTTAGAAACCCACTTATACGTTTTACTTTACTTTAAAATGTTTTCAAATTTTTCTGTTGATGTTTAATGCTGTCAAAGTACATTTTAGAATATTTTGTAAGATACTTTTTTCTGATTTCCTTTTGAATGTCCTACGCAAAGTCCTAATGAAACTGCTATGCCTATAGATGTTGTCTTTGCTCATGTGAAGCACAATGAGTCGCCTTGACGTGTAAATGTAAAACAAGCACATCGGGAACCAAATGTAAATCCTGAAACCGTGTGAAAGACGTATTATGCCCCATGAGCCCAAGTCTTACGCCGCTATGCAAAAAAGTTCCCTCAGTCTCATTTGTGTTGACACAGCCCACAGTAGACAGCAATTCCATACCCTCCCACCAACGCTCCAAAAATTGCTGCTCTAAACACGGCTGTTGGTGTTAACTTTGCTTTAATTCTTGATAAATGGGGTATTTTCAAGCAAATCATGTCACACACACACACAAGACTTCTGGGAACTGTTTTCATTTGTGATAAAATGCCACAATATGTCTCCTCATTAAGGATTGTACCTACATGTACAGTTTATTTTTTGATGGAACTGATTCATTTACTTTCCGTTATTTCCTGTGGGATAAATTGCTTCCGAATCCAATCATCCCAGAACAGATTATATACGACCTTAGAGATTCTCTTCACTTTTGTTTAATAGCCTAATGTCCCAATACTTTGTCTGCAATGTCCATGTCTGTTCACTGTTAACTGTCAGGTTGCACCTGTTTGGAGATTAAAAAACAGCTGACTGGAGGGAACAAACTGGATGCCCAAGTACTCACTTTCCTATGGTTTCCTTTATTGTACTTAGAGGAAGTATTAAAAGAGCACAGGGCAAACTGAAAACATAAAAAAAATGTGTTGGAAATAATTAGGAAGTTCTTTTGAGGATGTCCAAATCGTAAAATGAATGTAATGGTCAGAGCGGACGGTTCCCTGGCTCTCGTACGAGTACAACATAAGGCTCACACATCGTACCGAGATCCTTTTTTCCGGGCTCGTTCAGAATGGGGCCTAAAGCTCAGCCCCCAAGCTGGGTCTTCAAGGTCACAATCTATGTCGCTTTTGAAGGTCGCTCAAAGTTCATGACACGGGCCTGACCATACTTGGCTGCTGCTGCTTCTCTTAAAGGCTTAGAGCTGAAATTTGAAATGATAGAGGGAAAGGAGAAAGAAGAAAAAACAGCATCTGGAATGTTCATTGGTTGCAGCTGGGCATTGTTGGAGCAGTGTGGAGGACCTGGGCTCGCATGTGTGTGAAATATGGATGCGTATGAGGAAACAGGAACTTGACATTGGGACCACTTTATTGTGTTTGCTAGTATCAATATGTGACAAGCTACTGGGGCGCCATCTGATTGAAAAATAACCTCAGTTGCTAAATATTTGAAAACCAGAGGTTGTCTATTCAATAGTTTTCAATAGTTTGGTTCTGATACTTATTGAGGTGGCATCAAAAGTTTTTTACCGTACTTTAGAAAGACGAGGAAATGGCTCCTCCAGTCAATACGGCGGTTTGCCCCTATATTGAGTATTTTAACACATTTCCTATGTTGTCAGTTTGTCACGAGGCATTTACAAGGCCACTAAATACAGAAGTACTGTTGGATATTGTCCAAGTGTCTAAAGATCATAGACAAACAACCATCCACACTCACAAATGTACTTTGTAGACTCTAATCAAAGTACAATTACGACAAAACAGAGTCCATCGAATACAGGAACACTCGATTGTGATACATTACGAAAGGTTATTTCTATTGCGTTAGTATAAAATAATTGTTTTCAGAAAACATATTAAAACCTTAAAAAAAACCAGTGCATTTGATCTCATATGTGCAGCAGACTCAGGGTCAAATGTACAATCTGGGAAAATAGTGGCAAAACTAGAAAGGCCAACGAACGTTGTTATTCTGATTGGGTCAGCGGAAGCCTTTTCTGCAGTCTGTAATCACTAAAAGTGTTTGTCGTTCTCATTTCCACGAAAAAGAACATGGAATCATTTAGATTGAAGAGAGTGATAAGCGGAGTCACAGAGTGAGATGGAAATCCATTCTAAATCCACCTGAAATGATTTGGATTAGCAGTCTTCATTCATTTAAGATGAGTATGGCACAATGGCAGATGTCAAAATCACACTTTGGCCAAAAGTATTGAGACATCTGGTCGGCAGCAACTGAACATGGAAGATAACGTGGAACACACACATACACACTTCTCAGCGCACGTATCCCTCCTTCGCTTCTTGCACATCGTCTCCTGCTTTGCTCTGCTAACCTCAACCAGCAGGTTTACAAAGAAGTGCTTTCTGTGCGCCGCCAGCAATTCCTGGAGGGCATTCAGGCAAACAAACCCAGCCAGTGCCCGCTGTATGACTCATGAGAGGCAGCTACTAAGACAGCAAGCGAGAGAGAGACACAGAGAGGCAGAGAGAGAGAGAGAGAGAGAGAGAGGGAAGGGGGTAGAATTTTTAATACGAGGGCAAAGCGGAGTTTTAAGCCGTTAAGAGCCGATGAGAGGGGGCAGGTTGGGTAGGGAGTTCGAAGGGTGAAGAGAAGGAAGGGCGGGATAAGAGATTAACAGAGGGAGGGGTGAGGCAAGAGAGACTAGGGGATGAGAGAGCAAAGGAGAGAAGGAGATGGGGGCAAACAGAGGGCAACCTGCGCAAGCTTGCATGCACACGAGAGGAGCAGACAAGCACGCAGCCCTGCGAGGAGGCACGAAGAGAGCAACATAACCCCCACCACTTCATTCCCTCATTCATATATATATATATATATATATATATATATATATATATATATATATATATATATATATATATATATATATATATATATATATATATATATATATATATATATATATATATATATATATATATATAAAATGACAAACATAATGTCAGTGAAAACCTCCAATATAGCATAAATTGTGAGTAGATTTTTAATACAGTCGCTAATTGAAATTGTCAAAATATTCCATTAAATATTGAGTTAGAAAATAAATAAAGAAACATTTAGATAAAGTACCAGTTCTAATTCCATTAAATAACCAAAACACTGGGAATGCTACCCCAGGGTCTGTACAAAATCATTCTATATTCCATTTTCTACATTTTATATTCTCTTGATTGGTTTTGACTTTTTGCAAGTCCGCAAAAGTCCACCACGTCAACAAGATGTACTGTTGTGTTGGGACAGACGGCAAAGCCCCCCCCAACCCCCCCGCCCAACCGCATTAGACACGGCACTCACGTCATACCCCACTGGGTACGGCTTTGGGTGGGTAGCCTAAAAGGGTGTGTGATGGGGTGGAGAAGGGTTCTCTACTGACAGAAAGGACCCAATAATCACACCATGAATTCTCTCGGCAAGCTCTGGGAGTAGTGTCACGGTGAGAATATTTGAAAGGATTTTAAATAGTTAACATGACAGCTGCATAGCTTATCATAAATAATATAGGACCGTGAAGAGGAACAGGATGGGAAGTTCGTGTGTTTGCCTCCAAAAATATCCAAATACTTTCTTAGTTTGTTTGTCAATGTGCAAAGGCACGCAATATGTTGAGTGGTAATTTCTTTGAGGCATTCTTGATGCAATCAAGTTCATGTTCTGTTGGAAACATAAAGTTTAGCGACAGCTAAATATTTGTTAAAAAAAGAAAACCTTTTTGAGAAATCAAATTCTAGTTGTATACTTCAATTTCTTATCAGAAAAAAAAAGTTTTGGGGTTTACTGGTAGGCTTGAATTAAGGTGGTTTATATGAATCTGCCAAAACATTGTGTGTTCAGTAGAATATCTAAAAAAAAAAAAATGAATAAGATTTTCATCACCAACATGTCACATTAAAATGACACACATGACAGCATAATTGCTTTTACATTTTTTATTCAATCAATGTTACATTAAACTAACATAAATAAACATTTTTTATGAACAAAAGGCACACAAGTTCAAATATAAACAAAGAACGTTTGTACAATTTGTCTCAATCAAACTTGTCTACAGTCTCTGAACACACGATAGTGTGTGTGTGAGAGAAAGTGGGAAAGAGTGAGAGAGAGACAGAGAAGGAGAGAGCGAAAGAGAGTGAGAAAGAGAGATAGTGTGTGTGGGAGAGAGAGAGAGAGAGAAAGGGAAAGAGAAAGAGAAAGAGAAAGAGAAAGAGAAAGAGAAAGAGAGAGAGAGAGAGAGAGAGAGAGAGAGAGAGAGAGAGAGAGAGAGAGAGAGAGAGAGAGAGAGAGAGAGAGAGAGAGAGAGAGAGAGAGAGAGAGAGAGAGAGAGAGAGAGGTTTCATTGCTGCGGCCTCAGCATGAAAACTTTACACTTCAATTCCCCCTTTCGGAAACTAAAGCGGTGGGCGCCAAGGCAACAACGCCAACCAGGAACAGTTGCAACTTCGTATGAGTCCTCCGCCTGGAGGTTTACAGTACGTCGATGTCCATTTGGAAAAAGTCATTCTCAAAACACTCGTCCACTGACCGGGTTGAACAGGCCCCGAGATTTATGTCCACTAAATAGAAACACGCAACACGTCGACTTGAAACTTGAAAAAAAACAAAAACGTAGAGGCCAGCTTCTGGGAAAACACACAAGGTTTTTTTTTTCTTGGTTTTTTTGTTTTTTAATTTGTTTTGTTTGAACAAACGGTGTGGTCCGAGTTATTGGAAGCTTGAGTTGGTTGCTTGCTGCTCCCTTGAAATACTCAACTCAAAAATGCCAACCGTCTACTACGGTGTGACTTGCGATGCAATTGTGTTCATTTACAGCCAAACGACTAAGGGATAAAAGATTAAGGGGGATAACATTTGATTTTCTTGAATGATCTAGTTAAGTTTACGTGGTTTAAGACTTCAGCCCAAGCACGGCTGTTGCCAGCTGCCATCCACCTTTGAATGCTCAGTACGTTTACATGCACACATTCATCAAGTAGTAAGTTCTGCTCTCCGTGTACTGGATGTAGACTCTTGTGAATTTGATGTGATCCAGTTTTGGGTAGAGTGAATTGGAAAAGGAGTTATAGGGGTTTCAATCCAAATCCAATGTTTACTTGTAATTAATAAGGGTGTTATCTCGTATATGTCAATGTGACAACGCACTGAGTGAATGACAAACTGTTGCTCCTCAACGGTCCAGTTGTATCCAGTTAAGTCCGGTTTTGACTTGCCTGTGGTTCTTGACAACAGAGCCCAGTCCCGTTGAATCCACTTGAGAACTTAGCTTGAAAGTGTTTTTGCTTTAAGCCGTTAGGTGAAGTTAAAGGAGGCTAACCACCTGAGCGGCCGAAAAGAAAGTATCCTTAGAGGGCTACCGTGCTGGGTACCTCCTCATAATGAATGATGAAGTACGGGTAGCTCTGGTCGTCGTTGAAGATGACATAGATCTGAGGGTCAACCCAGTTGTCCACGCAGGAGTCGTACAAGTCACTGGAGGCGTCGCGGGGGTTGATGGGCGGCGGTCGCCGCATCGAAGGATTTCCTACAATGAACCTGCACAGAGACGAGGGCATGTGGAGTGCATGTCGACAATTAAGAGCATTACGTGGTTTTCAGACGAACCGCTGTCTGGAGAGTTGCGGAATAATTCAACATCTAGAAGGAGATTCGTCTAAATTTAATGACGACACGGCTGCCGCTCTTTTGTGTGCCTAAGGAAGCTTGAATAATACAAGCATCAGAGCATGAATCTTATGCGGTGAACGTATATGAATTGAGTCCATGCTACTACACTATTTGTTTGTGTAGGCCCTAAGGAGCCGTAAACCAGAAATCTTGGCGGCGCTCTCTGGGGTTATAAATAAAATAGATTACATTGAGGATATTTACCGCCGTGCACCTTCAAAGCATTAGAGAGAATGTCAGTGTACAGTTCACTTGACTTGAATGACTTGACTTTGTGGTTGGTGGTGGTTCTTTTCACAGGCAGGAAACCTCCTATGTCAACAATATGTCAATTTAATATTTTCTACTTATTGATAGTTTTGGGTCAGTCTCCATGTGCATCTGCAATTCTTTAAATTACTGATCAATCTAAAGTGTGGAAAATGTGACGGCGATATGAGAATTCCGCACGACGGCATTGATATGCATTACGTTATACTACAAATATAGTTTGCATTTTTAAATTAAGTTATAGGTGATTGTCCCCTACACCTAACACCAAAGAAAAAAAAAAATCCACGATTTGGATTTGATGGTCCAACACACACCTGCCAGTGAGCACTTTGGCCAGGAACATGCAGTGGACTCCTTTGGCAGAGCGCTTGGAGAAGTTGTGCGAGTAAACGGCCTTCCGGGCGAAGTAGGAGCCCTGACCGAACATGGTGGCGTGTTTGCCGCAGACCCGAGGGTCAAAGTTGTGCTTGCAGATGCCTTCCACCACGTCTGTCGAGGTGCCGTGGAAGAGGTGACGCTCGCTCAGCAGCCGGTCCATCTCGGACATACGCCTGGACATATACTCCTTCTTCCTGTTGGAGTGGACAAAGAATCTGGGTCACACACTGACATTAAATCATTTGTGTTAAACGTCACATGCTGATAGACAAAAGCAGGTGATAAAGCTTGAATCCCAAAGTTGTCATCACCACCGTGTTTGCTCTAAAACTAGTAAGAACATTCGGCCTAATCCGTTTCTTGAGCAACACACGCACACAACTCGTTTGATGCAAGGGGATCAATCGGGCATGCGCAGGGGAAAGCCAGCTCGGCGGTGACCCTGGCATGACCTGCTGTGATCCCGCAGCTTGGGACCTGACACAGATGGCCACGGCATGCATCCAAACAGCCGGGCGTGCACACTCACACAAAACACACACACACACACACACCCTATAGTTTGCTACCATTAAATTTTATAGCGCACTGTGCATTCCAGATTGAGCCTTCACGCCTACCCGACTGCAAATGCACATACAATTAAACACACACGCCATGAAGGATTTTTCTGTCAAAACAAAACAGGGGATGTAATCAAGCCATGTTCAGAATGGGGCCTCACTCTCAGAATGACACAACGTCAGTTATTATGAAACCCTCGCAGTACCAGTCTGAGTGTGTGTGTCACCGTTGATAGGACCCGCCCTACCACCGCAGCGACTTGCCCACTGCGCTCACAAACGGAACATCACAGTCACCCAAACATCACCCCATCCGCTTTATTCGCAACTCCAGCTTGCTCTCACGAAGCCCAACCGGCGCAATTCTTCCTCTTCCCCCCTTTGCAGCGTTTCAAAGCCCGCGCTATGTAATCACGTCTCTGTGAGAATCCAGTTGAGTGTGAAACGCTCGTTGAGCACAGCAACAAATATGTGGATGAAAGGGCTGACGCATTTGATTTTTCTGGTCGCAGCAAAAGATGGAATTAAATTCAAGACTGCGTCATTATCATCCTGCACAGGTCAATGACAAAGCATTTTGTTGGATCTGTATATTGTTGCAGCATTTTCTAAATTGCTCTCAATTCAAGTCTTTCTTTCAATCCAAACTTTCGCAACTCATAATTCACTGATATATACTGCAAATAAATCAACAACATAGTGCTTCAGCTACCCAATAAAAATGCCCATTCATGGTCTCAAACTTAAATTTGAGAAACCATAATGTCATATTTTTCGCTTTGCTTGATTGATAAGAGTTCAGCAGTGAAACACATTTATATTCATCCTTAACCCGGCAAGAAATTAAATGGGAACAGCAGAGTGAAAAGGACTGATGGCGAAATCCACAACTCACCTTTTGTACTTCTCCCAGAGGAAGGGGTTTTGTACCCGGAGTATCTTAATGATCCTGAACTTGGTCTCCGCCACCGTTTTGTGGAACAAGCTGTACACGGTCCTATAGCTGCGGTCGTCGCGGGACACGGGCACCTGTAGGAAGTCTTGGCTCACTGCCATGGGCAACCACGTCTCAGGGAAAAGGCTTGGCGGGTTGGTGGTCGTCGGGGAGAGTGGCTGCGACGCCGGGAGATCCATTATTGAGGCGAATGAAGAAGAGGAGGAAGAACTAGACAGTGGAGATGAAGAGATGCCACCCAAAGTCCTAAAACAGAAGATATAGTTTGTTTTGTATTTAATTATATTACGTACATCATAACGACTAGGGTATATTTTATGACCTTCTATATACGAATTGAAAGCGTCATCGACGCCATGCTGCTTATGTTTACAAACGATCATTCAAGCCTCGGCCTTCCGCAATATCCCTCCGGCTGTCAACACCGACGCCAGTGTGGAACTGAGCCGAGAAAGCCAAACGGCAGACGAGAAAGCGACACAAATTACAGATTGCGGCACGGTCATGGAGTCAGAAAAAAAAACATTTTGTCTGTCATGTGGGTCACTATCGCCGATTTGTCTGTCAACTTTCTGCTCAACCACTGAAAATGCAGCCGGAGCCATCAGCCATAAGAACGTGAGCTGGGTTGTGCTGTCAAAAGATTTTGATCAATTTGACTCTAAATCACACTGACAGTTTTCTTCGTCCTGTCTGTCTGGTCTCGATCTCGCGCCGCGATCGACGTCTCGATCCCCACGGGGCTTTGAAGAATAGACACGAAGCCATTGTGAAATGAAACAATAACAAGGGACCGGTCGAGTGGAAAGGAGGGAGAGTGTCACTCAAACAAATGACCTCAACCTTTAAGCCTTACACAGACTAATACGCATGCGCACTCACACACACAAACAAACACACACAAACTTGTTTTGGACACTAAACCCTTGGGACACTGCATTCACTGGAAAGTCTCAGGAACAAAATCCCTCAGTCCAAATTCCAGCTCACAGTCACGTTTCACACTCCATTCAACCGGTCTGGAAACCATTTAGCGCCCTCCATCTTTCACTTTCTTGGCCGTACGCCTCGCTTTCTCACTTGCTGCCTCTGCGCGTCTTCTGCACCCACCATCTCATCTTCTTTCCTCCATCTCTGACACTCCTACATTTTCCCTTTTCATAGCTGCCAGGTCCTGAACGAACAGCTCGTTCTAATTCGCTCAGTGTGGGACGAGAACAGATGACTGGCGTGCTGCCGAGGACGTGAAAAACTCTGCAAATGAGGTGAGATGACACTTGTTTTGAATTTGGTATCACATTCTTCTGGACTATCACTGCAGCGAGAGGTGGGAGTCATCCCGCTACGTGAGAAAATGGCTGCGAAGAGAAGTGGGAGCTCTCAAATCAGCTTATTTCTATCCTTGGTTTCCTGTTTTGTTTTTTTTCCAATGAAGATTTTGTTTCAGATATTTTTCTGTTCCCGTCTCACTCAGTCAGTTCCACCTTTGCACTCGGAAAACAGCGTTGCACAAGAAAATTTGGTGACCTGATAAAAAACCCTTAATAGAAATTTTTTAACAGCGTACGTTTTGAGTCTCAATATGGTGTCTGTGACATGGCATTATTTGCATGGTAAACACAACAAAAGTTCAATCTTTTACTTACTCTAGGTGGGGTGCGAGCATCACTGAAGACATGAACATAGGTCGCTTCTTGATCTGCCGTCTGAAGCCAAACATGGCGTTCTGCTGGAAGCCCTCCCTGATGTTTAGGATATACTGGTTCTGGAGCGTAATGAATCGCACCTCCTTGAGACCTCTTAGAGTGGCCTTCTCTATAAGCTTCACCACAGGCTATTGGAAAGGAAGACGAGATGGATATGGAAAAGAAGATCAGTAAGAGTGTTTTTCTTTGCACAAGTCAATAGAGGAAAGGAGTGGGGGGGAGTCATTATAACCTCACACGAGGTTGATTTGGTTGGGAAAAAATGGCTGATAATGGCTGTGTAACAAGTTTTATTGTCATGTATTGGGATCAGCATGTATTGATTCCACCACGGCCGCTGGCGAACTGATTGATCGAGGCAGAGTTAATGTGTCTGCCCTCGTGGTCATGAGCGTGCCTCACCTCTGAGTATTCCCTCCAGCCAAAGTTGTCTCTGCAGTAGTACTTCCACACTGTGTGACAGCTAGGGGTGGGGCTTGGGTTTGTCGCGGGCATGGCGAGAGGATTGACGGGAGTGGACAGTCGGCGGACGCGATCAAACTTTAGGTCACAAACCCGCATGGCTCCAAAGTCCAGGGAAAACACAGAGCCCCTGAAACACACAGAAAAAGGAAAGATGTTCATGGAGACAAATCTCGATCATTTGAATTCATGGGGCATGGTCGCAATTCACAAAGTAGGCTTAACACGGTGTTTAAGAGCAACATGACTGTGACAGTGAGTCAGTCTGAACAAACATGACTCGTGCATTCTCTGGGAGTGAACAAATAGAAACTCATGAGTGCCATAAATAAAACACAAAATATGCACAGCATGTAAAGTGTTTATACACAATGAATCACATGGTGTGATTGATAATCTTTCTTTAGCCTTAATTTCGGTGAAGAAAAAGGTGTTCGGAATTTAAAACACTTCTGTATTGACTCAAACGTTTTCTTTAGTAATTTGTTTAGCTATGCATCCTAATTGCTAACATGTGTTGTATGATAACGGTATAATATGTGGCTTAATTGGATCCAGCGTTGCTTTTGGAACGACAAACAAAAGTCATTTCCAGTTCGATAGAGTCGTTGCTCAAAAATGCATTTAGCCTCGTGGATATTGGAAAAAAAATACTGTAGCTTACGCATAACCTCTTTTAAGCTCGCTCTGTCTCACGAAGTGCGGGTCATCACCTCATATTGGGTGGGTGTGTGTGAGGGGGGGGGGGCAGTCTATCTACACTAGTCTGCCATATGGCCTCTGGCAAACAGCGCTTCTGGGTCAGACATAACACTTGCATAAATATGGGCAGTATGTACATACTGGCACGCTAAGTCACAGACAGTCATGACGTGCGCATGTGCGAACCCAGACATACACACGAAAGCATCAAGAAAACAATCACACTAAATGTCCATTGATTGACAATGATGTAGGTCTGTCAAGTTAAAAGCAAAAACTGTCTGGTCGACTCTAAATGCATGTGAGAGGATGAAGGCGCTCAGCCATCTTCTCACTAAAAAACAGTTGAAACAGCTTTTTCAAACAACACACCTTCTCCATTCATGTGCAAATTCACTGGATCGTGTCCAGTGGGCCGACTTCACAAACTGCATTCCTGGTAAATGCGGTATCTGCCCAAGCAATTCTCATACTCAGCAAAACAGGTAAACCTCACACCAGACTTATTTAAATTTCTCGAGCAGGTAAATTTAGGGTTTTCATAAGCTGTAAAATGTAATCATCCAATCAATTATCATCAATTATGAAGCAAGGACTTGTTTATAACATTGCATGTATGAGTGTTGTGGTCCAATGGGTTCATTTAGCAGCCACTGCACAACAGCATGACAAAACAAGCTGTCGAGTCATGCCTCCACACACTTCTCGATCGACTGTATGCACTGCAAAAACTGCATATTCTCAATGTTTCTACTTGGCCGTCATGTGACTGAATCAATGTTTGCAAGAGGAAGTAAAACTGGAATTATTACACTAAGAATGTGTCAGTCAGGAAGAGCTTCATGCAAATTTTGAAACTATGTTCCAGTAATTTCAAAATGTTTGACGATGACATCGAAAGTGAATTGTGACTGTAATCGCGGACTGAGAAAGAGGAAGAAGAAGGATGCAGCTGGGTGAAAAACAAGAAATGCGGGAACATGCACAGCACAGGCGAGTGGATTCAGATAAAAGCACATTCGTAATTGTTTCTGTGTTTTGATTGACTGCTTCTTTCCTTTTGTTTTGTATGGAAGCCCTCCGGATGCAGCTGCACGTTCCCACCTCTGAACACATACACACAGCACAGTTGTTGTGTTGAACAACCATATTTTCAAATGTTATTATCAGTATACAGAGTGCACTTTACAGGCAGCCTTCCCGCCTCCCACATTCCCTTTGTGTCTCCCACCGTGTGGCCCTAACAGACAAATATTTGGACAGCAGTCAGGACACTCAGTGATTTTCATCGACGTTTCGCTGAGCTCTAGCTGCCCTCCCTTGCTCCTAACTGCTTTGTAATGTTCCAAAAATAAAATTCCGCCGGTTAAATTAAGTGCACTCAAACGAGGTGCTTTGGACACGAAGGCTAATCTAATGTTGGAGCGGGACTTTTTTTTGGCACTCACTCTGGCAAGAGCAGCTTGATGAGTTACACCAAATAAAACATCTGCTGACTTGAAGCGAGGTGTGCTAAAGGTGTGGAGGCAAGCTTTGAAGAACAACAACAAAAAAAACGGCCAAACCTGCTCTCTTCCCAAGCAGCTGAATGTTAATAGTTTGTACTGCGACGGGCGAGGCGATACTGTTGCTGGAAAAAGAACAAGCCTTCTCCCCGTGTGAAAAATAAAAAATTCAAGCAAAATGACAGTATTGGGGTGGGGGAGCTGTTAATCCCCATTCCCACCCCTGCATGAGCATATATGCTTTCTAATTTTCTCACAGCTACTCACACAGACAACCAAACCCACACAAGAACCTGCATACCAGCATCAGTCATGCCAGTGTGAACGTCACAGACAAGCAAAAAAAAAGCATTCACTCACATGCATTCTTTAGACAGATTCATGTACACACATGCAAGTCTTCATCCTGACATGCCCCGATAAAACAGTTAAGATCTGCTGACAAATGCTTCTTTCACACAAATATACACACAATACGCCTGTGACACATAAGTACACGCGCACACACACACACACAGACTTATGTCATGCTTTTCAATTTTAAAATGGGACACATTTTTAGAACCTCTACCTACAAGGCAGAGTGTGTAAATGGCATCTAGTTGTCGACAAAATTTTGAGAGGGCTTGGACAATGAGCAACAATCTGCAATGTTTTCATGTTGATTTTGATGGTTAGAACTGCCTCTTTTTTTTCAGGGTGACATTTTATTCATATAGTGAGGATGTTTTGACTAACACTAGTTCAAAGTGTCTATAATATTTCGACGAAATTTTGACTCAGCATAGCTGACCCGCATTTTTAAATGTGTCATTATTTTTAATACTGACTGTTTTCATTGTTGTTCAGTCCAAACATTGTTTATCTGACAGATAGAATCAAAACATGGGACATCACAGTTTGTTTCAGTTAACATTAATAAATAATTGTTGTCTTTTGGATATCCATCAAGGACATTAAGACTAACAGAGAGGCTGAGCTACACCTGACCTCACCCTGCTGATTCACGGTGTGCATGTACACACACGCACACACACCTCATGTTTGCACATTTGCAACAGCATAAACGCAAAAGACAAAACAATCTAGTTTCATAGAAACTTTATGACATAAATCAATGTGCCTTGACATCAAAATTGCACGCATGCACTCGGACACACACGCACGCACAGTGTGTGGTGTCAGGTCACTTTGCCCCTAGTCCTCTGCGACTCTTAATGTCAGTTAATGACAACCGAGCCTTTTATTACCTGGCTAACAAAAGAGCCCTATCTCGAGCTCTCATTCGCCGGCAAACGCACACACGCACGCAGACACACACACGCTTTGTCACGAGGTCATGCGAGAATTAGCAGGCTGTCTTTCAAGTCTGAAAATATGCCCTTATTACACACACGCATACTACAGGAAATGGTCTTGAGACATTCTGTTTTCTAGATCTAACATCACATGCTGTGTTCTAATCATGGCTAGAATTACAGAAAGTACAGACTGTATAAAAATTCACATGTTCAGCAGTATAGTGTTGTTAACTAACAACTGGCCTGCTGGGATTATTACAGTGTAACTTGTCCAACTAGAAGTGATGACGTCAACATTCCCGCTCACTGCTGACTTCACGGTGGAATAAGCAAACCCTTCCTTCCTGTTTGTCATATGGCTGGGATTAAGCTTTCCTGCGGATAATTCAAACATGGGAACGGAGTAGCAAAGAACTCAGACTCGCTTTGCGACACATAATAAGAATCCGAAACAAAAGTACAGCTGACAAGATGTTGCTATAACAACGGTCAAGCTTATTAAGTCAACTAGTGCTCTTGACCTGCCTCTTGGTCTTATCATTTGACTGAGGTAACCACAGTGACCGTCCAGGGCGTGCATACGTGCATGGTCTAATGAATAGACCAGTCAAATTGAGCCTTTATAGAACATCATCAAAGAGATGCGGCACCCGGCTAGCGCAGCATAAAGCTTTGACAGAACCAAGCGCTGAATTCACCAGAACTTTAATGAAGTCACAGGATCAACTTTTAAAATCGCAAAGCCACAATAAGCACATGATCATAAGATGCAATTTACCACCAGTCAAAGGTCAGTCCTGATAATAAATACTACACTTTTATCCATTTCAAACAAATGTCAAAAGTCGCTATAACCGCATGATAGAGATGAACAACAAATGACTTGTTTTACTACAATGGACAATAAGAATTTATTGACAGCTGACGATAAGAATTTATTGACCACTGAGAAAATAAACACCACATAATTAAACTTTATACTCCTACACAGCAAATCTTAACAGCTGGGTTAAAAATAATAGCAGCAACAATAATCTGGGTCAAAAATTGACCGACCCGCTACTTGGGGCAGCTTGATCTAACTTTCTACGATCTAGGTTATCAAACAACCCCAAAAGCCGGGTCAAATTGACCCAAGTTGATTACAAAGACTTTAAATTAAGATACAATAAATCAAACAATAACTTCAGGTCAAATTGACCCAAGTAGGTCCATTTTCGACCCATCTGTTTTTAGGAAGACTCGCTGATGGTGTAGGCATACACTCGCCTGAGTCATGTGCACCAAAGTGGCTGAAATTTGCTTTTTGGGGGGTGTGAAGTTACTGTGGGCAAACAAACGGGCATTGTGAATGAGCTTGGTTCTTGCATGAACATGTGCTTATCATGACAACGAGGGTCACTTGAACTCTCCAACCAGGGATGGGCAAAATGAGTAATACTCAATTAGGCAGTTCACAGTTTTGATGATTGTGTGGATAATTGATGAGCTTAAAGCAAATGAGGCAAAATTGAATGTGATACTTGGCTACAAAGTGTAAAACACAATTTGAGCTACATTAACGAAGACATTTGCCATGCAAGTCCTCGGAGGAGCAATAATATGCTCACTAAAACGCTGGCATTGAACAGGAAGAAGTGGAAGAAAAACACAAAGTCAAACCCACTGAACATTACTAAAGATGTAGTACCCGTTTGATGCAAATCATTTTATTCATCAATGTGTTGAAATCACTTTTTTGTCTTTTTTTACTTTTAAATGTTTATATTAAGTGCCAGTGTTCCAGACATTCCATTAACATAAAAATGATAACAAAAAAAGAAGAGTGATGGCATTTCCATGGCCGGATGTCGCACAGCTGTGTCCCCATCGATTATTACATGGAAAATTGATTTTTCACGTGTAGCTGTGCATCTGTTTCTACTTGTGTGTGTCTCTTTTACTGATATTGGTCATGGGTATCAGTTTGGAGAGGCAGGAAGTTACTTGTCAAATATCGGTAGAAAAAAAAAAATCTAATGTATCCCTAATTATTGGGATCTTTGTGTGTGTGTGGGGGGGGGGATGGAATTTTATTTTCCGACCAACCTTTCCTTTATCCCCTGAAAATCACAAATTTACTACCTGAAAATAACTGCCTAAACAAGCCAGACTTGCTCAATTGTTGGACTTGGAAGAGGTATTTGTCATGCTTAGGTGAGGGGGTCACGTGAATGTGGAATGAATGTGTTTCGACTGAGCGTTCCGTTTTCACGCTACAGAGTCAAACTTGCTTTATGAAGTGAGGTAATTTTTTCTACTTCCCGTCTGAACAAAACCCAAACCAGACTGTGATGACTGTGAACCATATAAAAGTGTAAATTTAAACGAGCTTGCATGCTCCAATCTTTGTGTCATGTGCAGTTTCTGTCACAGGAGCCAGCTGAGCCTGTCTGGGAGAATGAGGGCGGAAAACACTCACAGCCCAAGTCGGTTTGACATCAGCAGGTGCGTATCCTGTTTGAAGAGCACTTTGCATAAAGCTTTGGTTGAAGCCAACAACTCTGACATAAATCTTTGTGCATACAAGCAGAGCTAAAAATGAACACAATGGATCAAAGTTTCAGGGGGTTCAGATGATGAAGCACTCTTGAACAGCTCTTTTGGCTCATAGCGCACCAATCGACATGGCCAAATCCGACTGAACTGCCAGGGTGTGCAGTTCGGCAACTAGTTTTCATCAATGGACGACAGTGGGCCACTGGCTTGATTGCTGGTGAACTGTCGCAATGTCTAAGAAGTAACATTCAATCAAAAATGCCAAGTCATTTTTTTGTCAAATTAAATTGTAGTTAGCCACTTTGGCAGGCCGTAGGGAGACCAAAAGGATCTGGAATTTCTATAGGACACTTAACATCTTCAAAGGATTGTGATTGATGAGTAAAATTGACTATAGTGGAGAGAGTACAGTAACCTGTTTATATATTCACAACTAATTTCACACAACTGCACATTCTGCCTAATACTGCAAACCCAGGGTTGAACCTAAGGATCTTCCCTTAATCCTCAAATCCATCTTTGTGAAACTGGTCCCAAGTGATGTAGAGGACAAACTGAGTACGATGATAACAAAGTGAAATGCCTTGGCAATGTGAATCGCTAAGGTTAAAGGGGCATTCGACCTTAGTGAAGAAATAAACAAAGAAAGAAAACCAGTGGATTTGCATTTATTGTTGCATCATTGCACTGATACCTTGAATTAGGCTGGGGATCAGCCAGATCCCGATAAAACATCATATTTAGTTTGACAATATTATAATTATTTTTTAATATTCATGTTGTCAGAGATCTGGTACTGTCCCTGCTGCATACAGCACACAAAGGAATATTAACTAAACGGGCAAAACTCTTGTAAACAGCTTCTTAGAAGTACTTTTTCCATTTAGAACAAGGTCAGCGTGCATGTTCTCATTGTGTGTGACTATGCATGCATACTGTACAGTTCCGCAGTAAACGGCATGCTCCTTTATGTCACCGTAACATTGCTTTGCTAAGTGCTCGTATATGTGTGCGCCTAACTTTGTGGGCGTGTGAGAGGAGAGTGAAAGAGAGGTTTATCTCTGTCTGCTAAACGGTATGCGTGCGAGCACTGCGAACCACTGAGCTTCCCTCTTCTCGTTCGTGTGAGCATCTGCGTGCCGAGCAGGGAGAAAGAGTGAGGGGGGGGGGGCGAGAGAGAGAGAGAGAGAGAGTGTGTGTGCTCGTGTGTGTGTGTGCATGCGTATGTGCGCGTGCATGCTCCATTGTGTGCATGTCTATGACCGAGGGAGGGATAGAAGCTGCCAAGTGCGGCTGTGTCAGTGACCGCACAGGGGGGTCATAGAAGTTCACCACGCTCTGCCATGAGTGCTCTAAAGTCTGCTTAGGACAGAGCTGCAGCCAAGCAGAGGGCTGACTTACAGGAAATGAATCACAAATATCACAGCAGGGAGAGGGGAAGTCATATGGTGAGGAGCCAATAGATTACCTTTGTACACAATAATAGAAAAACAACCCTGTGCATATAATTAGAGGCTTAAAATGATAGAAAAGAAGTCTTTTTTTTTTCTTTTCATATGCATGGATCAAATAAAAGCCAGATTTACATCCACTTGCACTTGTGCATAGCAGCCCCCCCCCCAGTTTGTCAGCACTGGTGAGAGCAAAGAGGAAAGCGTGCAGTGTTTCCAACACAATGAATGAGACGTTGCTTATCAACTACAAGCAGCATATCGGCTTACTGCAGCATTGTCGCCATGACATTGGCACCTATCCATTTACCATGCGGTATCCTTTGGAAATACTTGCAACATGACAGTATCTGGCACTCGAAATGTGTTATAGACCTCTATTGTGATGCATCTACCCGAACTTATGAAGCTGCAGTAGTATATCGTGTTTCAGTGGCATAACGTCGACATAAATTATTAGAAGACAAAAGATATTACTAATTTGTAAAAACAATCCAAAGAGCCTTTTGGCATGAGAGTGTGCACCTGCATTTCTTTCTGACAACTAAGTTGAGGAAACTCTGTTTTATCTTGAGAAGAAACGGGATACGGATTAAACGTTAAGCTATTTGGATTCGAAATAAGCACCATTTACATTCCATGACTTGAGCTGCCAGGTTTTGACATGGATGAAAATTGTATATGCGCCTAACATAATGTATTTCAACTCTCATTTTCATTGACATGCCCAAGCATCCGGAGTAAACACATCATGCCAGTAACACTGTGTGACGACCCGGACTGAAAGGGACTAAGATGAGAGTCCAACAACAAGAAGCGAAATTGTCATAAATTACGGTTGAGATCTGAAGAAAACATAAGTTTGATATTACAGCTTTTGAACTTAAAAAAGGATCAAAATGAGATGAAACAATATTTTCAGACAGGGTATCGTCTGTTCCTAATAGTTGTGGGTTGTCAACAAAAGCTTCTCAGTGAATATAGAGGCATTGTAAAACAACAAAAACACAACGACTTGTACCGAGTGACAACACAAGCACGGGCAATGCAAGGGCAGTTAGAGGAAATCACAATGAAAGTGGGACACTTACTGATACTTGAGTCTGACTTGGTCATTGTCCGGGTTGCAGTAGAGTCTCTCCATCTGTTCCTGGGCTTCATCGGCTATGCTTTGCCACGTCTGAGTGTCGCTCCTGCGGATCTGCCAGTGGTAGGGCAGGACCGTGTGGTGATGGGCGCAATCACTGCCGTAAACGCACTGTCCTTGGAGAAAATCCACACAAATGTCCACCGAGTCCGACTGGTGTGTGTGATACTGAAGTTGAGTGAGCAGTTCAAACACCAGGTCCAAGGAGGCCTCTTCACTTTTATCCTGAAAAAGCACTCCTTTGTCAGGTAGTTGGGCTGGCAGGAGTAGGGGGTGGGAGTCCTGGAGGGCAGTGTAGTCTTTAACAGGCGGGGGATTTGGGTGAGTTGAGCGCTCTTTACTTTTGATGGCTCCCTCCTGGTGTGAAGCTTGGGGTGCAACTATGGGAGGCACATCCCTGCTGGCTGAGGTTATTGTCCCTGTGCTTCCCGCAGCCCTGAGGGCTGCCTTGGGTCGCTCCCCCCGCCGCTCCGTCTCCTCCAGCTCCGCAGTAGTATCGGCCATCTCCACATCGCCAGTCCCCGCTGCGGCGGCATCAGCGACCGGCGGCGGGTCTTTGAGGCCACATACTGGGCCGATGCAGTTCTGTTTGGCCGCGACAGCCGCGCAAAGGTTCCCCGGCGTGCGCCCCGCCTGACTCCGCGGCACAAAAACACCATCCCCCGGCATGTCGCCGCTGAGCAGAGACGTCAGAATGGGCTCTTCCAAGGCGCGGTGTAGGCATTTGGTGTCGATTTTCCTTTGCTTCTTTTTGAAATAAGGTTTCACCAAAGGTATTTTGTCCGCCAGTCCCACGATCGATTGTTCCGTAAAGTCTTCCCCTTCGTCCACATTTAAGCTCACATCCAGCGAGATCCCAGTCGGTACACCCTCTGCGGATTTCTGGAGAATGTGCAAAGTTTTATCCATGTTGCACACCTCGGCTGTCCTGGGTGGAAACAGAAGATAAATAAGGTAGTCATCAAAGGTCATTCATGTCTATAACGTTTGAAGTCTTTTTTCCAATGTGAAGTCAGTGATGAATAGTTTTCTTCGCTGTTAACTCAAAACTCGCCTTTCCTTTCCTTTCCTGGAAAGAGAGCCCGCACCGTCTGTGCGCTGAAACGAAACATGAACTGCATTTAACACCTGCGGCTGCGACCCGACGATGAAATAACAGATTGGATCGCACTTGGACAAGAACGTCAATACAACTGCGTCGGGCACGTACGAGCAATAAATTGGGGGAAAAAAACGAGCTATTTGCAAGCAGCACGTGAAGCGGAAAATATATGACTTCATCCAAGTGGTGGAGGGGGGGGGGGGGGGGAGACAATTCACTTCGTTTCGTCTTCTTTCCCTTATCTTGTGATAATTGTCTAAAGCCGCTTTTATTGGAACGTTCTAGGTGACTTAGAAAAATCGGTATTGCTCCAAGAAAGATAAAATCACAACTGTGGCACTGAACTACCCCCAACCCCCCTTTTCTTTCTCCCTCCCGGGACGTGGTATTTTTGATCACGAGAGTCCGATACGCAGCTCCGGGTCGGCTACGTGCCGTGCCGTGCACACACCGTTGCCCCCGAGCAACTTTGCACGTAGCGCACCGCGCACACGCACACACGCACGCACACAGGGACCATATCCACTGCGGCGGAACAGCGACAAAGACCACTCCACACCAGAGCACCAACCGCTGGGTGCCTTCTTTCACCCACCTTGCTCGTTAGCTTGCCCGCATCTTTTAAGAAACGTTTCTTCGTTTGGAACGAGGCTTCTTTACGGCCTACGTATATTCCTAAATAACATCGGCATCACGTCTAAGACCTTCAACGTCCTGGGTCCACCCCCCACCCCGAGAAAAAGAAAGAAAAATACCCCCCCCCCCCTCTCTCTCTCTCTCTCACCCCTACCTGTGCGACAAAGTCACTCGGGTCTCGGTGGTCTTTGGTAGGTTACAACCGACGAGCACATCGGCGGAGCCCGGTCGGTGAGCTCCACAATATCTGTGCGCGGATGAAACGGTAGTCCGGGTAAACCTCGTCGTGTCTCTCCACTGCCCCCGCCGCTCTCATGCTCTGCCTCTATCTACCGCATGTCTCTCCGTCTCTTTGTACCTTTGAGCCGTTTAGGCATATCAAAGAGATCAGAAAGCACAAGGACAGGAACTCTTGCTCAGCTGTGAGAGGAATCGCTGTGCGGTACTGTGCTGACTCTCCTTTGCCGGGACAAGACCCGCCTCCTAACCTGCAGGAGGTGGGACTTGAGATCCGGACTTGAACATCACGAGCAGAAGAGTCGTCTAGTGGTGACCGGAAGAAGTTGCAAGAGGGTGGGAGCCAGCAGGCGCCTTTGTTCCCCTTGGTCCTGCATTAACAATGGCCAATTGTCTGGTCCATGTACTACTGATGCTGAATTTGAAACCTACTAAAGACACACGCACACATTAATGGGTATAATTGCAAACATAAGCACGCGCAAAATAGCGTTTAGTTGGTATTACCAGGCCGAGACACTGAACTAGGACATTGTACATGATGCAACAGGTTTAATCAACATTTTTTTTACACTTATGCAGACATACATCTTCAATCAAGAACTGACAAAAGACAAAAAGTTGAATTGCAAAAAAGATAGGGAATTTCTCATAATTCAACTGGAGGACTGCTTATAGAAAGACATGTATTTCATTTTAAGTGGTGCTGCAGTGTTTGTTCAATGTCAGCTTCCGTTCACTTTCCGTTTAACCAGGAGTTATTTTTCTTTTTCAGGAACCTGCTGAGCTGCATGGCCTTGTGGCCACAGTTTCATTGTTTGCTGACAAGCCAGTTCCACCAAATTGCTGCTGTTTAGAAATACGAAGTACATATTTCTCCGAAGGGTGTTTAATGAACACTAAATAAATGCTAAAGTAATTACTTTCTGACTAATAGAATATTCCGAGAAGACAACCACAGGAATGATGTGTGTTTATAAATTATAGCAAGAGAGAAAACATGCCATTTTATTGGGTAGACTATTTTACTTTATATAAAGAAGAACCTTTCACGTTCTTCTACATTTTCTTCCGATTTAATTTGTTCACCTTTAAGGAAAAAAACAATCACAATCCATTTTTTTTTACTTAATAACTGCATAATAGCAGATATCAAGATTTGTTTTTAATGTACAGATTACTAAAGTAGGGTGAGAGATTATTAAATTGAGGGTACAAATTAGTAAATTGAAGGTATGGATTATCAATTAATATAAATTTTCTCATATACTGGCACCAGAGGAACTCCATAAAATCTAGCCTGCATGGCGTTAAAATACGGCACGTTTGAAAAAATGCTCCGAGCGCACAGTCTTGACTGTTTGGAAACTCAGTGTTCTTCAAAAATGCCGTTCGGTCATTCAGTGAGCACCAAAAACGTAATGTCGGTGTCTGCTCTGAGGGAACACAAGAACACTTCACAGTTTTGATGATGATTAGACTCAACTGTGGCTGAATTCTTGTGAATTATTCTTTCTAGATGTTCATTGATCTATAGTCTGCCTCGGCTGCTATGCTATGAGTTGAACTATCTTTTAAACTTCACCTATTATAACTCATAGGTGAAGGATCTTTAGAGTTCACAGACTGTAGTTGGATGGGAGGCAAATCTTTGAGTCTTTTAATTTGTTTTGTGATGCACTTTCTGTTGCTTTTTGAATGAAGCCAAATAAATCAAAGTTTGATTAATTGGGTGTTGTTTTTTAAAATATTAACATACCATCAAACTATTGTATGCAAAATATTAGATTTTGGGGTGTTCATATTTGGTCATTTTACATCAATGGCCCACATTTGCGAGAGTGTTTTGTAGTACTCTATAGAAGCCTTCTAAATGACACCCTGATCGAACTGTTTCCACACATTTTTAACCTTCCCACCTACGTCCTTGAATTTTGAAGATAAGGACAAACTTTTAATTTTGTGTGTCACAGTGATTTTTACTTCAAACCTCCCTACAAGCATCAGAAGTTATTTGCACAAGCTGCAGCCTGAGCTGTCAGGAAAAAAAGCCAAATGATGTGCAGCCATATTCCAGCAAAATACTGATGCTGTCAAAACAATGGAAATGAAATTGTTCATTGGGAAAGTACAGGCTTGCCCATTATAAACAGGGAGTAGTTCATGTATAAAAGAGTAATTGCCTGAGTGCATACCAATAGATCTGGAGCAGTCTTCCTTGGATGACATGCCCATTGTTCTAGCCATAACTTGTCTGAGAGGACGCTTTATCAAAGGCTAACCTGCTGATGTCAAGTAGCACTTTGAGCACATGAAATACAAACAAAAACAAAATAAAGCCTCGCAATGATCCTTTAATACAGAGATATTGTAGTCATAGCAGAGACAGAGCAGTAAGATGACTGCTGGGTGTGTTTATAGCATGTGCAAACATTTGTATTACTTGCATCACTGTCTGACAAGGTCAAAGGTCAAGCAGTGAAGCAAAATGAGGTCAGACGTCAGAGCCACAGTGGGCTCACACTGGAATAAAAAGATAGTCAAAATGTTTGGCTTTGCAAAGAGCAAAAGGCGTATATATATATATATATATATATATATATATATATATATATATATATATATATATATATATATATATATATATATAATGCAGGTTCTTGGGATGTGGGGGGGAAGCCGGAGTGCCCGGAAGAAAACCACGCAGGCACGGTGAGAACATGGAAACTCCACACAGGTAAGGCAAGCTGGAATCAAATCCGCACCCTCCTAACTGTGAAGTAGGCTGAGATGTTTTAGACCAAAATCAAACCAATGTTACAGCAACAATCTAAAAATAACAACAAGATAAACCAGATTGACTAACATTTAGGTCATGTTTAAATTCAGAGCACGGCCTAAAGTACATTCAAAAGGAACCGCAAGAAGCGCTCCACTTGCGAATGATTTAAAGTCTCAAATTGGGCACTTGCAGACCGCCATCAACCTCTGAGCGTGCTTCTGTGACTAACACCCAGCCCCTCCACTGCACCCATGCCCCAACACATTAACACACACACTTTCTGTGTGCTTTTAAAAATATATCATTAAAAATGAAAATTATGATGCAATCAATTCATTTACTTGGGGCAGAATTCGGAGTGTTCAATGTTTATATTTATGAATGAATCTGTATACCTGCACCTGGACCAAAGCTACCAAAGTCACGTTATACAACCTACACCAACTTAGACCTGGTTTCATTGTCAGGTGTGCCTGGGGTGTGTAATGGAAAACGCCCTCGATCCACTGGAACACCCAGCAAGGCATAGCGCAATCGTTCAAATTCCAAAATGCTGTAAACATCAAGACAAATACTAAGCGGCACCAGTTTTTACATGGAGCACACATGCCCTGTCTATGAAAATAGAACCCTTAATAAATTTCTATAAAAAACCCATTATGATTCAATATTTGTTATTTCATTGCCTTTCAAAGTTAATTGAGACAAATTTTCCACATGAGCTCTTGTGTTAGTTGCTCCAATCCTTTGTAATGTAGGCTTGACGTCAGTGATAAGCAAATTCGTTGTAGCGCACAACAATGATTTTCTCCATTCTTCCATTGGGTATTATTTTTTCAAAAATAAACTTTCCATAAAGCAAGACAAGAAATGTGATCTCACTTCTTTCATCATGTCTGCAAGATGGTACTCTGATGTCACTCGGTGCATCTTTTTGCATGAGTGTTACTTACGGCACTGATATCAAGTATTGCGGAACAAATACCTTTCTAAAGGTTGTCAATCAGAAAGCCATGTTTACTTGTATGAATGTGTTGAATAAATGGTCACATATAGCATACAATTGATTCAAATGAAATGTATTAAAGTTGCTGTCAAAGTGAAACCAATGTTTACTTTTACCAGTTACTGAAACCATGTTAGATTCGTGGATATTGCCACTCCGACTCTGATTGCAGCACATAAACTAGTATTGTTCACAACAGTGCTGACATGGACGGGGCTGTCACTAGTGCAACTGATATCCTTTTGTCAAACACGCTGATGCAGACAGGCCGCATAAGGTCGCTCTCACTCTCTGTCCCCCCCCCCTGCATCATTCTGATTACAGCCAGCAAACCTCCAGAACCGAAGAGAACTACATTGAAATGTGTGGAGGGCAGGCATTTGAAACCCAATGCAGAGATACTGAACATCATCAGAGAGGAATCTACGTTCCCTTATGAGATTGCAGGAATACTTCGGTCATACCTATCAAATGAGTGGGGGGGGGGCATCATACCTATCAAATGGAGGTCGGGGGGGTGCACCTGTACAAAACATCACAGTTCAGGAGTCAGCACATTATCATGGATGATGTCACATGACAACTCAGAAGACATCTTAAGAAACCTTAGCCGCAAACATAGACAAAGGCAAAGAATTATTCCTGGCCTTGTGTTTTGCACATTCTTTGTTTTGGCCTGTGTGACAAAGTAAATGATGCTGCTTCATATTGCTGTACTGTACCGTACACCATTTTCATTCCATTTAAGACTGAGTTTTTTAAGATTGTTTTGCAAATAACTTTTTTTTTTACACCTGCGTGATGTTTAATAATCATAAAATATTACTGAAAACACTGCCTGTATGATTAATAACTGTTTAATGGCTACCCGACTCTCAATATTGTAATTTACTGTTCATTATTTCCAATAGGAAACTGTTTCAAAATCTGAATAAATCAAATGTTCACCAATATCCCAAAATACATTGTGCATGATATAGGAGACTATTAGAAACTGGAAAACACTTCACTCTGTTTAAACCAGTTGGTCTACTTACAAAGGATGCTCTCCTATTACTTAAAGCAACAATTGCACAGCTGTTCAAGAGATATGTGTGGAACCTGCAAGAACAATTCACTAAGTGTTTCGTGTACATTCCTGCAGGTATTGTCTGTGTGCGTGTTATAGAAGGAGTCACATGGAGAAGCATGCGTAATGGGGCTTTTTACACTTGAAAAAGCAAGGGTCACTTTTAGTGCTGATCTCTGCCCAATCTCATGTTGTGTGACCACATGATCTTTATTGCACACCACACTTTGACTTCAAATGTGCATAAAACAGACGGTGCAACCATCTCGGTGTCCTTTTGGGTAAGGAACCCGATGACCTACCCACCCAACCCAAGTTTAAAGCATGCTATCAAGGATTTCTGCTGCTATGGAGACCTTGCAGGAATGTGTGAATGAGTGTGTGTGTGTGTGTCTGTGCATGGTTGTGTGATGATCACTGCCAATAGACTAGTGTTAATATATGATTAAGGTTCAAGGAGAGGAGCAAACGTGAATAAGGAAGAAGCAGAAAGGGTGAAGAGGAGGGGCACAGCAGAGGTTGAGGGTCAGCTAAACACAAGGCTCCTTGGCTGAATTTCCCTGGGTCAGAGCTTTGAGGGCAGGAAGTAGCACAACATTATATCCGGCACTTGAGGTTGGGACCTCCCAGCCCCCTCTTGTGCCTCTTTCACACACAGGTCACCCAGTGTGCCTTGACAATGTATGTGGATCAAAGGCATGGTCTGACTTTTGGGACGAGGTGGGGGTGGAATATAGGAGATTAGTCCTGGAGGGTGTGTGTGGCTGTGTGTGTGGTGTAGTGTGGGTCAGCGGATCTTATTTCACTAAAGCCTGTTGTTTCTAAATCAGAATGTTCATACATGCACAAATAATTAAGATTGGTGACGTAGTTCATTCTGACCACTTTTTCACAATAATCTGGGATTCAACATTAACACACTAGTTTAGTGACACACATACTGCACATCACACATGATTTGTGTTTGTCTCACTTCACTGGTTCTTTTATCACAAACAAGATATTTTAGGTTGCATTACCTGACATGTTTCGGCCTGTAGTTCCGCCTTATTCTGATAAATTCAAACATGCCTTCCCACGTCACCTTTTGGATATACGTTGGACATAAATCAAAATGGCACTACAATAGCCAACAACAGTAATTATATCATCTAAAGTGTTGGTTAAAAAAGAAATTGATGATTTGTCACAATAGCAATGTAAGAGAAGGATGCAAAACTTAAAACATATTAAATATACAAATATAAAAAAACTCAATGTTACATAAAAACTCAATATAAACAATCTTATAATGTCATGTTTACTAAAAACTCACAGTGTTATGGAATGATGGACTTTATAGTATTTGACATTTGATAAACGCTCTACTTTTATACATTTCATACTTCTACAGCACATTTCCTCACATGGTTCTCATGTGCATGGATCATGAAGGCAGACAGCAGAGATTTTTTTCAAACAATGATTTCCCCATGTTGTTGGCACTTAGTTTTTTTTTATTCACAATAACAAATGTCGGCTCCATTCTTCATCATATTGTTGTTGTGAGAAGGACCCCGGGCACATAACTTAGCTTGCCCACTTGCTTATCATACAAGTGACACCAAAGATGATTTGATTTTCATGCTCCAACTGAGTAAGAGACAAAACACACATCGATAAGATAGATAAATGGAATGAAAGGAGATAAAAAATAAGTGGTGATCAACTTTGGGTGTGGAAACCTAAAGGGGAAATCTTCCATTAGTCAGTACACGTGAAAATGGACTATAAATTTCCCAAGACTTACAGAACGCTGTGTTCTCTGGCACCCGGAGATAACACAGTGAAGGTGGATGGAGAGGCTGGGCAGGTGGGTGGACATGAGCCAACACGTCGCATGGGGAACAAACAGAGGGTTCTGATAAGCCGAGCGCTGAGAGAACCAAAGGAATTTTAATGACCCACAAACCAGCCCAGCAGGTCTGTACGACTGGAATGCCACAGATACCTTGTGCGTTCTTCTCCTCTATACATCCACAATTTCACATCGATTTATTGGTCTACGATAAAAGTGTCATTTTAAGGCCAAACAGTACTGCAGCATTATTGTCCACCTTGTTGTGTAATAGGATTACAAAACTCCCATAATCCCGTTTCTGTTCTCGCAGCCAGCGGTTCCTGTTTAGTTTTCCCTTCCCTACATCAGTTGATTCCACAAGCTTAACTTTGTTCCAAGAGTGTTATGTGTGTGCGGATGTGTCACGCACTATGATTCGCTGCTTTCCTTTCTCAGTCAGTGAACCTCTTCGTCATAGGCGCAAGTCTCATTCGCTCCGTTTCATTTTGCAAGCAACTGACGTACACTCGTCATTTGGCTGGCAGCGTGCAGCAGTCGCTTGAAAATTCCCAGGGTCATGTGACTGCATGGTACTTGTGTGAGTTTTGCTATCATTTCTTTTAGCCTGGTGTAATACTCTGTTTGATTCAAGTACAGTGGACCTTTGGAAATCCAAACACAGAAACCAGGAGGGCATTCCTCATGCTGCATTCAAGGAAGGTGGGAAGTCGGATTTATCCCACTGGGAATTTCCTAGTTACGACCTCAAAGCGTTTGAGGCACATGTAAACAACAACGATGGCCGATTCCAATTTGTTGTTCTCGTTTATCATAATGGATTTTCACCTCCGGCGAGCCTTCTTCATTATTTTTATTTTGATAAATAAGTAAATGTCATATCTTTAAAGCATTTCATTCATTTCACTAAATAACTTTATGCATGTCTTCATGAAATCAGTACACATCAGGCTGTGCTATGAGAAGTTTTTTTTTTTATATATCTACATAATAATAAATAAAAGGGACAAAAAATATACTATGTTTATAATCTTTAGATTTGATTGAAGTATTTATTGTCTTCTATGAGTAAAAAGTATCTGATTCTTTCCTTGTTTCACTGCCTCGTGAAACCAAAGATTATCCAAAGATGTGTCAACATCTATCCACAGAATTATCATCGTCAACAAGAATCAGCCGTAGATAACGCACTGCTTCTGACTGTTGCTTTGACCCTAAAATGAAGTCGATTGTGTTCATTCCCCTTCAAAGCTGAGACATTCCACGAATATATTGAATAGGTTTCTAAACAAGACATAAAAATATACTAACCCCTGGCCTTTTGTTCTTCTTGCCATCATTCACGAGTTAGATCTCGCCATGTTTGGTTGTGTTGTTTTTTTTTTGCTTGGTATTACTGGTAAATGACAAGGTTAGTGTGAAGTTTGATAATTGTGTGTTGCCAGATTGCCATAAAATATTGCATATAAGGTATGTATGGAAACAATATTTATGTACAAGCTATCTAAAAAGCTTTTTTTTTTTTTCATTTCTGATGACATAATCAGGTGACAAGCTTCCACAGTACACAACATCCAAATCTGAGGTACTTTTTATGTTCTCAATAAAAGACTTGACCTTGTGATCTTCAATTTGAATGTTTTCTTTCAAGTGTTTCAAGAAATCTCGGTCATCCCTGGTCCAGACCATTGCTTCAGCTGGGAATAATGGAATTGGAAATGAAACTGTAACCTTTGCCGTGCCAAAATGCTCCAATAACTGTACAGGCAATGTTATCCAGCAAGTAACTTTTAACATTTTTAACTTTACATGTGTAAAAAAAAAAAAAAAAGACTACTCCTGGTTGATAAAGTATGGCGGTATCTGAGTCGAGTGTGCCGTCGAGTGCCATGCGATGACATATTCTTACAGTGCTAATAAGTGAGTTCATTGCGTACCGTTTGTAAGATCGAAATGTCATATGTCAAGACCGTCGTAAACCGAAGACCTTCTGTTCTCACCATTAATGTGACATGAGGTAGTGCAGAAGTAGATTAGTGGTTGTGGCCTGGGAGGTGTGTACAGTACGTGCTGTTCCTTTTTTTAAAAATTCTGAGTACTGAGTAGCCAGGGTAGAGACACATGGTTTCACTTTTGTTGATATGCTTCCACAGCCTCATGACAAACAAGGTCAATTTCCCATTCATGGTAATAATAGCACTTTTATTTTTGCCATCACTGGGGCTGATCAATGCTGGTAACAGGAGAAAAAACTGTGCATGGCAGCTTCCATGCTATGTGGAGGGAACGTTCATTTGCTTTTCAGCCATGCAGCTCCTCTGAACTTATCTTGCGAGTTCTGGTCTGTGGGTTCATAGGATGTTTAGTCAAAGATAGCTTTGTTTTGGAAATGCTGCTTAATATTATTAAAGCCACAGTCTCATAACATATGAGACGCAGCAGGATTGAGCTGGTTCCTGGAAGAATAGAAAAGTACTGGTCTGTCCATTTATTTTGAAAAAGTCTTTTTTTCTAAATTCCCTTTTAGAACTTTAGAACAATCCATGCCACATGTCTTCAAAAGCTGCAAATCTCTACCGATAAACAAATGGTGTGATCGGCTCAATATAGTCATGTGATGACACAACAAGCATTACAGTTGTACTGACAATAGCTGAGTAGTGAGTATACAGTGTGTGACAGCAGTTCATGTGATGGGGGGAGAGGGGGGGGGGGGGGGGTCTGTGTGACAATGCATGCTCCACCATTTCAAGAATTTAAGGCCTCTAAAAATAATGCTAGACCAATTTGGGCTAGAATTGACCGACCATTCGGCAGCAAATTTCTCAATTACCACCTTACCCCTGAATGGGGCCAATTCTTAAATCGATTGATTTCAAATTTATCATCCAAGACCCAGCAAGCCAAACCTTTGCTAATCAGCACTTTAAAGCAAAAGTTATTACGGCTAACTTTGAGGAGTAAAACTGCTTTGCACACATGAATGCATTTAATAATCAGCATGGCAGATAAGCATATTTATATTTTTTAAAGCTTTTGTTATGTTATCAAAAAAGTATTGGTTTTGTTTTGCTCCAGGTAATATAGGCACAGTGGCATTAATGGGGTTCTATAATTTTGATGCGATAGCAAGTGTATTAAGAGGTGCTATCATATTATATTTCTTTCTCTTGCTACCTTCTCATCAAGAGGAGCAAAAAAAAAAAGGAGAGCAAAGATAAAAGCCTTTGGCTTGAGGTTATGTTTCATGTATATCAATTGAAGAAGTGGTGGTGGTGACACTGAAGGTTTTTAACCGGGAAAAACTGATCCAGTAAACATATCATTCCATTGCCGGGAAAAGAGGTGATTGACTGCTGTGACACATCAGGTAAATGTGTTTCACACACAGTATGTACTGCAAACATAAACAGAAGATCATGCGCAACATCGGGTCAGCTGTGTGCAGATACACCAGCGGTCATCCATGATGAACAAAACAAAAACCCGTGCAAACACGTGTGACTGTTCACCTTTTGCTCCATCGGTCTGAGTTAATATCTAACACTGGTTGTCATGCAAGCACGGACACACACAGAACAATGTAGAGGATAATGCTTGTGTGTGTGTACACTGAGGCCTTGCTAAGAGACCGAGGGAGGAAGTTATAATCGAACGGTCTGTTCTGCATAGCAACAAGAGGTTTTGCAGTCAACACTGGGTTGTATCCTGGAATAGAACAACTGTTATTCAATACAATTCAATAAGGACTGTAACAAATGTGAAGTTTCCTGTCACAAGTTCAACAGATGTTACTTCCATAATGTGCTCACAGAAAATGACATATTTTAAGCAGTGATGGTTTACTCTTATGATTGTGTGTGTGTGTGTGTGTCATTTTCAAACCATGTGTCAACTGTGAATTTTTTAATTAAGAGGCAAAATCTAGAAGCAATTCAATGACAGAGAACGTGAAATAAAAAAAGATGGGTTCAACCAAAATCAAGGACGGTGAGCTATTAGACAGCACAAAAGAACTTACTGTATTTTTCTCAAGAGTGCCGTAAATGTGAGAGGAGGACTCTGAAATAGAGACGGGAGTGGGAGTAATCTCAGCAATAGGAAGGAAGTAGGCGATAATGTGGAAAATGTTTTGCCTGTTACCGACGTTGTTCAAAGAACCCCATGATTCAATCGAGGGTTACCGACCTCTATGTGCGGTGGAGCCATTTTCATCCATTGTCATGCATGATGTTATACAAGACCACAGTATAGCTCATGTGACGTGCACATTTTCCTTTGACTTCATCTTTTTGAGGTCTCCCTCTAACACTTGTTTCAAAAGAAGAACCAGGCTCAATAAATGGAATTACTGGCTAGAATACACTGTATATTGGACTCATTTAGTTGTTTTTAATGATGTTTTTATTATTTGTGAGATTAGATTAGATACATGAAAATTTTATGAGATCAAATATCAAATGTTTATATAATAAAACAGATAAATGGGTCGAAAGATGGGTGAGATGCGATGTTGACCCTCATCTCCCAACCCCAGCTGTCTTTCAGGGAATTACTGGGAGGCTTCCAGGAACATTTAACGTCATGTCAGGAAGCTGTCACGGGCTGATATGGGGTTTAGAAGAAAAGGAAGGCAATATGACTCTCCTTTGAATGCTCTATTTACCAAAACATCAATTTGGATGACAACTTTTGCTTTCTTTGTTTGTCTATGTTGGGTCTCAACATCAAAAAGTAAAAACGACATGTAATGGAGTAATGAAATGTTACAAAACATCCTAATATCGTTTCAGCCCTACTGAACAATAACAGTATTTTCCTCAAAGCCACTCAGATTGTGAAGCTGCTGCGTAGGAACTTTTGGGTGATCTCCAACAGGTGAATAGCAGCAACTAGAAAAGCACATAATCACACATCAAGTTAGTCAACTGAGCTGTAAACAAAGACCGGTATGTTCTTCTTGGCTCTCCTGTGCAGACTTGCAATTGCTACTACTTGCACTCATCTCAGTGGATTCTGGCTGTGACCCCACAAACTGACATCCACTCAATTTGTCGATAACTTTCCTTTTAAAGATCTGAAACTGATCAAATTTGGTCCAACTCTCAGTATGTGAGTTTTAAGAATGAAGCAATCCTGAGGCTAGAGACATGATGAGTGACAAGGTGTCCTTTCACGAGCCATCAAACCGTTTATACTTTCTATACATAAACTATAAAAAACCCAACCCTTTACCAAATACATGATTTGGTTTTCTGTGGTTTCCGCAGGAAGTTTTTATTCTCCAGCGTGAATAAGGACAGACACAATGGAACACGCCATGCTTCTGCTGGTAATGCTCTCTCGTGCGTGTCATAAAGGCTGTCTGCCTTACTGGTGTCAGAGCCGTCTATTCTTCATGCCAGCAGCTTCATGACCTACTGCCTAGCGTGCGTCTGTCTGCATGCATGTGTGTGCGTGTGTCTAAAGGCTCCGGGACTGCCAGCTGTACGAGCAACATGCCCAGGGAGAGCATCGCCTCGCGGGATAGACAGAGAGAGGCCGCGACCCACCTCTTTCCACGCTAACACTTCCATGTTAACACAAGCCCTGCGTGCATGTGTCCTTGTGTGTGTGAGATAAGAGACGTGCAGACAGCATTCAATGCAGCAGTGCTAGTGTGGTTGGCAGAGGTGACTTGGAGGGCTTTCACATTACATTAGGACAACTGTTCACACATGTAAACACACACAAGCAGTTGCACATTTGGTCCACCTTCTCGTCCACTCTTCATTTAGCAGCCCCATTCATTCACACGTTTATTGCCTGTGTGCTCACATGCACGGAACTCCTCCCATGAGAGTGTAACCTCTGTCTCAATCACTTAGGTACAAATCTTCACGCTCTGTCATGCAAACATGTCAACTTCTCTTTTGGGAATTGGACTTGAACTCTCGATTCTCACATGCATTACGTGCAACACATCCTCTAGTTTAGTCCGAGTGGTACACATGCACACCAGCAGATAAAGTCAGTTTAAGGTGTTTGTTAAACCTGTGTGTAAAAAGCCTAATGATATTTTTCACTGTGCCTTTTCATTCCATTGAACGATAAAAACAATAAATATCAAAGTCAAATAACGCTGTTTTTCAACTGCATAACACTGGATTGACTCCATTTAGTTGGCTTGATTTTCTTTTCTTCTCTGTTTACTTCTCAGAATGTGACTGCTGGCTGCGGTAAGGAGAGAAATTGTACTCAAGAAGAGACTGAGGTCAGCAAGAAAACAGGCCACTGCAGCAAAATGGTGGCCGGAGTACAAAACTGCAACATCCAAAGCCAAGGAATATATTGGGGTAAGTTTGTTGGTGCATTCCCAATGTTACGAGGATGACCCATGTGCAAAACTAGCAGCGGTTAACATTGCCTAGTTGGTATCACTTCGGCACACATTGAACTTGGGTGAGACATGGAACAAGGTCAAACTCATTTTTGTCACGTCAACCTCATGGAAAAAAAAAAAATGATCAGAAAACACCCTCTTCTTCCTTTTTGGCATTGTTACCATTTTCACTTTTCTGCAAATGCTTTAATGACGTTTGGATTTGGAATCATTTTGTCAGTACCAAGGCTATAGTTAATGAACACTCATGAAACAAAGCTCAAACTAAATTTGGAAGAAAAAAACCTGCTTAAAAAATGAAAAAGTAGACTACATTTTACATTGATAATACAAACCAAAACAAACAATCACTTTTTATGTATTTTTTTTCTGTTTCCCATTTGGCCATACTCACAAAAAAATGTCAACCAGTTGACAATTGGTGAATTGTAGTTTTCTGTTACTCAAAATGTATCAACCTTTTCTTCCCATAAATAATACATAAATAAAAGAAAACTACAAGTATTTTCAATCATAATAAGAATTATATTTGTGCTCAAAACTAATGATAATTAACCCCCCTAATAACATTTTGCTCTTTGTTGAGCATCTGATATTCAGCTCACTTGGCTTGGCGGAACATCCACGTTGAAGTACTTTACATAGCACAGAGACACGCAGACTACTTTTAAGGAATAACTCAAGAAGAATTCCGTTATCTCGCACATGTTCTGCAACTGCACCATTAGAGGAGTACAGAGGCTTCTCCATATGGTGTGCTGCACACATCAGAGCTCAACACATCACAGGCATGTTGGTAGGTTCACCAGAAATTATAGTCAACAACACAGCTGCAAACAAACACACATACGATTTAACATCCTTTAATCTGGTACAGGGATGCGCCGACACGTGTTGTGAAGGCCCACTTCAAAATAAAAATCCAAGCAAGGCTAGTGGGTTGAATTGGAACCAAAAGCTACCATATCAAATTGAATCATCATCCCACTGAATCAAACCAAATCGCTTGAACATGTACCATTCTTGAAACGTACTCCATGTATGGAGATCCGTATGCCCCAAGTTATTTCGCACCACTGATGAATAGTTAGTGGATTGTATCAATAGGACTTTGAAAATCCAGCAATTAACCGCAAATTACAGCACACAGGAAAAATGCATGCAGACTTGAAAATGAGATCCCACATGATTTTGAAATGTGACATTTTTAGGACCCAGACAAGTGGATGTTTATCCTTAAACAGTATTTCAATTCCCAGTTCAGTGAAACTAGCAACCATCACAATGAAACTTCCAAAGTCACTATGACAAGCACTGAATAAATATTTGCCCGGAACATTCACCCGGTTGATTCCATGGTAGTCGACCAATGGCCAAACCATCTCTCCAATTGTTTTTTTGATCACACAACAGTCTCTGAAAAACAGCTGAAAAACATTAGGTCTGAAATGATCACATTCAGAACATTCTCATAAAAAGTTTGTTTACTGGCCCTGCGGTTGTATGTTGTGTATTCACAGCCAGAATAAATAATTGAAATAATCTAATCAGGTGGGAATCAGCTGTTCTTGTTTTTCTCAGTGATGATGGAATGGAAAGGGGCAGCACGTGAAAGATATTGCCACTGAAATAGTGCACACTGTTGTGTATAATGATGTTTGATGAAATACTAAAGCAACTTTGACAGGCACCGAGAGAGAGCTAATCATTTGCAGTGATGTGAAATACATAAATTTATACTGTGGATTCATTCAATTGTGCTACTAGTTTTGATCAATACCGCATCGCCACAATATTTTTAAATGAATGCCCATCTGACAATAGAAAGGAAAAGAAAGCACAATTATCTTTGAAAAGGGTGTAGGAATTATCTTTGGTGTCCATACCTGAATGCTCCATTTAATTTAAAAGACTAAATTATGCAATAAGCGCTGTAAATGTGATTTCTAGGTTTCATTTGCAATCCAGCCATTTTCTGGGTCATTTATTCTTTTTGGGGTTATGGCTGAGCTGGAGCCTATTCTTAGCTAAATTTGAACTTGTCAGACAATCGTAGGGCACTTAGATCAGATTCGATCTCACACTCACATCCTCATACAAATTCAAATCTTCACTCAACCATCATGCATGTTTTGGAAAAACGGCAGGAAGTATTTGGAGAAAACCCACGCCAGCTCGGGAAAAACATGTCATCTTCACACAGATCCTGAGCCTGGAATCGAACCAGCAAACTCAGAATTGCAGACCACTAACTCACTGTGCTGAATACAGCAGATTGTTAATTCTACATTATGGTCGACACACATTCAAATACATCCTCCATGATACAGCACAAGGCAAGTATGTACTAATATAAATGTGTGTGCGTGTTTGCACGTATGCATGCGTATGTGTGTGTTTGGCACGGACTCCTACAACTTTGTTTGTTTGTACTTCCTGCTTCTTTGTTTATAGCCCTCTGCTGCTCTTTTCACACAGAATTGATAAGAAAGACACATTTTAAATGCTTTTGGCAGGCAAGTGGCCACAAACGCACACACACACACACACAATTCTCTCAAATCCACTGTGATGACCTTTCAGATGCCAAATGCTCCACTGCCAAAATGTCAACATCTTTTGCTGCCGCTTTGCTTCGGATGCAAACTGAGCTGGCAGCAGGTTAGCCCTCATGTCGCTACACATTGTCTACATACACACAACACATTCTGTGCAGAGCATCTCCAAGCGTGAACGTGCAGAGACTAGGCGGATTGTTTTGATCACTGTTACAAAACCGGTTTATATGACACTTTGTAGGAGGGTGGAACGTGTCAAGTCAGAACCTTTTCAAATTGGGTGAAAATCCCAATAAAGGTTTAAAAATTTCCACCTCTTCCATTCCAAGGGTGGATTTACGCTCCAAGTCCAAGAGCCAAATTCTGATTTCTCTAACTGATTTTGTGACTATTTCATTGATTCTCATCGTTTTAACACAAAGTACCACCTCAAAAAATACTTTCCTTACCAATATCATTTTAATGACCAACATCAAAATATAATAGCACAGAAGGCCCATGTGTTAACTGTACTTAAAGACAGGAAAATGAAACCCCCAAAAATTACAGAGTGATTCAATTCAAATTATTGAATTAAGTTATATCAAAATTGTTCCTTCATAAAAGTTTGAAAAGAAACAATTTTAAAAGATTAAATAACTTAAAAATAACTTAAAAGTCAAATACAACGGAACTGTGTGTATTGTACTGGAAAAATAAAAAAAATAAAAAATAGAGGACCACTAATGGCACCACATTTGCAGAATCACTGTTGTCTTTCCATGTGCATATGAATGCACAAACACACAAATTACATGTAGGTAACTGCACATCAACATCAGACAATGACAGACATGTAATGTAAAGCAATACACAAATAACACACTTATTAAACACTGATTTCTTGCCCTGTTTGATCACTAAGGGCAAACGCCACATGACTCCTCTGGCTGCTGTCTGCAATTATTTTGCCTGTTTAAAAATGGACACGCCTCTGGTGGATTGATGTCATTGTCCAAGCTGTCTCTGTAACAGTGGGTGTGTTTATTTGTGTTGTTTTGCAAAACACAGGTGTGTGTATACGCCATAGATAGGTGTGTTTCGCTAACGCCAAGCTTGATGAGCTACATCCAATTTATGACTTAATGTTGCACTTTCATTGGCAGGTGTCCAGATTTCATCCATCTAGGCCAGGGGTGTCAAACTCATTTTTTTCGCGGGCCTCATTGTAGTCATAGCTTCTTTCGGAGGGCCATTATAACTGTCGACCCAAATAAATGTTTGAGCACCTCATATTATATAGAGTAAAAGCTACAAAACAAACAACTCGTTTTCAAATCAGATGAGTAAAAACTGGTCAAATATAAAAAAAAAAGATATTATTAAAAGTGAAGACAATTTGCAATTGTAGTAATGACACGAATTTGATGCACAATTTGTCTTTGCGGGCCACATAAATTGATGTGGCGGGCCGTATCTGGCCCCCGGGCCTTGCGTTTGACACCTGTGATCTAAGCATTTACTAGACAGAGGTTGTGCACCATGAACTAGTTGAAGAGATCCAATTCCCTGCAATTTTTTTCCAATTCACATAGCTTTTGACACATATCTAAAATGTCAGAACCATTTGAACCATACAGTACAGTGTAAATCCAGTCCATTACACATCTCTACAGTACATTTGCTTTAGACTTGAGTAGAGCAGTGACCAACCAGATCCAGAGTGAAACAGAATGGGGTCTTTCCTCTTATTGTTGAAGGCTATCCTTTGTAACAAATTGAACTGATGATCCGAAAGAACTGTGCAAATCGACTGCATGGTCTTCGTTCACATGAACAAAAACAGAGCAGCCTGTTCTTATCTGCTTGTTGTATGAGCACCCAGTGAAATCTGAGGTTTATCAGAGCCAAGGAATGGTAACCACGTGAGGGTTTGTTTTGGGACTGAGCTCTGCCTGGAGGGTCACCATAACTTTGCGGGAAGCTGAGCCTGTGTCATCGCAATCCAGATAGTTATGTATCTCAGCGCCCGTGTCTGGCTGACCCAATAAATAATCTCTACACCTCCACACATACAGTGTGAGTCACACCTCTGAAAGACGTTCACACTGCTAAAAGGGCAATAAAAGACGAACTATTGCTTGGCTAAAAATGTATTGCCTCTCAAAAGTACAATTGATTAGTAATTAGTTGTGCCTTTGTGTGTGTGGTAATGGAAGAGGGTTGGGCTGCTAACATAAATTTACATTTGTTCTTTTTGGTCACGTGGACAAGCACATGTGCGTGCAGTGTGCTGGTACGCACGCACACAGCTTGGAGGTGAGGAAACATTTTATAGCCAAAGTAGGCACAAAGTGTAAACATATGTCTTTTAAAGGATAAGTATTCCACTCCCTTTTCATCCCTTCATCTCACTAAAAAAGAACCCCCTCTAATATCCACATCCTCAACTCCAGCAGGTCACGTACTCTTCCGATGGAGCCAACAGAGAGTGGTCATTAATCATAGGATGCAAGGAGATGCACTACAAATGAGAATTTGCAACCATTTAGGCTCAAATTGGTGAGGTGGGTTCTTTGGCTCATGTAACATCATCAGAGTGGTTGGCCATTAGCAGCACAGTGTGATTATTTAAGACTAGAGAGATCTGGCATATTTAGTTTTGAATTTCACACCTTAAAAGGAATATAATGTTCTTCACTCTTTTTTGTTAATCCACACTTTTGGATGTTTGATCACTTAATTCAGGATTAAGAATAATTTTGAATAAGAAGCAACCAAACGTGTTTTAAAAGAGATATAATGTTCTTCACTCTTTTTCGTTAATCCACACATTTGGATGTTTGCTCATTAAATTCAGGATTAGGAATAATTTAGAATAAGAAGTAACCAAACATGTTTTTGATATCCCCGCTGAGATTCAAAACCTAAACCTCATAAATGTGAGGCAGATACACTTCTAGGCTTGCTGCCATGAACATTATTTGCGGCAAAATTTTATTATATACCCAAATGTCCCTGTGGTTACTGGGATTTTTTGTTTTGTTTTTAGCGGTTAGTGGTCATTTCATTTTTTACAACTGAGTACAGCACCACTGTCCTCAACTATAACAGAACATTTTCTCCCCTCATTGAGCCAACATGAAGAGAGACTTCAGTAATCACATGCAGGACACAAAGGAGGTACACAAATAATCGACAGAAATTATGATGTGTTCAAGTTGGAAATATCAATCAGCAATGCAATCCATTCAAAAATATGCTTTCACTTCTTTTCCGTCTGTGCTCACATTATAAAAATCTTTGTGACGTGTCTGGGAGAAATGACTGCACAACTGCATTCAACTAACATATTAACATAAAAGGTGCAGAGCCCTGCAAATCTGTCGTGTTATTCTGCAATAAAAAGTAATTTTAGGTACTTTTGTGGCGAGACATAAATGCTGCTTGTTCTGATCTAGTTATAGTCTCATTTTATGAGGAAAGTCACAGTCATGGACTCCATTAGCGCCTTTACAGATTTAATAAGGAGAAGAAAGCTGTGCACTGTGGAATGTGCCCATTCTTGTGGAGGAAATGAAGGAAAACAAAAGACATGCCCATGAGCTCCTTCTCTATGAACCCTTTCACTTTGGAGCACAAGACACATGTCAGCGATAAAACATTAATAAAATTCTATTTTGCTTCAAACCATCAAAGGGAGCATGTGACCACTTGTCTGCCTGCTTGTACTTGAAACCAAATGTACAAAATCATTTGTTGAGTGTCAAGCAAAATGTCATTTTTAATGAGTGGTGGCGTGTCGCTTTTGCAGTTCATTGCTTCTGCTTCTGAAGGATCAAGTCAATACACCTCTGATATGACGCTTAATATAATACATGATAAGAGACATGCACATATAGTACTATTTGCTGCTAACCAGGGGTATAAAATGCCACTCTGAGGTCAAATGCCTCGAGGCTATACAATTTGAAAGTTGACCAACATTTCAGATAGGCAAACGGTTTGAACTGCTGTCATTTATAAAATAGTGGTCAGTGATCATGTGTCTCTTCGGTTCAGTTCAGTGAGCATCAAAGTGGTAACTTTACTCAAGGGGTTTGCTATTTATTTGAATTTTTGTACTTTTTTTTGCCTCACATATTCCAAAAGAAGGCCTATTAAAAGAAGGGAAAGCAAGCAGTCACATATTTGATATAAATGCATCTTCCTCTCAAAATCTTTCATTTTGTAATATTTGTTCAAAGTGCTGGTATGACCTGACAGTATATCAGTATAGAAAAAAAAAGCAACCCTGTTTGGCCTCATCTTCCTTTAATTTTGTGAAACCATAAATGCCTTAGGAAAACCAATCAATCTGACATAATTATTATTATTATTATTATTGATATAATATAATATAATATAATATAATATAATATAATATAATATAATATAATATAATAAAAAATAATATAATATAATATAATATAATATAATATAACATAATATAATATAATATAATATAATATAATATAATATAATAATAATTTGAAAGTAACTGAGCAGATTTTTGATATTATTGTTGCAAAATCAAAACAAATAAGAGGTTGCCCAACACCCCGTTTCCAATGTAATTTGACATCACTATTGCCTGAGAAGGCTAATGTCACACCACTATTTACCCTGAAACACTAACACATATACACACGCACACACAGACGTAGTGGCATGCAGATGTAAAGTAGGGCTCCCACATCTTAGCTTTAGGCAAGCGTCACAAAGTCATTGAAAATGAAGACAAGGGCTTTACTTTAGGTAATCTGTCATGCACACACTACGGGCTACAGTATTGCCAGGCACACTATACTGAGGATGTCTAGCGTGTGCATTGGTCAGTGTGCCTGCGGTCTCACCAAAGCCAAAGTAATCAACATGAGCGAGAGTGAGTGAACCTGGCTGTGTGTTGGCAGGCCATTTGGAATCTCTTCCTGCTTCTCCGAGTTTCCTCCTTCTTGCACCCCTGAAGTGCACAGCTAATCCTTAAGCTCTACCCCCATTTAAAGACAGGGACATCACGCAAACCTGCCTGGATGCATCACACTCGCTCTCAGGCTCACACGCACACACGCTGCTTGCTGAAAACAGAGTTAAGAAAGAGAGCAGCGCAGCGGGGGGCTAAGCTATGATGTGGGGGCAGCAGCAGGTCAAATGTCTGTCTGCTTATTTCCAATTGGTCCACAGCAGCAAACAACATGTCACGTCAGTGGCGAGCTTTGGATGACAACATAAGGACAAGAAAGGAGTCGTGCGTAGCTCATGATGACCTCGTGCAAATGGTTACTGGAATGTTCGTGAGTCATTTTCACATTCAAGACTTGAATTGACCTACTAGAGGAGAAATCATACATATGCGAACATTTCATCTATTTTCCATTCTTATTCTGCACGCAGCCACATTGTAATGGATAGCTCCCATGTATTGTAATACTGTATGCAATGCAGCACTCAGGAAAATTGAAAAGCAGGATGGACGCTTAAAAGGTCAGGCCTTGAAGCATTCCAGATGGAATTAAATTTCAAAATTGGCTGTCGACCTAAGTAAGGTGTTGCGTAGCTACAGAGATGGGTAAAATGTGCGATTCCGTGACATTAATCTATAAATTGCATTTAACAAAGTAGTTTTGATGCACAATGCGTTTGACTTTTACTTGAATGATTTTGTTAAGACTACTTGAACAATTGAGCTACAGTCCACTTGCTACTTTTATCTTCTCTATAAATGCATGCGGAATCAATTTATTTTAGTTTGTCAGAGAGACATGTGTCACATGACTGTGTCTCAGCAATCGGACCCAACCACCAGTGACGTTTGACCCCATTTAAAAAATCTAACGGCGGCACCAGGCAGTCACATGACCCCACAAAACATCTTCTCAAAACAGTGGGCCCCTCACTGCTGAAGCCAGAGGACAGATCTTAATTTGCCACTATTTATACTATTATTACTGAAAAAATATGTTTTTTCTGCTGGAAACATTGTTCTAAGTGCCCAATAAAAAAAAATGAAAAGAAATTATGTATAAATCCAAAAAATCTCCAGCCCTGTAGGTGCTGTTAAAATACATAATTGCCAAACAACTGAAGTGGATCACATCTTTTTTTTTTTTTTTTAGAGATTCTTCAAACAAACAAACAAACAAACAAACAAACAAACAAACAAACAAACGAGCAAATCTTACACTAACAAACAGACCAATAAGACTACTGGATAGTCATGCAAAAATTGCCTCCTCCTTGCCCTTGGTCTTGATAAATGTAATTCAACTAATATACAGTAAAAACTATAACTTTTTCTGGATAACTCTGCACCCTAAGACTGACTTTACCCTGCATGTTTTTTCTTGTTGCTAGTTTGTGGAATGTGAGTAGCAAGAAGTAGAGAGGCACACTTCTCCATTAATTCATAAAAAGAGAAGTACACTTGACAGGATGTTGGGAAGGAAGAAGAGCGGGAAGGCATTGATGAATGACTGCATTGGCTGCTGAAATCATGTGTCATGCAAGCATCAGGTTTATTTTCTGCTCTAAAAGCATCTATTCTGTCCAAGTAACATTGGGGAGGCAGTCCAACAATGCTGATGTTGCAGTAACACAAGTTGATTTAGCAGAAAAATAGGCATGAGTCATGATGAAGTAACATTTCTGCCAAGAAGAGAAATGCTGTGTCATTTTTTAATGTTTGATTTCTTTGTTGGCACCCCAAAATAGAAAGTTGAGTGCCACTTTATAGAAGCAGGTTAGCATCTTTCAAGTCATGAAATCATGTTGTCGTGTGTGTGCGTGTGTGTGCGTGCGTGCGACCTGCATTTTGGATTTTTATTATAGTTACAGTTTTTATTTTGTTATGACTTTTTTTTATTTAGTTGTAAGGTCGTCTCTGACTGTAAGCCACTCATGTAAACTAAATATGAATCATACAAAAACAGAATTACATTAAATAAAAACAATCAATCAAAATTCTTCTAACCACTCTTTTTTTATGTAGCTATGCAGGAAATGTCCGATAATTTTAAGACTTACTCAAATAATATTCTACCGGGTGATTACTTCCAATGTTATTTCCTGTTAAAATGCTTGGACTTTTACAAAGTATCAATTTCTGGTACTTCACAAGCCAGACTGTTATTTTTCGACTTTAGCTATTTATTTGAAATGATCATATTTTACCTGTAGAGGGCGACACTGTAATTAAACGCTATATCCCGTTCCTGAGCGAAGAATCCAAAGGAGAATGCGAGCAGTACACTTCCGGATTAATGCTGACGCGTCCCTCTTGAGCTCTCCTAGCGACGTGTCAGTCCTCTTGTGTCTGCAGCCGAGCAGTCAGCTAGGAAGCTCAATCACTCCTCACAGTTATGGCACCTAAAGTGAACAATAAACAGCAGTCAGAGGAAGATCTTCTTCTCCAGGACTTCAGTAGAAACCTGTCGACAAAGTCCACCGCGCTCTTCTACGCAAATGCTTTCATTGTTTCTGCAATCCCCATTTGTGAGTATACTTTCCAGCAGCTAATTGCTAAATGCTATTCCACGACACTGTCAAGCGTCAAATAAATAATCAAAATACGACGCACACGATGCTAAAACCTTGACAAGTACAATTAGTAATTTTCCACATGTGAGTGGATAACGTTAGCATAACTGTTACTACAGGTAGGCTTTTCCATAGATAACAAAAAAGCAACTCACTGAAATGTGATTTAATTTGGTTCCTGTGTGTCCCAAGGGTTGTTCTGGAGGATTTGGCACATGGATCTTGTCCAGTCTGCATTCTTGTACACTGTGATGACGCTGGCCAGCACCTACCTTGTGGCTTTTGCCTACAAGAACGTCAAGTTTGTTCTCAAGCACAAGTAAGATGAACAGAACACCGCAGTTCGATCACAATATAAACAGTGTCCTTAATGTGTGGACACCTAACTGACAAATATTCAATTGGTGTACTGTAGTAAGAAAATATTGTTTCTTCATTATGTGACTTTGATGCCATTGGTATCAATTGCTCATGTGTCCAGAGTATAGAAACACAATTTTTCGTCTAACCCCAACATCAGCTTTACAGATACGGTGTCTACTTTCTATGTGAGATGTGTTGCATTGCTGCCATCTACTATGATACGTGGTGGCCATGTTTGTTGCAAAGGTCATTAGTATCCTTTTGTTTTGAGGCAAGGGGCAAGAGACATCTATTTCAGGTCAGACATAAATTAGGCACTTGTAAAACTTGTTTTGATACAATTGGATTGCTTTGTTGGCACAAATCACCAGCTACAGCTATTGTTTCGGAACAATCCTCACCAAGTCTTGTCCATTTTTCCTTGCCGTTCTTTTCAGAGTTGCTCAGAAACGCGAGGATGCCGTTTCCAGGGAGGTCACCAGGAAGCTGTCCGAGGCTGACAATCGCAAGATGTCACGCAAGGAGAAAGACGAGAGGTAAAACATGCTGCTGACAAAGACTTGAGTATTTTTTTTTTGTAATGCAGTGAAGCACATACCTGACCGACCACATTGTCCCTTTCTCGCAATATTTCTTTATTTCTATTTGCTCAGGATCCTTTGGAAAAAGAATGAGGTAGCCGACTACGAGGCCACCACTTTCTCCATCTTCTACAACAACACCCTCTTCCTGGTGCTTGTCATTGTGGCATCCTTCTTCCTGCTCAAGAACTTCAACCCTGCCGTGTATCCTTTCTTATCATCTTGCACAAAAGTATTTTGTGTCAAACAAACAAGAAGGGGAGTTTTTGCCTTAACACGATTCCCCCCCCAGCAACTACATCTTGTCAATCGGCGCTTCCTCCGGACTCATAGCTCTGCTCTCCACCGGATCCAAGTAGATGATGATGATGATGGAGGGAGGAAGGGTGGGATGTTTGGGTTGAGTACTTTTTACTAAAGTTGGGAATGAGGAAACAGTATCACATTTCAACTTCATGAAATTCATGATCAAAAATCTGGAGGCTGTTGCTCCAGGTGTATCTTTTTTTTGTAACAATAAAAAAAAAAAATAACCCATCATATTTGATCAGTGTGTGTGTTGATGAATCATTGTTGTCATTCTTTTTTGGTTGGCCTGCTAGTTTTTATGATACATTTTCAGATACTGTATGACTACAAAATAATGAGAGACTTTGTTTCCTTTGGCAAAGCCTTTATTCTGGATCTCATTATTTACAGATAAGTGGTATGCAGGTAGAATAAGACGCTTTTGTTTGACATGTGGTCTCAATTAAAATCACGTTCCCATTCACAATTAGTGATATCTTTTCAGTATAAACAAGAATGGAAATATGTATTTGACTTTTAAATGAAATAACGTTACCTCAGATTACTCTCTTCGGCTATCACAACATTAACTTTTGTCCCCCTTCACACTAGCATAATTAAAGTCATCCTCCTTGGGGGCTCTCAAGGCACACAATTGAGTGGTTTACACAAAGTCTTCTTTCCACACATAATCTGCTTACGTCGGACAAGCCACGTTGCCTTTTCCAAGTGACATGACCACTGCACATAACAGTCGCCCATCTTTTTAATTGATAAATTGTTGCTGCCTAGATTGTCAAAAACTGCATTTGGAACAAAATGATCAAATACAGTAATATGCAAACAATGACCACAGTTTGAGAGTCACTGGCATATAGAGACCAATAAATGGTCGGCTTTTATGTGGCGCTATATTTTCCACAAGAACAACCGCGAGAGCAGACGTGACAACTTGAGTAACTTGTCGATGAATAATTTCTTCTTACAAATGAAATAGCCCAGTGAGCAGTTTCATTGTTACAACCTGAATGTCCTTCAGCATACACTTTGAGAATGCAATGCAATGTAAACATTTAACTATTTACATCAAATAGTGTATTAACCAAGAACCATAAACAGTCGTGTACAGTTTTCAAATGCACAAGGCTTCTGGATATTTGTTGTTTCACCGCATACCATAGAATTCTTTAAATTGTACATGATAATTAAACTAAAGCTCCAAATGCCACTACAGTACCCGAGAGGCAGTACACGTGAAAATACTTGTGGTGTCAGCCATTTTAACATAAAGTCAGTTAGAATTATTACTCAAATAATCATGTTTGCTCCATCAGGTGAAATTTCACATGAAACTAAGATGGGGAAAATAGCTATGAAAATAAATGCACCTAGGAAAGGCTTTACCTCTCCTGTCATTCAGTTCCTCCATTGACCACATGGGGGCGACATCTTTACATCTGGCCAACGGAATCGTGAAATGCTTTGTCATAGGTTAGGGGGGGGAGAGAAGGCTCAGCACTAATCTACTTGTTTTAATTGTGCTTTGTGGAACCGAAGCAGCAGACTAAAACATGCATCTATTAATGTGTGTGTATTATGTTCATATTAAGACTAAATAGCCTTTTTATATAGGCCTACTGACTGCACACAATCAAGCTATTTGCTAGATTGTAAACAATTCAAACATTTTTTCATATTTACTATCTCCAGAGTTCTGCAGACATGAGCCCACATGAATGATTATCATTAATTATTAATACTAATCTTTAATAATTACACGATTCAATATAGTTTGTGCAAATTCCAGAAGTATGTGTAGAGCCGGTGGGCCTTCACATTAATCGATACACAAGAAATACTTCAAAATGGTTAGTGACCCTGATGTAACCAGTGTGAATTAATTAAGCCAAGCAGGTTTGAGGGTTTAAGTCATTTGTGACCATACAAGTGGGCACTATGCTCAAATGAAAGTCCCTTTCACACTGCTAATAAAGGAATCAAAAAGTTACTCTTCCATGTATGTCCTTCCTCTATAGAAGATGAAACAAGTGCACAGAGGTGTCCCATCAATATTCCACATTGAAGGTCGCATCAGAGCCATAAATGAGAGGGAATGCCGCAAGCGGGTGAAGCTTTTGACTCATATAGAGTAGACATAAAAAGAAAACAAGTTTACACATCCTTGTTAAATGCCATTTTATATATATATATATATATATATATATATATATATATATATATATATATATATATATATATATATATATATATATATTATATAAAATTAAAAAATTAAAAGAGAACTATGGTAGAACCTCTAACAAAATCAAACACCATCAGTTCAGTTGCAACACCAGTCGGATCTTCTGATCTTCTCGTTTTCTTTATGTACTGTTGAGAACGCTTGTTAAACTTCATACTGCAAGTTTTATTTTGGAGGAATTGGGGAATTGATGAATTTTATATTCACTGTTTCTGTTTTGTAAGCTGTGTCTTTGAATAAGAGCTCAATCATGCCAATATTGTGCTTTGCTGTTTTCTGTGTGAAAGACAAAGGATAATAAATGCAGGATCTTCTGTTCTGTCTGGGGTGCTGCTCTTTTGTAACATATCTGTGAGAAAGAAGCTTTCATGCAAGGCACTTGAATGAATTAAATGAATGAAAATAAATTATAATTCATGAAATCAATGACATCTCATTCAATTTACTTAACCGTGAATAACAACAAAGCATGTAAAACATGACCGACATAAATAATTTTTGTGGGAAAATCAAGAGTTAGTCCATAAATTATTATTGACTTAATTAAGATGCAATTTTGAGGTTTTCCCATGAGCAGTCACCGCAGTTTTACAGTTTTTCCCATATTGTTTGTTTGGCAAAGTTTTTCCAAAACATGACCTTCCTGACACAACCCAGATAACTTTATGCCAGTTTAGGACTGGCACAGACTGGGAATGGCCATTCAAACCATTGCTGGACTACTAATTCAAAAACTGAAAATGAATTATTTATTTATTATTAAAATATAACTATTTTTCTTTACATAATTTTACATTCACATTGTAACTTTTTTCTTTCTTCATCTACTAATGACATGGCCCGTATGACCACTCGCTGGACACTGAGGAAAGCGAACAAATGCAACTGAACTGTCGTGCGGGTTGTTCTAAAACAAATTTTCATTATTGGTCAAGTTGAACGGCGTTTCCTCTCTTTGAGTTATAATCAAGCTACAGCCATCACAGCAATCTGCTTCTTTCTTTACAATGCGGCATTTAAAACACTGGGGGTGACAGGGTCAATCGCCAGGGTGCCACCAATTGGTTTGCAATTGTCCAGTTCTGTTGCAATCAGCAACGTTACTCGGTGCATATTAGGCTTGAAAAAAAAAAAATCAAATGTGGCCATAAAGCACAAATATTTGCCCACGCCTGCTCTAGGAATACTTTCCTGAACAGGCTTGCGCCACGTTCCGCCACATGTTGCGGGCTGATGCTAAACAGGTCACTTTGACTAAGCTAAACTAAAAGCGTCAATGAGAGGCTTGTCAGGTTGCACCTGAGGTGAGCCTCGTGGAACCGTGCAAGACGGCCCACACGAACCAAGTCATGCAATGCGGGGTCTTCTCCAGTCTGAGGCAGGCCACAGCAGGTCTGTAGTAGCAGCATGACAAGTCTGTAGCAGCCTTGACCTCTTGGTGGTCCTACAAGCAAGGTCTAGGAGCGGTAGTCCTTCTTACTGTACGGCCTGTTGCCCAGAATGTGGTCGATTTCAGACACCACGTGAGACGTCATCTTGGGAAGGACCTGGATGGGGGACACATAATCCAGTGAGAAATATACAGAAATAAAGCATGATTCAAGTGAGTGTGTGTATGTTTGTGTGTGTGGTGTAAAATGAAAACCCTAATGAGTAAAATGGTTGGATGGATGACAGGAACAGTTTTAAAATGTGTGCAAAAGCTGAAAGGAAAAGGTTTCACCTGTATGGCCCCAAGGTTCTCTGTGAGCTGCTCAGGGTTGGATGTTCCCAACAGGACTGAACTCACACCTTCATTCCTTAAACACCATGCTGCAGACAAGACATGCTGGAAGCATGAGCTGCTGCAGCAATCATGAACGCTTCCCACTTAGTGGCACACTTTTACTTTTCATTATCTAGAACTGGTTATTTTGCCTTGTTTGAGTTTTAAAAGAACTTTCCCAGAATGTAAAGCTGCATTATGTGAGGGCATTAGTTTTGCTTAAATATATATTTTTTTTATTCTTTTTGTTTTATTTTTAAACATTACAGTAAACATCAATTGTGAGTTGTAATTACGGACTATAAACTGCTATTCTTTGCACAAACTTTGAACCCTGCGTCTTATAGTCCAGTGCATCTTATCTATGATATGTCATGATTTGTATGATATTGTAAGAGGATTTGTTTTGTTAATACAAATAATAGAAATGTGGACATTTCATCTTTCAAACACCTGCGGTTTAAGGTCCGGTGCATCTCATATATGAAGAAAATAAGATTTTCCACAAATTTTATCTGGTGTGGTTTATATTCAGGTGTGGCTTGTAGTCCAGAAATTACGGTATCTTCAACTCATATGCCAAACTGCTGCTTGATTTGAAGAGTGGTACATTTGAATTTTCTGCCATCATTTATTGCGCAAATGTCAATTTCTTTCTCACAAGCAAAATAAATAGTACATAAATGATAAGTTGATCGAACGACAGCTCATCTCTCGTGTTAATAGGGTCATCTATAATTTTAGGTACAACTGTATGTCTTTGACTGTATGTATAGGACTCTATTTTCCAACCCACATGAATGGGTTGGTGTTCTTCGTTTACGCTGAGCTTTTAGCAACAACAGGATAATTCTGGCAAACATGAATGCGGCGGACAGGCTGGTCTGGCTCACCCACAGCCAGTTGAGGTAATGTGCATCCCAGCTTCTCTGCAATATGGTTGAGCTCTTTCAACTTGGCTTGCTGCTTTCGCCCATCTTCGCTCACAATTTTTTCTTTAAGCCATTGATACGACTAGAATAGCGAGAAAGAGGGAAAACAAAAGGCAGAGGAACTTTTTCATTCACATACATTTTCATTAATTTTCTGAAATAATTTATATAAAAAAAAAAAAGGAAGGTTGTATTGTTCAAGTTTTCTTAGTTTCATTTGAAATTGATATTTTTTAAACCTCCTCCAAATTTCAACCATCTTCAATTAACCTAACATTGTAGAAGAACCAGGAGAAAAAACTCACAAAAATCCAATTAGTGTGCATACCTTCATGGAAGCCCTGGAAGATTCAGGAATACCATTCTCATATTTCCCTGTGATGATGCCACACGCTAGCGGTGACCAAGTCATCGCTCCGACTCCTGCGGCCATAGACAAGAGGCACGTTAACATAAGAACTGTGAAAGGTAGAAAATATGACAGGATGACAGTGAAGAGTCCTTGCCTATCTTGTGATAAAGTTCAGGCAGTTGCACTTCAACTTTCTCCCTCTGGAAGAGATGGTACTCGGCCTGCTCGCACACCGGAGGGATCAGATTAAACTGTCTTGCCACTGAGTAAGCCTCCTGCAAGAACAAAGACACAGTAAGAATTGGGAAGCCGGATGGACTCATTACTCTGTTTCTTTGTCACTATAGAAGACAGAGAAGGGGAAAAGAAGCAACTGACGGGACGCATTTAAAGAGAGGGGAGATGGATTATAGATTATATTATTATTATTATTATTATTATTATTATCAAATGGTGGCAATCATCCACTAATTCATATGTCAACAAATTCATATTTGTTACATGTTCTAATTTAGTAGAATTAAAACTAATTCTAATTTTGGTCAGTAATGGCTATTTATTACAAAAATGTCCATCGCAAAAGTAGAATAAATTGTTTTTTCTTTGGTTTTTTTGGTTTTTTATACCATGATCTCCATGGCCGTCCATCGAGATGTTCCCCAGTACATTGCCATGCCTTGGTTGATCACATAGGTCATGGCCCGGACGATCTCTGTCAGATAAAAGCAAACTGTTAGTTAGCTGCAGTGAGTGGGATAGTATTTTGAAATGTGTGTGTGTGTGTGTGTGTGTGGGGGGGGGGGGGGGGGGGCATGTCCTAATGCCAAATTTCAATATTAATTCATCACTGATGGCTTTTTCACATGCTCAAGAAAAATATATTGCTCTAGCAAGACTTTCTTGTCTTCAAATAAAAGTGTTCACCGATATTTTTGGTTCGAAAGTATTTTCTTTCTGATATGTGTAGGCAGTAAAAAATTTCCAATTAACTTTTTGTGTTATAGTCAGATAATTGTTTTGCTGATGGGTTTAAAACATTTCCAACAGATTTATTTTTGCTAGGAGAAATAATTCAGTATATGTTTTATGACGTTTTTTGTTATGGCCGTATTACATTATAGTCCAGAGCTACAAAAAATATCTTCAATCTTTGGCTCCCAAAAGGAATTGTGAGTGGGACTGCGTAAAGTGTCTATCAATGTATTCTCTCCAAAATTGTTAAGTAAACAACAAATGAATCCAGACGGGATAGCACACAATGCACGGTTGCATTTTTCAATGTAGTTTCCTCACAACTCGTTACCAATCCCAATCCACCATCCTAACAATCACACGATGAGAGCCTTATGTTCAAGTTTACCGCAGCTCTAATGATGCAATTAGCCTCAAACTGTGCTGACAGCATGAGCCAACAAAAACTCAGACTCGGGACTGTCATTAAGGCCATTCATCATCAAGCCGCCATCACTCTTAATTGCACCGCAATCTCCCACATGGATAGCATCACACTTATTTTCCTGTTTCTACAGCAGGTAAGAGCAGGATTGGATTTAAGCAAAAGACAGTAAGACATAGAGAAAACTTTGGGAAATGGACCAAAGTTTTAATTCTACAAAAGAAATAAATGAAGGTTCATAAAGACACGTTAGAATGAATTTGGTGTAGTAGTTTTTGATTGAATTCAAAATTTATTGAAATTTTCCTGAAATAATCCCTGGAGGGAAATTCAACATGCACCGAGCTGTTTCATGACAGGGAACAAAATCAAATACACCTAAGCATGCAAAAAGAGATGCCAGCGTACAATGGGTATACACAGAGTGCAGCGCCATTTCAGATGGGGGGGGCACCTTGACAGTAACGGACAAGCGTCTTTCTAACAACCAGTTGCCACATTTTTGTCCGCAGCGGGACTCAAACCTAAAGCTCAAGAACTTAGAGATAGGCTACTGCCGCACCACACAGAACCCAGAGGTCTATCGAGCAACTGTAGAATGAACTTGAACTTAGATGGAGATTGTTATCCTTGACTTGTAGAAACACCTCCCAGAACAGTAGAAGTTGATATTACAGTCTAAGTCATGGACATGTTGACGTGATTGCAATTTCACAGGACCCTGGTGTGGTTGCTGCCTCACCTTCCATTGGCGTGTTAGTGTCAGGGCGGTTGGCAAAAACGACATCGACGTACTCCAACTGCATCCTCTGTAACGAGCCTTTCAGACCTGGGGAGCACACGTGAGGGTTCATTTAGATGAACAAAAGCATAAAGTCAGACATGTTGTAATGCTTGATCCATACCTTCAATAATGTGCTTTCTGGACAGGCCTCTCTCTGTCTCTGCTCTGATGGAAAAAAAAAAAAAAAAAACGATTTGCAAAGTTTTCTAACATGGCGAAAAAAAATTGCATCGTTAACTCCTCACTTACTTTCCTCCCCAGTATAGTTTGGTTGTAATGACCAAGCTGGATCTCCTACAAAATAGCAAAACAGAAAATAAAAGAAACCTGGAAAGATGCGTGCTGTATTGATTTTAAGATCAGTGGTAAATAAGCTTCAAGATCGATACAGTGTCTCGCTGTCTGTCTCTATCTAAATTATTATTCTAGTCTTCAAATCAAATGTTTTGCTGCCTACAGTCACAGTTTAAGTTTAGCTGCTTTGGCTTTCATGTCCTCATTATTTGTTCTTGATTTTATTTTTTTCAAGCCACAGTACTAAGATGGATAGTGTTCAGATATTAAAATGCTGTCATTACCTCCAGCATTTCTTCTTGATAATGGTTCCAAGAATCACTTCAGCCCTGCAAGGCAGAATAAAAATCAGTAGAACTAGAGAAATGTTGATTTTGGATTTGTTCCACTGATACATATGTTCTTTGTAGGATTGAGCTGATGTCAATTGAAAGCAACACAAAGTTTGAAGAAAAATTCAGTTCCCGTTGACATCTATGGAATACTCCTTACATGTGAGTTGAAGCGGAAGTGCGGAAAACCCGAAAAGCTGGAACAACACCCACCTGCCGCCCGCATAGACTTCAGCTGTGTCAAACAGATTGACCCCGTTCTCGTAGGCGATGGTCATCAGTTGCTCTGCAACCTGGCAACATAAGTTGAACCGAGAGGACTAAAAGCTCAATTCCACAACGAGACAAAATAAGCACACTTGAATAGCCCCAAGTTTTTTTTTAAATAAATATGCACCCAAATTGCTTTTCACACTGAGGAAGAAAATGCCACCTTCATATTTGAATGCAAAATACTAACAAACAATAAAAGCAATTGTGGTTTTGATATAATGTTGTTTTCCAAGTAATATAAAAAAGGGCACTTTTTCTTCTGCTCAAGTAGCAATGCAGCAATAACTGCATTTTCTTCTTTAAGTTCAATCTTACTGTCATATGTAATTGATGAAGGCATTCACCAACTTTTTGCAGGAAATATTCTTTGTGTACATACTTGTGGAGCGTTTATGCTGCAGGCCAAATGGATCAGCAGTTAAATTCAATAGCTTCCCATAAAATATGTTTATGATGAAAGATGAAAACATGTCAAATGAATAAAAATGGGTGGTAATGATTTTTAACAAGTTCTGACACACCTGGTAGACTGACTCATCACTAGAGAGTCACTGTGAGTTTGCAGAGCTACTTGTGGAGAGGTTTTGTGTTTAGGTGGTTGCTGCTGTTTATTCTCAGGTGGTGTGGGAACACTTGACTGGAAGATATGCATCATCCAGTGAGGCAAACCAGAATACATTTTCTTGGTTGACATAAAAAAAAAAAAAAAGGCTACTCAAACCTCCCACACGCCAGCTTCATGACTACACAGTTAACAATTCCAATTTCCTACTGATCATTTGTCTAAACTATCATCTGTGATTGCTGTTGGTTCCGCTGCCCATGAAGGAGTAAAGAAAAACACATTCATTATTTAACGATGCAAACACGCTCAATGATGTCTTTAAGACTAGCCATCTGTTGGACAAGCCTTTGTTTTGCAGATATCACCATGATACATTAAAGCGGGGCTTAATCCCGATTGTGTATCTGCTGACCAAGTACTTTAATATAAACAGAGAAACAAATTGTCTTTAATTAAAGGGCAACAATAAAGTCCACCATGTTGAGCCAGTGATCATTTATCACAATAAAACGGTGCCAGCAGGTATTGTCTAACAATGCTTGTGTGGTTGTCTCTCTTTAAGCCTAATCAGGCATAGAGAAGATCTGTTGATGTCAACATAAATAAAAGAAGGGGTGTTCCTAAGAAGGATGCCACACATAATGGTAATCAAGACAAATGTTAGTACTTTGACTCAGCAAAGGACTAATTATTGGATAGTTCTCAAAGATTATCCAGCGGCGGACTCGGACGGTGCATATACAATTTTCATAACCTGGTTGGAATTCAAACTGTGAAAGAGACAGGATGTCACCAGTGACATTGAACTGGGGAATAATGGCTGGGAGGAAGACATGTGACTCCATCGCACTAAGTCTTTAGGGTAAGACAAATGATATAGTTACATAAATGTACTGTTTGTGTGTCTCTTGCATTGTGCACGCTGTGTGTGCACGTGTGTGAGAGATGCGGCAACTGGGCAGGCAACACAGACGGTCACCTCGCAGTTTTCTTCTTTAATAAAAGCATGAAAGATTAGAAGTGGGGAAAAATAGCATCATACCTCATCTGTTATCTGACCCCCAAATGTCACCCATGTTCCTGGCGAAAAAACAGAAAGTGACATTTTCAATTAGACTTTAAATAACATTTTGTGACACGCGTCATTTTGTAAATTGTGACATATGAGTGTAACCTAACAAGGCTGTCATGTCCCCAAGAGAAACAATGTATCATTTAATGAATGATGAATAGTGTAACTGCCTGTTAGCGCTTTTTAATAGTGATGCATATGTGAGTGAGTGAGTGAGTGAGTGAGTGAGTGAGTGAGTGAGTGAGTGAGTGAGTGAGCGGGTGTTTCCGTATCGTGCAGCGTGTATAATACCCGCTGCTGATTGGAACGTAAACAACTCTGATGACATACAAAAGGTTAAGACACTACAAGCAGAAAAATTCCTCAGCAAATCCCTTCACTGAATTATTAATATAGCTCTGATGTGAGTCAAAACGCTTCCCGTTCAAAACTGTTGCAGCAATCCAGAAATTGACATTGCCACAAAATTGTCTGCGACAGGAATGCCAATTTGTGTCTACTTCAAACCTTCAAATGCTGCATGGCTTTTAGTGTTGCTCAGGGGATTTTAAGATTTGCTTGACAACAGAAAAAGAAGCTGACACCTCTAGGAGAGGTGACCTGCCACCATCCTATTTTATGTACTTTTCCTTTTGTTCATTTCCAGGAAAAAGATGCTGAACCAATATTTTTTTCTTTTTTCTCAGAACTATCTATCTATCTATCTATCTATCTATCTATCTATCTATCTATCTATCTATCTATCTATCTATCTATCTATCTATCTATCTATCTATCTATCTATCTATCTATCTATCTATCTATCTATCTATCTATCTACCTACCTACCTACCTACCTACCTACCTACCTACCTACCTACCTACCTACCTATCTATCTATCCATCTATCCATCTATCCATCTATCCATCTATCCATCTATCCATCCATCCATCCATCTATCCATCCATCCATCCATCCATCCATCCATCCATCCATCCATCCATCCATCCATCCATCCATCCATCCATCCATCCATCCATCCATCCATCTATTTATTTATTTATTTATTTATTTATTTATGTATGTATGTATTTATGTATTTATGTATTTATGTATGTATTTATTTATTTATTTATTTATTTATTTATTTATTTATTTATTTATTTATTTATTTATTTATTTATTTGATTCACACAAACAGCATACTTGGTGATTCATTCTGCAACTACACTTTTAGCTAATAAGGAAATTCTATTTTCTCCCAGTTGCGGCTTTTGTTCCTAAGCAGAATTCATTAGAGTCAATGGTGCCTTAGGGAAGAAAACATGTTGTACTATGTGAGCAACCTCTCACCCAGAGTCATCTGGTGAAGCTTCCAGCTCCTCTGCGACCAATGAGGACAAATCCGAAAGAAAATAACGACAAAATCTCACCATGTAGCAATGTTTCCTTTCACACTCCCACACATAACAATTCTTATATGTCCACTGTTGACTTGTGCTGCTCCACTGTCATCGAGGGATGAACAAGGCCTAGTAAAAAGGCAGTTAAGCACATGCTCAACTTTATGACAACAGAAGCCATTAGGCTACACATTTGGATCGGAACAGCTCCTCTGAGCTGTGATTTAGTCTCACTTACACATAATGCCCTTGGATGCGTTGTGGTAGCGCAAAGCAAATCCAGCTGTTTTTGACATGTGTAACATCTCATCACTGGCGATGGGGGTTGATTTGAGAAATTGTTGCGGTCAGTAACCCTGGAAACTTCACGACAGTCTGAGCTATTGTATGTCCACAGCCATTATGTGGAGTCTTTGCAGTCAATATTTTTTGTCTACATTTCCCACTCACCTGTGAAAAGTGTGTTTTGAACATCTCTCTGCAGGCGCGTGAGTCTTTTCAGTCAGCCCTTTAAGCTATTTCCAGTGTGGCAGAATTGTAATTACTGCTGCGGATGTCCAGTTGCTGTTTTGTGTCTGAGTGGGAGAATCAGTGTGGGATGAAAACCCTGCAGAGCTCGAGTGTCAAGGCCAGCGCACATCAGGGATCAGCAGAGTTTTTGCTCTTTGATGGAAATTGAATCCCCGTGAACGTCAAACATGATTTTTTTTTCTCTGCGCCGATGGATGTACGTAAGGTTGCTATGCAACAATTGTAAATCCGATAACTTTGAGAGGCTTGCTCCTGAATCCGAGAGGATTGAAAGTCAGAAAGCAGGTTCAGAATTTACACCTGATTCGAGCAAGTTATAGTCACAAAACAGAAACCGGAAGTGGTCGTGACTTGACTTGACTTGACTTGTAGCTTGTTTCCTGAGGATTGAAGCCTCAGATCTCCATGGGTGGAACGATACAAAATCGCAAATGCTAAATTCCTAAACAGACTAAACAAGGACTGCATCAGCATTCTGTCTAACACAACAACCTTTGGATCTATTTTTGGGGCCGTCTACTGCACTGCCTCTTCAATTTTTATTGACTTCTTCAGAACAACGTTTGAATCACCTTTTGACTACTGTTGTGTTTTTTTTTCTGTCTTGTCTACATTTCGACTGCTGCTTTCAGTGGGCGGAGAGAGCAACATAAACAGCATAAAAATAATGTTACACTTTGGCTGAAAACTCAACTTCACAACTCACGTCAGTGACCTTTTGGTGATATAAACTAGGGATTATAAGTAAACAGTACAAACGAATTCATTATGGCCTTTATGCTTATTATACATTCACAGGACATTTCATTTATTTTGGTTTAGAACTTTTGTTGTACTTTGAACTAGTTTATAATTAGACACCATCATACTGGGAGCTGTTGCTAATATCATTTCCTACTTAAGCTTAATGAAGTCAAATAAGTCTCATTGGATTTTACAGACGAACCTCGCCAGTCAGCGGCTTCAGAAACGAGAGTGTGAAAGGGAAGAACTTGGGGAGGTGAAAATTTGACACGCTCAGTGAGTGAGAGGGTCCATTAGAGGATGAAAAGCTGCAGTAACTTGTCCTCCACAGCACCGATCCGTCCTCTCATTGCCTTTTTTGCACTGTAGGAGTTTTCATCCAGGGCAAAATATTGCAAGCATTCATCAGTCGATGGCACGCATTAATTAAAGCCCTCCTTCCTCTGTGACAAGTAGGCATCATAATTGGAAAAAAATAATGAGCTCGTGTACAAGTGCTGATGGTCCTGATAATGCTGATAATGAACTGGTGTCTCTGTGTGTGTTTGGATGTGCGCAGTCCACAACCAATTAGCATCAGTTGACATCACGGTAAAGCAGCTCAAAACGTACCGTGGCCGTTCTGATTTGCTGTGAAAGAATAGATGCATAGAAAGTTTGGATTGATCACACAAATCACCTCAGTTTGTCAACAACACCATCCGACATTCCGACGCCTGTTGAAAATAATAACTTCAATTTCATTTAAATTGGGAACAGTTTTATTGGGACTAAGGAAATGGCTTCTATTTTAAAAATGAACTCATTTCATGCTGAATGTGGAATAAGTTCTTTTCATTGTCTGGGAAATTTTAATAGCACTGAATGGCTCACATTATGCAATTAAAGATTAAATTAGAATTTAACAAAAAGAATTGAGCGACAGAATGACAACAGGGGAAAAGAGGCATACAGTACTGTGCCTATCTGAAAAGCTAATGCTGAACTTTTAAGTTGCTTGCTTTGAAAAATAGAATACAAATTCAAAGGAAATTAAATTAAATTGAAAAAAAATCCCCCTTTAGATATGAATGAAAGAAAACCTCTTTATTCATTGTTTATATATTACATATTATCAAAATAAAAAAAGAAAAAATATTAACTCGAGAGTCAATGTTTTAAACAACAGGTGTGAAATATAGTGTTGGGAGTGTTCGACATTGGAGGCACGGCTCTAATTTCTTTGTTTCTCTTTTTTTTTTATTTTTACACTGTTGTCTTTTTGTTGAAAATCATGCATGCAGTATGCACAAAAAACATCCAACAGGCATGCACTCAGGGGAAAGATGTCAGTGTGAAGGGCAACTTGACTGTGTTGTTCCCCTTAAGCAGTTTGGGGGCATTTAGTGCCTCGTACAAGGACACAGAAAACATACTGGCTATCCCTCTAGCAACAAGTCCCTTTTTGTATTTTTACAATCAAGTACATCTACACATCCGGTCTGATCTCGACAACATCTTTTCTCTATAGCCCCTCTCGCCCTGTCATCATGGTGTCCACCCAAGGCGCAACCTGTGACAGACAGCTGCCATTCAGTTGACCTTTTCTGTACTGTGCAGCTCCATCAAATTGAAGGAGACCACTTATGTGAAGTAAACAAGTCAAAAACAAGGTAGCTGTCACACTCATAATGGCCAATGGATTTGGATTTTCCTTTTTTTAGGTAGTGGGCTATATGGGACATTTATTCCAAAGAGAAGGACCTCGCTAGATAATCTTAATCTGCTATGCATCTGCATTTCCATTTTTGTTCCTCCTAGTTGATTTTGAATCTCTACAGCTCTTTATTCACAAAATGAACATTTTTAATGTCCTGATTCACTGAATGAGACAAGGGTAAGGTGAAATTTACTTACCAAGTCCTAGGCATGACACCCTTAGTCCTGACTTTCCAAGGTTCCTGTAATCACAGAAGAAAACGACTTCATTTAGTGGTACTTTAAAAATACATTTGCATGCACACCGTTTCACAACAAAAGAAATATGTGTCAATCCAATATTTCGAGATTTTCATTCGGCTCACGTCATCAGACAACATCACATCTGCAATGAGCAACTGTTTACCTGTCAGCAAAATAATTGGAGTTTTCACCAATCTCCCAGTTTCACTCGCCTGTCAAAATCACTGAAATGATTTATTGCTGACATGACTTCACTGCCATTTCATATCGAAATGCTTAATTGGACATCTGAATGAAACCATCCTAAGGTAATCAATTTTTGATGATGCACTAGATCCCCACAAGACAGTTCTTCACACCACACCAGCAGCAAAACCGTTTGTGGGTTTAATTCCATCGCATCCTGACATTGATACGCACGGATTTACATCATGACAGCCCAACACGTCTCTCTAAGACCTACCTAATGAGATTTTGTATCGACTCCAGCAGTCTACAAGTACTTTTGTCCGGCTTTTTCACTCCCGTGATAGTTGAAAATGATTGTTCATCAAACCCAAAGAGGGTGACAGTCCAGAAAATTAGTATAATCATGAAGGTAATTATTCCCCATTCAATTATGCAATCTCAGTGAGAAATTCGCTATCGAAGGGGTAAACAAATCAGAAGTCAACCAGCAACAGAAGGGATTTTGCTTGACCTTTGAGGTATCATTAGAGGTGCTCCAACTACTTGAAAATGTTTATATTTAATTTATTATAATCTTATTGGTTGGGTAAGCATACATGAGCAGGAGAGGTTTGATGAAGATTGGAAGAACGACAGCGCTGAAGCAAATGACCAATGAGGAGATGCAGGTGGAAGAAAATAAGATTTCCCACTTGTAAAATGCATTGCCGTCATTATTTGTAATGTGTCTCAAAAGGCTCTTGCAAACACTTAGAGGCCGCACACACCACCTCCGCTTAGTGCGCCGCATGTACACTCAGGCAAGCACAGTGGGCAGCCATCCTGGGCCATCAAATATTTATTGAAATTTTAAACCCCTGTAATCGCTTTTCCAAACAGATCTAGCATAACAAGCCTCCCTTGTCAATGAAGCTATTCATCTTTACCTAAACACGTCTTCATTTGCTACATGATGGACAGTAATGACTTTCTCTATATCCCTGCCGTGATGCGATTTGTCTCTTGTTGCAAGTGAAGAAGATTCTCCCCCTCAGTCTTTTTGATGCAATAGTCTCCATGATTTACTCCCCAGCTTCATAGCAAAATAACGTTGGATGATAATTCTAATTAACTTCAACTGCAATCGCTCAAACCACTAAGTCCATATCTATCATGTTACGTCTTCTGACATTTGAATAGAGTGCCACGTAAATGAACAATAAAGTTTGACGGACAAATGGCGGAAGTTTTGTGAATCATCACAGAAAATGTATTAACATCATAACCATCATAATTCCACGCAATTTAGCTTGCACCACAAATGAGATCATAGGACCAAAGTAATACAGTATACTTAATTCATATGTGACTAAAAAAGAAACATCCGAGGTAAATTACCAATACTTTGCTGATTAGGAGAATGTTATAGCTCTATTTTTCATTGACTGTGTAATGAGTTACTCCAAACAAAATCCAACATCATTCATTTAAATTGAGTCCACTGCAGATGACAACCTTAAAAGCTCTTTTAACTATCACAAAGTTCCGGCTGTCATACAGGCTGTCAATATCGTGCAGGCTTGATGTAGCTAGATTTAGAAATAAAAGGAAATGCAGAGGTGACAAAAGAAAAGTGTTTGTGACAATGATAAATTGCACCAGCCACAGATGAAATAAAGCATGCGTGCCTTTGACAAAAGGCATCATTCAGTAATTAAAAGAAGCAGTGATGCAGTGGGAAGTTGGAGACTTACTTTTTGTCCAGGACAGAAGAAAGAAAACATTAATCATACTATAACAACTGAAAAAAATTGACGGACCGGAATATGAAAAGACGGTGTGTTACTTTGTGTGTAGACAGCCCACGACATCCAATTAAATGACCCGAATCAAAGTGGGCATCATTCTTGAGCCAAATGAATTGGCCCTCATTCAAATCCATGTTGAGTCAGCTCCATATGCATCCTGGGATTAGACCTCAATAAATAAACACTTTGTAAGAATCTCTTCGTTCAGCTGTTTTGTGACCCAGTTGTATTCACCATCAGTAAGACTAGTTTCAAAGAGCTGGGAGCCACAGATGCAAGAAGTTACATTCAGTACCACTGAGATTTGGAAAAAAAATTAAGACTCATAAAAAATATAAAAACTCTTTCATTAACAAATAATTGTGGAAGAAAACCATTCACGACATAGAAAATCTTATTTCGTTTACCACCTTCACTGTGTGTTTAAGAAATAAATCCAAATAAATAAAAAAATTCCGGGACTGATCAACAACCAATCACAGGGTACATACTGGAAATTTCCCATTTTTTATTGTGTACATGTAAGATGATGCTATCAATAAAACGTAATTACCGGCTGACGACCTGGAAATATGAAAATCTTCCCCCAGATATGTGTTGAATGAATAAACCCGTGAAAAATACTGTATTAGCATCGGTGTGTGCCTTAAGGTCTAATTAAAACCTTGACTCGGATACAAGTGACTTTCTTGGATAACTTCCAAGAGATTTTACAAACAGTCATCTGCAACATACCGTGTTCATCATTTATTGATGAATAAACTGCTGAAAATATAAAACCACTGAGAGCACCAAAGTGGGTGGGAGGTTGTGTTCTGCTCTTTTTTTTCCCATCACCCCCTAATGCTGTCTGGTTGGTTGCCCTGTTTGTATGTTTTCCAAAACAAAACAAACAAAAACATTCTATAATGGAGACAGACTTGAGTGACGCTCTAAAATCTTAGGTTTCTTACTCTTGCTTGTAACTTAATGTCACCATGTGAATCTGAGGGACTTGTTTATGATGACTGTGATGTGTTATGTCGCTTGAATCCAGAGCAGGTCTTCACCAGCTGAACGACTCCAATTATCAAATCCCCTCAAATGACCTTCCACTTCCTCTCCGCAAGGTCGTCGAACCAGCCTTGTAAACTTTTCTTCCTCACTTAGCACCCTGAGCGACTCGTGTCGCCTTGCCCTCGTCTCTCCCCGGTTCTGGATTTTCTTTTGGCTCAGTGTCTCCCTATGGTTTCATTATCGAGTTTGCTCAGCTCGACTACTGCTTCCCCCCGAAGCTCAGCGCAGCCTTGTCGCCACCAAGGCTTAAATAAAATATCCTTTTTACGACACACCAGGACGCATATTTCTCAGTGGTCGACACTAGAGTTCCCTAATCCGCTTACCATATTGCTTTTGTTCTGTCTTTGGATTCAGAATAAATCCGACTACGCGGTAGCAGCACACACTGGCCAATCCTCCTGATTTTCCAGGGACTCTCATGTATTTAACTGCTTTTTTCTTTCCAGCATTACATTTGTCCCTGACTTTCATGGTTTTGAGATTTTCCCATTATTTATTCACTTGCCTTGGATTGTGCTTCATCACAACTGTTTTCAATCGAACTAGAATTACAGCCACTGTCGTCTTTCGTCCAGTTTTTCAGTCCAATAGGTTACATTATAGGTGAGGGTAATTACCAGTCATCATGTAGATGGTTCTGATCATGTTTGATCTGCTACATTATTTTTTTTTTTTTTTGCTCTATTCCTATTCAGTTGAAAAAGAAATACCTATCACCCGTCTTCGGTGACCAAAAGTCTTTTAGTTGGATATTTTGTGACTAACGCAAGCATACACTTGTGATCAAATAGTTAAATGTATATACATATGTAGATGTACAAAATATAAATTAGTATATATTTATTTTTAACAAATTTGATGAAAAAAATATAGTCAGTGCATGATGGCTGAAAAAAAGTGACACTTACTCTATTGGAAGAAAAATCAAAAACATACCCAATCCCATTTCAACCCTTTACTATTTATTCAAGGTATTTACATAAGTATAATATAATTCTGTGTTCTTTTTGGACCATTTTTAGGAGAACACATCTAATTGAAATTCAAATTGATGGGAATAGAATGGAGGCTAAGCGGAGGAGCAGAACACACAGTATAGTATAACACTGTGAGAATGTAATAAATCACTTTCACATCATTTAAAATTCAACAGTAGAAACACTGTGTCAATGGTAATAATTCTTGTTACCACTTTCATTGAAATATGGAGTGTTGTATAAAAAATATATGCACACACATTGATTTCCAAATCACCATATGATTTATACTCTTACATAGTGACATTATCAAGTCTTATATGGTGCCAAAAAGTGATAGAAATTTTGCAATTCAAAGACAACAAATTCTTACCAGCCCAACTGTTGTTTCTGCATTGTTTTTATTTTACCACCCAGCATCCACCATTTTGCAGAAGTCAAGCAGATTAATGATTGCACTTCTACGTATGTGAGCGTCTGTTCAGACAATCTGTTGGATGACATAAATTATCTTGTTATATTACTTCCACTGTCAGATCCAATTATGTTTAAACATAGTGTGGCTCCTTTGGACTTTGCGTTTAAATATTACTATCGCAACAGCCTCATGAATGACATGAATGCTCATCTGTAGCAGGTTGATCTTCCGAACTGCTTATCCTCATGAGGATGGCAGGTGTGCTTCCACACAGGAAGGCCGGAGCCGGAATCAAACTCACAACCTCTGCACTGTGAGGCGGACGTGCAAACTAGTGCTTTCCACTTTGAATGAAATCTATTTATTATATCTTAGTCTTGTTTGATTTGATTTACTCAATTCCATTGGAATTCAATATTTTATTGACAATTCAATATTTAATTTGTGCCATTATGCAGGAATTCATTTATTTTGTAGTCAGCGAATGGAGAGAAACAGCTGACATAGTTAAAAGACACATGATAAAAACACGTGACATCATCCTTTCATGTGATTCAATTCATGCTGGAAAAACAATTTTGATCCAAAGTTCTATTAAACAATGAGACCTGGGTTCTAATCAATTATTCAAATTGATAATTATTTCTTTCATCATTTGGCTTACACATTACATCTCGAAAATGCTTTTTCATTCCAATCCGTGAGTTTTATTACTTTTGCTCAATGAACAAAACTTAAAAGAAAAGGATGACACAATTAGTATTCAGGTATAGTACAGATATAAAGAAAACAAGGAAGACAGAATATTAAAATTAACATATGCAGATGATATAGCGATGTTGTGCTTGCACATGTGATGTTAAATTACTTTTAATTTCAATTTTCACATATAAACAGATTAATAAACCGTGTTAAATTTACCAAGACAAATGCTTACGCTTACAAGCATTCCCATGTCCTACATACTCGAGTAAAAATCCAGCATGTGCATTTTCTCATAGGGCCATCGGTGACATCTACTCATGGGAATTGGAGAAAAGTCAGAGCCAGCACATTTGGTGGCCACTGGTGTGGATGATGGAGACACAATAAGTCCCAAGGAGCTAAAGAGCCGAGTTGCTGGATGGATTTTCATTACTCCTTTATATACTGCACATTGGCACACATAAAACAATTGTCTACGTCACACTGAATGAAAACAATATTTTTCTAGAAATTAGTTATTGCTGTTTATATATAGTACACACACACATATTGCTAATAGATGAATACAGTGAACCAACCAGTAATTCCAAGTATTCTAGAGGGAATCAATTAGCGATGCTTATCAGTTAAGTCGATGACTATACATTGCAATCATATGCAAAAAGTAAGTCTTGTCTTCTCGTGTATTTTCCCGCAAGTGCTTGGCCTCATTTTCCTATCTGCATAATGCATATTCGATTGCATATCAGGTCTTCTTCTATATACTTGGGGGTTTTGTAACAGATCGCTAGCTTCTTCTATATATTTGGGGCTTTTGTAACAGCTCGCTCACTTCTTTTAAAACATTGGGATTTACAATACCGTAGCTAGCATTTGACATTTAGGGTATACACGCTACAGTGATCAAAACAATACCTAACACAATCTTGGTGGCAATGAAATATCCCCCAGGCATAAACACATCTGTATTAAAAATATATATCTATACTTTTTAAATGAACTAACGATTAACCTTTTCTTTTGCTTGGAGTGGATCCTAAGACTTGATTCTGAAACAGGGCAGTTTGGACAATTGCAAAGAGGACACTTATTTCAAAGCCTTGACAGAAATGTGGACACTTATACTGTAGCTGCAAAAGAGAGACCAACTCCACATTTTCCAAAAATCTTGAAATTTCCCTTGTAGTGAATGCAAACAACATACAGTATCCCAAAGTGCCAATACTTTGGTCTCTCTAATGTCTTCAGCTATCTTGATGCTGTTTAAAAATTCCACCAGTCCATCAATGATGCCGTTGGATGCTCTCATCAAAATGAGGTCTGCTGCATGCAATGAATGCAAACTACTAATGAGTTCATATAGACACTGACCATGCTAAGCTTCACCACTGCATTATTCACTACATCGCTTTCTAGCTCACTCGGCTGTGACCTCACTGCAGCAGCCATTATTATAGCCACTGGAGCCTTTTAGATTTGACCTGTTTGAACTGATGTATGCTCCTTCAGCCTCAGCTTTAGGCAAACCTGCACAATCTAATGAGATCCAATGCATTCGAGTGCAACCATCTGAGAAGCAAAGAGGCAAATACAATAAATAAAATAGGACATACTTTAAATTTAAAGTATGTTGTCAGACCAAAGTACCTCTTCATGTTTGGGTTAAGAGCAGTCAAAAAGTGAACACAGTGAAAATACTTCATTCCTCCCTTATGTGCTTTTCAGGTGTTGATCTAATGTGCTCATTAGTTTGTCACGGAATGGGCATGAATACGGCCATAATGAGGCCATGCAAGCACTTTAATAATGTGCTTACAACTTAATGAAGCCCTGTTTTTGTCACGAAATAAAAAAAAATAATCGAGATCTCCAGGGCCTTCTTTATCTCCTTTGTCTTTCTAGGCATGTCTTGCTTTTTTTAATCCCAAAGGTCTGTCAACACACGTTATCTCATTGTTGTGGGTCCAAAGATCAAGGCAGGAGAAGGGATGAAGCTAGGAAGGAGCTCTAATTACAGGCCAACTAAGGGGGCTTGAAATAGGAAGGGGGTTGTTCAATAAAGCTAGAGTTGGCAACATGTGATACTATGTTGTCATGCAATTGTATCCGACACTAATCACATGTTTGGCCCTTGAGAAAAGTGTTGGACGCAGAGAAAAATAATGGGATGGCCAGAAATAGAAAGGCAATTAAGCTCAACAGATGTTGGATGTTCAAACTATTAAGGTGAAATAAATGTTAGTTATTTAATGTCCCAATATCACCACATGCAGGTTAGCATCCACTATTTTGTCTCTGTGATAAACTCATCAAGATACATGCTTCGGGTATTCTGACGTAAAAAAAAGAAAGCCATTCGAAAGTGCCAGAGAATAGGTTAGGATGTGGCTGTGGAAATGTATCAGGCCAGATTCAACTGCAAGAAGCACGAGAACAAGACTTACTGAGCCTCTAAAACACTAAAAAGTAGTCTGACGGAAAGTGATTAAGTGGCCCCAGTCACCAATTGAATTGGTGGCCCTGCACCTTTTCAGAGGTTCATGAAAAACAGAGGCAACATTGTGAGTGAGCAATCTAATCCGAAATTTGTTTCCTGTGGATTCAAGGATGTGATCCTAGAGAGCAATCATTTTTCAATATTAATTGGTCATTCATTCTGCTGATTAACAGTCAAATGGTTGACTGCTGACTTGACTTGTAGGTCAATGAGGGTGTGATGATCAACGTGATGATTGCTTATCTGTAAATGTGCCCTACAATACAAGTACTGGTACCATGTCCAGAATATAATCAGCTGGGATAGGCTCCTCAACGGAATCAGCATTTATAAAATAGATGGATGGATCCGAAATGGGGAAATTCATTCATTTTATTTTCATGGAGTTCAATGAAATTTAAATGCTTTTCATTAAACCAACAGTGTCCTCTAGAGGAGTGAAAAAATACAACTGGTTCATAAAGCAAATTTGAAGCTTCATTTCCCCATCATGATAGAGTCTATATTACCTCTGAAAGTCTATTCACTTGAAGTCAAGTGAATTTCCTGAGTCGATAAGAAGCGTCATTAAGGTCAAAAGCAGTGCGCCAATGTCAAACTACTAATTGGAAAGATTTACTTAAATGCTGACACATAACCAGATGGGAAGAAAGTGGAGAGGGAGCAGAGCAAATCAATCTTGGTGGAATTTGACAATTTGCTGAGGGGTTTCCTGGCATACAGTATGATGGAATATATCTATCAGTTCTCAATCACTTCGTCTCATCTTGTTTCACTCACTGGATCTAATGCCACACGTATTTTACAATCGCACACTTTTCAATTTCCTTTTAATTTAAGTTGAGCCATTTGCCCGTGCATGTGTTTGTGTGTGTGGATGCGTGTGGGTGTTTCACACAAAAGCAGCTTCTAAAGGATGACACGATCCCCTCACTCGGCTGAGAAGAAAATAACAAATTCCTACCAGCTCGTTTTGTTTTGTTTTTTCACACCACATTTGTACGGACCTAACCTCACATCTACAAACACTACCGTAAAACCGCTGCGAAGACACGCAAACACACGTGAGAAAAAACCCACATAACAGAAAGCCTCCCGCTCACAGTTTTTTCAGTCATTTCCATCTCCATGGAGACAGAAAGTCAATTACATGGCCTTCATATACATACACACCCAGTCCCTTTTTCTGTAATGTAGCCAATACACAAACAGATCATCAACATCTTTTCAAAGGCTTCTTCGTTTTGAGGCTCTTTATTTTTGCTTTCTGATGTCTTCATGCTGCGTTTTCAAAGAAGCATGCAATTTATGACTCATTTGATGCTTCATATCCCATTGCATCTCTTTTGACCTCATGTCCGACATTAATGTCTACTTACGCACAAGGACATGAATGCAGGCAGACCTACAACCATAAATATAACCAAAAAAGTAAAGGACGGGATTTTCTTAGCAACAAGAGAACTTTGGTTAGTTGTGTAGTTTTATGAATTGTGTCACCCATATTTTATTAGAATATGGCCAAAAAAGGTCCATGAGGTTCCATCAACTTTTTCATCGCTGCTCAATTGCTTGGCTAATGATATCAAACACTAACTCATTTACATGCATCACTAATGTGGCCTTTTGAATTACTATGCAGTGCAAATATCTCAGCAGAGGAAGTGTCGTTAAGGCTTCGCTGCAAAATGGACAGGATGTGAAGATCCTGAGTAGAAATGATGGGAGAAAATGATGTGACTACCCATTTGACTGTATAAAAATATACTTTTAGTTGTGTTTGTTTTATAGTTTAGTTTATTCTTTGATATCATGCTGAAATTGAATATGAATTTTATTTTGTTTGCATTTTTTTTTTTTTGCCTTCGTTCCCTCTTTTTCAGAGAACTGCGAACGTGAGAAAGTGCTGGTTATTGTGACACGACCTGAGATGAGTCCAGTTCTATACTGGGATTCACACTGGCTGCGTTTATTCAACCATTGGCATTAATAATACTGTATTGTTACTCTTGTGATTGCCATCTTAATTGTTTTCATTGCCACCATGGAATTAAAACCATCTGCAGCAGTCACAATATGTGTTTACCAGGATACACCTCCCCCAGGCATTGTCTGATTGCCATCAGATGGATTGTGTAACAATCAATCCTATAAACTTATAGTGCACCTTGTTAAATAGCATCTTGCCGCTACGCTGTTTACTCACTGGACTGGGAGGAAAGGCGCACTTATTCCAAGCGAGGCCTTGTCAGATGACTGCCCCTTTGAACAAGCTTTTGGTTGTAGTAGAAAGGGGAAAACGGCTCTGAAGCTGATTTATTATTGAACAGAAATCCTTGAAATAGCATTAAAAGAGCAAAGAGGGTGTTCAGACAACACCGCTTACATGGCCCACAGGTAAGTCACACAAAATCATGCTGACAAATAACCAAACTGATGTTATCCAACATACTCCTCCTGAGGTTTCCTTTGCAAATGAGTTACGGTTCAAATTGTAGAAAATTCAATAAGGATAACTGACAGACAGCTTTCTATAAAGAAGTGCTTGTGTGAAAAGGCAAGGAGCAAAATGAAAGAATACACAGACCAATGTAAAGCAATGTACAGTCTTCCTCGTAATTTAACATGCTTAATTTCAAAGTTACCACGATGGCAATGGAGGGTAATCATGTAATGACTGAACTGTAGCTAAGCGAGCGAATGAAGGATATGCTTGGAACCCCAGGTAATGAGACAGATTATTGACTGTTGGGTATTTTATGATTTTTCTGGGATTTTCTTTTCCATATTTTCACCTGATCCTCGTTAGGACACAGAACTTTTATCTGCATTTTTTTTTGGAAGAATTCTGAGGGTTTGGAAAATAAAACAATTTGTTTTGCAAACCCCTGAGATGCCCTTGGCAAGGAAAAGGAAAAGGAAAGGGGAAAAAAAGACAGCAGTGTGAGTAAGTGACCTCGCCACCACTTAGCGCTTTTGATTGACCTGTAGCGAGACCAGTAAATACAAAATCTGTACAGTACAGAAAGGTATCAGCGTGAGGTCATAAATTCCTTTTAGGTTTTAAAATTATAGACAGCATTTATTTATCTTAGCTTGTGTTGCAATGATATGTTAAACCCAATTAGAAGTATAGTGCATAGTTATTGTCTACTCCAAAGACACATCCACATTTATGCATCTTTTTGGAGAGTCATCTAATTTCATATTTAAGAATAAAATCTGAGTGTGATCTGAAACAGCTTGAACATTGGCAGGTATAAGAATACGTGTCCATCATATTTGTAGACAAAGCTAACTGGTCGATAAAACCTCTAGTCACTTTCTGCCAAGAAGCATCATGCACCCATCTGTCACCCACATCCATGTTGAGAGGCGTGAGTAGTTTCGGATTCTCTGTGACGATCAATTAATTATTTGTAGCCGTATAAATGTCTTTCAATGTCTGATCCACCATGAAAGAATAAAATGTTTTGTCTTGATTCCCGCATTTTTTTTTTCAATTCAAGAAAGTGTGACCAAACCCATAGAATGGTAACCAGTCTCAAAGCTCTCATGATATTTTCAATACATTGAGTAACTTGAGTAGGGTTCTAAAAGAAATGGACATTGTAATACCTGTACAAATAATGACCCGCATTCCAAAGCTATCATTTACCAAACTTGAATTTTGCATGATTCTCATCAGTACACCAGAGAGAGAGAAACAAAACTAATGGACAGACAATGGCATGTGCTGCAAATCTCACTATTTTTGCTGTACCTTCCCTGCCTTAGTAAAGACTTGCATTGATCATACAATCCCTTAATAGCATCACTTTCCATCTGCAATCTGTCACACCCCCACATAAATACACTGTAAAGAGCATGAGAATATGCAAGCGGCATTCTACACAGAATTCTCAGCTGGAGACCGTGAAAGTCAAACACACAAGTTGGCAGAGGTCAAATCGGATTCAGACGTTCTGCCCACGCTGCAGATCTGTGTCATCCAACCACAGTAAAAAGGCATGAGGGTGTGTTTTTCTCGCGTGGGAGAGAAGTAGAAGCATATGAGCTCTTTTCCATTCATGGTGCTTGAAAGCAGGTAGAATATTAGAGTGTTGGCGAGGAAAGACAAAAAATGAGGTGAGAGGCGGAAGGAAAGAGGAAAAAAAAGTTTCTTGCTAATGAGAAACATCAGCTATCAATCTGGGCAACTTATATTCACAAGCCTCGTCATGTTTGACATGAGAAGCTTCCTCACTGAAGTCTCCTGACATTGTGGTTGAAACCAATGTTACATTTGAAAATATCCATACTCAAAGTTCCTAACGTTTCCTTTTTGTCAACAAAAATGTTCTATAGTTGTTAATAATAACAGCTAAGTGACCTGGCCAAATAGTGAGCCCATACTGCTTTGCTTTCCTTTAGTTAGTTATGGAATGATAACGATAAATTTGTCTTTTGCAGGATAAAAATGATTTCATCATTCAGTAATATCAAAAAGTAATGGAACATAAAATATTTGCAGGTGGATAAAGACACACCTGTACTTCATTCCTGTGTGTTTCCCGGTGGACTCCTTGAGTGAAATGTGCCGTGGAGTGAAGGAGCCAAAGCTGCGAGCGATGATGGCCACCGTGCGAAACTTGGCCCTGGCTTGGTTGACCACACTGGGGCTGGTAGCGCTCTGCTTGCTGTGGTCGCCATTGCCCCGCTTCAGGTTGTGGTCCGTGCAGGCGATGGACACCTGCATGACTGGGGGTCAGCAGTGGGGGAGATCAAACTCTCTTCAATCCTGTCTTCTTTTGAAAAGTCTGTATGTTCAGGCTTAAGTTTTGCAAGAGACAGATGGAGTCTTCGTTTTCTGCCTCTCCATGTGCATCAGCTTGCTCGATGAAGCAACATAAAGCTTTTGCTCTTTTCAAACACTCTCCTAATAAGCCTTTCTTTGTAGGAGGAAAAGAAACGAAAAGGTCAGCCTCGAAAACTTGGCATTTCTTATTTGCTTACTGTGCAATCTGCAAGTTCTCCCCTCGATGGACTTTCTCTTCACCGGTCTGATGCCGCTTCCAGCTGCAGAATGACAATCGGAGGAGCTGGAGGGAGCGATGGAAGCAAGAGAGTGGGAGAGAGAAAGCGAGAGAGAGAGAGGCAGAGATGCTGCACTCGTGCTGCTCTCACTTTGGAGCGCGTAATAGTGTGTGAGAGAGGAGGAGGGTAAATGGGAGAGGGTCAGAGTGGAAGGGGGGAACAAGATGGGGGTGGGAGAGTCGCGCTGAGGTCCCGCCAGGGTGCACGGTTACATAGGTGCTATCAGCACTTTACCGACTCACTTCCACTTCTTCCAGTTCCTGACTCAGGATCTTCAAACAGACTTTCCCGCTGTCCCCAAAACCTGCAGCTAGGTGAAATGTTGCACTTGCGGTGCTTTCCTCTGGTTCTTGTATTTCCTCAGCAACTCCATCGAGAGTGCACAAAAGGTTTGCGTTACAGCACGCCTCCCACTCCTCTCTTTCCTCTTCAGCTCGCTGTGCACCTGTCTCACTCGTGAGACTTAGACACTTTCCTCAGCTGCCCCACAGCTTTGAACAATCACTCACATTCTATTTCTGTTTCTATTTGTCCATTTTTATTCTTTTTCCTCCCTAGTAGTCACTTTAATTTGCTGCCTGTCCCTGCTCTCTTTGAATGGTTTCTAAGTACAAAGAACACTGTGGGCACTGTCTTTTGAAGTGGAGCAAAAAAGGACTGGATCAACCAACGCTTGGAAAAAAAAAAAAAAAATCACTCAAATGTTGCACAAGCCAGAATTTGACTAGAGAATCCAGTGCAAACATCATTTCCTCTCCTGATCCCCTCATACATGCTCTACATAGAACTCCCACAGGCAGCCACAAATCAAAGTGAACTGGCATGAGTTGGAGGTTTGAAATGGGGAACGTGTAGGATTTTCAGAATGTGAAGACAGAAAATGACTTCAAGCAACTGGCAAATCAGGCTGAGGTGAATCACAACTAATTGTACCATCATGTAATGACTGAGATGTAGTGGAGTGTTTTTCTTTTTTTAAATAACCACATTCCTTTTTTTTTCTTGTGGGCAAAGAGCGGCAGGCAATACAATGGTAAATTTTATTTTTTTAACAAGTGACTCAGACAATATGTGGATAGTTCGAAGCTGCTTTGCAATTGGGTGTGAATAAAGCAAGCAGTAAGGAAATGAGTACAATAGAGAATGTTGAGCGAAGGCAGATAATGGTAAGCTTTAAATTAAAAAACGAAAAGGAGTGAGCGGAGTGTACTGCAAGGCGTATGGTGTGTTTTTATTTTCAGTCTCTGGATTTACAACTGAATGAATGAATGTATAATGGGGATAAAATCCCATTTGTTTGGATCTGCAATATTTGCATTGATTTAAATAGAAAGGAGATAATTGTTTTTGCCTTGTTTCAGCCTTGTCTTGTCATTTTTATCTGAGAGGAGCTACTTTGGCAAGCACTGCTTAAAAAAAAAATTTCACATATATAGTAGATGGATTAAATCCATCGCTTCTATTTAGTATGGATTCCCAAGCATCTACATACAATCATGCTTTATTCTCGAGTCCACTTCCATTATGCTCTCCCGCCCCCCCTCCAAATGAGAAGCAAAAAAAGTGCTGAGTGTTGTGTGGATGCGGAGCAACTCACTGTGTTGGAGAGTGTAGAATACAAAGCTAACAAAGCAAAACAGCAACACATTGAGGTCAGGCTGCTTTATAACTCGGCAAAACTGGCACACGCCACACACACTGCAGTGTAAGGCCATTGTCCAATGACACGAATCACAGAGAATTATTCCACTCTGCTGTACTCATTACCCTCAAAACCTCTTTTTTTTCTGCAGGAGTCATTCATGACATTATTGCTACTGAAACAGTTCATGTAAATACAATTGACAATGTCATTGAGATGGCTATGCTGTTTCACTTCAACCTACCCGTCATACCTATTAGCTTCGTATATTGCTTCGATAGTATGATTTTTAAATCCTCCGAGTGCTAAGTAAATTCTAGAATTTTGCAATAAGTTGTGGAAAGGGGGGGGGGGGCGCACCCAAAATACGGTGGTGAGTATTCTGCCTTTTCTCAGTTTCGTCTTATGACGCAAGCAGACAGGGCAACATCAGCCTTGTGTCATGTGACCACAAACTGCCCAAAGGGCTGAACTGTTCTCACATTGAGCTATGGACTGAAGCGGTTGTGGCAGCTGTATGGGTGAGGGGGGGTTGGCATTCAGAGTGGACACTGCTGTAATGCTTCAAGTGAAAAGCATTTGGAATGAAATTTTGCTCAATGCATAAATTGTTCAAGGGTTGTTTCCTTCAGAGGCTGCATTTGAAGATGATTGCATCAAAGCTGTTGATATGAATGCCCCAAAACAAATTGTTTTGTTTGACAATTTGTGTTTGCATTACCAATCTCTAAGTATTTAAACTCACCCAATGTCATCTTTGTGTCAATCAAGAATAAAAAAAAAAAGAAATCACCTTGATTCGTGTAGAAATGACACCTCTGCAGTTCAAATCCACTTTTCATAATAGTGTCATTAATGCAGCTATGTAGTCGAGTCCCATCATTAAAATCCATCAGCATGTCAAACTACGAATACGGAGCAGACCTTTGGAATGAATGTTCCTTCTTCGCATATGACTATCACCTCTGCAATAATCTATTATTAGTAGGGCATGCATCCTGGCGAGCTCAAAGGTATGTAAATGATGACACGCATTACTCTGGGGGAGATTTAATCACGGACAATTTGAAGCGTGACTGCCAAGACGCCGGGTGGCGTGGATGCCAAAGTTATAACAAGCCTGTGATGGTTCCTGGCTTTAGGAAGCTATGAGGCTATGATCCCATGTGTCTGTAGTGAGCCTCACCCATTTTCAGCACCATCTACCCACTCAGTATGTTAGTCAACCAGAGTACAGTGAGTCTGTAAAAGATTCTAAATTGTACGGTGACTCTTCACTGAGCTGCATAATTGGGTTTAATAGACTGTAATCGGGGCTCATTTCAGAGAGAGGCAACAAATTGAGAAGTTAATAAATACTATAGGTGGAGAGAGTAAGGCAATGAAAAAGAAAGTGCAGGTGCTGTAAGACACTCTCGAGTGGAAAGAAAGATGGAAAAACTAGGAAAGAAATGTACACCTCAGCATGAAATTGAAGTTTTTAATCATGAGTGGTTGACCAATGGCTCGTGTTATGGAAAGAAAAACTACAGCAAAAAAAAAAAAAAGAAGCATCCTTTACTTTATATTGACATTAACCTTTAAAATTGAACCACATTGCTCCCTAACAGAAATAGAGAATTTCTTGAATAAAAATATCCTGAATAAATTAAAAAAACAGCCGACGGTTTATTCAAACATAGCTTTGAGGCGAATCGGGGCCCACAAATCTTTTGGGCTAATGAGGAGCGCTACCAGTTTGATATACACTTCTGAAATAACTCATTTGCTCAGATTAATTTGAATAATGTTACTGTTATATGTTATTGTAAGTAACTAGTGTGAAGACACTGACCATGTTAATGATTTCTCACCATATTTAAAAAATAGGGAAACGAGGCCAGGCCTATAATCTGCCATATGATTATGTATATGTTCAATAGCTTGAGCTAAGAAGATAACAATAAATCAAATTATTTATATGCAACACTTTATTTTCATAAATCTATTTCATCAATCCAAATTGATAGTAAAATGCTTTTATATAGTGATCAAGATAGTTCTGTTTCAGATGCAAAAAATGTTTTGCTCCACATTCTGCCACAGTACAGGGATGCTTTTAAAAATACATCAAAGATGACGATAACACTAGGAACGCATTCAATGAATTGATTCCTGCAGTAAACTAGACTTGCGTGGGCAGAGAAACGAAGATGAAGACAACTTTTAAAAAAAAGGTCAACTTGTGTCATTTATGACTAAATGCTTGCCATAATAGTTCTGATCCAATTTGGACAATGTAGCCTAATGAGGATGTACTCCCACGTTACAGTTTAAGACTCTTCAGATATGGACACTCGACACTGAAGAGTGGCAACAACCACTGAAAGGTATTATCTCGCTAATAGCATTGCTATGGAAACAGTATGTAAGTGTGTGTTTGCGTGTGTGTGAGTGTGCGAGTGGCAGTTCTCTTCAACAGAGCAGAAAATTCATAGCGAATAAAATCACGCACTGGCAAGTACATTTTTGCCAGATGGCAGAAACCCCATTTGGCTTTAATCATTTTTTTACGCCACTTTTTAAATCTTAAGACTTTTCTGCTGAACAACTTTTATTATTGTCATGCAGTGTTGTATAGCACACACACTCACACACACATGGAGTCTAGCAGCAAAGGTAAAAAGGTAAGTACTAAAATAATGAATAATAAATAAATAAATGAATACATTTGAAATGCTTGATCCACATTCATCTCAAACACACTTAACAAAAAAGTGGATCATCATCTATGTTAACAATTGGCTGATTGTTGCGATCCACCTAAATAATAGAGTTTTTAAGCAATCACTTTTTAATGGGATTTTACGGTTCCTGATATGCGCATATTTTGAATTTAGAGTTGTGTGCTTTCAGTACAATACCGTACCACGTTTTGCAATTCCATATTCCTTCAGAGAATTTGTGCTATTTCAGTGAATTGGTACCGTTTGCTTTTTGTAACTAACTCTCAAGGTCATTAATGACTTTTTTTTTTTTCAACTCCATGGCTCCTAATTTTATTCTGAGTGCAAGTCTAGTGCAAATCCCAATCTAACTGCTCATAGGTAGAATTTTCTTTATTTTGGTATTTTGCGAGACCGGCAGGCCCATAACTCTTGTGGCATAAAAATATGATTTTCTTGTCCAATCTCTGTCCATTGTGATGTGTTGGTTAAACACGACTTAGTGAGAACTGTAGGGTGAGTTGTGTTTTGTTTTTCATAAAAAATACATTTTGTGAATAGGAATAAATATATTGCATGGTAATTTTAGGGAGTGGGGACAGGCAGAATTTTTTTATTTTATATTCAGTGTCCAAGGAAGTTTCAATGAAACGGAAGCTGAATCTGTTGAGATTTGGCTCTAGTAGAATTATTTCAATCATGGAAGAGCAAAAAATAAAACCCACGCCAAGTTAATGGGAGGCTATAAAGTGAGTGTGAAGGAGAGCTCTCATATCAATTACTGGTGCTTGACATTGGCTCTGTTAATTATCAACAAGCGCGAGGGGAAGGAGGGGAAGGAGTCAGCACCTAGAAATGAAACACTGGGATGTGCACGTGATTTGTGCCGTGGTTGAACACAGAAAGGGAATTTCCGTCATTGTTCAGTGGAACATTGGATTGTATCTATCGCCTGACTGACTTGCATTGTCCGCATCAATGAGATGGATAAAATGGATGGATTTTCCTGCTTTATTTATATTCCATAAATTTAATATTAATCAGAATGTGTTTGGACAAATTGGGGCGTATAAAGATTTTTTATTTGACTTCCTGTTTAAAATTTACTAACCTTTTTTTAAACACTTGGGTCAATATGACATTTAAATGTAAAAAAAAAGTTTATTTAAAAGTTACTTTGGTTATGTTTATTATTATTTTATGTAATGTACTGTATTTTGTGTGTATTTTATACAGCTAAAACAATCTGGGGTCAAACTGAAAATGTGCCGACAATATATAAACTCTTTATAGGCCAACAGATCATGAGAATTATATCCTAATGTTCATTTTGTGTTGATGCAGATCATTGATTCATAAATGTTAAAAATGAATTGGGGTCAAACTGAAACCTACAAAAACATGAAGGTTAAGTGGTTGGTGACTCATTGTTTTAAAATGCGAGACATGCAAGATATATTCAAGGATCATCTTGGGAAGCAGTTTCAAAGTTTGTTTTCTGACATTTTACATTTTACTTTGCTTTTGGAAGACTGTAATGAGCAGTCTCAAATTGCTGCATCCACACTGCAATGCTGCACCAAAGTGTAGTCACGGTGTGTGAATGCTGCGATATAAAGGCTGGACAATATCTGTAGGATAGTTAGTGTATATATAGACGCTTTGTTTAGGTGATATCTCTTCTTCAAATAGGCCAAAGGGAAAACACTGTAGCTTTTGCTTACAAGTTATAACTGTAACACAGAGCAATCCAATCCAATTGCACACACACACACACACACACACACACACACACACACACACACACACACACACACACACACACACACACACACACAGGGTCTTTTTTACTGCAGTCTGGAAAGACAGAACTAAAGTGCTGATACAAGTCTTAACTTTGTATTCGTGTAAGGCTACACAGCGACCCATTCAATATAATGTATGGCCATATAACGGAAAGTTCAAAGGGGAAAGATGCAGAAAAAAGGACGAAACAGGCAGAGTAAAATGGGGATGATTACTCAAAACTAAAGTTTTCCTTAGGGGGGGAAATAGCCACACTAGCTTACAAGGAGCAGAAATGTGTTCCGGAAGGATATTTGTATTTCCTCTTGAATCGTGACTTGAAAGATTTTCCTTCAATCTATGATAGGTCATACTCCAGCAGAGCACACCGGCATCCTTTAAGAATTTCATTTTCAAACAATTCCTCCTCTCCGAGCAAACACACAACGCTAGAAGACCGATCCCATGCATCATCAGGAGTTGACATTAGATGACTGGCAATCAATACGAACACTGACAAAAGCAATGCTGGGAAATACACAATACAGTTTAAGGGGATGTCTGTGCAGTAAGCTTGTATTTGTCACAGTGTTGATTTTAGATCCACCTTTAAAATGAATCATACCAAGTGAAAGTGTCCACAAAAACTGCTGTTCAAGCTCAAACTCTTCTGCTCATGCACACACAAGCAAGATACTCAGGCATCAAGAGCATATCGCAAGACCACGGCTCCCTCTAACGGCAAGTCTTGCAACAAGCAGTCCTGTCAATCTGCTTTGGAGATACTTGAGGTTTTCCATGTAATGTGTAAAGCAGCTCTGTGAGCATGTGCACCCACATACACTATCTTCTCCATTTCTCTCCTTCTTAATGGCACCATTTATGTTCAAAATGAGACATCTTCCCTTACTATATTGATCTTATGTGCGCTTTTTGGCAGGGAGCTGCAGCCTGTAGTGGTTATTTGCCAAAATCTGCAGGATATGTCACCTTGACCATCAGCTGAAGCATTTCAATTAAAGAATATGTGTGCGTGCAAGTTTTACTGAGGCACAATGCCATCCTTGTTCAGGGCTGTGTAGGGCAAGCAAGATGTTCTCCTCAAGCAACCACTAAAAGATTCTGCCCTTTTAATAACATCTATTGGCAATTACTTGATAGATTCCTGCCGGGAGAGAAAGACTGAGCTCGTGACACCTTAATTCCACCCATTCGTCTAGTTTTTATACTGCACTCTTCTCATTCAAGTCGCAGGAGAGATGGAGTCTATAGCTTTGCTGACATTAGACAGCAAGGCACATTCAAACTCATGAGGCAAATATATTAACCAATAACTCATTATGCTGCTTATTTCAATTGCACTGAATTTGTACAACTGGGAACTGATCAAAAATGCGGCTCCGAAGTTGCACAACTTTTAAGTTTTGCACGTAAACAAATTAGAAGATGACTACTGTCCGAGGATGAACCGTGTTCATCCTGACAGGTTCCATTGACTAATGTAATGTACACCCAAAGGCAAAACTGTTGATACCACTCTGTTGATGGAAAAAATATATAATAATCATAATCAATCAAATTAAACAATGCAAATCTGAAATTGCCTTTGAACGATGGTAACAGAATTATCTAAAAAAAAAACATGCCTGGATGAAACTGTTATCTGAACATTATATCGTACAACCCTGTAGAAAATCACTGCAATCAAACTAGATGGCACGTTACAAATAGTAAATTAATTGAAGCCAAGTGTTTTATTTTGTTGTTTTCCGCCACTCAAATGAGGACAGGCAATATGGAAGCTGGATGGATTTTAGAAAAATAGAAAATAGGGTGTGTACTGTAATGCAAAGATAACCCTACTTAGAAACAAAGCTAATACAACAACAAAAGGTTCTTAAATTAGTCCTAATTCAAGAGAATTTGAATAATGTGAGGACCCTTGACTTGGCCTATTCTAAATTTGAGTGAAGGGTTATATTGGTACTGGCCCCTCTTAGACTCATCAAAAAGGAGATTAGGAAAAGTAAAGATCGAGATCCAAATATTTCAAAGGATCTCCTTGGATCAACACCTTCACATTTTTTTAAAGATACTTCAACTATGAGAATTTTGGAACTGAGTTTACGCTACACAAATGTATTTATTTATTGTATTTATTTATTTATTTATTTATTTATTTATTTATTTATTTATTTAGAGTAGCTATGAGAAATAATTATTGTTACACCTTTCCGTCATGTATGACTGAAAGTGTTTTTCTTCTTTGCTCAATTCAATGCCAAGTGTGACTCATGCTAAAACATCATCTTTACATTGTCCCACCTCCCCACCCAAGGTGGAAAGACGAATCCAAATGGAAAACGTTCCTTGTTAATTTACAACTTGTGAATTGAGTTATAAATACTTCAATGACAGAAGACATAAAGCAAAGTAGTAGCAAAGAGACAGAACCACTGTAATGACACTAATGCTGTCACCTTCACACTCTTCTCTGTCAGCACAGTTCATTTAATCTGATAGACTGACAACCATCCAGATTGTCACCACACACACACACACACACACACACACCCGTGTACACATAACATATGGTTTCTAATGTCACCTCGTGGACCCCAGAGGTCTAAATATCCCCTCAATGTCACGGCCCTTACTAACACGAGGCTCCCTTTTCCAATAATATCATGTGCGTGTGATCAAGCCATGTCAGCAACTTGATTGAATTGGTGTCCACTTTAATTTGGCATGATTAAATGTTAAGCTGCAGGCATTAATTTGAGCATCTATTAGCATTTCGGTTAAAAGCGGATGTACTATCTTTATGCAGCTGTTTGATTAATTTACATCCCTTTTTGGTCACTACACAAAGTAACCCAGAATACTGAGTGGCACTTGATTGCGTAAAATGATCACCTTGCAAATGACCGATATGTATACAAATGATTGACACATATGTATAAAATTAAAAGAGAACTATGGTGGAACCTCGAACAAAATCAAACACCATCAGTTCAGTTGCAACACCAATCGGATCTTCTGATCTTCTCGTTTTCTTTATGTACTGTTGGGAACGCTTGTTAAACCTCACATTACAAGTTTTATTTTGGAGGAATTCGGGAATTGATACTATATATATATATATATATATATATATATATATATATATATATACAAATATGTATAGTATATATATATATAAACATGAATAGAACAACAACAAAACAACAAACAAAAACAAAAAACAAAAAATTAAATAACTCAAACGGTTAAAATGTTTACATCAGGTCACTTCATTTGAAAATTGGGGGAATAAAAGGAAAAACCATAAAAATTGTACAAAAAAGGTGGTTCCACAAAGTTTCTGTGAATTACAAACAAGCCTTTGGGGAATGCAGCTGCTTTGTGATATGGCGTACATACATCAGTGCAAGGGATTGAACATAAGCTTTCCAACACATATGCTAGTACACACTCCTGAACGCACATATGCCACGATCCCAGGGCAACGTGCTAACGGCGCACGGCCATATGAGCTCCTAAAGCCAGGTCGAGCCAAAAGGAATACAGCTTGCCAACGCAGTGATAGAGGGCTTTGCGGTTTCAGATTCTCATTTCTTTTTGCACCAACACAACAATGGATTATGTTAAGGTCAAGTTATTTTTGCCTTCATTGATAGGTGTTCAAATATGTTGGAAGAATTAAGGAGGGAAACAGTTGATAGGGCTACTCGCATAATTTGCTTCATGATGACTGGATGTAAGAAGAAGCTGGTGTCTTTTGTGCTCCCAAGTCATATTCATGGTTTATTTTTTTTATGTTTCATTTCAAATTTATGTCAATTATCAATAGCACCTGTCCTATCAGCCCCACTCTCCTTCCACTATTGTGTTGATCAATCAAGTGTTGTTATATTTTTTTTACAATACATATTGGTTAAGTATTCATGGTTTTATGATGTATGGAACTCTTAATTCCAGGCAGCTTTATACTTTAAATATGTTGAAATATAAATGCTATTATTCAAAAGATACAGTCAAGAATCTAGCCAGATGTGCACTTTCATGACACCACAAGAGCTGGATCAAATATTTTGCTTTGACACAGATAATGATATTCCGTTTGAATTGACGCTGTCACAGTTATTATTCTGAAAATGTGTTCATTGTTGTGAATGCACTTTACACTGCTGCATCATATTCAGATCTGTGTTTAATTCTGTTGCCTCACTTAATTAGCATGTAAGAGACATATGAGTATATATATATGAGTATCATATTTGGATTGAAAATTACATCTTTATCAAGTAGATTCAGAGAAAAAAAAGAGGGAAAAAAAATGCAATGCAATTTCTTCTCGGATGTCCAGATGTTCCATTCACAGACAATGACCATAATTTGCTCGTTTGCATGTAGTAATTGCGGCATCTTGTATAATTTGTTAGGACAGTGAGTACTCAACTGAAACACCGAAGACAAGTCACATGTTTAAAACAAGCTACATCTTCCAACATTAAAAAAAAAAAAAAAACTTGGACTTTTGGACAGTTCATTCTGGGTTCTATATGAGGATCAATCAATACTCCTTGTGGTGGTGTGATCATCGCATAATCAAAAATCTCTATTTAAAAATAGACATATAGGACATATTGATTTAGTGGAAGAACTGCTATTGTCCAGTCATCATTAATTTTCTACAGTGGATTAGGAGGAACAACCCCCCCCCCCTTCGTAGTAAAACTCCACACTACAGATTTCCTTGACATTCCAAAACAATGTCAACTACTCACAACATTAACAAGTGCAAGCACTGAGGCGGAAGTATCAATGCAAATAAATAAGCAACGGAAGAAGACAACCATCTGTTGCAACCTGGATGAGTTTTTCAGTTTCAGAAATAGCAACTGTACATTTTAAGGGGTTCTGCACACACACGTAAACACACGGGCGGGGGTTTACCTGTACGCCATGCCCGTCTGGTTCTTAATGGAGTCGTGCAGCGACAGCGAGTGGAAGTTAAGAAACTCCTCCAGCTTTTTGAGCTCTCTGGTATTGTGCTGTTTTTTGGCGCTCCAAAGCATAAGAGGCACGCATGCTCGCTGGCCTGATCCCACACACGTCTGACCCACCAGCCTCCCCTGACCGAGGCCTTGAGCCTGCTGGACCGTGCTCTGCCTTCTGGACGCCTTCTGCTTGGGGTTGGGGATATCCGGGCAAGTGGCTTTGTACAGATACATCTTCTCACTTGATCTTGTCCTTCAGCTAAGTTTGCTGTGAGCGGGTCCCACTAACACGCACGCTGGGGATAATCCAGGTAGGCCCACCGCCCACACGGCGGTGGGCATGTGAGTATGGCTCAAAGCAAAGTGAGTGATGTGTCTTTGGATGTATTCCCACATAGATTAATCCTCTTGTTTGGGAAAAAAAAAAAAATCAAAGGAAGAAATGCCCAAAATTCCAGTTTATGTGGAAAAAGTCCATAATGAAGCTGCCAATAGTAACATGTGCCCCTCCAAGAGGGCTGTCACATGTGTTCAATATGCACATGCAGATGAAGAGAGCAACACATAGATGCACTCTATCTCTCTGTGCTCCCTTTCACGCCCAACACTTTACACACACTCACTCACACACACACACACACACACACACTGTCACTTTGCCCCCTGCACAGCCAGTCTGCATTGGAAGCACACTTTGCTTTTGCTCCCTATTAAACGGTCTGGGAATCTGGGACATTTTTTCCACCCTCCCTTCCTCCCTCACTCCTTCCCTCCCCTTTTCACTCTCACTCTATTTTTTTTTGTTTCTTTCTATCTCTCTCTCGCTATCCTTTTACCCCTTTTCTCTCCTACTTCCTCTCATCCTCTCACCCACCCTCGCTTCCTCCATCATCCCCCTTTTGTGTCCCAGCATTCCCTCCCTGTCACTTACTCCTGATCTCCTCCCTTGACTCTCCTCCAACATTTCCTCCACCCATTTTCAGCTTCCTCATCTGGAATGTGCAATTCTTGAAGGTGTTGTTATTATTATTTACACATATTCACCCCCAATCTAAATTATTGCTTTCATCTACGCCTCTGTTATCTTTTTCTTTGTTTATTTTTCTTTTCTTTTTTTTTTTTTTTTTAACAAAGACCGTCATCTCTCCTCTTCCTAAACAAAGTACACTATGATAACACACATACAGACAAGCACATTTGCCGCCAACAGAATGTTCAGCGCATTTGCACACTGTCTGGCGGCAATGTTTTTGTAATGAAGTGAACCACAAAATATCATGGGGGAAGCCTCTACTCTGCTCTGTTTATCCCCCCCCCCCCCCCCCCCTCTCTCTCTCTCTCTCTCTCTCTCTCTCTCTCTCTCTCTCTCTCTCTCTCTCTCTCTCTCTCTCATTGCACACAAACACACACTTGCACAACATGGAGTCTCACACCTCTGACCTCTTATTGGGAATAGACAATGAAATCATGTCTGGTTCCCCAGAGGATTACGTGACTTGGGACAAGTGTCATTCTTGCAAATGAGATTTGGTTTCAGACACGCAATGTCAAATGTGAAAGTCTAAATTGTAATTGTTGTTTTGCAGAATCTTGTCATAATCATTTTAGCTCGGGGCAGGGGAATGTTGCCAGTCCAAATAGATTTAAAAGATCAAATACCGGTACTGAAAAACACTAAAAAGAGATTTAATTAAGACTGTCATCTCCTTGAGTAAAAGATTTGACTGATTTTTGTTCAAATAAAATAAAATAAAATAAAATAAAATAATGACACTGGGAAAGAAAAATAGGAGCAGTCTGTACATTTTACTTCGAAGTGTACTCACTTTTGTTGCCAAGAGTTTTGACATTAATGGTTGAATGTTGCACAATAAGAGGGGGCAATACTGTTATTAAAACTGTACACTGACAACATGTAGCAGTGTGTCTGCATGACAGCCCTTGAAAATATATATAACAAAACCTTTTTAAAAATCTGTCTTTGCTTCTGTGATACAAAGGTAAGTCCAGGAAAAGAATGAAATAAAATGTGATGTTTTTCCTCACATACAAAGATGATACCTTAAACACAATCTCAGTCACTCAGTGATTTCAAGCCTAACAAAGAGGCAGCTGTGTCAATTGTCCAGTAGGAAGAGTGGAAAAATTGATCCTGTCTGGCAGAAGTAATGTCAGCTGAGCCTATGCAACGTGACTGAGTTTACAGTTGTAAGAATAGACACCAGTGGTAATTTGGTGTTTGCAGCAAGTGGGACAGAGTCACAAAAGACCCAGAAGATGGGGCTATGGGGGGGAAATGGTCTGTTACCTTTCGCTCATTGTCATATCTATTTAAATTAATAAAAGGTAGTGAATAGAAATAAAAGGCACCTGGGTAGTATGTAATGACTTGGGGGTTTGATTTGTTCACTGTGTGATCTTTCTATGGTTTCTGCTAATATCACTTTTCTTGTAACGTCCATCCATTTTCTACCACTTATCCGGGGTCGGGTCAAAGGGGCAGCAGGGAAGCCCAAAACATCCCACTCCCCAGCCTCAATATGCCTTATTCTGTATTCAAATTGAACTGAATCATAACTATATCCTTTTTTTGATTTTTTATTTCTACATCAGATTCATGCTCCATGAGACTAATTAAGCTTTTATTCAGTGCCCCACCACCTACACACACACACTCATTCCCAATACAACTATGAATCTCATACAGTATCATGCATATTTTTGATAAAGCTCAACTGAGCTGAGTGGTAACACAAGAGAGAAAATGCTACTTTTTTTTTTTAATCTTATGGTATTTAGCTGTGTCTAAAGCTACTGTATATTCCACGCTATGTACTTGATTCTTCAGTGTGAAATCATCTTAGTATATAGTGAACTTAAATGAGAACGCTCTTTTTATTTCAGCCGGCTTTATGGCAGCAATAATTAAGCCAGTGATCAGTTTCCAGCCCTTAGGGGCTGTCCTGCTCCTATTTAAAACCAATGTGGTGGCCTACATTTCTGACTAAAGCCCAATGTTATTATCACTGAAGATCTAAACCCGCTTGATGCTGAAGAGCACGGTAGGGATCATATTTTTAACACTTAAACTAAAAGTTATCCAAACATTACTGATCTTTGCAAAGTTATTTTTTCACTCACCCAAAGCAAACCCTTGTTCATACCATTTCTACATCTTTTTTCAGCCGCAAACTATAAGTTGACCCTTAATAAGAAAAAATTATTAAAATAACTTGTAAATAAAAAAGAATTGAAAACCGACAACTTCTTACTCTGCTATAATTGTGAACAATCTTAATTTAGATTAAATGTATGTGCACAAGAATTTCCCCCAAAAAATGAAATGGTCGAGTACAGCATACATTCATGTGTAGAATCGAACTGGCATGAATTGCTTTTGACACTGGGGGACAAAGCACAAAAGCTATTTTTAGCTCATTTAAAGATCCCTGGGAAATCTGTGGTTATATTCTGCCCCAGTTTTTTAATCTACATTCAATTAATGGGATTAATTGGGATTGCTCCGCCGTCCCTCCTTGATAAGGTTTTCCTAGGGTTTTCCCAGTGGAAGACAAGAAAGCAACAGGACGGCAAGCAGTACAAAGGTTTCAACCTTTTTTTATGGTGACACCACATTGCCTTTCGTACAGTCACACGACTGACAGTGTCAACCAAAAAGGATGCAGAAGAGATGAATTCGACAGTAAAATTCGGAACATTTTTCATCCCAGGATTGTTTTAGCATAGGAAATTGGAGCATTTTCTCCAATTCACACTCATAAAGATTCATTTTCAAAATCTTTATAGTACACGAAGGATGTGCTTGCCACATGATTGGGTTTGCCTTGGGCCCCTAAATGACTAAATACACCCCACCATTCACTCAACGTCAGTTGGAATTGGCTGAGTAGGATTGATGGAGGAATTTGAAGCACAGTTCTCAATATGACATCAACGTTTTAAAGAAAGAAACACACTGCCAAAAATGTCCCGCTTGGTGTAATGTTTCACTTAGCTGATTTATGTGCAGGCAGCATATATCCAATTCCCACTCAGTGATAGCGTGAATGTGAGTGGGAATGGTTGCTGTCGCTATGATTGTGATTGACTTTTAGACAAAGTCGGCTAAAATAGCCTTGAACTCCCCGCAACCCAAGATACTCATTAGACATAAGATTTGAAAAATATATATTTAAAGACTAAGTGGTAGAACGAAATAGATTTCGTCCTTCTTCTTTTGAAAATATAAAATATGTTTTTTTTATTGCACCTTTTAGTTTATTTTGATTTCTCGTTTTTTTTTCTAAATGAGTTAGTGAGAAGAGCCAAAATTAGGAGAGAATTATGAAAGAGGGAAGGCCATTGGAGACAAAAATGAATGTGGGGTTTTAAGCTTAGATGATTGCTAAGGGGCACAGAGCGATTAAGAGTTTGCAACAAAAAACAGAGTGTGGGAAGAAGGGAAGGGAACCACATTATCTACAAGTGAGAAAACAAAGACATGAGATAATGACTATTATATTCTGAATTTCATGAGTTGAGGTTGTGATCAGCATCTCTGAATCGACGTCACCATTGGTAACCAATCCCACGCTCCCGCCAGCTCAATATGTTTTGTCGCCATGGCGTTAAGCGACATCAACACGGTCAAATTCAGCAGGACGAATGCTGCCTATTAGCAATAGAGTGAGATCAGGTGACACAATCCTTAAGTCGGGTCAGACTTTGGCGACACACAACACTCACAAATGAAATGATGGGCCAGCCTGACAGCCTTGCCCAAAAATACTTTGGCACTCTATCAGCTAAAGTGAGGAATGCTGACAATCAGACCAAAATTCACCTTCTCTAAATAAGCCAGTAAAGGAACGATTACTGAATGTCTCGAAAAGATGATCTGAAGCCACTATTCTGTGGTTATGGGGTATGTGAATATTTTTCTTTCTCCGTGCCCTGCTCAGAAAACAGTTGCAACTGCTATTCGTAACTATTAACCCTGTTCTATATTTGCAAACGCAAATCCTTCTGTGTGTGGTCAAGGCCAAGTTTAGCTGAGCTACAGACTTTTTAATTGGGAAGTGAAAGGAAACATGATAGCCAATTAGGAAGCGAGCTGAAGCGTGTGTTCTTGTCGTGCACAAATGGAGGAACAACTCACAATACAAATGACCCAGGAAAACTTATTGAATGAAGACAATTGTTCACCTAGCTTCTTTTTCTTACAAAAACTGCATTTTTTTTTAAGTTGCCAGTCAGAATGATTGAGATAGACCAGAGGACATTAGACATTAGAACCATTCTTCCTGACTGCTGGTGTAGAGGAGGAGACATAACTATGTATGTGTTGTGTGTTGTCATTTCAAGTATGCTCCACACACACACACACACACACACACACACTTGTCCCCTTGTCTTCTGAGGGGTATCTCACAATTTAATAATCAATTCAGAAGTGTGTTTGTATGTGTAGCTTATAACATATTCCACCTATTTTTTTTTTCTTACAGTACGGAATGTATATTGTGGGGACTCACCTGTAGGGCATACCCGTCTTATGAGTGACCGTTTCCTCTTTGCTCTGTCCAAACATTTTCAGGTACCAATTGCTCTCCATCTCTCTAAGCACCGCTGCTCTGTTTTGATGAGGCGCCCCCTGTCGTCCAGAGTAGGCGTTGCACTTGACCTCAGCGGAGTTACCGTGACCTTTTGTCCCACCGGCAGAGCTCACAGAGTGTTCCCTGTGTATCGGGGGAGGCTGGTGTCCCCCGACCCCGCCTCCGCTGCTCCGAGCGGCTATCATGGTGGTATTCGGTCGGAACAACCTTATTTACCCTTTCACCATCCTCCGCCGTCCCAAAGACTCACGACTTCCTTAGACTCGTTGAGCACGTTTGCTCCAGAGTGCACTTCACCCTCTTATAGCCCCATCCACCCTGAAACAGGATCTGGGTTTCCTTGTCTCGTCATCACTCTGCGCTGGCCTAAAAGGAGGGAGACAAACATGCCAGGGTGTCAACAATACACTCAAACATACACTTGTACCAGGGCAAGCACACACGCATGCTTTTAAGTTTTAATTGAAGTATAGCTAAGTATATTTACCACAAGTACATTGAAGGATGGATGTCTACATGTACACTAACGCTTTTGATTGGTTTTTAAAATGACAACTCTATATTTACACACCTTCTAGACTTGTTGGAGGTCTTCGGCTCTAAACACCATTCCTTGTGTCACAAGACTCTGGGATGGTGCGTGAGGAACACAAATTGCATGATTACTTTGCCTACTCCGTGTAAGTTATGTGACATCTTGCAAGCACAACTTGGGACATCTACAACTTTAAAAGTATCTCTTTGTGAAAACAAACAGTTTGTGTTTCAAATCGCGTGGCTTCGGCCATGTGGAGCATTGATTTTTTTTTGGGCTTTGTCCCACATTCCAAAAACATGCATGTAGCTTCATTGAAGACTCTAAACTGTGAAGGTGTTAATGTGGGTGTGAATGTTTGTTTGTCTACATGTGCCATGCGATTGGCAGGATACCACCTTCTCATGAAAGTCAGCTGCAATGGGGTCCAGCTTACCCTCTACCCTAATGTAGAAAGTTAAAAGATCAAATTTCCCAGTGTTTTGAAGTGACCGGTGTAGGTGGATACATGCTTTACATCAAATTTGAAATGTGAAGCAATATTTCTGATTCTAATAAATCCTAAAAAAAAGGGGAAAGATGGGCAAAAATGGTAAGTGTTGTCTGGGTTTGGTCCCATGATGCAGAAAGTTGTATTGGCCAAAAGATGATCTGAATAAAATAGAAGGATTAATCAGATAAATTCTTATTCCACAAACACAATAGGCTTCTCATCTTTCGAATAATAGGGGGCACATCCAAAAAAAAGGTGCAAATTTAGTCCCCCTCTGAAGGTTAAAGCAGCACACGCATACACTCCAACGTGTTGGTGGCAAAATTCAGCAGCTCTATCGTCGTAGCCTAGAGGGTTACTCCTCTTTAGAACACCTCCTCTTGGAAGAAACTGTTCATTTAAAAGCCATGTGCCATTATGTAATAGCGTGGAAAGCCTTCAGCCTACATTTCCTTTATTCTTATGCAAGCTCTGAGCTTTTACGCAGCACAGGAATTGATCCTTATGTACCAAACACACAAAATAAGGGTGATGCTAGTTTCGTACAGACAACCAGGACTTAATTTACTAAGATCCTAAATAGCGGCATGTTTACACAACTGAAAAGAAATGTCCTATATTTGTTATTTTTTAACTTACCCCAACCCGAGGAGCTTTTGAAACTTGAGACAGCAGACCCAAAAAACTTTTGTGGTAGAGGCCAGTACCGATTGAGCTCTCCCCGTCACCTTTCATGACAACAATATGCCATCTAATACTTTTTTCTGCAGATTCAGAATGACATGCTGGAAAAACATAGTTTATAAACTGAATGATTATATTTTTGCTGTTCAGCCATTTAGTGCTGTTCTTGAATGCTAATTTTTATGGCCCAAGTTGCCCATATATTACCAGTTATCTGTTAATTGTATTGTTATCTGTTAATTGTTGTTACTTTGATATCTGTTCCTTCTCGAAAGCCTCCATCTGTGAGTTTACATCATGACGTAGTCCATTTTTTTGCTGTTTAACATCAGTATCAACCTAAGAATTTTGTTGGGAACAGAATTAGGAAAATACTTACAACTTCATGGACTGGTGCCAAATTGTTCCAGCAGGAAAAAAAAACATTGCATGACTTATTATATGATATTTCTCAGTATATATCACAACCACACACACTAATCCAGGGCTCAAAAGATTCTTTACTCTGTTGAGCCATGAGGAAGACAGTTTAACTGAAGCTTTGCAATACACCACTGCACTGTGTTCTATGCAACCACTCTCACAATGATCCCTTGATCATGTTTACAGTGTGCTTGAGCGCCACGAACAGGTGAGGATCATTTTTTTTTTATGACTCATCTTCATCTGTAACTTGAATCAGCAAGTGTAGGAACAAATTCAGATGAATCCAAGCGAGGTGTGAAAGTTCACCGCCCGGCTTCACCAGAAGGAAACGTGCAAATCAGTTACTATGACCTTCATAGTTAATTGTATTGAACCCAACTAGACATGCATGTGATATTTTAGGAAGCAATGGACACTCTCGGCTAACACAGAAGTGAATATATTATTGCGGGTCCTTGCTAGCATTTTCTTCTTGAGAAAGCTACAGCAGCAAATATTTAACTGTCCTATTTAGTAGGACAGCATGGGACACGTGGCCTGAGGTTCTTGGTTTGGATCTCGACTAAGTCATTTCTGTGTTGAACTTGAATCTTCTGTTCATGCTTACGAACATTTTCCCCGGTTGTTCCCGCTTTGTTCCACAATCCAACAACTCAATTGTAGATGACATTAAAAAACTAAATTAATTAAATTGCCCAGAAATATGAGTGTGAATGATTGACTATAAATGCCTTCTGATTAAATTAAATAGTGGTATACTCTCGCCAAATGTCAGCTGTGATAGGTTCCAGCTACGACCCTAATGAGAATAAGCAGTATAGAAAATATCCATATTTTTGCAATGAAAATTTCACTTGTATGCATAAAGCAGTCCTGCCCGATCAAATGCATTGTCCTAAAAGAAGCGTAGTAGGCGTAGTATAGAGAGATGACACAAGCAGCACATCCATGATGGCGCACATGTGCACCTTTTAACATGATTTAGCAGCTGCCCCAGCTTGTCAGCAAGCAATAAATTCGAAACACATTCTTTCAGCGCTCTGTCACCGGGAGAATTTATGATCGTACACGCTGACAACTTTGATTGGACACGTTCACAGCGTCACAGATTCCTGGAAAGGCAGGTGCTCATGAACACGTGAATTCACAAAGGTATTGTGCCACACGGTAAAATAAAACACTGGATGAACATCCAGGACAATATTAGGAGGAATACATGTATCTCTTAGGGCCCTATTTTCCCTAATTCCCTTAGGTAACTTTGTAGACATGCCCTGTGTTTGCGCCGTTGTGGGAGTGAACACAGCCAACTTGCTCAGTGGCTCCTCTCATTCCTCCTAAATCCAGCATAGGGGAGGCACAAGTCTACATCGTGGAAGCAGAAACTGAATTTCTGGAGTCAATGCAGGAGATTGACACTTGCAAAGTTTGTTTATAAGGAGGGTTCGATTCAGAGGGTTCAGTGCATGCTATTGTCATATTTATGAAAAAAATACAATGACATGTACGATTCTGAGATGCGGTTTGCCAAAATTGCACCTGTATTAAAATCAAAATTTACGCCCAAGCACACGTGAGCTGTATACAAAAATAGTGCCCTTAGTGTCAAAGTAGCTTGGAATTAAACTCAATTATAAAATCAATTTGTATTGAGTTGTAATAGTTTCTCATTCATTTAGTCCTTTAGAGATGTCCATAAATCACTTTAAAGCAGCATAATGAATTTCTCCTCCGCTTCTTATTGTCATTTCACTCTTAAAATGTCTTGATGTCTCAATATTGCCCCTGGTAATTAATACTGTTGTTCTGGGGCACTTGCAATATATTAGTCAAAATGCTCTTGTGTTGCTTTCTTCAGTTTAACATTGATTTCTACTTTGTCTATAATAAGTTGATGATGATCATGAGTCATGATAGGATGTCGGGTATTTGTTATCAATTAGAGTTTTATTTTGTTTTTGTAATACATCGGACTTGAATAGCCTCTCAGAAAGTATCTACGTAATGCCGCTTGAGCAGTACACAAAATATGATTCGATTTATAATCTACATAAATAAATCCTGAGTGTAATTGGCTAAATACACATTCATTAACCATTGGGACTAAATAAAGTCTTGGGCCCCAAGTCGGGGATAAAGTAAAGCCGCATTTACTACCATTGTCCAAGTGCATTCTTAGTCTATAGTGTTCATTTTGTTGTATTGAATTAAAGATCCTTAATTGTCATCTTATGTAATATAATATTGAATCTCGCCCTGTCAAGCTACACTACATCCTATTATCTGTCACCTAATCATCAATGGGGGTTGATGCCATTGTAGAGTTGACCTCAGTGGCGTAGGTAGCGAGTGACGCCGACGTCCCAGTTGAGGTTCCATCGCGTGGTTTGTCGCGGGGTCTCATCATCTCCTCAGTGTTGCGTTCAGGTTTGAGCAGGAGAATGTAGCACTTTGGCAAGAAGATGCAGGTGAGCAAGCCAAAGCTGGAAGCCAAAATGGCAAAAATTTGCACGGCCACCATGAACTTGCCTCGTGTGCTGAGGTAAGCTGGGACGAAAGATATCCACACGATAAAGAAAACCAGCATGCCGAAGGTCACACATTTGGCCTCACTGGAACACAACATTAGACGTTTGCATGAAACCAAACTTTTCTGACTCTTATGTTGCTTAACCTGAGAACTGTACTCCTCTCCCACCTGAAGTGATCTTCCAGTTTTCGAGCCAGAAAAGCGAAAATGAAGGCCAGCAGAGCCAGTAGGATATCGTAGGCAAAGATACAACAGATGAAGACCACAGAACCTTCATTGCACTCCAGAATGATCTTTATATTCTGAGCTGAAGTGTTCTTCATGGGATAGGGCGGCAGGACGATGAGCCACACAGTACAAGCTAAAGCCTGTATGGAAAGTTGTTTGGTCAATATCGCCGATAACTACAAAATCAAAGATATGATTGATCATTTAACTCCAGATACATTTGCTAATACAATGTTTTCCGAATGGTCTTGGTGGAAGTCTGTGCCAATCAATCTAGCAGTTTACTAGTAAGATGGGGATGGGCAGGCCAGTGCGGGAAGCCAAGATAACAAAAATCTGGATGGTCACAATAAAAATAATTCAAAAGATGTACGTTTTGTTTTTTTTACCTGAATAAGCGTTGCCACAGCAGCGATCGCCCTCTGGTGGGAAAATGTGAGGATGTCAGGCTTGGCACGAGCAGCGAGGCTATTAAGGTTTGTTGTGTTGCTTGTGATGACGTCAGGGCCTCCACTGTTGGCTGCTGCTTCAGCTGCAGCTTTGGGAGCTTTGGCAGCAGCTTTGGCTTTGGCACGAGCTGCTTTTATAGCCTGCGCTCTCAGCATTAGCAACGCTGCCTTGCCTGGTGTAGAATGATAGAGGTAATAGAGTACAAACAGTCTATCACACAGAAGACAGTACTGGAATTGGCTCGAAAACTTTTCTCGTCTTACCCATAAGCGAGGAAAGACACAGTGCGAAGCCCAGCGCCAGAGCGACTTGGCTGGTCATGCAGCTCCAATGTTGAGGTTCTCCCAGAAAAACAATGGAGCAGAGGAAGGTCACCATCAGTGAGAAGAGCAGCGAGAAGCTCAGCAGAGCATCGTTGGCTTTCACCAGAGGAGTGCCAAAATGTACAACAAACACCACCTACAAATCAACAGCAGTACTTTTAATGCAGCTCTGCAGTCTTTGCAAGTTTTATTACTTATTCTCACCGCTATAGCAAAGGTAACAAGGGCTCCAAAAGCAGAGATGACAATTAGAGTGATGCCAAGTGGCTCTCCAAAAGCCAGGAACTCAATAATCTTTGGCACGCAGGTATCGCGAGCATCATTGGACCAGTAGTCACCACCGCACAGGACACATTCACGGGCATCTGTCAACAACAAGAATGAGGAGATGCTGTGAAGGGTTTTAAAAAAATAAAAAAATAAAAAGTGCATTTTAATTTGCACAAATGCCACTGAGGTCAAAGTATCATCATAGGCCTGGAGTTAGATTGCATTAAGGTAGATGTTTTTTGTATTTTGGAGAGCATGGTATACAGACTCGTCATATTGCTAATTTCGCCATCGGCACACGGGATGCAGTCAAAGCAGCAGACCGGCTCTCCCTGTCGGATCCCTTTCCTGGTACCGGGCTTGCAATTCTCACTGCACACTGACCGAGGTGGCTGAAAAGCACAGATGCAGTTGCATGACATTTCCTGGACGAAAAATTGAAAATAAATCCATCGTGAACAGTGTCCAACTCACCTCCAATATTTCATTGTTCCAGAAAATGGAATCATTGTTAATGGTCATCCTCTCCTCTGGGGCCAAGGAAGCATTGTATTGCCCCACGGTTACATATAATATTCCCCCGTTACTGTCGAGTCCCCAATTGATGATGTCGTAATATCCCTCCACATCTTTGCCGTCAAAGTAGACCTCCTCATCCGTGTGTGGGACTTTGAAGCGTACATTCTTCAAGTAGTACATCAGCTACAAACAAATGTCAGATTTCAATCAAACACACACAAACATGGCAATACCGGTTATCTGTGTGATTGTCAATTTAATCAAGTTTGCCTCATATAAAGGATTGATTGGACAACACACAGAAAGTCCCGTACCTGCCACGGCTCAAACTTGGTGATATCAGCACAGCCGATTCCAATGAACGGCCCGTGTCCCGGCTCGCAGTGTTCCAGATTGTGCAGAGCGTGGGCAACGGCATACACCGCTTTGTATACACTGTGGCAAGACATTGCAGCCTACCATGATAACTCCATAATAATAGGACTACAATGGATAAAATCTACATTTAATAGGAGACTGAAGAATGAATCTTTAGCTCAAGAGTGTGAAGTCACCTGTAGGTGATTCGGAGCTGAGAAATGTCAGAGTAGGTGTTGTTGAGGTGGGCTAATGACTCACTGCCAGTACACAAACCGGCGGGAAAAGCCTTCGACATTGTCCCGTTGAACATCGTGGCCCTCTCTTTGGAGTCTCTTAAAGCTTTGCCGTAGTCTACCGTGCAGTTGAACAGCTGTAAGACACATTTCAAGTTAAAATACAGAAAGCTAAAAAAAAAAAAAAATAAACAACAACAACCTTGCAACAAAGTATCAGATTGACACTAAGGTCAGTGACGGTATTACACTGACCGTCTCCCAAAATTCCTCAGTGAGAGGATCAGCATAAGGATCCAGATTCAGTAAATATTGCTGAAGACCAGGAATGTCGGCCCTCTTCACCCCAAAGCCGATAGTGCCGCCTAGCACAGAGCTGACCTGCGCGCAAATAGTTGAGCGCATGTCAAAATGGTGATAACGGTAGCTTGACAACTATGGGCTCTTACTCCAGGTTGATTGATAAGGGCTGAAGTGACCCAGGCCTCACTGGCGATCCAAGTGCGATTGGTCACGTTTTGCCGGATCAGTTCAACCACCAGAGGACTGAGGTCTACGTCTGAGGAAAAGATGACAACGATCTTTGCCGTGGACTCAATAATGGTTCGGACGATCCGATGGATGTCTTCAGGAGAATTCACCTGGAGAAATCATTTTTAGAAAAACACAAAGGGAGACTAATTACAAGAAACCAAAGGTGAACAAAAATCACATATCACAAATCACATACCTTTGGCAGAGTTTCAGAGAAGGAGATACAGACGCCGGCATCTTCTACCTGCTCTTTGAAGTCTTTGATGCCGTACTTGCCGTAGTCATCGTCTGCCGCTATGATTCCCACCCAAGTCCAACCAAAGTGCAGCACCAGCCGGGCCATGGCGGTCGACTGGTGCTTGTCGCTGGGAATGGTCCTCAGGAAAGTCGGGAACTGAAAAAAGCTGTTCAGGGCTGTGGAGGATGAGGAGTAGCTAACCTAAGGAATAGTCGAATGAACAGGAAGTTGTAAAATTCAGGTATTCAACAAAGTTTTGGAGAAACTACATCCCATGAACCTTCAGTTCAGAGTGACCTCTTTTTAGCCTTAGGGCGATACACAAAACAGTAATTTGGCTCGTGAATTAATTATGACAGTTGGAACCTTAAACACATGATTTCCGATTTAGTCCAAATCCAAACAAATCTTTTAATAAATTGTGTTCTGCTGTTGACATTCCATGATGCTGTCATATAGTTATTTACCTGTGGAAAATGGTAGAGTCCGAGAATCCTGGCTGTGGCGATGGACAGGTCAGAGCCCCCCGCCCCAACAAGAGCAGCTAAGGGGGGGCCCGTGCCACAGCGGTAGTTCGGCACGGCCTCCTCTTGGCCGGTTAAATATGTAAGGGTGCCCTCCACGGCCTTGGAAATGGTGAAGCAGGAGTCATAGATGACGTAGCCCAGGTCGGTGTTGGGCAACAGCTCATCCATGTTGTTTATTTCGTTGATGGCAAACAGCATGGTCTGGGTCCAGCGGAAAGTTCGGTAATTCATTCTAGCGTGTGATGGGAGAATGAAGCTGATATATTTCACTCGGTTCTTTCCACTTCCAAAATGTTTATACAATAGTTTAGAACCCTTGAAATTGATAATAATCCGATGCTGATTAGCCAAATGAGATTTTGTAAATATTTAATTTCATTCTTGTTATTACGGCTACTGAGCACAAACTAATCATTTGAGCAATTCGGCCTAATTGATCCTTGGGGTGTTACCCTTTTATTTCTATCATAATATATAATTAAAGAGCTTGAAACAATGAGCATATTTTAGTTTGGCCAAATAATACAAATGAAATATTCCCCCCCCGCCTCTCCCACACACAATTTCATCAAACACTTTATATTTAAATGAACTGTCATGTAAACAAATTGACTCACCCTTCACATCCGGAGGACGCAGGCAGGTGTGAAGTGTTGCCAGCGCTGGAAGCAACTCTCATATGGACAGGAAACATCCCCCCAATGATGACCTTCTTTTTCTCCACATCTTTGTAGCCACTCAGCTTGAACCTGGCCTTCAGCTTGCATGAGGCCTCTGCAGAAACAGAAGCATAAAAGTAGAAAATGACGCTTAATCCGAGCAAAACGCGACAGGGTTCCATGGTAAGGCGGTGCAGACAAATCATGAGAGCTTTGTTGTGTCAGGACATTGAGGAAAGCAGCTAGGTAGGTGCATCAGGTGTTTCTTAGGTCCTCCAGGGAGAGGTGACGGGCGGTAGCTGGAGATTCAGTTTATCTGAAAGAGAAAAAAAAAATTAGATATACAAGTTACATTCAAGAAAGTGAGTCAAAATATTTTGCCCCCATCTTATATTTTGCATCATGGGTACATTCTGAGTGGCCATTTCATTATTTCAAAAAAAATTCAAACAATTCACCCCAAAATGTTGATAAATATTATATAAATGTTTTTCACAGAAAATGGAAGGAAATGCAGGCAGAAGAATCTGAGAAAAATAGGCAAAATCAAATATATGGGAAGAAAAAAAAAAGGGAAACAAAAACAAGTTGTCATATGATGGCAGACATGTTTATACTGGATCTTATATATTGCCCAAAACTACAAAAATTAACAGGTCTAATTTTTTCCAGAGACATAGTAAGTAGTTCAATGTTGTTGGTATTTTGAGGGAGTTACTCTTTGTGAAAGACTGCATGCACAAAACAAGTTCTTGCACTAGATGTTTGTTTCTTGTTGAGCAATTTGTGCCATCCTTGAATGGGTAATTTTTATGCACGTTAGCCCTTTGCACTGGAAAAAAAACTAATGGTTTGCTTCAAACTCTTTGTTGTTGGGGTAGGATAGTGGGTATTTTATACATGCAATGAAACTTCTATATATCATACCTCTATTATCAAAAATGATCTATACTGTATTAAGGTGAGACACATCAGTCAACACAAGTGAGCTGCATGTCAGATGTTAATTGGCCGCATGTGGTATCAAGATATCTGTACACAACATCAGAGAGAAGATAGTGTTCCAAAATCGGCCAGTGTCCCCCGAGTTCGAAGGCGTGTTGTGGTGGCTGTCAACTTGCCTGCTCTTGCACAGCTCAGTCACCAGGGGAAAATAAACACCTGTTACCCACAACACACACACAAACACTTTTCTTATGCAACACAGACCTTAATTTATTGACATTATGGGGGGGGGACAAAAATCTTAATTTATGACAAAAAAATTACCTTGGGATTCTTACCATAATCCAAAATCCTACACTGGATTAATTGAAGACTAAATCAGTTATTTTAAACCTTGACTATCCAAGATAATAATATAATACATTATTGTACAATGCCATAACATTTAAAATCTTCAATGTTAACACAGTTTGAATATAGGGAAAAAACTATATTTAATAATTAAACGAAAATACATTGCATATACAGACAGCCTTGGGGATTCAACATCCATTCCACTAGAGGGAGCTCATATATCACTTGTACCACACTGCGAGAATAACTGCTCCAATTTGTCCATGTACAGAATGTTAATGTGAATGGCTGTATGTCCATTCATACCAATTGAGGGTGTACTAGTCTCACCCAAAGTCACCAGGGACAGGCTTCAGAAGTCACCAGGGACAGGCTTCAGCACATTCTGAACCTTAATGAAAATGGATGATTAACTTGAATCAGCAAGAGCTTCCTTTCAGTATTTTTCATGCATTAAAAATGTGCAACAGTAAGTTTCCTATCAAATGCTGTGCCAAAAAAGTGTGTCAGTGTCAGTTTAACCAATAATTCCAAAACTAAGTCATCCAAATTGCACCAGGCTATAGAGAAAGAGACAGACATAGCAATCAATCAAATGATCGATAGTTAAATGGTGCCACATACTGGACAGAGGATGGCGCTGAAGTGAGAGGTTTGAACATGGAGATCTTTATTAAAGCTCAGTTTTTGTATAAATTTCATGTTGTTGAAACCGCATGCAGTAGCTTGGTTTGAGGCACATTACCAAAAAATAATGAGCAAGATGACATCAAAATATAGCCATGAGACATACAATTGCATAACTTAATGTGAATATTGCAATTTAATTCAACTACAAAATTAAGTTTAAGATATCAAGCTACTTTTCCCCCCATGGAGGAATTTGACAAAAATACATCAAAAGGCAGATGAAAAGACAGAAAGAAACACTTAATTGCGTCAAACCATTTGCATTAGGGTAACATTGCCATTAAAATTAGAGGCACAAACTGCTTAACCATGACTTTTTGTTCCAACTCAGTTAAACCTGAGCCGTGTGTGATATTTAGACGGCGAGATTTAAGTAGCTGTTGATTCAGAATAGAGATTTAAAATGGAGCTGGAAACACACAACAAAGTGAAGCATTGGATATGGCCACACCTCCCATGACTGGGTTCTGTTGATAAAGCTTGAAGGCTTTACGTTCAAAAAGCAACAAATGTGCAAAGACGCACTCTTGTTCGACACAAGAGCAGCAACAAAAGACAACCGCAATCTATCAATGATTAGGTATAATGAGCTGTGTAATTATTGTTTTAAAAAAAGCATACATAATGCAGCATAATGAAAAGTGTTATACTATATTCTGGAAATATCAGTCCAGAACTGGTCACATTAGAGAAAGGAAAACAAAAAGAAAACAGGCACATACAAAGTTACCAACAAGTTTGGCCTCCTGCACAGCGTCACACTTGCTAGGATAGTCAGGTTAACAGTTCTCCATAATGACCACTAGGGGGGCATCAAGGACAACAGCATCTACTTTTGGCAAAAGAGAGCGGCTTACACAATGGTAATTGGTCACACTGGGTTGTCAGTTCAGATCCACTTCAGACAGGCAACCGTCCTCAGAGCACAGTATACAAGGTAGGTGAAAATAAGTGGATGAACAGATTCAGACCCATTACGGTTTTCAACAATGCGGCAGGGCAGGTGGATGAACAAAGCCTCTTTCTACTCTTCTCAAGACATTAGTTTTCCGAGTTCACCACGCGATGCACTTCAAGTCCACAGTCTTGAATGTTCACAGCATCCTGTCACTCCATTGTGATGACTGACTCACAACAGAGGGTAACCATTATTTTTTTTTTTTTAAAAAAACAATTTTTGAGTGTGGATGAAAAAAAAAAAATCTATAATCGATCTCTGTCGCCAAAATTATTAAGACACAGGCATAAAAAACGCCAATCAAAGCCTGGTCTATCGTCCATGGGAATGTTGACGAAAAGGGGGCGAAGGGGTGTACGGGGGAGATGAAAGGTTGGAACGAGTTCCCTGGCCTTCTCTGATAACTTCGATGCTGCGTGTGTGTGTGTGTTTGCGTATATATGGATGTGTGTGTTTGTGTCTGTCTACTATCATTTTCATGTGGTTTCTTTTTTTTTTTTTCTTTATTCCCACTCTGTGGTGCCAGGTGGCTTGGAGGTCAAGTCATACATGACTCTCGAGATACCTGGGATCTTTCTGATCTCGTTGACCATCTTCAGCACCACCTGGGGAGGAAAAGACAGTGCTGTGAGATCAAATATGCATTTTAAATAGCCTGCACCAATACCATATTTTAAAAAATAAATTTAAAAAAAACGCTGAATAGCACCCTCCGACTTTGAATTCCAGTCATACGGATGTGAGGATTGCTGTATGCAGGTGTTGCTGCTCCATGTGCGTTAAAACCAGTTATTTATTAAGACAATTTCCAGAACCTTGAACCTTGCCATACCTCCTCTGGGATTTGGTTCCCCGGCGTGGCAGCGATGCCAGTCATGAAGTCGCTGGTGATAAACGTGCGGACCACGACAGAGCGTCGGCAGGATGGCTGCTTTTGCAGTGGGTCACGATCAAAGTGCAGAGGGGTAAGGATGACTGGCATCTGGCTGATCTTTCCCGAGTATCCTGAGAGGAGAAGTAGTACAGTTCGTTTTCTTCTAGCTATGAGACATTCCCCTTGTGGATGCAAATATGCAGCGAGTCAACTTATGTGCCTTCTCAAAGGCAAACTTGTGTGTCTCCCCACAAATTCTTCAGGTTGCACTGCACATGCTTCACTATTTAGAATAGTTTGTGAGGCTGGGCGATTATGGAAAAAATAATCACTTATTTTGATTCATAATAAAATCAGTATAATGAAAAACAATTAATTGCTGATTTCAAAACTTTGCATTTATTCAACTACTGCAACCTACCATCAACCCCCATGCCTCCTCATTCCTTCACCCTTGAACACTTTCTTTGTCAGGTACATTCTGATAAAACATGTGCAATTCAAGTCTCTTTCATTTTTATCCAATTTAGTTTGACTTTTATTAACTTGGGACACTGGCTGTCATGTTTTGTGCCATATCAATGTGTCTTGCCACAAAAAATTCCTTGCATTGTTGAAAATGCAAATGCGAGTGTGACTTGAAAGAAGAAAAAAAGCAATAAAAATGTTTTGGGGGAAAAACAGCAATAAAAAAATATATATATTGAAAGCAAGTTGCGTTTGAGCTTTATTGATATAACTCATTTTCACAAATTAGAAAGAATTTATGCCTACAAGTACTGTATTGGCTTTCTCTACGTGTTGGTTAATTGAAGCAATATCACAGCCGTAAATTTACCCTTAGAATGTCAATGGCATTTTACATGGTCTTTATACCAACTACATTCATGGTGCTTTGGCAAATACAGAAACTTAAAAACATGCCGTCATTCAACATATTGTTTTTCTTTTATTAGAATGTTTTTATGACTGTGAGAATCCAAAAATTGCGTATAAATTTGGAATTATTTCCTAGCCCTAGTCTCTCGACTGACTCATTTGAAGTAGTGTGTGTAAAATGACCTCTTTCCCAGATTGAAACATTGATTCAAACCACAACACTCACCAGACTCTCTGAGGATAGAATGAGCAACAAAGTCAGCCTGTCTGAGGGTGCCGAGAACGCCTGTGGTCAGGAAAGTGGGAGTGATGTCTATTGGTGGCTCCTTCACATGGGAACCGAATACATAGACAACTCTGAAAGGGGGAGGAGGGAGTATTAAAAACATGGTATAGTTATGAATGCTCCACTTATCGTCGAATGCTAATCAAATACATCTATATAGTTGCTTTGTGTGTTACCTATTGATGCTATGGCACATGCGAGGGATAAGTCTGGCCAGGAACATGAGAGATTCCCAGTGAGGTGATTCTTTGCTTGTGATGCCACACACATAACTGTAAGAGCGGCAATCTCCCTGGATGAGAAAATATCTTATTCAGTAAGGAAACAAGAAGATACAAAACTAAAACCTTTACCCCCACGCTAAAAAACAAAACAAAACCCAAAACTCATCCCTTGACATCTGTAAACAACGACGCATGAGGAGTTAAACTTTACAACGTTTGTCTACTGTCTCTACCAAACCTTTGAGGTTTAGGCTCAAATTAAAATTTAAGTGAGAAAACAAGAGGGAAATGGGGAAAAACACATCCAAAAAAAAGTCTTCTTAAAGCACCAAACTTAAGAACGGATTTTTCCCGAATGCTAAAAGTCACTTTTAAGAACAGTATAAGAACGTTTTTGACCAAGTTGTAACATTTGACACAGTTTCCATTCCCTCAGATATACAAAATGTGAACCACACGTCTCCAAGTCCTTCCAGACGGAGGAAGGAGACCAAATATAGAAAAATCAGAGGAACTTTATGTCTGTGTGTGTTTGTGTGTGTGTGACCCTGTGACCAAAACATTTCTCAATCACCTGGACGCCAACAGTTTTGATGGGCAGCAGGAAGGCATTGAGTGAATGAAGGCTGGTGATCTGCATGAGTTTCTCTTCCTCCTCGTCTGATATGCACGACTTGACTCTCTGCAGCAAGGTATGAGGCTGGAGAGAGAAAGAAGATCCCTGAAAACGATCATTGGGTTCAACAGCTTACGCAAGATATGCCGTGTCTGAACTTTTAATTCAGGGTCTTGCTATTCTGCCGTGGTGGGAAATGTATTGGACTAAACTATTGACCTTTTTGACGCTAGCAGAAAAGTCTGTAACAATTTTGAGGATATTGTTGGTTTCAGCAAAGTCTTTGCAGATGTATGGCTCCTCTGCACAGATGACTCGGATAGACAGACCAGGACCTGTGTTTGAAGGGAAAAAGAATGAGCTACAGTTGTGAATTGACCAAACCTACCCTTGCAAATAAAATCGAAAAAGATGAGATATCAGGAATTTTATGAATGCCTTGTTCATGCAAATTGAAATTGTGACAAAGTTTGGTCGTGGTGACATAAGGTGATTTTGGACGCAAGACAATAAACCTCCGGTAACACAGAAAGTCTTAATTATTGTACATATTTGAATGAAAACACTTGGAGGTCATGAATAAGAATCAAATGGGGAAAAAAAAATCCGGAATACAATAGAAGTGTTTTATTGCGTACTGATCTGCAAAAACTATGTCAGGACTGTTTTTAAAAAAAAAAAACATTCAGTAGGTGCGTTTATCTACTTGCCGGGGAAAGGGTGTCGCGAGACTATTTCCTCTGGTAGACCCAATTCTCTCCCGAGGGCTCGAACCTCATCTTTATGGAAATCTTTCAACGGTTCGATTACTTTTCCCTGCAGGATCACAAACCAGAGCATTCAGCATTTTTACAAAAGCAAACATGTTTAGGTTGGCAGTTCTGTCGTTAAAAAAAAAAAAAAAAGTCCTAACTCACTATACTTTGAGACAGGCTATATGCGCTAACACATTAACAGAATTATTGCTACATAATTTCTGCCTTTGAAGTACCTCATCTCTGAGTTTGCGGATGAGCTCGGTGTCATTGTGGTGTGTTTTGATGACCTCTGCCTTCCCGCTGGCAAGATGAGAGGCACTTTCTATGAGATCAGGTCTCAGGGTGCCCTGGGCTAAGAGAACCTCTTCCGGTTTTAGATTCATCTCGCCTATCACCTCATTTGCCACCTGAAAAACAAAAACAATCCACAAAATGTCACCGAAGTATCAAACAAAAGGAAAAAGCAAGCCGGCATACACATCAAGCCAAGCGAAAACACAAACTCCAGCCCAATCAGCCACTACAGGTTAATTAAAGGCCATATCAGGGAAATGTGTCTTTAAACGTGTCTTAAATGTTTCTACTGAGGTAGCAGTTTTCTAATATCTCTTGGTAGGGCATTCCAAAGCTCTGGAGCCCAAATAGAAAATGCTTGAAGAAATAATTCTTTAAATAGTTTGGCTGGAAGCGGGTCGAGTGAACATGTTGTTTGTTTGGCCGCACTAACCAATTGTGTAAGCCTTTCAAGGGACACGCTTTTAAAATTTGAGAGGGTTATTGCACGATCGTCAGCGCCGGTACTTGGCCGTCTCGTGATTGTGTAAATTAGGTTGGCAATCTCAAAATAGAAGTACGTAAATGTAAAAAAAGATTAACTTGAAGATGTACCTTGACGAAAGTATCCCCAATTATTTTTCTTTTCTCTTCAGGGTTGGTGGTCATATTCAAGGTCTTACTGATCCGTTTCCGAGGTGTTCTGTCCTCCTCTGAGATGGGAAGTGTTGTTGTCCCATTGTAGAAAGTGTGTGAGGCATTCACCACTGAAAGGCGCGCGGAGTCAAAGGTGGAAAATCAAAAATTTTATTTGGTTATGTAAAGCTCACACAGCATTGATTAGACATTTGACACGAGGCTTTAAAAAAAACACCACATATTCCATCATTCAGACCACACCCACCTTTAAGTTTGATGCCTAATTTGGTGAGGGCCTCCTCTACACTCTGGCTCTCTCTCTTCCTCATGAAGCCATTGTCAATGTGAACCGCAATCACTTGGTCCTGGTTCAAAGCTTTGTTGAGGAGGGCAGTGCACACAGTCGAGTCGACGCCACCGCTCAACAGCACCTGAGACAATTATTGCAAACCAAATCACCAGAGTGAAAAATTCTTGCCGCCATCAAACACTACATCTCCTTCAGTGCAGTCTTTCTTCGCCTGTATTGAGACTGGGATTGTATCTTACATCATAAGATGGCACGCTACGCCAAAGAAATTCCACAAATATGAGACGTACCATGAATTACACTGCTATATATGCAGGCAACTAATGTTCAATCTTTTTTTGCAAGCAATCGCATAAGACATTTTTCAGGTTACCCAACTGCAGTCAAGAAACAAGAGACATGCCTTATATGATCAGAGATGTACCAGTTAGACAAACATTAAAATGTACTTGAATTTTGTGAAATATAACAACCCCCCCCCAAGGCACTGATGGTGTCATGATAGCACACTCGTCTGAATTTAGTGCAAGCGACATGGGTTCACTTGCCACTAAATAAAAGACTTATCGCCACACCCTCCTGAGAGGAAGCCTAGTTTATAAAGGGACTTAGGAAGTCGATAGGCACTTTTCAGACAGACCTGTTTCATTTGACTGTTTAATTGCCTTGACTGATGTGGTCACTACTTCCCTGTGTCTTGTTTTAATGTTATGCTCACCAACACTTTGGACGTGCCGACTTTTTCTCGGATGTCGCTGATGCAGGCTTGCTGGCGGTTCTGGACAGTAAAGTTACTTGAGCATCCTGCAATCTCAAAGACGAAGTTGCGAAGCATCTCCATGCCACGCTCTGTCAGGTCAACCTCGGGGTGAAACTGAGTACCGTACAGCTTCTTCTGCTCATTAGAAATACCTAGTAAGCAGTAAACATGGAGAGGCTATTTGTAAAAGCTCTCATAAAATACTTCATAAAGCACTGCAATGTATAAATGAAATCCAATCTGGTTGAAGTCAACATTCACCTGCAATGATGTTTCCTGATTGGGCCACCACTTTAAAGCCATCAGCGACTTTATCCACACTGTCTCCATGAGTCAGAAGAACCACCTCCTCCTTCTGAAGGCCTCTGTTAAGATACACACAGACAGGTACAGACTTAGTCTGTCACCTTTGCATGTCATTTAGCTACTGCTCAGTTCTGGAGGGATCCATTCGAGTGGGATAACAGGGCTACTGACAGCGCCAAAATGTTTCACTTTTTGCTTTACTTGCTTAGCAATTTTTTTTGTCTGTTTTTTTCTTCCTTCTAATAATATCAAATGGGTTTAATACACAAAACATGTTTTACCTATTCACATTTTTACTGGGGGATTATTAGTTTTTATGTTAATTTCAACGTTAGGAATGTCAAAGCTTCCTCCTGTGTATCAAAGGTTTGGACACCTTAAGTTATCACTTACTGGTTTATAAATGGAAAAGAAGGAGTACCTGAACAGTGAGCAAGTGTTGTCCACTCCAATACTAAACACCCCATCTTCCCTCACACATTTTTTGTGAACTGTTCCACCAAAAACTTTGTTCATCATCTGAAAATAAACCACAGATAATAATGTTAAAATACTTTGTTAATTTGATGTGATAACTGCATGCAGTATGGAGAAATATGCTTTTGATTAGAGAGATGATGGTTTAAACCTCCAAGCTGCCTGGGAAAAAAGAGCTAATGATGCTTTTATCTTCCTCAGTTAGTTTCAATGTGCCCTTGAAGCAAAATGATGAAATCCCAGCTGGGCCATGAGAGCAGAACAGCAGCCAGGAAATTGTGGTAAAGTGAAAGCTACTCAGATACTCTGAGTGAATACACAGAACATCTCCTTACTTGGATAAATAAATGCCTTGGGACAAGTGATTCTCTGTGTGGTATTGCATGCAGTTCCCCTCTCGTGCTATGTGATACAACAGTTGCCTGAGTACACTTCACTTTTAGTTTACTTATAAGTTCAATGCATTTGCATTTAATCTTGAAAAAACACCTTTAAACATTTCAGTTCACATTTTTATTTTTATAGCTATATTGAAAATATGATCTCATTTTAATTGAATCATTATTTGTATTAATTTTAAGCTTCATTTCCCCATTATTAGTTGGAACTACTTGATGTTGGTCATGATTGTGATACTTGCAGAGCCAAGTGTTTTTTTTTTAGGTGGTACTTGCAGCTAAACATAGGATTTGTACCGCATGTACCTGCATTCCATAGCAAATCCCCAGGACAGGCTTTCCTATAGTGAATATTGCAGGGTCAAACCATGGTGCATCCTCTGCATAAACAGAAGCAGGGCCCCCTGAAATGATGATTGCCCTACAAGAAAAGGCACATTAGCACACATAAGGGTGGTAGAAGAACAGTATCACACCGAAACCCTAAAAGCAGATTGCCCTGGAAGTTGTACAATTTGAAATCTTACTAAAGTCACACAACAACTCACCTACACTGTATTGTTGGTTTATCAAACAAATATTTAACTCCAAGTGTGTGACATATTGTTGTGGCGTTATCAAACAAATATTTAACTCCAAGTGTGTGACATGTTGTTGTGGCGTTATAATGATATATCCCAAAAGCTAAAGTTAGTCTGTTGTTGAATTCTACTCAAACCATTGCCTGAAGAATAAAGATTATAAGAGCAGTAGCAATTTGACCCAGTAGGAAATCGGTCACGTATTAATTAAAAAGAAAAAAAAAACAGTGTCCGTCAGACAGATACAAAATACTTGATATATTTACCTGTAACCTTGTTCTCTAATCGCAAAGGCCGGTGTCTCCAATGGCAGGATCTCTGAGCGCACACACAGCTCACGCACACGTCTGTCAATGACTTTGCCATACTGGGCGCCAGCATCCAGGATGGCCACGGCGCCCTCATGTGACCCATTCTGCTCCACGCTGCCAATCTGCAGCTGAGAGTCACAGTCACAAAGTCACATATTTGCCTATGAAATACAAATCTTAATTATTGGCAACTCACTCCTTGACTTAACTCAGATCCATTTCTACCCTCTATGCTTACCAGAGTAATTTGACTATGTTAAGCTTGTCCTTATCAATGGCATGTGACTGACAAGGTCTTAATAAACATGTTGAAACAAGCAATCGAGAGAATCACATGAGCAAGAGGATGTCACTTAGACAATTATGCATTTATTGAATACTTTGGTCAAGATTTTAAAATATTTCAACACGTTGCCCAACAGTGTTTCATATTATTTCAAGTTAAAGAGTCACCAAATGAATTCCCTGCAAAATTGCCCAGCATATACAATACTGTATTTAGCGGTTGGTCTTGCTTGCATGCAGTTTAAATCTTAGAACCACTTCCAACCAGCAGAACCGCATAATTCTGACCAAGTGAACAAATGCTTATTGCTCATGTCTGTATTGGTCCCAATAATCAACACGGGTTAGGGGGTTATATTTTTATAGTGGCAGAAGTCGGGAACATGTCTTTATTCCATGACTCTCAACAACTATGGCTAGATACAAGTCATCAAAGCAACAAACATATATTTAGAAAAAAAAAGGCTCATAAATGTCAATGTTTATGACAATTTCATAAAACACAGTTTTGCCAGGTAACTCCTGATGAGATGCACGGGTCGATTAATCTTACAATACTCACGAATTGACCTGTATAAATAAAATGTGACATGCAATTCGATTATGAAAAATGAATAGGTAGGCAACATAAACCCACGTGGTTTAAACTACGCTCGGTTCCCTCACATCAGTGAAGTGCCCCTTATTACACTGTCAATAACGTAAAAGGATAGTACACTTGTAGGGGGGAAATACATAGATTAATAATAATATTGAGGTACTGAAAAGGTATTTACCTCTCTCAAGCCCGCAAACGATGTTAGCAAACTGCCAAGATTTGACGTTATTATTGCTCCAAGTTTGTGACAGCGAGTGCTCCAACGACATAATTTAGCTAGCCAAACGTTAAGTTTCACCATCACTGGACGGGTAGCATTGCTTTCTCGTGAGCAATCAAAAGTAAACGTACCATTTGATCAATTTAACTGCTCAAGGTAACAAATTATGACAATGTCCCATCTGGTGGAGAGTCAAAATAAGCAGGAACGAGCATAGCATGTTAGCACGTACTGGAAGGAGCGGAGCTAAGTTAGCGGAGCTATGCTAAACCCACGCGGTGTCTTCAGCTGGTGAGGGTCCAGCCTTACACCAAACTAGAGATATTAGAGGACAACGTTGTCGAATATTCATGTGTGCTTAACCTTAGTTAATTGACGACATTAGCGACGGGGAGCGACATGTTCACGTAAAGCGGCAACAGGCACAGCCAGTGTACATTCCTCCCCCCGGTGGTCAATGTTAACAAACACGCTCTAAAAACTTTCCACGCAAATCAACGCAGGCCGTAGTGAAAGGTACAAGAAATGGCAGCGTGAAAGCACCACACGAGAGCAAGTTATGTCATAGCAGCGACGGCTGCTGATACCGGTTCCACCGACCTTGCTGTCTCCGTTGCACATAGCCATGGAGGACTGCTGTGTGGTGGAATGAGCGCTCCTCTTTCGCCTTGATGTACGCGGTCGGTCGGTAGGAGCGAGAGAGAGAGAGGGAGGGAGGGGGAAAAAAAGAGAGAGGGAGAGAGACGACAGACAGACAGACAGACAGACAGACGCTCACTTGCAGCTCCAGACAGCACGCCGACTGACTGACACGCGTAAAACACAACGAACCACACTGACTTCCTGCTATCTACTCGTAATAACTAAATGTACATTTGTATTTTTGGCTTACCAATAACATATAAATGCCAGATGTCCCTATGTATATACGGACCAACGCATTCGTTATAACAAGAATGCATTTTTATCCCAGTGAAAAAATGCATAGAAATGACCATTCAAGGACAGCACAAAACTGCTGAACAAGAAAATGACATCGAAAGAAAGAATTGTTTTTTTTCCCCCCGAAAAAAATCAATTAACTTCAGATTTTATGTCAAAGTACTGTTTGCCCTGCATATTCTCAAGGGAGGAAAATTGGCCTACTCTTCTTTAAGGCAGTTTAAGTCTTAAACTAAGACCCAGCAACTAAGATGTGTCTGCCATCTAGTGGTATTAGTGATATTACAATTTAAAACAAAAGTCAACCCCTGCATATTTGCAGTTTGGAACCCTCAGATTTGCATTTTCAGTTTTTTTTCCTTTTATGTTGAATGTTAACATCGGAGTCAGAAGGATTAAACAGTAGATATGCAATCAAACAACTAACAACTGACTGTAAGTGAAGGGCAACAACGACAGACACACACACGATCACGTGGTTATGATCCAGCCTGTCCTCATCACATGCTGATCTTCAAACATGCCTGCGTCCTGTCACATGCCATCTGGGGTGATAAACACTTTCACATGCGCTTATAGCAACCGCAAGGCAAAGCGTGCTGCCATTCATTACCTTTGACTGGAGTATGGTATCATGGCCTTTTGATGGCAGAGAATGTTCCTGTTTAGAAATAAACCTTTTTTTTTTTATAGTAGACAAGTAGAAGATTCTCAGCGTTGTAAAAGAATATGTGCAGTCACAATTCACTCATAATTTCTTCGGGCCTAAAATCTGTCTGTCTTGCAAAGTCTGTTATTGTTTTTGTGAGCAGAACACAAGTCACAGTTTTACATGGTTCAAAAATTAAAATTTTGTGTCTTTTAGTTGTCATCTCAACTTGGGCCAACACTGTGTCTCATTCTTCAACTTTGATTCAATTGTGTTTTCTTTCTCATGGACTCAAATCACTTTAAAATAGCTTTTACTTGAGCTGACCTTAACACTGGGATTGGTTTAGTTGAATAACTGAATAACCTTTTTATTACCAATCGTAAAACAACAAATTCATGGCGGCACCCCTAAATCATTATACTCAGAAATATAAATACCATTCTTCTTCAGTATCCGTACCATGAATGCTTCTTTATGTGGACAAACAACCATTCAAACTCACACTCACAACTATGGACAATTTAGTAAAAGCTGTCAATGAACCTAAAATGCATGTTTTGGGATGTTGAGGAAGTCGGGGTAAAAAAAGATATTATTAAAAGTGAAGACAATTTGCAATTCTAGTGAACACGAATTTGATGCACAATTTGTCTTCGCGGGCCACATAAAATGATGTGGCGGGCCGTATCTGGCCCCCGGGCCTTGGATTTGACACCAGTGTTCTACAGTATGTCATATTCTCAGCACCACCTATGTATCGGTCAAGCTCAGTAGAACACTAATCTTCAAGAGGTTTTTTGTTTAGGAAATATCAGGGTTTTTTTTTTTTAGTTGATATTGTCACAAGTATGTAGTCAAAGTTTTAATCCTTTGCGCTTTAACGTTTGATGACATCACAATCGCAATAACTTGTCCCACCCTGAACGTAACAATTGCCAAAAGAAACAAATGCAAGCGAACAACGACGTTGAGCTTGATTTATCTTTACAAAGTGCGCTTCAGCATCACTACAGTACTCCAATCGGAACAGGCAGTAACAAAAACGGAACAAATGAGCTCAAGTTTTGACACGTCAGCTGTAGTGAATCGGAAACATTTGAACGTTACACACAAATATACTTCCTGGTGCATCTGACACCGGTGTAGAATTTTATCTTTGTGAATCGTCAAACGCATACGGTAAGCTCTTTTAAGTGTTTCGTGTGTAGCCTGCTTTTGTTTTGTCACATTTACGCCGTCCAACAAATTTCACAAATGTATGTGTAATTTGGCTTTTTGTGTGCTTTTCTTAATGTTCAGCATGTCGCTTATTCCGCTGCCATTGCAATCAGGTATGCATGCTATCAAATAATTTTCTTCACCCCTCCGATCTCCCTGTTTAAAGATGTATTTTTGGAATTTACTCTACAGGAAATGTAATGTATCAGTTTGAAAAAAAACATCTTTAGCCTACCTTGCTATTTTCTTCCATGTCGCAAAACAAAGTCCAAAGTGCCTTATGCAATTGTTAAAGGTTGACCTTGCATAAAACTGGACGATGTCAAATTTGAAAACACAACTTGGCCAGATGCTTCCATGCACATAAAAAAAAAAAAGTTTATTCACACAATATTATGAGCAACTGAATACCCCTCTAAGCTTACCGCCCATATCATCAGCCATATCTGCCCCAAAGCAAGACAACTTGCTTTGTTGTCTTTTTTTTTGTTTTAAGTCATATAAAGTGATTTTGTTCAAACTGTATTCCAGATTTGCTGATTGCACTGCACTCTTCAATGACTCCGGTGTTACCATGGAGCACCATAATCCCGATCTAATTAAACATAAGAATGGGCGGCAGAGAAAGCAAGTTGGTGCTTCCCTCCACCATTCTCTAAACTTGAAGGACTGTGACATGACACCGATGAGCATCTCTGAGACAGAAGTAGACGGGGTAACGGACAACCTTATCGTAGGGTCAGACTCCGAGGAGAAGATGCATCCCAAAGTGCGTCGAGGTATTCGAACCGAGTTGTGGAACGTGCTGCTTCTTCTCTTCCTCTATGTGCTGCAAGGGATTCCCCTCGGACTGGCTGGCAGCATTCCGCTGATTTTACAGAGTAAGAATGTCAGCTACAAGAACCAAGCTGTCTTTAGCTTTGTTTTTTGGCCATTTAGTCTCAAGCTTTTATGGGCGCCGCTGGTGGATGCTCTCTACTTCACCAAGTTTGGTAGAAGGTAATAAAACATTTCATGGATATGTAAAATGCACTGTAAGTTTGGATTATGCAAGTTGAGCCTCTATCGTCATGCCCATGTCACTGAAGGAAATCGTGGCTGGTACCCACGCAGTACCTACTGGGCCTCTTCATGCTCTACCTTTCTCTACGAGTTGATTCGCTGCTGCAGAGCAAGGGAGGCCCGAACGTGGTCGCGCTGACAACGGTCTTCTTTATGCTGGCATTTCTGGCAGCCACGCAGGTAGCTATCCATAAACGTCATGCTAGGCCGACACACTCGAATTCTATCGTTAAAGTGTCACTACCATATTAGCGAGACAAAGGATGTTTTTTTTTTTGTTTTGGTTTTTTTACTGCAAGATGTAAGATGCAATCATTTTTCTCCTGTCTTTGTCAGGACATTGCTGTCGATGGCTGGGCGCTAACCATGCTATCGCGAGAGAACGTCGGCTATGCATCCACGTGTAACTCTGTGGGCCAGACCGCTGGCTACTTTCTGGGTAACGTGCTGTTTTTGGCGCTGGAGTCTGCCGATTTCTGCAACAAATACCTCAGAACGGAGCCCAAGGAGATTGGAATCGTCACCTTGGCAGGTAACTTGGTTAGCATGTCGTTCAATGCCACACTGCTGTCATTTTCAACATCTAATGTTTGCCGTTTGGTTGCAGACTTCCTGTTTTTCTGGGGAGTGGTGTTCCTGCTTTCTACAACGCTGGTGGCCATCTTGAAAAGTGAGAACGAGCCTCGCAAAGACAGGGGAAAAGATCCCGAGGAGACGCAGGGGGTTTTCCAAACCTACAAGTTGCTCTTCACTATCGTCAAGATGCCGGCCGTCTTCACCTTCTGTGTGCTGCTGCTCACTGCCAAAGTAAGCACTCTTGTGGAGGAATTTGAGCGCCGCAGAGGCTAACGACCATTTTGGCCTCTCGTGACAGATCGGCTTCTCCGCAGCCGACGCGGTGACCGGTCTGAAGTTGGTGGAGGCCGGCGTTCCGAAGGCGCAGTTGGCTTTGCTGGCCGTGCCTATGGTGCCTCTGCAGATCCTTCTACCGGTGGTGATCAGTAAATACACAGCAGGGCCCAGACCGTTGGATGTCTTCTACAAAGCCTTCCCTTTAAGGTTGTAAGGCAAGTGTACTGTTCTGTAGGTTGCACATTTAGTTAAGGGCTGGTATTGTGGCAGGTTAATGGTTGGCCTGGGGTTCGCTCTGCTTGTCGCGTGGACACCGAGCGTGCGGCAAGAAGGAGGCTTCCCCGTTTACTACTACGTCGTCGTACTGCTCAGCTATGCGGTGCACCAGGTGAGCAGTGAAGGAGTTTCAATTCATTTGAAATAGATTATAAAATCATATCAATTCAGTTGTTATTAGTTTGCAGTCATTTCACCAAACATGAACAATTTAGCAAAATGAAAATTGTCTCATAAAAGAAAAAAAGTCCTCGAAAATGGTGACCTAAAATGATTTCCCCCTGAACGTTACAAGTTTGACTTTTTCTCCCCCCCTTCATAAAATGAAAAATGATAATGTGAGGTACTAACCAAAAGTTTCTGCCTACAGTTGGCTTTATACAGCATGTATGTGGCCGGTATGGCCTTCCACGCCAAAGTGAGTGACCCACTCATAGGGGGAACCTACATGACATTGCTGAACACGGTCACTAACCTGGGAGGAAACTGGCCGTCCACTCTTGCGCTTTGGCTGGTGGATCCGCTCACAAGCAAGGAGTGTCGGGGCGCCGTCAACCAAACTTGTGTCTCGCCCGAGGCAGCGGGGGTAAGTGTGTCTTCTGCTAGTGCACCGAATGTATTGAATGCAGCACGGACTCTTGTTTTCCAGCTGTGCGTCAAGGAAGGTGGTTCCTGCGTCACAACGCTAGACGGTTACTATGTGGAGTCAGTGGTATGCATGCTCATCGGCTTTGTCTGGTGGGTGTGGTTAGGACCCAAGTTGAAGAGGCTGCAGGAGCACAGTCCAGCTGCGTGGAGATGCAGAGTTGCGGTCGATGACTAAAGCAGTCCTATTTTTTTTTTTTTCTCGTGCAAACCAACATCTGGAATGCTGGACCCTTTAATTTCGCATCGGGCCATTTGTTTCTTTGCTGAGGAGTGACCAAATCAGCTGGCTCCAACACTATCAAATAAGGATTGGACTACCATATGCATCATAAGGGAAGAATGTAACTATGCAACATACCTGACACATCACCTTCTGGTTTGCTTTATTAACTGATGGGAAAGAAACAGCAATTTTAAGTGGATCGCATAGTTTCTTTGTGTGCTTTGTTGGGAAATTGTTAAAAAAATTATAATTTATATATAAACATATATCTTTTAAAGGGGAAATTCATTTTACTAAAACAAACCAAGAACAGCAGAGCTTGGAATTTTTTGGCAGTTGGTGAATTTCTTGGGTGCATTACTGCACTTGGACTAAGGATGGCTGTAATACGCAAAGTATTCCGCCAAAAGAAATCTAACGTCAATAGGGACAAGGATTTTGTGTTGCAGTCTGAGCTCTAATGTAACATATACAAATCACATCCTAATATAAAAGCCAGCAACAATAAAACTATGAAAGAAAAAGTGTCACTTAGTGACTGACAGTCTGAAGAATATGGTAGCACAATGTTTCACTGGAAATTTAGTGCACTTGCACAAGCCATAACCCTTTTTAATTTACAGTTTTTTGTAAAACAACCCCCCCCCCCTTCCATCTTCTATTTTAGTGTTACAGGTCTGTAATTCCCAACCAGGTGGGATTAGACCTCTTTCCTGGAACGAGTGTCATTTCTATTTCTATTTATTATCAATGTTCTAGATGCTGGTGTATATAGCAAATTCAAATGGATGGTTTCGATGTTTGAATTTTGTAAGCTATTTTTGTCTGTTTGTGCAGGGGGGGGGGTGTTTCACTGCTCTCTCCACTTGGATTTGATTTGTTATGTAGTTTTACATGTGATGTGTGCCTTTTCAACTGGGGAGATTCAATATGAAGGTCTATTCAAAATAACCATTTTATTTTGTGTGGGGGGGTTAACAGCTTTGTGTTTGCATGCATACTTGAAACCCACTTTCTGCCAAGAACTAACGCATTTGCCTGTTACAAGTTAAGAAATTAGTACAGGTTTACTTACACCTGTAGAGCATTCATTCATTTTCTGAACCGCTTTGTCCCCACGGGGGTCGCGGGCGTGCCGTAGCCTATCCCAGCCGTCATCGGGCAGCAGGCGGGGGACACCCTGAATTGGTTGACAGCCAATCCACCTGTAGAACATCACCATTATAAATGAAAAGTCAAAAGTTACTAAAGATGTATGAATTGTGACAATGACCCACTCATTTGTTTTCGAGACCGAGCATACAGGATTTTGTTTGCCAGATTCCCACGAGTTAATTTTTTTTCTATCACAAAGTACCACTTCGCTGTGGGGTCGGATGTTGGCATGTATTTTGAGCTTTTTTTTTTGTTGACAATAATTTACCAGAATTTTTTTCCATGATCAATGAATCTGTTATTTCCATCCCACAAAGCCTGGCAAGCTTTGCGTTAAATCTAGTGACTGAAAATAGTCATCCTAAAATGCCTTTTGAGATTACATATGGTATTTTGAATTGTTTTTTTGGGTTGATTTAATTGGTCACAAGAATGATGTCTTGTGTTAAAATCGAGAATTCAAATTATAATGAAAACAGGGTGGTACAGTTGTGTAAATGTTTATCTTGAGATTGATATGAGAAGTGACTTGAAAAATATCTGTCATTAAACATTGACTTGTGGCTGTAAAGTGCTGTCACACACAAAATACACAAAAACAACACTTTTTTTCTATTTTATTATAACTTCCCTTGCTTAACCAGGAATTTTCAAATGTCCTCCTAAACAAATGAGCTTGGAGGTAGCGAATAAGCCCAAACTTCTGAGAGCATTCAAACTGGAAAAAGTGCCCAGATGTCACTGGGCGCAGTGACAGTGGGATGCTTATTGGTGTTATGTTAAATGACAATAATGCAATCAGACAGGATCCTAAGAGGGGGCGGGGCAGATTAATTTTGTATGGGTCTCCAAGCACATCGAACCCATAATGCCCCTCCTTCCAAATGGCAAAAAGTTCAAACATAATTGATATGTTTCATTTAGGCTCTTATTCATAATTGATGCATAGCACAATATTAGATGAAAGCTACAGCCACCACTATAGACCTAATTGCCTCTTTTTTTTTTTTCTTCACAGAATCAGAAATCATTTGCTGTCTCCCAGCAACATGAGCAACTTCAATGGCATTCACTAAATCAGCATTAAAGCACTTGGATGTCTTCTTGTACAGCAGATTGCTCTTTTTGCTAAAAAATATTCTCTCGCTGGAGCTCCTCCGAATGTCTTCGGTCCTTCCTAGCACCAGCTCAGTAAGATGTGGGAGGGGGATCAAACCAGAAATGTGGCGAGATGGTAACACTGATGTATGAACCGAGGCACGCTGGCTTCTCGGATCAGCATTCCACCGCCGGGCCGACAGCACGTGTAGTGTGTGGATGGGCAAGGTTTGATTGAAATTGTCTCTAGCATCCGTACGTTTTTGCTTTGCTTCTTAAAAATATCAACAAAAAAGGAAAAAGTCAAGAAATAAACTGGAGGGGGGAGTAGGGTCATAGGTTCATACGTAAATGCTCGGGCCTTTTGGCCATCACAGGGTATGCTTGATGCTTCATCTGAGCCAGGTTGACCCCGGCAGGTTGACGAATTGGAAGAGGGGCCGAGGCTTCCGAGTTGGTGGTCACATCCATCTGCTCTGGAGTGGACACTTCCATAGCCTGGTCCTGAGAAGACTGGAGGAGAGTTGGTCCTCCGCTAGGGAGGAGGGAACTCCGTAGCCAGCAGTCCCCTCCTGAAAATTTGACTGGGCTGAAAGGATGGAAGGGGAATAGAAGACATGACGAATGTAAACATCCACTGCTAATTCACAATTCTCGTAAATGGGGGTTTAACATATACCTTTTAGCAGTGCAAATTTCACAAATTGATTTCATAACGGTTGCGGAGACTGTACGAACTGAATGTAGTCTCGAGAATCGAATGAGATCCCACATGTATCAAAATTCTGCCTTTACAAAGATGACTGATTCGTTCTATACGCAGGGATGAACATTTTCCGCGGATTTCGGTGTTTTCTTGCGTCGAAAGTATCATTTTCGTGAATCGTGTAAATCCGTTGAGAAAATGTTTTGACTTTTACAAGGATGAAAGTAACATGATGTTCTATGCAAGCTAATGTTAGGTTAGGGTTCCTCAGCATTGAGCACATTCTGACAGACATCAACATCAAGCTGTTTTACCTGAGAGGCGTTCTAGGGCTGCCAATGAATCGCCGAGGCGAACGGATTTTTGGTTCAAAGGAGAATTTCTCTTTGATATTTTCCAGGACTGAAGGAGCCACATAGGTGAAGCCCTGTGTGAACCAACGTATGAAAGCACGGTGAGTATTTCCGGTCAAAAAAAAAAAATCAAAGAGTCCAAATGAGCAGAAGTTACCAAGAAAGCTTGATTAGCACTTTCACTCAACGTCGAGTCATCGGGGCTGTCGACTGGCGTCTGACTGGTGAATTTAGAATCAAACTGACTCACATCTTCGGCTGATTGCTGCAAAGTCAGAGGGAAATGCATCAGAAGGAAAAACATTCAGAGAAACACATTGGCAACTTGATTTTGGCGTCCCCCAAAATAATTGTTTTGACTTTGTACTACAAGCCACAATTTGAATTACAAGCAAGCTTTGGATATGTCATGGCTCGAAAAAAAAAAAAAAATACGATAATGCATTTTCAGACTTTATTGAACGGGACGAGCAGTCAATCACCTAAATACAAAATGAAAACACTTGCAAGGATTAGGCCAAAACTCCCGCCTAGATGTTTACAACCAGATGAAGTGATTCCAGCTGACACATCACTATCTAGTCATTACAATTTATATAACAAACGGTGGACGGCGTGAGAATGCCACGAAGAACAGAACCCTCACTCCGTTACTGCTAAACTTATCGTTTCATTGTTTTATAGTCATGACCAATACCTACATTATGCAATTTTGTGGATAGGAATGGTAAACAACAAACTGAGCCTAAATCAGGCCTGCATAAGAAAACAACACGTGGGCCCCCTACTCACCAAGAAAGGTTTGAAAGGAGGCTCGACTTTCCGAGCCAGCAAATCTTCCCAGTTGATGTGTCGGAAGAAGAGATGTGCCTGTGGGACAACGATGATGGTTAATTGATGTCGTAGTAGACACGGAATTCATTTGCCTGTTCCTTTAATGCAGAACACACTGAATTGGGGGGAACTTGCTAGTGCAGGTTCCTCCATTCATGAGGGCATAATAAAAGTCGCCTCGCAAATGTGCCTCATGGAGACAAATGATAACACGTACAGCAGACCAAACCTTCTCTTCACACGTTCTTAACAAGCCTTGTTAGGAACGCTCTGTCTTTTCACATGTCGCCGAATGCTCTAGTGAGGTATGTCAAGGCCTTGCAAGAGTTCCTTAATGCTGACATGTCGTACGATTCTCAGAAGTTGCACCTCTTCTCATTTAAAATGGATGCTCACCTGCACCTCCTTGGCATCGTCGGCGCCTGCTCCCAACCGCGACGAGGCGTTTCTCTTAAGTAACTGAACGCACATTTCAAGTCATTAAAAAAAGCATATTCAAACTTTACAGAAACATGTTGAGGTAAACAAAAATAAAATTAAAAAACGCTACCCGTTTCAGGAGATCTCTGGCTTCCTGTGTGAGGTAGGGTGGCAGGCTAAGCTTGCACTTCAAGATTTTGTCGATGGTCTTCTTGCGGTTTTCGCCAGTGAATGGCGGCTATAGACGGACGGAGGTGAAAAAAGAACTGTTCACGGGACTCGTTCTACATAAGGATTGGGAAACGTGGGCAAGAAAAAGCCACACTGACCGCCCCGGTGAGCATGTCATACATCAGAGCGCCCAGACTCCACCAGTCTACGGCTCGATTGTGTCCACTTCGCATTAATATCTCCGGGGCCCTGTACCGATAATAAGAAGGCATGTCTCATTCAAAAAGCAGAAAAGAATTTGTGGGCGATCCAAAAGTAAAATTGTGCATGCATATTAGTGTCAGGCGGAGGCGGAGTTACTTACATGTATTCGATGGTACCACAGAAAGTGTGAGTGACTGTACCGTCGTGAATCGACTCTTTGCACAGTCCGAAATCTGTTAACTTGACATGGCCTGGAAGGAACACGCATGCATGCACACACACACATCAGTTATATGGCGAACCCCCAAATATCTGAATTTTGGTTTTTGCAAATCCACTAACGGTCTTCAGTCAAAGACTTTTATTTTGTTGTGTGCTGTGTAACGTCAATCAAGATTTGAAGTTCAATTCTATTCTATTCTGGTTCCTGCTCAAGACACATAAATAACATCACTTTGGCGCTATCTGGTGGAATCTTGACGTTATTGTTGGATGCATAAAATGAGAATCATCTCAGTATTCATACACTTTTAATGAGATTTTCCGAATGCAAAATGGGTTCCTTGACTCAGTGAAGGATGGAAAGCACTGATCTAGCGGTTGGTGTCGCACACTTTTGTGATCTGACCAATATCTTAACACTCTCACGCACCTTGATTGTTCAGCATGATGTTCTCAGGTTTCAGGTCTCTGTAGATGATGCCCTTCTGGTGCAGGTGACCCAGAGCCATCGAAATCTCAGCTAGGTAAAAACTACCGGGAAAGACAATACCCTTATTTGCACTGTTCACATTTCAAGCCTTGACTAAATGACCTCACAGAACATACCCACACCCCCGGAATTTTGAAAAATCTTCTCACCAAGCTGTGTCTTCCATGAAAATTCCCTCCCTCTCCAGCTGCATGAAGAGTTCTCCTCCTGCAGGGAAAAACACAGCGGCATGAGTGAATGCACACGTCACCTGGTAGCCCGTCCTTGACTCCTCTGCAGACAAGCACAGCTTCATGTTTTCCCACCACAAATTTTAGACAGCGTCAATATAAGACAGTCCAATGAGTACAACACAGCGGATAATGGAGGTGGAAACTTGACATTTAAATGCCCTTAAAGTAGTATCATGGTTCTCATTTGAGTCACACAGGTGAGCTGGCGCCAATTCCAGCCGATTTTGGGCAAGAGGCGGTGGCGGCGTACATCCTGGATTGGTCCCCAGCCAATTGGAAATATCCCACTCAATTGTGACATGCATGACACTCACAAATCTCGCAAGACATCATATGTAATACATAACAAGTGAGACAAGCGGATTTCATTCATAGCAGACTAGCGTGTTCGGCAGGGATATTCAATTACTACGTGCTTTGTTTTTTGATAACGGCATTCAAATCCGAACAAATTGCAGGTCGATCAACCTCGTGAAAATGATTGTGCCAATATTTGTGTGTCAGGTGTGCACATTGTAGCACTGACCGCTCAGGTACTCCAGGATGAGGTACAGCTTCCCGCCTGTCTGAAAGGCGTAGATGAGATCAACAATGAAAGGGTGCTTCACCTCCTCCAGGATGTTCCTCTCTGCCTTGGTGTGGGCTGTGTCCTTGGCATTGCGTACAATCATTGCCTGTCACAGACCCAACCACGATAAAAACAAAACATGAAGTTGTTATAAGACCCAATCAAACCGTTTGCTCACTTAACTGGAAAAGTGGGAGGAGTGATCTGAGCTGAGTCATTGATCCACCTCCACATAGATAGTGACATTTGTTAATGATTGCTAACATGGCAGATTTTTTATGAGTGAGTAAATCACAGAGCCATATTTGACAAATCCTCACTGAAAAAGTCACTATATGTACTGAAACAACATATCGTAGCGTGAGTAAAAGAGTTGTTTCCTTATTGACGTCGTCACACTACATGGCTGGCCGGGAAAGATAACTAAGTGAAATTTCTTCAAGTCTCTCACGACACAGTGGTTGGGAATGACCAACTTGGGCCTGGTACACACGCGGATTTTTCCAATTTTAAAATTCTAAATAAATAATAATAGTCTCAACATGTAACACCACATGAAAAAGAATGATTTGCAACTTCAAAAATAGGTCTTCAACAAGTCACGGGGGTTGTTGGGGCCAATCAAAGGGAAAACAAGCAGAATCTTCTGAGGCAAGCGCACTTTCGGTGCCAAGGCTGCAGCACAGCAGCACACATGGCAAACTTCCAAACTGGCCCAAATTTTTTTTCAACACTACAACCACTGGCCTCAAGGAACCTCAAAAATTAAAAGCCTTCAATATTAATGTTGAAGTTGCAAAGCTTTGCATTTCAATCTGTCATAGTCCATGACCTCATACGAGATATCAGAATATCGCTTGAAACCTCTGTTCGCCTGCGCGTGCACGGCTTGCTTTGTGTCGGAATATCTATAGAACTTGGATTTAGGATATAAAAAAAATACCTTTTTTAAGACTTTCATGGCAAATATTTTGCCTGAAGCGGCTCCGACGACTTTTCGAACTTGAAATACCTGCAAAATAGGGGAAACGTTATTTACGAGCTTGTCAAAAGAAACATTGAAAGATAAAATAGGGCCAGGCTTTGTGCCTCTTCAACACATACCTTTCCATAACCGCCTTTACCCAGAACTCTTAGCAGTTCAAAACACTCTGGTCTAATATTTTCAGTCCCCTGATTGACATTATCTTCTGATATCTCTATCTTCTCGCAACCTTCCATGTTACTGCCAAGAGACATCCAATACAGAAAAACATGTTGTGGTCATACAAACTCGAGTGAGCATCGAAATTCAATACTTACAATTCAAATCCGCTGCACTGGTCCATGATGTCATTGATTTGTGCCTGGAAGAAAGAGCAGATGCTGATGTGAAACAAAGAAAATAGCAAGGTGGACAATAAAACAATGTCTTTTTACCTATGCATTAACATCAAGTCAAGAATAGTTTATTTATATAGCCCTAAATCACAGGCAAGTCTCAAAGGGCTTCACATGTACGATAAAATAAAAATTATTCTCGAACATCCCATGATCTTAAACTCATCACTAAATTAAGATATATTTTTTTTATTTCCAGTGTCCTGGTTGGCCTTATTAACATTTATGGAAACAATAAAGTTTATAAACACGTAACAACACAATAGTAAAAGGTGGATGGAGATGTCACAATCTGGTGTATTTTTTCATAAATCAATACTATTAGTCACTCCACATGTGAAGGTTTCTTTTTTTTTTTTTTTTTTTACCAATCTTAAGTGTTAAAAATGGCTTGTGCTCTTTGAAGCTATGATGTTAAAAGAGGAACATAAAAGATACGAAACATGCGGTTTTGGGAATGTCTCCTGCAAAGTAATGATTTGAATCCAGCTATATGCTTTCACTATATTACACTAAGTGAGGTTTGTCTATTTCAAGTGAAAGTGCTGCTTATCATAATAAATATGAACTGTTGCGGTGCATCACTGTTTCCTGAACATCAACATGACGCAAGACGTTTAGCAATGGTCTAAATTTAAACACTCACTAGCTAAAAAAAAAAAAAGAAAACAATAACCCTAATCACAAGCATAAGCTTGATTTTAATTCACATTAGTTTGTGATAATGCTATTAACTCTGAAATTCCTTTAACAGTAGACAGAAGGGTGTGTTGTCCTGGGGTAATGCCTGCATCCAACTAACAGTAGTGTGGAGTGCATTTGGGCAGATTCCCGCACTACAAGCTAACAACTTCCATCCACACAGAGCCACTCTGTTACAGTACTGCCAAAATAAACTGTTGCACACTGAGACACATTTATCACTACTGCCCAGTAAGCCAAGTAAGGCTGTGCTTGCACAACTCCAAAATGACAGCTATGGCATTTTAACGTAACAGCGTCGCAGTCCCACTAGCAGCTATTAGGCAGAATCTAAGTCAACTAATTTGACTGCTCAGAAAGATGTGCGGGTTGAAAGTGGCGCGCATGTTAGCTTGTGCTAACGCTACCCGTAAGGAGGCCCGGGAACTCCGGCTGCGGGAATAAGGCCTGCGGTGGTTGGCAGGCGGAAAAGCGGCTAACAGCTAGCTCGCTAGCTACTGTGCATTAAGAGTTTCTGCTGTGACAAGCCAAACGGCTCCGCTCAGAAGATTTAAAGTACCTCGTCAGTCTCATCATCGGAGACATTTTGCTCCGGCTGGTCCAAATCAATGTCAAACACTCCGGCCATGGCAGCGCTTCGGTTCGCTCTGTCACAGACCGCAAGAATTACGTCCCCCACCTCATGGACAAACACACACCGCCGCCATGACCGGCTACTACACTGAGCATGCGCAGTGCTCTGCACAACCAAAGGGGCGGTGGGCGGTAACCTTTTTTTCGTTCTTTTTGTTTGTTTGTTTTCATTTTGTCACAAAACAATGAACCCTGAATCAAAAGTCCCCGCCTTGCCGACCTAAATCATTTGTTTAGGATCTAAACGTGGTGGCTACACATCGGAATTATTTGTTTTATTGTGCATATAAATGTACCCGTAAATGATCGAGCTTGTAGTTTGTAAATATACTCAAAGGCCATAGGGAAAAAAAGGAGATTTATTCTTACAAGAAAAGAATATCTTATATTTTGCAAGAAGAAATTAGTCTATTTCCTAGATCAAGATATTAAATTTATTCACGTAATATTACACCCCCTAGAAAAAATATGATCTTATTTTCCTAAAATTAAATCTTTATGCAGAACTATTTTTGTATACAAGTACATAGCAGCTCCTTCATGGTGATTATGATGATGAAATTTAAAAGTATGCAACGATATAATAATTTTATACTTACTGCTTTGTGTATGTCTCTCCCCAAAAAGACTGCTGTATGTGTATCGCTTGCAAGCGTTAATAGATACTTTAAATAATTTCATTTCTCTCACCAAATGAATATTTTTTTTTGTAAAGCCGAATTTCTCAAATGTATCGCGTCTTTGATTGACCTACTTTGCATTTAGTTTGAAAGTACAACTATTTCGTGACGGAAATTCCGCTGTCGCGGTGGCGGCAACCGTGAAACACATCTCCGGCGCCGTCGCTTCCAAATCCAAACATGACCAACTGTAGTTGTTATCAGTAGCCAATTGCCTCTATGTATAAATAGGCATCTTATATTGAAAGAAAAAAAATGTCAGTGGTTACGGTTCAGTTGGGTCAGTGCGGCAATCAAGTAGGTCTGGAGTTGTTTGACACCCTTTACAATGACGTTCAAGCATGCCAGAAGAAAACATACGCTACTGCCAGCTGTGAACGCTTTTTCTACCAAACCGAGGATGCAGGTAACATGTCTCCTATTGCGTGTCATTTTATATCGACTTTTACCTACTTTCCCTTGATAGTTGTACTGTTTTTTTCTTTTCAAAACAAGCAATTTTGCAAACCGTCGACTCATGTTTGTTTGTGTCAGAAAAGTCCCAAGACTCATGTGATGTCACAAACCGAAAGTACAAACGCTTTCCCCTTTCAACGTGGGATAAACGATCAATCATTAAGGGAACCTCTTTTTGTAGACATGGACGGCATTCAGGTTGTCATGACAACGAAGATGCGGAGGATCCCGGAAGAATCACTCCGGGAGTGCATGAAGGGATGACAGTGGCAGAGAAGGCTAGAATAGTGTCAGGCTACAGCAAGATTATTTTAAAGGGGATTTGTAGTTTCAAATATTGTATATTATTTGTGACAACAACCACCAATTGATACTTTTTTTTCATTTCCATCCTTGATTTAGATCTTATTGCCAGGGCAGTGCTGATTGACATGGAGCCAAAGGTCATCAATCAGAATTTCAAAAAGACTGCCAAATCTGGCAAGTGGAAGTATGACGGTGCATCAAGCTTCAACCAGTGGCAGGGGAGTGGAAACAACTGGGCCAACGGGTGAATTGGCCACGTTTTATGATTTATGTCAAAAGGTCATTGTAAATTACAACTAGTTAACTATTATATTTTTTTATTAAAAAAAAGGTGGGTTTGGGCCCAGGCTGCATAATGTCCTTGTGGTTAGCATAACTAGGTTTTGAATCCGAACAATGGCTTTTCTGCTTTCCCCCCGCATTCCAAACATGATAATTGACAACTCATCAAAATGTGATCCGCATAATGAAGAGGATTGTTTCAATATCAATTGTAATTGAACTAGAATATTTCTTGCACCTGTGATTGTTTTTTTTAAATTGTAAAAAATAAATGCAAATTTTTTTAATTCATGTACTCTTAAATATCAAAACAAATCCTCAGTGATATTATGCATGACTAGCTCAAAACCTGCCTCCAGGTTTTACATCCAAGGCCCGCGTCACAGAGAAGCCATGGAAGATATCTTGCGGCGTGAGGCGGAGCGCTGTGATGGACTGCGTGGTTTCTTGGCCATGATGAGTGTAGCGGGTGGGACGGGTTCTGGAGTGGGCACCTATGTCACTCAATGTCTGCGGGACGTCTTCCCCAAATCCTTCATTGTCAACCACCTAACCTGGCCGTACGGCACAGGCGAGGTATGAAGACTTGGTATGAAGATGTGCTGTTAAAAAGGAATAATCGCTATGTGGCTTTCAGGTGATTGTCCAGAACTACAACTCGGTATTGACACTGGGTCACCTCTACCAGCTGTCGGATGGCCTCCTGGTGCATGAGAATGACACGGTGCACAGGATTTGCAGTCAGCTGCTCCATATTAAAGACATCTCCATTGCTGATATCAACATGGCCATCGCTCATCAGCTGGGCACCGTCCTTCAGCCTGTGCTCACTGCTGACTCCAACGGAGTCTACAGCAGGAATCCTCTTGGTGAGAGACACATTGCGTGATTGATTTGCATTTCCAAGTCTTAACACATGACAGTAAACTCACACATCTCGGTGCCATGGAACCGTGATGAAGTGAGTTGAAGATCTTTATTCATACAGAAGTGAATCTTCTGCTTTGCCTTCAGGTGAACTTGTGAGCGCCCTAGCATGCCACCCAGAGTACAAGCTGCTCAGTATGAGCACCATACCACAGATGCCGAGTTCCTCCATCGCATTCACCAATTTCAGATGGCCAGCTCTGATCAAACACTTGCGCCAAATGCTCATCTCCAACACCAAGATGGAGGAAGGCAAGTGTAGCCAGAAAAGGGTTCTATTAATTCTCAAGGCCAATTGACAGTCTAGTCTGTAAAATGCATGAATTATGTTTGGGGGACGGAGTGGGTTATCAATGGAATTTCATTTTCATGAATTTACATGCTCAATATGAATACAGCACAACTCAATTTATTAAGTTTCCTTTAACAATTTGTTATATGGAAGAACAGTCCTATGAATGTTGCAAATGAGACTCGTCACTCAAAAATATGTAAACTTCTGAATAAATGAATTGAATTAGTTATTATAGTGATTGGAGCAGCAATAGCTCATCTGTGAGGACTTTGCAACTGGAGTGTCACAGTCTTACTAAAAACATTTCCCATTTTAGCATTATTCTGACATTAACACATCTGTCGGAAGCTTATGTGATATAATAAAACACTACATTGGCAGGTATAGACTGGCAGGTACGTCCATTGGGTGTCTCAGAGCGGACCAGGACTCTGACTGGATCCAGTGTCAACACTTCCTTGGCCAATCTGCTCATACTGAGAGGCAAAGACGTGTTCAGTGCAGAGACAGGTTGGACAGATCAGTTCAACATGTGTACGTTTCACACCTCTGTTCAAAGTACTAACGTGAATCGAAATTCCACATTAGGTAACTTTGCCGACGCAGCCCTTTACACTTCGTGGCTCTCGCCGAAAGACGCTTTCAACGTTTGGAAATGTCCGGTGTCGTTTAATAAGTACGAAAAAACGGCTACGTTGGTCAGCAACAGTCAAGCTCTGATCGAACCATTGGACAACATAGTGAAAAAAGCTTGGAATATGTTTGCTGCAAGGTGGGTTGAACCAGATTAGTTATTCCTCATATGGTTAGAATAAAATATTGTATCAAATATCAGTGTATGACCATTCTTGTCACGTTTTTTTTGTGGAAGTTATTCTAGTATTATTATTTTTTGTTACAGGGCCTACATCCATCAGTACACAAAGTTTGGAATCTCAGAAGATGATTTCCTTGAAAGCTTTGCTTTTGTAGAGCAAATCCTTTCCAGCTACAGTCAACTCGGCTGTAATGGATAAAACAGAATGGCCGCTGTGTTTTTACCTCAAGGACTCCAACATAAACAATACATGCATGCTGTAAATACTATACATACGTTTTTTTTTTATCTATATGTCTAATAAATAATTTTATTGCTCGAAGCATACGAAATACAACAGAATGCAATTTCAAAGGAACAACACTCACATAATGTCAACTGATTTATTGTCTAGTAATTCAAACAACATCTTTAGCATTGGTTAAATTAAAGACAGTCCATTAGTCCAAGTTCACTACACGCTACATAATAATTAAAAGACCGTTGATGATGACCCACAACTTCAGTCAGCTTACAGACCACTGTTGCCACGTGAGACTTAACAGCCAACACCAGTCTGATAAGCTAGCTGAGAAGGTGGACACTTGATGGTCCCGATGCACACTGGCAAGCTGAAACAAGAATCATGAAGGATAGATAGGAGGCCAACATTGAACCACTGATACCAACCGTAATTTGGACGCAGCCATCTGTGGAAAGCGGTACCAATTTGTTCACTTACCTGCAAGATGATCATTTTCTTCAAGAGACATATACATTTCTAACAATAAGCAAAGCAATGAATCACGCAGTGTCATTATTGAGTTTATATATGATCCAATCCAATGTCTAATTTTACACAACAGAATTAGAAATGGTTCTAGTTGCCTTAGTGTCACTGCAAACTGTCATTTGTTGGATTCAAGGTGTCTCCTGCCCATATAGTATTAGAATCCAAATCCATAATGTCCATGATTAAGTTATCTACACAATGTGCAAACCAACAACACAATTTACATTGATATTGCTTTTTCTTTTCTTTTTTTTTGGAGAACTGACAATTCCAGTAAATAAAGTCAAAAATATGAATATCCCAACCCTGAAAAGAGAGCAGTTATCCTGGCAGCACACCGCACACAAATCAACAACCATTCATACATTAAGATTACAAAATTAAATAAAAAGTCAAGAACTACTGTCAAGGGAAGAAGTCAAGACTTTCCCATCTTTGCATAAGGCATCGCATCTGATAGGCAGTGCCTGTACACAGAAGACACCACCACCCAACTACTGCTTCACGTGTGAGGTCAAAGTATGGAATCATCGGAAAGTAAGACCAATTAAATTAGCACAATAACCGGGACGCTTTGCGCACACTTGAGTGAGACGAGACAATTTACAAAAATGATGGAGACGGACCTTCAAAATGCAAACACGCACATACCAAGGACATAGTCCGCTTTGGAGCGCGCAGCCTTCTGAGCGTGGAGGAGGGTGAGGTTTGGTGGCAAGTCATGAGCGGACACGGTCTGAGCAGCAGTCATTTCTTGGATGTCTGTACCGCCTGTTGTCACTTGGTTTTCTCCACCAAGTGCCTTTGCTGCTGAAGCCGCTTGGCATAACTCTGAGCCATGGAGTTGACAATGGAGATGACAAAGTAGCAGACCATGACCAGCACCAGCTTCTCAAACAGCCAGGAAAGCCAATTCTCATCCTGGAAAGCAACAGTGACAGTAGATCATTGATTACCACACCAGAATACTGCTAAATGAAAGCTTCATGAAATGATTTCTCTGGGTAACTTAGACAATGCTTCCCAGCTATATTGCAAGTCAGCATTTGCACTTCCAGAATATTGTGGTATTTTGAAACAATCTTTTTTTTACGAGTTTTCACAGTTTAAAATACAGTGCTATACAAATAAGCTGGTCTTGCCTTGAAAAGTTGCTTTTCAGTAATAGCAACTCAAACATAAAAGCTCCTAAAAATTGAGGAATTGTGTCTATTACGTATATATCGAAACTTTTTATTGTACTTAAACGCCATTATGATGACAGGCATAAAGGGAAAAATAAAATCATACAACGTAGCCTCACGCACATTGGTGTTAAAATACTTTTGGACATAAGCATTTAAAGTAGTAAGTCAAGTGCCGAGCCATGTAACTATCACGTCTAGCAATTGATTAGTAACCAAAGTTCTTCGTGTGAGATGAAAGATAACTGTGTGCAAATGAAATAGTTTGTCCTTACCGATGACTTGCTTCCTTGGCCATGATGCAGCTTGTTCCTTTGTGCTTCCAGGTACTGGCTGAAGGGCTTCTGGAGTGCCGGTCCTACTTTAGGTATAGACCTGGCAAAGAACAAATCAAAACAGAGCCTCAGAATGACTATTAGTACTTACCCAGATATCTAGAAAGGAACAAAAAGAACAATAAGACTTTTTCTATTCATTTTCAAGCAAAGATCCCAAGAGCAGCCATCCTGCATGTGAGTCCAGTAGGAGGAGAGGCAACTGAAGTACTTGGTCCTCAGCCCTCCTTTTATACTCCTTAGCTCTCCTCAGGCTCTTGTGTCAGCCGCTTCAACCGGGAAGTGACTCGACATGATGTCATCACTCTTACCACCATCTGGGTGCAAAGACATCTAATCAAGGCATACTTGCATCCTTATTAGGCTGGGTATGCTATCTCTTCAGGTGACGGAGCAAAGAACAATGGGGCCCATGATTTCTGTGCTTTAAAAGCAAATTATTCATTGAAAAAAAAAAAAAAAAGTAAATAAAAGTGAGTGAATCACAGAATATAGGATCAGTACAAAAGGTTACTGTCTAGACTCGACTAAGCAAAACTAGAGACACGACTAACCGACGTCAATGATGGCTGATTTCACTTCGACTGACTTGTTACCGCGTCATGTTGTTATACTCCACAATAGGCCGTGCATCACAGCGAGTCAGCAGGGTTCGATCAGAATGTCACGGATTTCGCAAAACATGAGTGGGATCCCTATTCAGCCATCTACTGAGTGTCATCAAAGTCCATTCATTATTTGTGGGCATTGTAATAAGTTATTTATTGGGCGTAAGGTTAATTTGAGATGATTTTATGCTGTGGTGTTTGTTATACTATGCTGAGATTAGATCAGAAAATAACCCCAAAAATAATATTTTTTATTATACGTATATATTTTTTTCCCAGTAAGATATGACCTAATCATGGCTTGACATCATACAGTTTTAACCTTGACAATATTGTTAACTGGGTTGATTTTGCACCATGTTGTTTACAACTAGACTCCAAATGCAGATGACTTGGATATTACATCTGATGTCCAAAACGCACAAGATAAATTAGCTATAAGATAGCTATTGTGGCAGACGGTTTTAATTATTTAAGTCGAGGTTCAAGTTTCCCCACACTGCTAGGGAATATTGTTGAACTCTGTGAGTCATATCGACATGTCTGAATGGGACCTCACATGCCTGACCACCAATACTGAAGAGTTACAAATGTCTGGCGGGAAATGCGGACACCCGTCCCCTCTTCCCCCTCCAGTGAGAGCACTTACCTTATTTTTGGGACTATAAATCAGAATAATCAAAAATTCATCATGAAGAAAAAAACATGTTGCTCTGGAGTACAAGTTGTATTTTTGGGGGGGTTATTTGAGAAAAACAGACTAAGAAATGTAGAATTCGAACACGCACCCAAAATCCACATTGCCTAATTGTGGGCGCATTTGTTAGAAAATACAGTAATCCGGGGATGAGAATGGAAAATATGAAAAAGCATGGAAAAATAACGGGGGGGGGGGATCCATATATGGCGCCGCAGGGGAATGCTCGCGAGTCGCCGTTGCTAACATCGCTTCCCCCCCTATATAAAAAAATCATTTTCTCAATGGATTTACACGATTCACAAAAATACTTTCGACGGGAAAAAAAACACGGAAATCCGAAAATCCTCATCCCCGATAAACATGTTTTGGATCTTATTTTACAATTGAACTCGCAAATTCTACGTAACAGAGGGCCATGGCTTTGCAACAACAATGGATCCAGGTTTCAAGATGACAGCAGTTGAGAACCACTGGAGCACCTGACTCACTCACATTAAAGATACTTACCCAATGAGAGACACCATTTGTTCCACAATGTGCTTGCTGAAGGTGATGATAACAAACAGCTTCTGTTGACAAATGACAAATACAACAAAATGCTGTAAAGCAGAAAAATGCACCTCGCGACATTGAACTTTTATCTGACATCAGACCAAGGCTGAAATTGACAACAGATCTACCGATATTTACTAATTGCAAAATCTAAATCTGACAATAAGTTCGATTTCAAGCTGCCAGGAGCTTTTTGTGGTTTATAGTGTTAGTGGGGGGCATACAACAATATTCTCCTCCACTCATGAAAGTGATCAACATTTGAAAGTGTGACACATAGACCCCCTGGACAATTCTAGACAGGATATGACTTGTAATGTCCTCCAGGTTCAAAGCATGCACAAATAAAATAAAGCCTCAAAGCATTTTAGTAGGCTAAACCTCCTTCAATAATGTCCACTTTACATCCTCTCAAACCCCCTGCTGTGTGACAGGACCCTTTGTCAGAAATGTGTGATGGTGAGGTCACCGTCTGGTACCACCAAGGGATGGAAAGGTATAAGACTCACAGATGGAGTCAGTCAAAGACTTATCAGCCACTTGTGGAGAAGACTGAAAAAAGATCTCTTTCATTGGCAGGCTTCCATCTGTTCTACATCCTTTATTCCTGTCTTAGTTTTTTTATCCACTGTGGGTCATGATTACAGCACAATTAGTGTTTTATTTTGGTAGAAGTTGGCATCGACTTGCCAGCTTCTGACCAGGTTGAATGGAGGGACGAACCTGTATGTGCATCTTAATGATGGCTTTCCCAATGAGCGTGGCCCCAAAGAAGGTCCAAAAAGGAACCAGGAAGTGTCCACACGTGATTCCCGCCAAGTCAAAAAGTGGATTGGGGATCTAAAAAGACAGATATCAAATGGTTTGAAAATTGTCCTCTACGTAATGGTAAAGAAATACAAAAACACCAATCTTTCCTACCGAAGCACAAGCCAAGATCCCAAAGAATCCCACTTTCTGCACCATGTGTTGGACTCCCATTTTTGCTCTGGTGACAAAATCCTGAAAGAGGAAAGAAGAAATTGTACAAAACTAAGTTACAACATTAGTGTAACCAGATGTGTTCAATTCTCCTTGGGTGTGCCACTCTTCATAATAACATACAATAAACAGCAATTTAAAAACGGTATGCTGATTCAGGACAAATGTAGTAAACAATAAGTATTTTTTTCAAAATCACAATATCAATGCGAGTAAAATTGGGTAAGTCATTCGCTTTTTTGTTTATTTTGTGTGTTTATGTTGGTTTCAGTTGGAATAATGCTAAAATAGTTCAATTTAATATACATGTCGTATTTGCGTTTAACTTTGCCATTTTACTATACAATATGTTTCAAAATACATAAAATATACACATTGAAAATCTATAATATATAAAATTCATTTCAAATTCTAATACCTGTCAAACATTTTAATTTCTCTCTCTAACAACAGTATCATATACAGTAGATATTAAATATGAAATATCATACATTCATAAGTAATTCCTCATTTATTAACCAAAGGAATCTAACTGAATTGATCTTTCACAACTGAATCAATCAAGGTCAATGTCCTCTCCACATTAAAAGTGATTCTATTGCATTGAATGTCCAATATATTGCGAGAAAATGGTATGTTATGATCATCATACAATACACAGAAGACAATCAAGTTTTCTTATGGTGACAATCAAGTGTGATCTAATGAGGAGAGATGGAATGATGGGGATGGTGAAAATGTACTGTACACCAGGGTTTCTCCAATTACCGTTCCGCTGACTCAGCATCTGATCTCAGCAGTGTCCAGTCATGTGAACCTGCTTCCTGACAGAGCTGTCTGTCATTCAAATTAGAGACCCGTGAAAAAAGAGGGGAGGGCGGGAGAAATGCAGACAGCACAAAGCCCGGAGGATGATTAAAGGGGGAGCAGTGCTCAGGGTGACTCACGCGCACACACAAGGATTTACTGGAAGCGTAAAGAGGGAGGGGCTTCACTGAAGTCACGTGGCAGTATGGGACCAATGACTGGACAGTTGGCATTATGAGGACTAGCGACTACCCGTTTTGATAGGAGCTGCATATGTGTTATGCATCATATGTAGGTAGATGAGGAAATTAAGGTTATGATAAATCCATATTCACAATGGCTATAGAAAGCCTACACCTCACTTATCAATGCCTGTGTGCAACGCTGACCTGTGCGTTCTCCGCCTGCTCCAGCATCTCCTCAAACTCCTCATATTCTTCATCTTCAGGGTCAGTCCCAGATTGACGTGCTGCTCTGGCCATGAAGTATGGAGGCAGTTCTCCGATGGCAGTGCCTGCACCCTAAAAAGACACATGAGACATAAACTGCAGCTTTCTGAGGAACACGCACTTGAGATTTTGGTAAGAACAAGATTGACCGTATTTGTGCTCCGGTAGAAATTCTGGCCTAAATGCCTGGGGTCAGTTCTGTGTGACATGCTCCTGGTACTAACCAACACTTTTTCCTCAGTATTAAAAACAACATCCACTTACCCACATGCAGGCTTCCAGGCGGACCTTCGACATGATAGAGAAGAGGGAGATGCTTCCCTCAGGCCCTGCAAGTTGAGGACACACAATCTGGTCTGGGTATGGAGGCTCTGGGAAATCTGTTGAGCTGCACTCGTAGGCTGCCAGTGTCACTGATGCTATATGAGGGCCCTTCGAGAAACAAAAACAGAAACACATTCAATCTACTACTGTATGTTACATTGTATCTTAGGGAACAAAATGAACAATGCAAGGGAAGTACTGGAGCTTTAAAGTTGTGTGCTGGCTAGGCTAAGTTTGCTTTGAAAAATATGATGCAAACATCAAACAAATTATTGTATATTATGGGCATTTATTGCTGAGAGGCTTTGGAACTTTTTTTTTTTTTTAAAGTCATGTTTTTGGACCGCTGCAGTAATTTTTCAATCATATTTACAGCACATCCATACCATACAAAATTATTTCACACAAGCAGTATCACCTCCCTGAAACCACAGACAGACAGTGGCTGAGTCACAAAGTGTAGTCTGCCATGTCATCTTAAATGTTTGAAAAGATGCCGTTGTTAGGCTTCACCACCTGGCCTCAATAAGAATGGGCCCACCTGTAGCCACACCACAGCGACTCCATTATGCCGCCTTCAAGTGAGAGAAGCAACTCTGACATAAGAAGGACAGCGTACAATTACGGCGTGATGACGGCAACCTGTCCTGCAATCTGAAGTTGCGCCATTATGTCACGCAAAAAGAAAATTCAAACAAACAATACAGCCATTGATAGTGTTTATGTATTTCAAAGCAATCCGTAGTAACGTCCAAAAATGAGAATTGTGATTCAAAATAAGATAATCATCTGATTAAATCCCCTTTCCATGAACAAAATGATGTCATCATCGTCGTTGGGGGGATTACACTGGTGGTGAGAAAGTGCTCTCCGTCACCCCCATCCACCAAATAAAATCACTCTCAGGCCCAGTAGCAACACCCCAACCAAATTATTTACAAACATATGCCTCCATTAAAACAGTCCTTTTTTTGGTTGACATTCTTCACTGCCACCAATAATATAATAAAACAAAAAATAGATAATGGATGCCATGTTTCATACTGGCGGTCAAACCTCCCTCACACACACACACAGATGGGCGAGCGGATTAGGTCACCTTCTCCACATGAATCACACGACCACTAACATAGACATTAACATTTTCAGATCTCTTTGTGTGCTTTGTAAGCTAGAAACTGTGTGAAACAACAAAAGGAAAAAAATAAGGGGATGGAAATAGCTGAATCATGTGCCCAGTGTAAGCACATATTACCACGCCAATTTATAGCCTCCCCATCTGCTTGCATCTCTGGATTCCTCATCTTTCCCAAAAACCACACACATACACACCCTCACACCACTTTAAAGTTATGCGTGGTCATTCAGCAACTGCTTGTTGAAAGACATGATATTTTGCTGGGGTAAACAATGAGTACGGAAGATGAAAATCAAGGAGGTCAAATTAGAAGTGAAGCAGAAATCTGAGGAGCCAATCCAAATATTTTGTAGGGATATTCAGTAAAAAGTACCCAGTCGCTGTCCAACGAAAACGATGGATAAAAAGACATTCATTGAGAGACAAATGCGCTTCATGACAGCATCAAAAGTCACCGGAATATACTAGAAGGATCCTAAGTAAGACTAAATACTGGAACATTTTTATACTTCTGGGAAATGTTGAAAGCGCTTTGTTCCATTCAATTATACACTGCAAGACGAAACAATATGGCTTCTCAGAACTGTATTTCAAGAAACAATTCTAGCTCTAACTTGATGGGTCGAAATCTACAGAGCAGTTTTCAGTGATTCATCCATATTTCAAAGAATGGAAAATGTTCTCGGGCAGATCAGACTTTCATGAAAGGCTAAATGAACAACAAAAGTGAACCAAATTGCAAAACTTGAGAGCTGTTTTGTATATCTAGATGTCCATTAGCAGTGTGTTTCGAAACAAATGTCAGACAAACACCAAATTCAGAAAAACGTCCCGCTTTCCATTCCCAAATAGGGCCTATATAGAATCGTTATACCGCACAGTGACAATATTAGTCCCGATGAACAACCTTAGCTGCTAGTGCTTGGTAAATCCGGGAAACTCAGCCTTGAGTGTAGAGTGGCTGTTGTTCAACTGTATTTTTCCATGATGTTCAAACTTCAGTATTTTTCCATGATGTTCAAACTTCAAAGTAAATCCTGCATTCATATTTACAAGATAAATACCATGCGTAACAGCAACCTTTCCCAAACATAACTGGAATCTTACCAGATAAAGAAGGAAGGTGTGCAGACCAGTCCCAAGGCCAACAGAGGACAGAATACCTAAACCTACCCAGTACGCACACCAGAGGAACTTTTTCTCTAGGTACTGGACATACTGAAAAACAAAAAGAACAATCCTTCCTTATGGATTTGAAAAATGAATACCTATATACACATTTCTAAAATAACACATTTCCTCAAATTATATTTAGGTTATTATAAAAATGTGTCAAAACACTGCTCATATTAATGATTTAATCACAATAGTTAACAACAACGATTTAAACATGTAGGAAATAAATAATTATTGAACTGTGTCCAGTATATAACTCATGGAAGTGTTTTAAAGTGTGACTTATCTGTAACCTTTAAACGGGTGATATAAGAATGGTGCTGTTTATCTTTCACTCACACGCACAGACAAAACTCAACCTTACTTTTTGATGTGATCCTTCTATGGAGTAGGCGGCAGAGAAGAGACTACATAACACCAAAAATAAGAACACAATGCTTCGCCGTTGCCAAAGCCTGAGAAAGAGAACACAAAAACAAAAATCAGAACATTTTAATTCTGTCTTTTTCGTTAAGTCATGGACTCTTGAATTTTACACAAGAGGACAAAGTCAACAAAATGCCATACATGGGTAAAAAGTCAAGTGTGTAAAAAATGATGAAAGACTAAAGACCAAAGAGAAAAACCAGTTGAGCTTCTTACTTTATTGTCCACTCCTTTAGCTTGATTAAGGTCTCTAGAAGGAAGTAATGTAGTGTAATAACAGGCCTCCTCCATAACACAAGAGATAGGCGCTCTTCCTTATCTTTCTGTCGCCTCTCTCTTATTGTTGAATCTGCAAACAAATCACAATTCTGATGATCCAGACATTCTAAACTTTCATCTGCACCAATTACTACATTATGATCAATGGTCAATGCTGAATGCATACTGCATCTGATCCAATTCTGTTCTGTGATGTGACTTTTACAACCAAAAATCGACCTGCTTGCGGACTTGCGCAATCATCAATTTATTTGCAATCACGTGACAACAGCGGAGTTGTGTGACAACGATTAAACGAACTGAATTTTGCAATAATGAGTCGGAATATTACTAATAACCAACCTGTGGAGTTGCCATTCTGTTTTTCTTTATTTCCTGTGCGTCTTTGAGGTTTGTCACAACTGTCTCCATTGGCTGCCATGTCAGTCAATGTCTAACTTAGCTGGAAAGTCTGCGACAGAGAAGACAGAGGACACATTAGCATTACAAGTTGATGTTCGAGCAACCATAGTGTTGTCAGTCGACTACTACGGCTCCTTGCCTTGACAGCTTTAAGCGGTGTTTAAAAACATTCGATTGCAATGTTTAAAAACACAAAACAATGTACATTAGGAAAATTAAACGAAAAGTTTCCGAGTGCCACCACACTCTTTCGTCAACACTTGCCAGAAATAACCTTGCTAGTTAAGCTAGGCAGTGGCAGTCTTCATTATGGGACATGATTGCAACACACTTCTTCACCCCCACTTGCTAACCGGTTAGCCAACCCGGTGAGAGTGGGACCTTTGAACGCTACAACCAAACATGCACTTCAAAGGTCAAAACGAACCTCTTAATCGTGATATGAGAAACGCTCCTATGTTCCCGGTAGATATAGTTTTGCCCAAATTGCGTTATATATGGAGATAATCGAGTGGTACTTGTTCAAATGAAATGACAGCCATACCTATTTCCTGCCTTCTTCACCCGGAAACAAACGTGGGACGTCAAAATAAAAACTAATATGGTTGCTTGTGAACAGAAATATGTAATAAATAAATTTTCAAAGAAAAACACAGAATTGTTGGTGGAATGATTATCAACAGTCAGTACTTACTTTTCAATCGATATTCTGGTTTTAGAGTAAAGTCCACTCGGCTTTTTAAATCATATGCTTTTAATGTGAAAATTATATTGATACGAGCGACGATGCTTTGCGGCGCTCAATGAAAATAGTTGCTCTTTATTTCATTTGCGGCGCTCAATGAAAAGAATTGCTCTTCATTTCATCTGTTGTAAATGGGTTTATGATGTCTTTTATGCCAGATTAACAAAGTAAGATTTGAGATGTAAGGCCAGGGAGGACTTGTAAGATTGAACGTTGGCTAAAGCAGGGGCGTTCAGAGGGGATGGAGGGTGGGTGGGGAGGCTGGGGGTCCACATTGTTCGCCGGACAGTCAATGATCGTCTACTGACAGTTTTTGTCTTGTTGAAGGGGCATCTACATTTGAGCAATAGAGCATAAAACAAAAACAAAATACTTGTGCCCGCCAGCATCTCAGCGAGTGTCATCTTTAACCAGATCCTTTAGCTATTTTTTAATGACCCAATCACTGTTTGCTATATTTATCAACCAACCGCAGCACATTGCAATTCAGTTTAAGACTACAACTAAGAACAACAACAAAAAATCCAGTGTATTTAAAAACAGATATTTTAACATTTGTCATCACACACAAAAACCTGCAAGCCATCTTTATTGCGCAGCAAAAAATACAATTAGTTAATATCACAGGCTCGAGATATGCTGTATTTTTGCTCCCAAACTTCACATTCACATTCTAAAATTGTCATTTCCATTTCATAATTCTCATTTACATCACCTTTTTTTTTTTTTTTTTTTTAAGATAAAACAATCACATTCAAACAGATGAATACATTTATCGGAAAACACATTACAAAATGTATTTGTACACAGCCAACATGTTTAACTGTCAGTTGGTTTCATCAAACCGGAGTCAAATATCCATCCTGGAGAACGGACAACTATACAAAGTAATACAACTACTGCTTAAACAGAATCATAATCATAAACAAGTGTGATGATGGAAAAAAAGTGTCATGTTTGCTCAACTGCTGCAAATCAACAATACTGTTAAAAACAAAGCTTAATTGAGCGAAACAGATTAATTTCAATTGACAAGATGTAAGATTGAGTTATACGAATGAACCAGATGGCTTGTTCTATTCCTGGACGTAACTCAAGTAGGTCATGTTATAGCAGCCGTTTCCCGTTCTACTTTTATTCATCGGAGTGAAGTGAAGAAAGGAACTTATCCACATCCAAGTCATGTGGAAAACAATTTATGAGGTTTTTCTTTTGCTGCAGGATTCAAAAGAGAGTGGAAATTAGATGAGGATTTAAAAAAAATAATTTCCAAGGTTACATCAAACAGCCATTAATAACAACAGAAACAGAACATGCATTTTTTTGCCTGTCAGTCAAAAAAAAAAATCAAAAACCATAGTAACAAACTAAATAGTTATAGTGCCAACATGTGGTATTTGGGTGACTGCTGGCATCAAAAGCAAAACCATATCCTTGCTTGTTCATGGCCTTTTTGTTCTTGTCTTTTTTTTCATTTGCAAAGTCATAATATTTTAACCAAATACTGTTTTAAGTCAGTATTTTACAGAGAACAGCCCGAATATTCTAACGTGATCTTGCACCACCTAGAGGCAGTCTATATTAGTGATGTGCATTCCAGTTCTCAAGTGAACCGAATCTTTAGAATTAGTTCACTCAAACGATTCGTTCAAAAGAATCCCACTTCAGGAAGTGATTCATTGACTCTCGTTCACTGAAAAGATACGTTCTTTTTGAACGAATCACTCACTCACGAGCCAACACTAAGCGTATCGCTTTCTATTCGGCTGCATTAGATAAACACGCAACTTATGTGACGAATCACTAACATTAGCTACACGACAACCGCAACGACGAAAGAGGCAAGTTACGACTCTGGACCTAAGTTATCATGCTAGCAGCATGTTAGCAATGTTATTTGTAGTACTGCTTGGTTGGAGTACAGGAGTGCAGCTCGCTGTTATTAGCATGGTAGCTACCACAGTGCTAACTTTATGAGATTTAGCTTGATTATCCTCGACGAATGTTGGATCTTGCCTGTACCAAGAGTAATACCGTACTGTGGGAATACTCAAAGTCGAGGATTACCAATGATGGTTGCAGGCATGCTCCTGAAAACTCGCGAGTCAAATAAATACTGGTTGTCTTTTTCTCTTCAAAGTCAAAGTCTGCTTTATTGTCATCTTCTTCACGTCAAGACTCAAAAAAGTCGAAATTGCGTATCCCACGGTGACGAGACATCGCACGCACGCACGCACGCACGCACGCACGCACGCACGCACGCACGCACGCACGCACGCACGCACGCACGCACGCACGCACGCACGCACGCACGCACGCACGCACATATATTATATTGGTCCACGGACAAACAAAACATTCAAGTAAACAAGACAAAAAGTAAAAACAAGAAGGCACATACAATGAATAAATAAGAGCAATGAGTAAATAATAATAATAATAATAATAACTAATAATAATTAATAAATGAATGAATAAGTAAGAGCAACATGGTTGAAATGGAGCAAGTGTGCATCATACAGTGGGCATCCAGAACATAACGCAAAAGTACAGGAGGAGTGCAAGGTATCCAAGGTGGCCCAAAATGCCAGGACGTTATGCAGCTGAGTGGGGGAGAGAGTTCAGGATCCTAACAGCCTGGAGTATGAAGCTGTTGGTGAGTCTGGTGGTGTTTCAGTGTGTGAATTAATGTCTGTACCTACTTCGACCTGACAGTGGTTGCAGTGTGAAAATGTCTACAAGGACCACAGCAAAGTACGTGGAAGAAAAGGGCCGTAGTCAACGACCGGAAGCTCTTTGGCTGCAGCCTTACGTTGTGTTGCACAGAGCAGGTCAGTAGATGGCTATTTTCTATTTTGAATCCTCTTCCAGTGTTTATTTTCAGTAGAATTCTATCAAAATCATTGGCAGATTGAAAAAAGGTCTTGTATAAGTTTGACCAGTTTCTCTTCAACTGTAACTTTCATTGTTAATGGGTTTGTGTTGTTTTGCAGACATCAGTGAAGCTATTTGTGCTAAGCAGAAGGAGCCAGAGCGCACTCGCATGAAAGAGGAAGATGTGGCCAAAGAGGTCCATCACTTCAATGAACAAATGGAGCAGAAGTTTCTTTGCAGTATAAAAGAGGAGGGAGAGGACTCCTGCGACATTAAAAACGAGAGAGAAGACTCCTATGACATTAAAAAGGAAGAGGAGGAGGATGCCTGCAAGATGCCATTGACTGGTATCCATTTGAAGAGTTTAGATGAGGGTCAACATGAGGTGAGCAAAGGGGCGGAGCCGCCAAGCTGCAGCTCAAGTCAACAAATGACCAGAGAAGATGATGGAGACCACTGTGGGGTATCACAAGCAACTCCATCATTAGATGATGATGATGAGTCTCAAAACAAAAACAGACAATGTTCTCAGTTTGGATTTTTTTTTGCTCATAGCAGTAATATAAAACAACACATGAGAATGCACACAAGAAAGAAAAGGTTTTCCTGCTCAGATTGTGGCCAAACATTCTCTCTGAGGGGATCTTTAAAAACGCACACAAGAATCCACACTGGAGAGAAACCTTTTTCATGTTCAGTTTGTGGCCAAAAATTCTCTCTGAGGGGACATTTAAAAAGGCACACGAGAATTCACACTGGCGAGAAACCTTTTTCATGCTCAGTTTGTGGCCAAATGTTTTCTGACACAGGAACCTTAAAAAGACATACAAGAATCCACACTGGTGAGAAACCTTATTCATGCTCAGTGTGTGGCCAAATATTCTCTGACAAAGGAACCTCACAAAGACATACAAGAATCCACACTGGTGAGAAACCTTTTTCATGCTCAGTTTGTGGCCAAAGATTCTCTCAGAGGGAACCTTTTAAAAGGCACACAAGAATCCACACTGGTGAGAAACCTTTTTCATGCTCAGTCTGTGGCCAAAGATTTGGTCAAAAGGAAAACTTAAAAAAACATACAAGAATCCACACTGGTGAGAAACCTTTTTCATGCTCAGTTTGTGGCCAAAAATTTCCTCGGAGGGAACATTTAAAAAGGCATACAAGAATCCACACTGGCGAGAAACCTTTTTCATGCTCAGTTTGTGGGCAAAAATTTGATCAGAAGCAAAACTTAAAAATCCATGTAAGAATCCACACTGGCGAGAAACCTTTTTCATGCTCAGTTTGCGGCCAAAAATTCTCTCAGAGGGGAAGTTTAAATACGCACACAAGAATCCACACTGGCAAGAAACCTTTTTCATGCTCAGTTTGTGGCCAAAGTTTTTCAGCGAAGGGAACCTTAAAAACTCATTCAAGAATCCACACTGGCGAGAAACCTGTTGCCTGCCCAGTCGGTCGCCAAAGAGTCTCTATTGAGAATTCCGAGTGTGTTGGGGAGATGAGCAATGATCCGTGAAGTTTTCACCTTCTATTAATGTATTAATATTATTATTATTGTTATTATTATCAAGAGGATGTAAAGTGGACATTATTGAAGAAGGTTTAGCCTACTAAAATGCTTTGAGGCTTTATTTGTCTGTGTATGCTTAAAAACCTGGAGGACATTACAAGTCATATCCTGTCTAAAATTGTCCAGGGGGTCTATGTGTCACACTTTTAGATGTTGACCATTTACAGCAAAGAACAAAACAAAAAAATTCCAGTGAATTTAAATACAGATATTTTAACATTCATCATCACACACAAAAACCTGCAAGCCAACTTTATTGCGCAGCAAAAAATACAATTAGTTAATATCACAGGCTCGAGATATGCTGAATTTTTGCTCCCAAACTTTACATTCTAAAATGTTTCATTTCCATTTCATATTTTTCATTTACATCACATTTTTAAGATAAAACAATCAAATTCAAACAGAGTAATACATTTATTGGAAAACACATTACAAAAAGTATTTGTACACAGCAACATGTTTAACTGTCAGTTGGTTTCATCAAACCGGAGTCAAATATTGACCAAAGAAATACAAAGTGATACAACTACTGCTGCTAAACAGTATCATAATCATAAACAAATGTGATGATGGGAAGAAAAAAAAAAAAAAAGTGCCATCTCTGCTCAACTGCTGCAAATCAACAATACTGGTAAAAAGAAAGCTTCATTGAGCAAAACAGATTGATTTCAATTGACAAGATGTAAGGTTAGGTAATACGAATGAACCAGATGGCTTGTTCTATACCTGGACGTAACTCAAGTAGTTCATGTTATAGCAGCCGTTTCCCGTTCCGCTTTTATTCATCGTAGTGAAGTGAAGAAAGGAACTTATCCACATCCAAGTCATGTGGGAAACAATTTATGAGGTTTTTCTTTTGCTGCAGGATTCAAAACAGAGTGGGAATTAGATGAGAATTAAAAAAATAAAATAAAATCATTTCCAAGGTTATATTAAACAGCCATTAACAACAGAACATGCAATTTTTGCCTGTCAGTGGAAAATTCAAAACCATCATAACAAACTCAATAGTTATAGTGTTATATATCCTTGCTTGTTCGTGCGTGGCCTTTTCGTTCTTGTCTTCTTTTTCTCATTTGCAAAGTGATAATTTTTTCACCAAATACTGTTTTAAGTCAGGATATTACAGAGAAGAGCCAGAATCTTCTGATGTGGTCTTGCACCACTTGGAGGCAGTTTAGATATTTCTGTCATTGACTCGGTTTGAAATGGCAGGAGTAAAATTTCAAGTTATGACAGAAAGACCATCGATTTAAGAGGCTCCTTAAAAAACAAACGTTAAAATCCATTCAAATAATACCTAGTCGATGTGCCTTACCTTTTTTTGCTTTTTAGTGGGAGATTGCTTTAAAGACTTCTTAACAGGGGGGGTTGCTGTGGAAGGGGACTGCTTCCGTTTCTTTGAATTCTTCAAGTTTGCGGGAGACTTTTCGCCCGCCTCTTGGCGCAAACTATTCTTGAGTGGAGTGCCAGTCCTGGCGATGGCGGCACGCGACAGGATCATTAGCGTGTGAGCAGCCATATTGATGCTGTTTTCACTGCCAGTCTCACTGGCGGGGCTGCAGGTCGGGACTTCTGGGGTGTTATGGGGAAGAAGATTCTTAGGTGTTCCCTCTGCATCTTTAGCCTTCTTCTGTTGCAAGGGAGTCCTTGGACTTTTCATCGACTCTTCTGGGTTACTACCGCCAGTCCCTGGGGTTCGTGGACCAGTGAGATCTGGGCTGTTGAGTCCTACCGGTAATCTCTTAGCGGGTCTGGGAGGAGAGTTCAGCCCTTGAATGTTCTGCAGAAGCTCAGCTGCCTTTGTGGCCAGAGCAGTGGTCTTTGAGGGAATTTTGGCAGCTATGGATTGGGAACTTGACGTAGGTGTGACAGCTGGAGGTACTATGTCTGCTGGCGTGTGAGTGGCCTGCTGCTGTTGCTGCACTGGCGAGCAACCCATCGTTTTGTTTTCTTTGTCGGCTATCACGTTTGGTTGGCGCATGGTCTCGTCTGTTTGTTCCGGAGGCTCTTTCTTGTTGCTGTCAACTTTTTTCTTACTGCCCGATTTTAGCGCAGAATCGGATGACGACGACTCTGAGCTATCATCCTTTGGCTTAGTTCCATCACTTACCTCAACTTCATTAGGATGGTGTTTCCCTGCTGTTGATTTCAATTTGTTTCTTGGCTCTGAGCTTTTTATCGACTCAGTTTGAGACACATCGACTCTGCTCCCACTTGCAATTTGAGGTTTTTGATGTGGGATGTTAGCATCGCAATTTTGTTGTTGTGAAGGAAAATTCTTATCCAAATTCCCGCCAGTTTTGGGATCTGCCGAGCACCTCACGGTCTCGACTCTCCGTTTGTGCTTATTGCCACGGAGGATAGTGGGCCTTGTACAGCGTGTCGTTTGTGAACGACCTTTTTTAGACGGCGTGACACACGGTGACGTTGACACATTCCCAGCTGAAGAGGTGGCCGTTGTTGGTTTCGAAGTTGTTGGCTGAATTTTGGTAGAGGACTCAAAACATAAAATTCTCTTATGGCTGGAACCAGAATCCTTTGATTTGTGATGCTGATTTGCATTGTGCAAATTCTGTGTGACTTCATTGAGCATCATTCCTAGAATACACAGAAATTAGGTCAGAGAAATGAGCATGCATTCGGCTTTTCCACCGTAAATTAAAAGGGGATTAAAGCTGCAGTGAGCGGGTACGGTGAACACATGGAGGTTCAAAACCATTCTGAAATCAATGTCCTGTATATCACTACCAAAGAAGACAGCTAAAACTTACCACCAGTTGTGGACTGGTTACCGGCAAGCATGGAAAGTTTGGGATCCAAAGTTACTGTGTGCTGCATTGGCACTAGGTTTGGTATTCCAACACCCTGTAAAGCAATCAATACTCTCATCATTCACTTAAATGTCTTGAGCAGAATGAATAGGAGTCCGAACATATTCTTTTACCTGATTAGCCACAATCTGGACATTTCCAGTCGTATTCTGCCCCACAACAGAGACAGGAAGCATCATAGGCTTAGCAGGTGACGGCAAGATGAGTGGTGGCCCTGTGAAGAATTCTTAATATCAGCACTCGCTAATGCAGCTAATAAAAATGAGAACGGATGAGAAGCGTCTCTTACCAGTGACAATACTTTGTGCGGGATTTGCTGCTGAAACACTATAATGGCTGTTTTGGGACAAAAGTGGTCCTTTTGAGGAACCTGCAGGCACCTGCACCTGTCTGCTTGAAGTGTCTGCTGTCAGGGGTTCCGTCATGAGGAAATAGCTTGTACTCGCTCCTTGAAGCGCAGGGTTAGCAGTGTCCAAGGGTAGTTGAATAATGTAGCTTTGCTCCGTTGGCGTCGTCGTCGGTAACGGGTGAGAAGAAACTAGCGCTCCGACTCTACTAGGTGAATGAGCTTGCTGTGTTGTCGCTGTTAACTGATCAAATGGACTCAGCGCTCCTGCTCTACTAGGTGTCGCTGACGTGACTTGATGAAATGGAACTAGTGCTCCGGCTCTACTAGGTGTTGCTGATGTGACCTGATGAAATGGAACTAGTGCTCCGACTCTACTAGGTGTTGCTGATGTGACCTGATGGAATGGAACTAGTGCTCCGGCTCTACTAGCTGAATTTGCCAGCTGTGTTTGTGTTGCTGAGGTTAACTGATGGAATGGGAGAAGTGGCCCAGCTCTGGAAGGGGAATTAGCAAGTGCCTCGGAGCTTTGTAAGCCATGCACCGCCAGTGCGGCTTCATCCAAGTTAGTGCCTCTTGGTGTGCCAGGTTCTCTCGGGGACTTGGCGGGTGAAGAAAGGTAGATTGTGGGGAGCTTTTCTGTAGAAATACTGGAAATTGCCTGAGTCAAAGCTTTATCACTTGAGGAAATCTCATCTGGGTTATCACTGATGATGATCTTCAAAGAAACCACGTTATTGGAATCGGTCACATCTTTTCTTGGGGTGTTGTTATCGCTGGTGGCCAAGCTAGATTGAGCAGCGCAGAGCATTCCAGAGATTGGGGATTGGGCGGATGTAAAAGTCGATGAGTCAAGTATACCTGTATGAGGTGTGCTGAGAGAAGAAGATAGCTGGGGACAAGCCGTTACTAGATTTGTTGCAGTGTTGTTAGCAACAGTGGAGTCGGCGGAAGAAAATGGGCTCATGGATGACTGAGGCGTAACTGAGAGATTCATCTGAGGTTGAATTGCTCCAGCATTGATCGCAACTGAAGTAAGAGAAGGGTTTCCACTCATCTTGACATGACCAGGAGACAAAAACACAGGCTCATCACCTTGCGAAGATAAAGATGCCGAAGATTCAACTCGAGAGCCTTGTTCTTGTTGACTTCCCCTTTGAGTTGCCACACGAACGACCGGTTCCGCCGTAGGAGTGGCTTTCGATGAAAGGACAGCTGTCGAGTCGATGAGGGACATCGTGGTGGCTACGTTGTCTTTAGTGACACACAGTTCTCCGAGAGTGGGTGTATGCTCCAAGATAGCTGAAGTATCCACTGTGCTGTCAATATCCATTGGTGATGCATCAACACTATGACTAAAAAGTGAAGCTTTTTCTTTTTCAGTACTGTTGTCTGACTGGGATGATCTGCTGCTTGGCCCGATGACACTCTTCTTCAACAGAGTGTTTGATTTTCTGGTCTTGCGTTCTTGGATAGGTTTGTTCTTCACCGTTGCCGCTGTTAAATCTGATGTCTCTTGCACTGTGGTGCCTGTTAAATGACAAGAGTACAAAATCTTAGTTGTCACCGGATGGATTTTAAATTCAGCTCTGAAATTAGTTGACCATCGTACCTGGATTGTTACTCTGAAGCTGCCCGACTGTAGATGGTGGTCCGGCATTATCATTCTCTCCTGTCTTATTGTCCATATCCATATTTCCTGGTTCTCCATCAGTTCGTGTTTTATCTGCAAAGGAAAATCTGCGTTATGCATTCGTAAATAAGAAGAGCCATGCTATATATTGAAATATTTTACTACAGTTAAAACAAAGACAACAACGTATATTTACTGTAGTCAAAGAGGTCAAACAGGGCCTGAAATGCGGGGTCCGATTCCGTTTGCTCCAAAATATCATGAATCGCATCCTCACTCATATGTATTTCTCCCTGAATAAAAATAATCAGGTTAATATTTAACTGTAATAATGTATTACCACATTCACTCCTGTACAAGGAATGCTTGACGGAAAAAAAATACAAAATCAAGGACTGAGCACCTGTAATCCCAGGATCTCATCAATTGACTGGTCCTCTTCTATCGAACTTGATGGGGCCTTTACTGTTTGGGGAGTTGGCTCACTAAAGTTTGACGGAAAAACAAGAAGAAAGTATTGTCTGCATTTTAATATGCACATTACCAGTATTGAACGTTTAAAAAAACAAAAAAAACAACTAACACTTACTTTGCAAGAATTTTGTTGATGTTCTCAGCAAGTTTTTCCTGTAATGACCGGTCTCCCAGAATCTTATCACGAGCACTTTGTATCACAAGTTGCTGTGGACATACATTTGGTGTGAAATTTGCAGTTGTACAACTAACTATCTGTATCATTATTCCTATTGAAAGCGAAATGCGCATATACTTACAGGGAAGTTCTCATCAACGACTTCTTCAGGTTGTGGTTCAGCAGTGACATTGCTGGCAGGTGTACTCGACTTTCCAGGACCATTAGAGCACCCCAGAGCAGTGCTCCTTTTCCTTGGAGTGTCCCTGAGGACAGAACACATGATTGTGGTGTTTAATGCACTAATACATCTTTCCATTTAAGAACATCCCAGTATTTTTTCCAGCATGCATACGAATATAATAGCTCCTTACCATTTCCGTCGCCCAGGGGACATTGGTCCAGGATTTGGTCGCTGTTCTGAAACTATTATCTGTATAGGGAAATCTCCTGATAGAGACAAGCATGGTAATATATGATTTATTTTTTCCTTACATACCAAGACGCTATGAGATACTTACTCTGTATATTGAGTGATTGGCTAATATCATGGAACTGCTGAGCTGTTGCAGTACCCGGAGGGGCTCTGATTTGGGGAGAACTGAAGTTCACAGGGATGGAGTGGCTGAGCGTACTCTGTGTGCTGAGTGCCGGGCTGCTGATTAAGGATGCTTCCGAAGAACATACAAGACTGCTCGTTGAAGTCATCGTCAAACCTCGTTGTTTCGCCAAGTTTGCCAGTCCGATGCGTGAACGTGCTATTATGGAGAAAGACCATTTACATAACTGTTTAGTTAAGGTCTGGGGTTAAAAATTTGTTGAAATCATCAATCACACCATTCTTGGATCATTTTAGGATGACAGCACAATGGCTACTGGCAATACTTGACTAGGGGTATTGCGACAAGCAGCTAAAGCAGTAGCAACAACTAAACCTCCATTACACATACAGGAAACTCTGAATTGACACCATTCAGCTGTTTTCGATTACTGTTAGTACCAAATTTATTGTATCACCGTTTTTTAAACATTTGTATGATTAAGAGTGTTAAAGAGTGCAATGCACCAATCTGGCTTGCTTTCAGAAGTTCCTTCTCGACACCACACTTTTGTCAACATGAATCTTTTAAATCCAAAGTTTGATTTGATTTAATTTATCACAGAGTGATCTTTTTTTTTTTTTTTTATAAATAACAAGTAAGAATGATACTTCCCAAGTAAAATAAATTCTGAGACAAAATGTTTGATGCTGGAACACAATTTCATTTTTTATTGTATTCTTTGGGAAAATTCCTCAGGGAGTGGTAAACGGAGGGGGTAAAGTGTTCTGAGATAAATTGTGTTCAAGAGTACAGCGTCGAGAATTTCCCATTTTATTTTTAGTTACTCACCTCTCTGACTTGCTGCTATAGCTGGAGAACTCTGTAAGGACCTGAGAGAAAGATAAAATGTTTATATTTAGAGAAAGATGATATCATAAACCATAAATACAATATCATAAACCCCATCCTCCATGCATTTTCTGAGCTGGTTTTCTTGGACAAGGCAACTTCGAATCTCCAGTAAACCTAGCATGTTTTATGGTTGTGGGATGAAGTTCAGAATGTCATCACAAGCACAGAAAGAACATTCAAAAACCACACTGGAACAAGGCTGACAAGGCCATACTCTGTTTGGTAATAATTTGTATTACTTGATTTGTTTGAGTGTAAAATCCAGCTTTTTCCACAATGATGTCAACATAGCGGGTACTTCATGGCAACTTTCTGTAAAAAGACCAAATGGGAAATTAGGAAAATAATAATAATAATAATCATTAGCTGGTTATATTAAAGGTGGCATGAATACCTTTTGCTTTTGCAGCCATATACTCATTTAAAATCGTTGTTAGTCCCTTTCCAAAGACAGACTACGGGGAAGAGATAACAGACATGGTGAGATGTACAACATGTTTAATTTCAACTTGTCTTTTCTTCATGACTGTATATATGCGTGCAACTTACAAAAACACAAGCAGGGAGAGCTCCATCTCCCATGGTGTGTTCTGCATATTCTTTAAGGTTTGGGCTCTCCTGAATGAATGCTTGGCTTGTAGCGGAGAGACCTTCTTCCTGTAGATAGCCTGATGACAGAAAACGATATTTTAACAGATGGACACAACAAAATATTGCTACATTGAACATTGTTTTACACTTATTAGTTTTGTAAAGCCCAGCTGACGCGCGAAAGCTTTTGACAACCCTGTTTGTGTTTATAATTATGCTAGCTAATGCTACAGCTACAACTTGTTCGTTTGTTCTGATCAGACCTACCCAGAACGAGACGAGCGACGTCGGATGGCAGCAACATGGCTGCCAGCAGATTGCTTCAAAGAGTAAATATCCTCCAGTACTTCATTCACATGTCCACTACGAAAGATGCTTTATAGCGTCAAACTTTAGACTTCATCTGTATTGTTGGGAAGGCGTTGAACTCAAAAGGCGGGGAACTCAAGCTCATTGGACCCGGAAGTCATTCTTACCAGCGATTGTGGAGCTGGGAGTTGTAGTTCCAAGCCTAGTTTGTAGTTCTACGCCAGGTTTGGTGTTCCACTTCTATTACAGTCCTTTTCTTGTCATTGGTGTAATTACTTAACTCTTGTACACAGTATTAATACGTAATTTACCATTGTTTTATTAGTACAAATATTAATTAGTTATTCATAAAATAAACGGAAACGTCAATGTCATTTTTAGGAAATGGCGTATCATCCGGAAACTGCGTTTCATTTTCAGTGGTTCAAGAGGCGGGAATTTCCTGTTACGTTTTGTACACATGTTAAATTGAAACTATGTGGGATGTACAGCACGTTCGTCTGTACCACCTAAACTGCATCATATTATGTGACGGGGCATTGGTAAAGTGTCTGTAGAGACGAAAGGTGAGCTGAGAGCATGGTTTAGCAAATTTAGAACTCGAAGTCATTTGTTTTTGGATTTTCCAGGCTACTCAGTTTAAGGACAAGACCCGCTAGAAGTTATGACTCTTTCTAGAACTGCGAATCAAACTATCAATCTATATGTAATTATCTGCAGTGACAGTAGTGTAGTGTGATCATGGAAAGCGTGCCTTGTCATGGTTGTGTGCTGTGAGGTGAAAGCTCTTCATTGGTGTTGCAGAAGTTATCCACCTTCACCTAATTCGTCCAAAAAAATATTATTCCTTACTTCCAAATATATCTTGATTATCTATCGATGCTTGTGTCATACAGGTTCTTCCACTGAATGGCAGAGGCTTTACACTGAGTAATTACATTATTATAATAATTTTGGACGACAAAATCATTATTTCACTTTTTGTAACAATTTTGTCTGGTGGTGTGCCCTGAGATCGAGAAATGATTTGGACTAATAACAAATTCTAATCACCCTGTCGTTGTAGGTGGACTCATCTGTTTGCAGTGTTATTGACAACTTGAGGCACTATGAGTCTGGTTCTTTCTGATCTCTTGGTGTGCTGCAGGGGACTGGAGAATGACAAGGCTACAGAGAGGAAGGTACTCTAGTCACACCAGCATTTTAAAATCTTTATATATTATGATCCCCATAGCTGCATTTATGGTCCAGGTCCACCTGACCCATTGTTTGTTGGTGTTCATAATGTATGCCTTCAGAAACAAGCGGAACGCTTCAGACAGCTCATTCGATCTCCTGAGATTGTGCAAGAACTTGATCGGACCTCGGGGCTTAAAACCAAAGGCTCCAAACAGCTCACATGGGATGCTGTTTTCAGGTACTATTCTGGATTTTCAGCTTGAGAGTGTGTAAGGAATTAAGTATTCCCTTGCAACTTGCTAAATGGTGTCATCTAATACAAAACACATTTCTTAATTGCTTATAGATGCTGCGAGATGGCAGCAAAGAGCTACTTTTGTCAAAATAGAATTTCTAAACCACTGCAGGGCATATTGCAATGCCCAGGTTTTTCGGCGGGTAGAACTTGATATCTATAAATTGTAGCTGTGATGTTCCAAAACTAGTTGAATTATGTTAGTCCGAGTATTTGACTGCACATCTTTAATTTTTGCTATTGAAGATTTCTGCAACGTTACCTCCAACGGGAGACCGAAGCCATGAAACTGAGTAAATCCAACGTCACCAGCACAACGCTGGCCATCCGCCAGAAGAAGATGGCCGAAATGAGCAGTTTGATCAAATTTTTTGTCAGCTACGCAAACAAACGTAAGGACTCTATGTTTGCAAGAGGTAGTAGGTTTCCTTTGTATTTTTACAGAGCTTATGGGTATGTTACATTTCTGTTCAATATGTGGTGGGTACCACAGTGTAATTTTCTTCTTCTTTCTATTCAGGTGGGCCACGGCTAAAGTGCAGTGAGCTTCTTAAGCATGTGATTGAGGTTCTTCAAAATTCATATAGCTGTTCAGCCTATGGCAAAGACTACAGCAGCCTGCTCCTTAAGGAAATCCTGTCTGTTCGCAAGTACTGGTGTGACATCACTCCACAGCAGTGGCACAGTCAGTGAAAAAAATGAATACAATACATTTAACATGATATATTTAGTTTCATGAAATTTAACAACAGACATTTATGCCTGGTAATGATCAATTGATGTTTGTGGAAGGTCTTTTGGATGCATACAGTGGCTTTTTCATCTCCTCATCCAAATCCATCAACCGCATTCTTGTAAGTCGGGTCATCAACACAGTGGTGCAGGGCATGTGCGTGCAGACTGATGGATTCAACAGAGACCTGTTTGGCTTCTTCTCCAAAGCATTTCTCGATGCAAGGTGAGTAACTTTTAGAACCTTTTGAAACTATGAAAGGTATTATGTTTAATATGACCACCTTTTCCTCCCGACTAAGTGGCCGCTGGCAAATATGGTGCTGTATTTGAATGTAACTTTGTTCTCGTCAGGCATGAGAAGCACTTGACGGTTCTGGAGCATATCATCTCAGCGCTTAACACCTTCTTGAAAGTTGTGGCAAAGAACTGTCGGATGAGGGTGTGTCGACTCGGTGAGGAAATACTACCGTCAATACTGTATGTCTGGACCAACATGAGGCCCAGTCCTGCTCTCAAAGAGGGGATTGTGGAGTTCTTCAACTTGCAGCTCTGCGTACACCATCCCGAAGGAACAAAGACCCAGGACACAGGTCATTGAATTAATTGCTTTATGAATGAAGACTTGTTGTATTACATGTGCATGTTGGCCACAGAAAAAAAGTCTGGATGGTTTCATTAGTTGATTGTATTTCGAACGTTTTTATTTTGTGTTTGAAAGTGTTTTTAACTTGTGGTTTCTTATCATGTACAATATGATCCCAATTGTGTCTGTATTTTGGGTACTTGTAGATTAGATGCATTGTAAATATAAAGTTATTCTACTATTTAGGTGCGCATGCCGAAGACTGGGCCAAATGGCGGGATTTGATGTACAACCTCTACGAAGCATTAGTGAGAGAAATCAGTCATATTGGTAGCAGAGGGAAGTATGCCACTGGCATGAGACGCATTGACGTCAAAGACAACATCATCAAGCTCACAGCTGATATTTGTCACCAGGTAACAAAGATGACGGCCGCTATTTGATCAATTAAATTCAATTTGCATATTTGATACTATAATCATGTGTTTGCTGCATTTCGTAGCTTTTCAGTATTGACAAAGACTCTCAAATCTCAGAGGCGACGTATGCATCCTCCTCCCTGATGGCTAGTTCCTTCTCTGGAACACCAATCAAGCGACGGCGAATTGACCTCAGTTGGAATGTTCTCTTGGACCGCCTGCAACCTCAGTGTAGCGACTTTGATATTATCCCGTGGTATGAAATTACAACACACATTTTATTGTGTTAATGATTTATTGAGAGGCAGGAAAAAAAAAAAAAACATGTTAATTTTGAACTCTCAGGTTGCAGGTTACGGAAGCGCTCGTATCAAAGTACCCATCTATGGTGCCCAGCCGAGCGATTGTCCCACTGTTATCAGTGTTGCACCAGCTCTTGGCCGAACACCGGAGAGGAGAAAGGGGGCCGTACGTGCTGCGTTGTTTACGAGAAGTAGCCCGATGTCAAGCCCATTTGCCAGAAAGGATCAGAGTTTGCAAGCCAGAGTTGGACAGACTATGGAGTCGGGTGTGGCCTCTGTCACTGCGGGGTGTGGGCTCACCCCAGTTAGAAGTGCTCAGCCTTGACCTGCTGGTCTCCATTGTCCACGGTGGACTGGTCAATATGGATAGAGAGTTCTGGAAACTCTTTTCAGAATCAGCATGTAAACCATCCCAGTGAGTCACTGCTCATTTTCCTTCGGAAACATTATCCATCCGTCTGTTCTCTATACTGCTATCCTGATTTAGACTCAGGCAGGGAACACCTTCAACTTTGTAGAGCACTTTAACAAGAAACACAGCTGTAAAATGAGGGCAAACATGAAACAGACCACAATACATGAATAAAATAAGAATATGGTGAGCCTTGAATGACCCAACTAATGTGTTTTTCAAGATATGAGCTGTGATTCAGTCGATTTTAGTCAACGTTTAGATAAGAAGTACTCTACGGTGGCAGTGAACAAAACACTTCAAAATAGTCGTGGTGGTTTCTAAAAATAATTAATAAAAAGAAAAGCTTCGCCATTTAACACCTCTGCCAGTTGAAGTTTACCGTCAAGCTAAACATAAAACAAAAACGATTGCGCTTTGTCTATTTAAAACAATTTCAAGCCGCTGGCTGAATGCTAACACTAATTAACATCTTGCAGTGCTTTAACCTTTCAAGCAAAGGAATGAATACAAATGCATCAACATATACAGCAGCAATATATATATACATTTTTTATGTTTTTCTCTCGAGTAGCTCTTCTTGACTGTGTATTTCTTTGTAGAAGCGCAGTGATTTGTTTGGCCCAGGCTCTTCTGAAGTGTTCAGTCCCTAAGAGGCATCTAGGACTCCCAGATGGATCAGGGTCACTTAACCTGAAGGAAACCCTCATAGGCTGGTTGTTGATGACAGATCAGAGCGATGAGATGGAGGATAGCTCCAGACCTCATCCAATCATTTGCAGGTTGCTGTTTTTTTTTCTTCCTCATAGTCTTAGTTCCCGTCATGATTTTATGGTTCAGTCTCCTTAACGTTTTGATTCTATTTTGGTGTTTTACAGCGATTTTCCTCACAATCTAATCGCAAACATCCTGGTCTCCTTGACTTTAAAAGATACCCGCACTGGCCTGAATTTCCTTCTCGGTTCTGAGGGTGTCGAGAGGTGAGAAGTAATGTTCAGTGACACAACAAAAGCAGAAAAAAAAAAACCCCATGTCCGAAAATTCATCTTCTATTGAAGTACTCTGATTTCAGTTGCTCTTTCCTTTAGTGCTGTTTCAAAAGAGTCGGCATCGCTGAATGTCGATGAGGAGTTAGACGAGGTTGAGAGATTGTACTTGCAGTTCAGCTTCAACACGCAGTTGGCCCAAAGCAGAGCGCCTGACAAGGAGTCCAAGGTTACGTCAACAAATGGACACTTCACAGTCATCTCCAGTCTCAGAAAGAAGTTGGAGCAGTCTCTTCTTTGTGTCGCCGACAACCTTCTAAATCGCTACTTTCCTGACGTGAGTTTTGAAACTGCGTGCATGTTTGTGTTCCGTTGTCATGGTAAGACTTATCGTGCTGGACCTTCCACAGACTCAGTCTACCCCTCCAGAGTGCCTGTTGCGCTGTTTGAGCCTGCTGACAAGTGTTCAAGCGGCTTACATCTCTACAGGCTGTCTGACTGAGGATGAGGCAGGAGGGTCCCAGCTATTCACTAAAGCTAAAGTGAGCATTCAAAGACTTTAAGTGGATATCAATTCCTCTAGATTTGTGTCCTTAAAGTGTGTTTTGTTTGAAGACCCTGGCGCAGGAGTTAAGTGGATTTGTTTCAAGCGTGAAAGTGAAGATGAGTGAGGCGTTGACCATGACCACACTGAAGTCTGTCATGAGGCTGTGCACTATTTCTGTCACAACAAAAAACAAGGTAATCTTTCTTTTGGTTTAATTGTTTACCATGTTTATATTTTATAAGAAAATAAAAAAGTTTTTTATTTCACCTTATGAATTACAACTTTTTTTCAATAGGAAAATGTTTGCACAATCTCCTCTCGTCTCTTCATAATGACTCTCCCAGCGAGTCTTGTCAACGAGCTGGCAGAAATGTATAAAATCATGGTTAGAGACGACCTCCTTTTTATGTAAAGTGCTTAGCGTAGTTTTAGGGTGGAAGACAGACTTTCATTTAATGAGGATCTCCATATCTTCAGCTTAGCAGTGTTTCTCCCAGAGCTGCATTTATGGATGAAGACGAACCTACGGATAATGACTTGGAAATGACAAAAGCTCAGCATGAAGATGACGATCCTCTATTTGATGATGAGCAGTCCCACAGTGGGACACAGAGACCCAGGGGACGAGATGACAATGAAGTGTCAGGTGGACCAGGTGAGAGAAAATCTCTTCACAGTTTGATATCAATTGTAGAAATAAAGGATGAATTCCACAAAACAGCGTTCACCCTATTATTCATATGATTAGCACATACACAAAATGAGTTTAAACTTCAATGGTGTTCTTTCTGTAGGTGCAAAAAGCCTGTTGGCTGACGAGCATTTGGCCCACCAGGATCTTGCTCTCCTCGGAATCTTGGAGTTCTTGTCTAAGTGCGGTTCAGTCCAGCCCGTCCATGGCCAACTTTTTAAACCTCAAGATGTGCGACGGAGGCTCTTGCTACTGGTGGAACAGATTGACCCTAGCATAGCCCTCCATGTCAACATGGTAGGTATCATAAGGGTTTAGATATTCTACCGCAATTTTTTTAGGCCAAGCAGGCAAAGAAAAAAGTTTCTCTTCTCTCCTTGTAGTATCTCATCCTGTTAAAGAAGCTTCCCGCTGAGGACTCTCTCACCCCTGAAGAGTTTGACTCCCTGCTCCGTCCTATGGCGTAGGGAAACATTTTTGCCTTTACTTGCTCTGAACTAGATGTTAGTTAGTTTTGTCAGTAAAACCTAAAATATGTATTTTAACTGACACACTATGCTTATCTTCTCAGGGACCTCTGTTCTCGGCATCGTCAGGATCAAGAGATGTGTGTCGAACTTCTTTTGGCTTTATTGCCCTCCATCAGGAGCTTGGGGAGAACCCACAACATGCAATTGGAGATGAAACATGTGCGGGGGTCCCTACTACAAGTGGTGTCAGCGTTCTGGTCTGTATCATTGCAAATATTTTATCACCTGGTGGTGTTTCTGTTTTTGAAACAAAATGTATGCTGGTATTCCGTTGCAGTTACCTGAGCCAAACGGGGAAATGCACGGCCACTGTCCGAACTGCTTTAGTGCGATGTCTGATTACTTTATTAGAGGTAAGCCTAATGGATGGATGTTAGCTCTTAGATTACAATTCTGCCAAGGAAGTGCTAGATGATATACTGCAAAACAATTCATTCAACTAATCTGTTTGGCTTTTAAGGGAAAAATATTGCTTCCATTTAGTAGGCTCCTCAATATGTAAAGATTAGAATTATCATGTGCATACTCTGCCAGGCTGACCCAGATTGCAGGTGGGCCATATTGAGCATCAGGGAGCCTGAAAGAGAGGAAGACCGTCCAGTGTCTGTCATCCTTCCATCTCTTCTTGCAGATTCCCATCACCAGGTCCGCATGCTTGTGGCAATGTCATTGGAAAGGTATGGTGAAGTGCTAAAACTAGCTTAGTCACTTAGTGACAAATAATTATATGGCAATAAATGACTTTTTATTGTGGTCGTTTGCATCCAGGTTGTTTCTGGACATGAGACCAGAACACAGAGACAGGAGAAAGATGTTGTCGCATCAACAAGCAGCTTTTGAGAATATTTACCTGAAAGCTCAAGAGGGAATGAGACCTGTGGTATGAGACTTGGTTGTCGCTATTATTCTTTTGTTTTGTATGCTTTTTAATTTGCAATAATTTATTGGTTTCAAATTCAGAAAAGCAACTCGGCCGATGACGAGCAGGATGAGATTTTCAACTGTAAGGCCACCTTGCTGAAGAGTTTGTCAGTTGTGCTGTGTTGTAGTCCAGTCTGTGAGAAGCAGACCCTGTTTGCCCTCTTCCAGTCATACAAGGAAAATAATATAGAGGAGCACCTCATTAAGAAGGTAAAATGCCAGAAATGCTTTGTCATAACATTTACCAACCTAACCAGAACCCTTTAATCTGCAGCTCTTTCAAGGACATTCAAAATTATATTTATTCAAAAAGGTAGTTTTTGGAATGTATGCATTAAGCTGCAGTTAAATAAAACTTTGTAATTGAACTGTATTACACAAAGACCTGTACAATATAAATGAATGACAAGTTTTATTATTGTAATTATTGTAACTATCAGACAGAAATTAAGTGAACATCCACTCAAATTTGTACCCCTTTGACCACTGAGTGTAGAATCTTTCCAAAAATATATGAAGAGGCTTTACAACAATTTTATTTTTGTCACAGATGTTGTGTAGTGTATCCAGAGCACTCGGTTACAACAAGATCAAGACATTCGTCAGCTCTCACCTGTACTATTTGGTCGCCGAATGGCTCTCCCAGAGACAGTCTGACGACAGCTACACGCTTGAATCATTCCCTTTCACGCTACTTGACCATGGCACGCTCAAAGAGTTCTATAGGTTAGGAAAAAAAAACCTTGAATATGCCTCTCAATATTAACAATCATTTGTTTAACCCTTCCTTATAATTTTGCCTGCCTGCAGCTCTTCCTACCAGGTGCTCATCCCGCACCTTGTTTTCCTGGATGACTTCGAGCAGGTGAAGTCCATTGGTCGGTATCTCGAGAGGGACTGGAGAGAGCTTCTAGCTGACTGTTTCCCCAAGATCATGGTCAACATTCTCCCATACTTTGCGCTGTCTGGCCCGGAGAAACGGGTAGCACAGCAGAGGGAGAAGGCCCATCGTGTGTATGACCTGCTCAAAGATGCAAACTGTTTGGGCAAACAGGTAAAGCTGACTTTATAGCCTTAGCCCATTGTGTGTTAACCATGTCGCGATACATTCTACATCACCTGCTTTCTCATGCAGGATTATACGATGATTAATGAATGTCATATTTACCATACTACACTTCATATTCCTCTTTATATTTTCCATAGCAAATTGACAGCCTGATCCACAGTAACCTACCAGAGATTGTTGTTGAACTGCTTATGACCCTCTATGAAGGGGGTGCCGCTGAAGGAGACAGAGGAGACTTGAAACGCTTTATAGGGTAAGAATGTTGATTTTTTTTTTTGTTAACCATTTTTTCAGACCTGCATTTTGCACTTAGTTTTTCAGTTACTAATTTGTTCATTGTATAATTTGGATTCAAGTACTTGGCTTATGTAACACCATATTATGTCTATTTGAATACAAAGCTTACTAAAAAGGGCCAATGTTAACTTCTTCTTAGGGAATTGGATCCTGTCCCTAACCCACCATACTTCAGCTCTCATGTCATCAAAGCTACACTGGACTATCTCAGCAAATGCCATAGCGCAAACCATAAGTCCCTGGTGACCATTCTGTCAAAAACTCCAGTAAGATGTTCTTGTCTGATTATAACACTACTTTTCTTGTTTATCATACATTCTGTGTACTATATAAGATGTCCCTTTTATTCTTATCTTCCTCAGATATCTATACAGAGCATTCTGCTGGCAGTGTGTGAAAAGGCAGCAATGACAACAAACGGTTACGAACGGCATCGCATCCTCCTGATGTATCACCTCTTTGTCAACCTACTGCTCAAGGAGGTGAAAGATGGTCTTGGAGGAGCCTGGGCCTTTGTCCTCAGGGACATCATCTACACACTCATCCACCATATCAACAGCTGGCTGGTGCATCCAGATACACACAGGTCAATTGATAGTATTGCACATGCACACACTATTCACGCTTCGATAATCTTTCTAGTTGTGTAGGACAAGACTTCAAAAAGATGGCTTAATTTTGATAAAAGGAAATTGTTTACATCCCCCCCCAGACCAGTTCCATGTGATGAGGTATCCAGCCGAAGCTTGTCCCTGTGCTGTGACCTCTTGACTGTGGTGTGTCAGACTGCTCTGCAGTTCTGTGATGATGCTCTAGACTGTCATCTAAAGGTCATTGTTGGTAGTCTCACTGCACAGGTGACCAGCCAGCCAGCTATCTCTCAGCAGGTAAGCTTTTCATTTTAAAAGAACTCACACATTGACCTCAATGCTTTACAGAATAATTCAGTTGTTACATTTTTTTTTTTGCACAAGGTTCCGAAAGTTGCTTTTAAACCTTTTGAATATTCAAGCATAACAGTGGTTCAGATAATGAATGGCTGTTTAAAAGTCAAAAGAAATATTAATGATAATTTAAGCCTCAGCAAACAGGATGAAATATACCTCAAATCATGGCATGTTCCAATGATATGTTATTTATAATTAGGGGAATTTTTATGCAATGTAATATATTCTTTTGAAGTAACCTCACCATATTTATGTCTCTTCTGTGGGCCTCTAGGTGCTTGGTCTATTGCACTTTCTTATAATTAAAAATCAACACAAATTGAAGGAAGCCATTTGCAAATTGGAGTCATTTCCTGACCTACCTAAATTCCAAGAGCTGCGTTCTGTCCAGAACAATCTCAAATACAATTCTGGAACCTTCACATTGAGACAGGTTAGAATTTTCTGGTATTTTATGTTGTGACAGCAATGATTACTTTGTGGTTAGACATATTTTGATAACATTTATGTGATATTCTGTTGAACTGCCTCACTTTTTTTTATCAACAGGAGATATCACACTTCTTGTCTGTGATGCCCTCTGACTCATTACCCCTGACAAGACTTGAGGGAATTGAGCAACTTTCCCAAAAACTACATGACAACAAGGATGAGATAAAACAGTTACTCAAAGAGTGCCATGGTAGGACACCGGGTTCATTTCGTGTTATGTCCTATGTTCATTAGACATGATCTCTAATACATTCTGGTTTTCTCCACCTTAGTGGAGCCCACCAACAGTATCCTAGTAAAATTGGTTCTGAATCTGCTGCAGCTCTGTAAGATGGCAACCAACCACCCTGATGGAACTGATATTCTCGGTATGCTTATTCAAGCGTTTGGGGACTGTGCTTTGCATATTCAAACTATAATGTGTCCTCCAGAGGCCGCAGGAAGTATTCTGGGAGAACTGGGCCCTGTAGATCTCTCCACCATCGTCTTGCTCCACGGCAGAGATCCGCTTTATGAAAAGGCTGTGAGCCTCTTCCCGTCCACTGCTTCGCAGTGTGTTTACATCATCCTTAACTGCATCAACGACTCGCTCACACACCAATGGTAAGGGGGTAACTTTAATGTCTGTGAATGTGTTGAAGTGAAGGGAGCTATTGCGTAACTCTTCCACTCTGTGATTTGGTGGCAGTATTGATGTGAGGCAAGCAGCGACTCAATCTGTGAAGGACATCCTTGCCACTCAGTCTGGTATCAACTTTTGGGAGCAGCACGAACAAAGTAGAGACTCTATGTTGGCATACTTAAACCCATTTAGAAAAGCCAACAGGAAGGTGGGTTTGTGTAAACTGAAAACACAGATGGAAATGTGCTCATTTGATAACTTTAACAAGGTTGCATAAAGGACTATTTGAATCATGACAAATCTATTGCTTGTCATCCTTTGATTCCTTCGGTTTATATTTCAAACGGAACCACGTTGGAGTTACGCATTAGCACTGTTTGTTCTTATTGTCAGGCGGCTGCTGTGAGTGCTGAGGAAGGTTCGCAGGGCAGGGAGAAGCTAGAGAACCAAGACTTTTGGATCCCACAGATGGGAAGCCACACAGTCTGGCTGAAGTCTCTATGTACCGCCCTGTTGGACAGCGGAGGAGTCAAGAGTGAGGCTCTCCTACTGTCCCGACCTCTTTGTCTAGTAAGCAGCCCGAGAAGCAACATTTCAACTTTTTCTAATACCACTATTTTGTCATCATCGGTTGATGTGCTTCTTCTCTGCCCATAGGTGAACTTGGACTGTTGCCAGAGGCTGCTTCCGCTCATCATTCATTCTATCCTCCTGGATGACAATCAGGGCTCCTGGAGAGAGATGCTTTCTTCCCATATCCAGGACTTCTTCAGTTTTTGTTCCAGAAGTGCTCAGGCTGCGAGCCGCTCCACCACACCACTCAACGTTGACTCTGGTATCATGACTTGACAGTAGATAACAGTGATTTGTCATATTTTTGTGTTATTAGCATAAATTATTCTTGCAGAGACTGACTCCGCCAGCCAAGGCTTGTACGACAAGGCATCTCTGCGTACCATGCTGGCAGTTATTGACTATCTGAGACACCAGCAGAGACCCTTGAGGTTTTTATTTATATATATTGTAAACCAAAACTGTATTCATTTAAAAGAGATATATTGTATACATTTTTTCCACCATTTAAAAAAGCTCCCATGAGATAAAAGTTCTCAAAGGTGACATTTTTTTCCACACTGGTTGAAGTTGCTTATTGTGTTAGGTGATGATTAAGGATTAAACTAATGCATTGCGCTTAAGCGAGGCCTATAGTGGTGCAAACTTGGTAAATTTGTCACTATATTTATATGTTGAGCAACCAAAAATCAACCAGCCACTGGAAACTTTGAGACTCCCTACAGAGCAATGTAGCGACAGCACTTGGTCACCAAACAGCTGACTAACACATCATTTGTAGTAGATCTATGCAGACTCATTGGAAAACACAAATAACTCCCCCCTCTCATGGTCATGTAACAATAGGGCAAATTAAGAACCACTCGCTCACAGATGCATTTTCAGATGATAGAAAATTAGACTTTATAGCTGGGCACACACCCAAGAATTTGTATAGAGCGCTTAAATGGTCTGTCAGTCTGCAGACACTTATTCCATAACTTGCATGTTTATCTTCTAGCGAGTCTTGTGGCACCGTGTGTGATTCCAATTTCTGGCTGGACCTGAACTACCTGGAGGTGGCCAAATCTGCACAGTCATGCTCGGCTCACTTCACTGCTCTGCTCTACACTGAGATATATGTGGATAAGATTAAAGCTAATTTGGAGGACAGTAGCCGGTATGTACAGTACTCTAGTTATCATGAAGTCATTTGATAAAATCCCAGGAAATTGTGGGTTGATAAATTTAATTATCAATGGCTTTATTAATTTTCTGAGGGATGCTACATTGCTTGTTTTCACACTTGTATTTTGGTTGTGTTCTGTGATCTCTATTGAATGAGCAGAACTAAAGGAAGAGCAACACGCAAGATCAACTTTGAAGAGAACAGCCAAAATGTCACCATCGCCAGCCTGACTGAGAAAAGTATGAAGGACTCCAATATCAGCCTGCAGGTCAGCCTTGTGTCTGATGCGACACTTTCAAGGAACATTATTAGATTTCCTCTTAGCTACATGTTTTTTTTTGCTTATTAAATTAGTTCATCACATTAGAAGGCTGAATTAGATTTTTAGCAGGAGAAGTAAAGCTGTATTTATCATAGCATGATGTAACACATTTATTAACATAATCATAGGAGCTGCTAATCGATGTCTACCGTAGCATCGGCGAGCCCGACAGTCTTTATGGCTGTGGAGGAGAAACAATGACCAGTCCACTAACAAGGTAATCAGACATCCCTTTCAATGTGGCATGTTCTCAGCAGCTGATCAGACTCATAGAAGTATGTCAAACCGATTTTGCAGGATTCGAACATACGAGCATGAAGCTATGTGGGGGAAAGCTCTGACCTCATATGACCTTCACTCAACCCTGCCAGATGTCACTCGACAAGTGGGAATTGTCGAGGCAAGTTAAATATACCAGCCCATGTCAATTTGCAGATTATCTGCACATGAAGTGCACACTCATTCACTCATCTTAAATATAGATCAGCACACAGTGCCGTTTAAATTGTTTCTGGCCCAATATGTGTGTCCATGCATTGTGCTTATTTTATGTTTGTCTCTCACATAAGTATGACTCTTACAGGGTCTGCAGAACTTTGGTCTGAGTAGCATCCTTACCACCTACATGAGGGGTCTGGAGAGTGAAGGGGTGGAGTGGGGAGCTGAACTGAGAGAGCTCCGTTTCCAGGCTGCCTGGAGGAACACCCAGTGGGACTGTGATCTGTCTGAGAGGTGAGGTGAGGGGAGATGGGCCTTAATTGTATGTTATGACGTGAAGTATAACTTGGTATTCTTCATGAATTTCAGTGGTGACAAACACAAGCCAGGATTCCACGAATCTGTGTTCTCTGCTTTGCAAGCTTTGAGGGACAAGGAGTTCTCCATGTTTGATGATACACTCAAACGGGCGAGGTGAGTTGCCTTTTTAGGTATTGATGTGATGTCATAAAAGAAGATGGTCAAATAATTGGACTTTTTTTCCCCCTTAAGGGGTAGAGAAGTAGAGGAGCTCTGCAGAGGCAGTCTGGAGGCAGTGTCGTCACTGTACCCAGCCCTCAGGAACCTGCAGAGCATCAGAGAGCTGGAGAGCATCAAACTGCTGTTCTCAAGGTAGTAGCGGAATATTAATGTGTGTCTTAAAACTGTTAAAATTGCCATTTTAATCCTTACCACCATCAGACCATTCTCAGCGCTGGCTGTGAAGAATGTATGTAACCAGTGGCGGCAGCATTCCCAGCTGCTAGCCAACAGTGAGTTTGCTTTGGTGGAGCCCATCTTGGCCATTCGGTCTGTGTCCTACAACACTCTGATGTCCAAGGCGCTGGACCCCGACATTGCTCAGTATCTCAGCTCGGTACTTACCGACCACTTACTGGAGATGTGCCAGCTGGCTCGTAAAGCAGGGAACACGCAGGTAACGTCCACAGAAACTCACATTCGAGAATTGTAATATGTTTTGGATGATAAACCCTAATTTGGTTTGTGTAACCATGGGTGACCTGATGCTGATGCATTTAATCATCTTTTCTGATAACCTCTTATGCCTTTGGAGCATTTATCCGTTTATTCACGATTTTCAATGGCAAAAATATCAATCATGTAGGTGTGGGTCAACTTCAATTTACCCTAAAATGCAATTTTAATTGACATTCTCATTGCTCCACCACCCAGACTAACTCCTAGTAAGAAGGTTTCACATCGTATGAGTGACTGTAGCCCTCTCATTGTTATCAACATGCCACCTCCTGAGTCCAGTTGGCAGAGCGAGCAGTGTTTCAGATGAAGCAGCATGGAGTTGAAGGATACCACCCTGCATCACCCGTATCACCGTGGCAACTGGAGGAAGCGCAAGTGTTCTGGGTGAAGGGAGAACAGGGTCTGGCTCTTGGCCTCCTGAGACAGATGGTACAGAAGCTTGAGGAAAAGGTAAGACAACTCAAAACTTTTTTTCACTCCTTGAACTGTTGATTGGCGTAATTAGAAGAGAACAAGAACTTGAGCAAAAAAGTCATCCTTATTCGTTGTCTTTTTGTATCTGTTCACAGATTGACTTCAATCCTGCTCTGGCACCTATCTACACTGAGTGCCTCAGGCTCTGTGGTAACTGGCTGGCTGAAGCGTGCCAGGAAAGTCCTGGAGTCATTTTAGAGAAGTACTTAGAGAGGGTAGGAGCTTGCCTGCACTTTTTTCCCACTTATCTGAACTCATGAAGCAAAAAAAAAAAAACTACCTGTCCTATTTTATCCAAAAACCTTTCACCAGTGCGGTAAATGTGTCTTTTTGTAATATTCTTTCAGGCTGTTGAGGTAATTGAGCGCGAGTCTGGAGTGCTGGACGCCCAGCTTCAGAATGAACGAATGGAGGCCTTCCTGTCGCTGGCTCGTTTTTCAGACGCCCAGTACCAGAGCATTGATAAATACATGACTTCATCTGAGTTTGAGAATAAGCAAGCCTTGCTGGAGAAGGCTAAACAAGAAGTGGATTTAATGAAGGAGCGTAACGTGAGAATGAACAGGTTTGCAACAATACATGGAGTATTTTGATTTTCATTGTGTTTTATTTTGTGCTCTACATAGATAGGGAAAAGTGGGGAAAAATTAGTCAGTGATGCTCCCCAAATTATTTATTATTGCACATGCTGGGGAAGACTCTCCCTCACTCCACTAACAATCCAAGCTCATTTTAGATCCTCCCCAATTTACAAGCTTTTGAAATTGATGGCAATTCACTTGTGTTTCTTCTGCAACCAGGTATACAGTAAAGGTTGAAAGAGAGCTGGAGCTGGATGAGAGGGCCCTTCACAACCTGCAGACAGACAGACAGCTCTACCTGTGTAAGGCAGTAGAGAACTACATACAATGTCTGGAGCAAGGTGAGGAGCACGACACCTGGGTGTTCCGCTTGGCATCTCTCTGGCTGGAAAATGCTGACATTATGCCAGTCAATGAAATGATGAAGGTTTGTCCCGAAAAATTAGATTAGTTTCTCATTGCAGTTTTTGCCTTGTATGGTCTGGTGTACGAGTTTGCAATTTGGACTCATCGTCCTTCTGTCACATGTTGCAGAAAGGAGTGAAGACGATCCCCTCCTACAAGTTTTTACCCCTTATGTATCAGCTTGCTGCCCGTATGGGAACCAAGATGGCGTCTGGCATAGGGGACGATGTGGGCTTCCATGACATCCTTAGTGACGTGAGTGATGTGAACATGACTTCTGTTGTGACTTTTACTGCTTTTACACTTATTTTGTCTCCTCACAGTTGATCTTCCGCTCCTGTCTTGAGCATCCACATCATACACTGTTCATCATCTTTGCCCTGGTCAACGCCAACAAAGATGAACAATTTTGTACTAGTCGGCTAACTAAGAGTGCTCCACATCAGTCATCGCCATTTGATATGGTAGGGCGTTACAGTTAGAAATGGGCTTTGCGTAGTTGTGAACATAGCCATCGATTATCTTTTTGGCCCATGGAAGCGGTTCCTCTCATTCCCTTTATATTTGGTGATTTTTTTTTTTTGCAACTGTTTGAGAAAAACAAATACATGGATTCAGTTCAATTTAAAGTATATTTTGACTTGTAGGAGCGTTCAGATATGGCCCGGAAGATCACCGATGCCATCAGGAAAAAGAGAGGCAAGATGATCCGGGATATCGAGCGACTATGTGATGCTTATATCACACTTGCTTATTTGGATACCAGCAGGCACAAGCCAGATAGGAGTGAGTAAAACAGTCAAACTGTAGTACAAACAATTCTGGTGAACAGCTTTTCACTGTACTGGATGTTAGGAATACTTAAGTACAGTTAATGTCTAGTCACAGTGCACTAATTTCAATTCTGTGTCATTCATCACAGAGGCAATTCCCATTCCTGGAGATCAGCCCATTCATCAAATCAAAGACCTGGATGACGTTGCTATTCCCACTCTTGAGATCAAGGTGCTCAACGGCAATTGAACACATGGGGAGCTGATAAGTTTTGAAATAATGAAATTGAATTGATTATTATTATTTTTTTTTGTAATATTCTTTTCATAAAACATACACAGTGAAGAAAATAAGTCCCCATTTAGTACCGTTAAGTTTTCCTATACATATACTGTACTTATATTGTGTCCTCCCTGCTTGGAAGACTTTATCAAACAAAAAAAAATACATGCTTGGAGGAGTGAGAAGTGTACAGAAAAGGATAAGGACCAGTGAAGAAGAAAAGAAAAGGGGGGGTGACAAGATTCTGACTTTTTCTCTCAGAATTCTGACTTTAAAGTGAGAATTCCGACTTTAGAGAATTCCCAATTTAAAGTGAGAATTCTGACTTTAAAGTGGAAATTGTAAAGTCAGAATTCCCACTTTAAAGTTAGAATTCTGATAAAGTCAGAATTCTGATTTTTAAAGTCGGAAAGTGGGAATTCTCACTTTAAAGTCAGAATTCTGAGAAAAAAAGTCAGAATCCTGTCACCCCCTTTCTTTTCTTCTTCACTAGCCCTAATCCTCTTCCGTAGAAGTGAAATCAGCCATTTCCTGATGTCCAAACTAGCCTTACTTAAATGTTTTTGTTTGTTTGTTTTACATTTTCATTTCACTTTATAGTTTGAATTCCACTTTCTTACCACAAAACCAGTCAAGTTCCGTGGGTCTACTGTACCCCTTAACTCGAGAATTATTTTCAACAATAGTGTAACCACGTATATTACATAAATGGCACCCATAACGCCAGATTTGTTTCAATATTTTGCAAAAGTTAAACCATTTGTTATCCTGCTCTAATAGGTTGACCCGTCGGGTTGCTATGATGACGTGGTGACTGTCCGTTCGTTCATGCCTCATTATCACCTGGCTGGAGGAGCCAACCGGCCCAAGATCATAGACTGCGTCGGCTCTGATGGCAAGTGCAGAAGGCAGTTGGTTAAGGTGGGTGGATGTTTATTTGCTGGGTGTGTGTGTTTCCAGCTCATTTCAAAATCTGGCTTTGAAGTTCTGGTTACACTGAGTGCCAGTCACAAAAGTGTTTTTTTTTTCTTTTTCTTAAATGTTTATTCTGGTTTAGTCCCAGGTACTCATCTGTTTGATTGGTGACGTCTCTCGTTTTGCCCTCTATTAATAATTAATGGTGTTTCTTTGTGCAGGCAAACACTAAGTTTGTAGATGACAAATAGTTTTTTTGCACCTTTATCTCCAATAGTGGAGTGTATGTTTTTAAATGTGTGTATGTGGAAGAACCTAAAAGCTAATCATTTACTATTTGACACAGTCATCATAGAATAGTGACTTATTTTCTCTTACAATTGTAAATTTCCATTTAGTGTTTTGTATTGTGAACAAATGAGAATAATTTCTGAACAATAAAAACACGTGATCATCAGAATTGTCTCTCTTTGTGAACAGGGTAAAGACGACCTGCGGCAAGATGCGGTGATGCAGCAGGTGTTTGCCATGTGCTCCATGTTGCTGCAGCGCAACACCGATACTCGCAAGAGGAAGCTCAACATCAGAAGATACAAGGTCTCATGCTTTCATAGCTCAGATTCATATTTTGAGCCACATTAGTGTCAGATAAATCCTTTCTCTACGAGATGCAGAAAGTTGTACATACTGTTTTTCATTTAATTCGTTTAGATTTATTAAATCAATCAATCACGAGGAAGATTCTTTTTTATTTCTTTAGTGCATCTAAGTGAACGACTACGGCTTGTTGTGACTTTCAGGTTACGTCACCACCGTACAGACTAAAATCTGTCATAAGTACCTACTGTATTTCCTTTCATGATATTTATAAAGGAATGATCATTTTATGCTTGCTGCAAGGTGGTGCCGTTCTCTCAGTGCAGCGGGGTTCTGGAATGGTGCTCCGGTACGGTTCCCCTTGGAGAGTTCCTGGCGAACCCCACCAAAGGGGCCCACAAGCGATACAGACCACAGGACGCGTCCAACCTAGCCTGCCGCAAGAAGATGATGGTACCCTATAATCATTGCTCTGGGTAGTGTTTCCCAACCTCTGTTGAGCCAAGGCACATATTTTACAAAACTCTCACGGCCTCCCAAACATTTCGAACAAAAATGAAATTGGACAACCTTTCGTAGCACACAGGATGATCTCTCACGCGACACAAAAGTGCTGCTGCCGAGTGGTTGGGAATCACCCCTTCATGGTTTATAAACTTATTTCTGGAAGACCGGGGCCATGACCATAATTATTATGCATTGAAACAAAATAAATCTCACTTTTTTATGAACCTGTCATTGTAGGAAGTGCAGCTACATGGGTTTGACGAGAAGCTGCATGCTTACATGGAGGTGTGCAAAAACTTCAAGCCTGTTTTCCGATATTTCTGCATGGAACGCTTCGTGGATCCCGCAGTGTGGATGGAAAAGCGGCTGGCCTACACCCGCAGTGTGGCTACTTCTTCCATTGGTACTCAAAAACAATTTAACTTTTGATTGATACACGCCAAGTCCAAACAGTTGTTTGGATGCTGAACAATTTATGATAAGTAGCCCACATTCATGTGGGCGTAGCCTCAGTAAGATCTATGTTTTTATCATGACAATGGCAAAGATGTGATGTTTTGAAATGGCGGGTGAATATCATGACTGTTTTTGTTACCAACAGTCGGCTACATCGTTGGCCTCGGTGACCGACACATTCAGAACATCCTGATTGATGAGCAGACCGCTGAGCTGGTGCACATTGACTTAGGTATGTACATCATCATCAATTCTACAATGAGGATCATTAAATGGTATTAATCCGACACTTGAGTGACTAGGATTACGACCACGACCTTTGACCATGACGCTGCGTTATGGTTCTGTGCAGGTGTGGCATTTGAGCAAGGCAAGATTCTGCCCACTCCAGAGACCGTCCCCTTCAGGCTCTCCAGGGACATTGTGGATGGGATGGGCATCACTGGAGTAGAGGGAGTTTTCAGAAGGTTAGGAGGAGGCACTGATGGAGGAAACTGTGACTGTTGTTTAAAATGTGACTGGTGCTGATTGTTTTCGGTGGTTTCTTTTTTGGGATAGAATGAAGTAGTGAAATAATATTTTTTTTTTATCTGTGCAGAATAATGAAACACCCATGTACATTTTTACAGCATGAGGTATTATGAGTCAAATAGTCAGTGGCAACTGTACATAATGACTACATGTTCATCTCAGGAAATTAAAATACCTTTGAAAATTTCAAATTCATTGGATTCACAATAAACAGATTCCAAAAATCTATAAATCTAATACAAATAGCTAATTCACTTTTAATTTATCTGTGAATGAATAATCAAACAACTGTTAACTGTAATTTTCCCCCTGTTCAGATGTTGTGAGAAGACCATGAGGGTCATGAGAAGCTCTCAAGAAGCTTTGCTGACCATTGTGGAGGTACCTCAAAAACTCCCTCACACCCAACTGATTGATTATTCACACTAACATAAAACGTGTCCAATGTTTCTTTGATTGAAATATAAGTCCAGTGAACGTTGTGCTTGTGTGTGTCCCTATGTGGTTTCCGTCATGCAGGTTCTGCTCTATGACCCCTTGTTCGACTGGACCATGAGCCCCTTAAAAGCCTTTAACCTGCAACATGACGAGCAGCAGGAGCTCAACGCCACGCTGGGTTCAACCATGGGAGGGGACGACTTGGACAATCATCGTAAACACAGGTGCCGCACTATTTGTTTTATTGCATGCTCAATGCAGTAAGTCATAAAAATATTATGTCGATCGATCTATCGATGTGTGTATTGTTTTCAGATATGATCTTGTTTACATTACGGTGGACAGTCTAAGGCACTCCTGGGTAATAAACGTGTTACATCGTGTGGCACACATGCTCTTCCTCTCACAGTGACAGCCAGAACTTCAACAAAGTGGCGGAGCGAGTGCTGCTGCGACTGCAGGAAAAACTGAAGGGAGTGGAGGGAGGCACGGTGCTCTCAGTGGGTGGGCAGGTTAATCTGCTCATCCAACAGGCCATGGACCCCAAAAACCTTAGCAGGCTCTTCCCAGGCTGGCAAGCCTGGGTGTAGATGACACACCAGAACAGGTTCTAACATTATCTGTATCTTCATTTTTACATAAAAAATGGAAAGCTATTCATTATGATGTTTGCAAACGTGCTGCTTGTTGCCATTTTTTAATTCTTTACTGTAATTTGAATGCTTTTAAGTTGATTACCTTGCTAAATGTCATACGTTGGTGATCCTCTTACTTGGTAATTTTATTACATACAGCTAAAATAAACTAAAAAAAAAAAAAATACACATTTGGAGTGTTTGGACTGTGCACTCGAGCGTAGCTCGGTGTTTAGACAAGTGAACAAAGCTCATTGTGCTTTTTGTAGGCTGAGGTGGAAAACTTTAGATGTCAGATACTAACAAGGCGTGTCCATGTAGCCTCACCATCATTCATTTGGTCACTCTGGTGACACAGCCCAGTGACATTAGAGAGAGACCTTTTTTTTTTTTTTTTTTGAAGGAGCCGCTATTCAAGAATAACACTATTTCATTCTTTCCATTGGCTGCTAACAGTTAGTTTTGAACAGATTTGAATGTGGGGCATTTAATCTATCCTGACCGAAAAATATTCTTGAGCTGACGGACATAGTACGAAAAATAGAAATGAGCACCAATCGGGTAAGTTTCTCAAAATTATTTTCATAGTAACTTTTGTATAATTAAATCAAATAAATGCTTTTATTATGCCATTACAAGTCGTAATGTGTGTAAGACCCTCCTTATTGACATGCCTTTTGTCCCTTTTTGTTGTCTGCCATTTAATACTTCATTATTAATCAATTCTGGGTTACTCCTGTCTTCAAACTCTTGTTCAGAATTTATTCTGTTAAGATGAATGAGCCAGGTAAATAAAACTAAACTTTAGAAATGCATCTAATAGTTTATTTTACTAATATTTTATTTACTACTGTAAAAAAAATAATTTATCATGTGTGTGTGGTGTGTACCCGTATGTTGGATCCATCACCATTTCATTGCTTTCTTCCTTTTCTGATACTGAATCCTCCTTGGTAGCCCCCCCCTGGTCATTCTTTAGATTCTAATGAATGCTCCTGTATAACACGAGGGTCGTGCCTTAGACAAAATAAACAAATAAAGATTCTCATGTCTAAAGTTTTCCTCTGAAATACTCAGTGGGTGGCCATTGACGGGAGGCGTCCTCCTAATCGGTCAGAAATCAAGCCTCAGTATGTTCACCATTTGGCCCCAAAGTCCCTGCCTGAAATTACCCTCACGACTCCACAGCAAAAAGGTACTTTAGATTTCAAACAAAGTATAAATACTGAAATAATAATCATCTCAATTTACTCCGAGATTTACTTATGTAATGAGAAAGCAGGGTTGATTTAGTTGAACACACAAATTCCTTTCAAATGCTCTCCTGATGATGGAAATTCTACAACTTTTAAATAATCATAATTTGTTTGTTTTGTGAGAGATTTCAAGCAGAGGTGTGTTAAGTGTAGTGTGGTTGCTGTAATCTGCTTGCTGCTGCTCCTGCTGCTGGTGGGTATCCTCCTGGGTTATTACTGTAAGTACGTCTTCATCTGCTCCTCCTCCCCAGTCGACTAAACACTCATCTTATGACTTCAAGTCTCTACGCTTTTCTTTCTTGCAGATTCCTCCACCTGTGTGCATGGAATACCATGCGGTAGTAATACAGGCTGTGTGTGGGAGTCTCAGTGGTGTGATGGCGTGGTGGACTGTCCGGGGGGGCAAGATGAAGCTCATTGTGGTAATAATTTAATATCATCATGAAAACTGATTGTTGTAGGCTAACAAACTTAAAATGAGAGACTATTTCTAAAATGTTTTCATTCCATGATTTAAGATTCCACTCTGCTTTGTTTTCTTTCCGTGGCCAGTGAGGATTTATGGTTCCGGTTTCCTGCTTCAGATCTCAACTCAGACCAAACAATGGAGGGCTGTTTGTTCGCATGGCTGGACAGCCCAACTGGGTCGAGCAAGCTGCCAGGACATTGGATACAGCGGGTAAAAAGCATGGCGTCATATATGATGGACTAACAATGCCGCTTACTTACTATAGAGAGAAGCAAAGCCACCGATGCTCATCTTGCGTTGCTAAGCGCTTGCCTCGAATATATTGCTTCATTTTCGGCCTTTTCATCTTTCTTTTTGTCTCATGGCAAAAATTCCACAATATGTGGCAAACTGTTTTACCAGTAAGTTTGGGATAAACGCTACATGCACAAACCAAACAAAAGTTGTCAGTAACTGGCAACGTAAGATGGCTGCCCTTTGTTAGTACATCTATATTATGGTACGAAAGCATCTCAAATGATGCATTTGCATTATGTTGTGTTTCCTATCATGTATTTTGACAGGAGCACAAGTGTTACATCGGGCCTTCATGAGGCACACTCGGATGACGCATTTGTGATGGTGAAATCCAACCCGAAGCCTCATTTACCCTTAGTGCAGCAGCTCACTGTCAGGTTGGTAGAATGCTAAACTTAAAAACATGCAGAATCAACTAACTGCATCTCACTTTTTGTTTTCTTTCCCTTCTGCAGCAACACGTGCCCAAATAACACTGTGGTGACTCTGCGATGTACAGGTATAGCTTCTAATACTTGGAATGTTGTTGTAATATATATTTTGATATTTTGAACAAGATAGCTCGGCCTCAAACCTAATGAGAACAAGCAGTATAGAAAAAGAACGTGTCAGATTGTACAGGTGGAGGAAATTCTAGCAGATCCTCTCGGGGCCACCACGGCTCCCTCGAAGCATGGCCATGGCAGGTCAGCCTACGACTTGCGGGCTCCCACCGCTGTGGCGGCGTTATCATTTCCCCCTACTGGATTGTCACAGCGGCCCGTTGTGCAGTAAAGTGAGTCCCCAGCCGGAGCTGAAGTCGAAATGGACGTCGTCTTTTGTACCCAAGCTGTTGTGTTTGGTATCTCCTCTATTAGGGCTTCCAGTCCGAGAGACTGGTCAGTGTATGCAGGACTTGTGAAACCTTTGGGCGTTGTGAACCGTGTCATTGCTCATGAAGGCTTCGACAGAGTTACTTACACGAATGACATTGCTCTGATGAGGCTGGGCAAACCTTTGGACTTCACAGGTAAGAGACAGCAAAGCTCATCTGAGTTTCATATATGACGTATTTGCCAAAATACATTAAACACTAGTGGCAATGTGTATGCAGAATAAATGATTTGAATTTATCCATCCATTAGCAAGCTCAAGTAGCCCACAAAATATTGGTCTTCATTCCTAAGCAAGTGCTAAACTTTAATCAACCACATTGAATTACCAAAAGAGAAATCAATTAAAAGAAATCAACTGATCAATTGTTTTACCAATACACAAGCATACAATATATCCTCTCAAATAAAAGCTGCAGTTCAATTAAATAGATTAATTTGCTCAATTATGTATTTTTTGATATACTGTATCTATTTGCCTTGGCAGCCTCTGGTAATGTTGGTCCCGTGTGCCTTCCAAATGTTGGTCTAAACATCTCAATCCCACTAAATGGTTGGACAACAGGTTATGGTATTTCAGCCGATGGAGGTGAGAAACTACTCAAGTGGCTTTTTTGCTTAGTCAAGGGAAAATGCACAAAATATGGCTGTCTTAAAGGAGAAATAGGATAGTCAGGTTTCCCAAGAGTTACCATATAGCATGAATTATAAAACATCCACATGTTGACTCCGGTTACAATTCTTCTGTTTTGGCGGGTAATTCTGTTTTTTTTTTTTTTTTTTTAAAAAGCTGAGTAGAGAGCGTTTGTTACCATAATGAGTGAAGGTGGAGAGCTTGTTGCCACGAAGCTGGCAGCTACTCCGCGTCGCTTTAATTATTGACTCTATTTTCAAAAAGGCAATTAGCGATTTTGTATTTTTAAAAAAAAAAACTGTCAAAATTCTAAACACTTTCCTGGAATAATTCTAATGCTTAAATATATTCATTAAAAAAAAAAAAAAGGCAAAGGAGATCCAACTATGTCGATGCAATTAGAAAGTCAAGAGTTACGTGTCACCTTTTGCCGGAGTCCCGCTTTGTATCGCGTAACTCAAGTCAGTTTCCTGAAGTTGACATATTTGCACATCTATTGTGCCTCAGATTCTCCATACCTGATTGAGGCTCAGGTTTCCCTCATAGATGTTGCGAAATGCAACAGCTCCATGACTTACAAAGGACAAATATCAAAAGACATGCTGTGTACCAAAGGGGTGCAGACTGAATCTGGTGGATGCAAAGTAAGGGCTGCAGTTCCATTTGATATTTGATTCATAATCATCAGATCATGTGAATTTTTTTTTTTCTGTTTTATTTTTCAGACTGATAGTGGTGGTCCTCTGGTGTGGCAGAGGGATGGCTCATGGTGGCTTGTTGGAGATAACATGTGGCCAGAAGGTTGCACTGACCTGAACAAACCTGGTGTTTATAGCAATGTCACCTATTTTTTGGACTGGATATACCATCAGATGAAGGTAACTGTCGATCTGTTTATACACCGATTCAAAAGCACCATTGACTGACGATATCTCAAAATGATCAATCAACCTATTTTTGATGAGGACAAATTTCCATGATCACCTTAACTCTTTGTATTTGCAGAAAAATCAAAATGACTGAAGACATGACCTCATCAATTTTACACTTGGATTAAATGTTCTTATTCATTGCCGACATAATGTAAGTCATTTCCATAATGCATTCTTTTGTGTTTGTGCTTTATGTGGAATTATTCTAAATAAATTAATGGTTATCGCTATTTTCCTAAACCTACAATTTAGTACATAGCGAGTGCAGCCATAATCTGAATTTGATAAAGATGTCACATTTCAACTGCTGCACATCTTGCATAACTTTACACGTGAAATGATAGTATGTTCAATTTAGGTGAGTTAGACAGGCGTCACTTATTAGAAAATGAAACACGCTTTGCCAGAGTTCATATCATCAATCTCAGGCCAGCCATTCTTCTTGTGAATGAGGATCATTATTTCATCACAATCGAGCACAGAGTTACAATTAACTTGCTATACAAAGTGGTAATAAGGTCTTTATTTACAGAAATTTTAGTACCGAAAAATACACTTTACATAATATAAATAATTTTCAAGAACTCGTAGTAGCTTTGGCTTCGCGGTCATCACGAGTCAGTTGCTTGCAATCGCCAGTTTTTCCACTAGATGGCGGAAGATACTGCATTTCGGTTTGAAAAGAAGCTAAAACCCATGTTTCGGATCTTTTTTTTTGGCAAATGTGCAGCGTGTGCCAAAATTCAGATTAAACTCACATTCAAATAATTTCAGTAATAAATTGAACATAGATACAATGAATAAAACAAGCAACTTTGGCTTCATAAGGAATCATGTTAAGAGAAAGGTGAAGCTCCCCATTTTGTGCCTTTCAGGTCAGAATGTTGAGGCACTCTTGTCAAATCTTTCTATAATGACTAATGTAACAAAATGTCAAGTGCTGAACTGAACTGAGCTGAGTTTCATGAGTGTAGATTGGAACTACAATGGCGGATCATTTTATTTAATACATTTTTTTTTTTAAAAAAGAGAATATTTTGGCACAGTTCTGACACACTGCCAGAAGAATACATAAAGCCCCTTGCTTGTGGAGTTTTGGGTCTGTGTAAGCCATGTAAGCATGGTGGACTCGGTTTCATGACAGTGTTGTCTAAGAGTGGACAAACACTAAGAGTTTTCGAAGGCACTACGAGCAATGTAAACATATTTTCAAATACTACCAAAGTGTCAGTAATTGTCCTAGCTGCTTATCCAACATGCATTTCACCATAATTTGGGAGTGGATTTAAAAAGCACTGATCACAGGCAGAAGGCATATTTAAATATACGTAGCAAAAATGATTTGGATTGGTTTGCCTAATGATGTGTAATGTACACCACTCCCAAAAGGTTATGCATAGTGGGCTTAAAATTTCAGCATGAACTTTAACGGCATTATGACCATTCTACCTTTTGATATGTGCAACTGTTAAATGTTTCAGTGCCTTTTGCACCGCTTGCTTTTTCAATATCCGGTTGTGAGGGCAGGCATCTTTTGATGATTCAAAGATCGGTTCAACCATCCACATAGACGCAGCACTTCTGATGAACAATCAAAAATTAAATTACAAACCACAAGTTCATCTTACACCAGTGACAGTGTCTTTTGAGATTTTATCAGAAGGATTGTCCTTTTCGGAGAAGGTGGATGCTTCCACATCAACCTTGTGCAGCATCACTTCTTTTCCCACCACTTCAGCGGTGGCGCTTTGCTCGCTTGCACCCCGCCCGTTTGCGCCTGTTGCCCTCGCTCTCAGTCACTTGATACGGTGTCGCACCAGAGAAGACTGGTCGGTTATCTCCCCGGAGTAGCCCCGCCGTCGACAAGGCAGGACCAGCAGAAGCAGCAGGATGATGAGGATGACGGCGCACACGGCCATGAGCGCGTAGGAGATCACCCAAAGGAGAGGCTCCTTCAGCGCTCGGCCGGAGCAGTCTGACGCCACGTCTGCTGCCGAGAAGGGCCCGTCGATTTCGGACAGAGCCACACCGCCGCTCACTGTGGAGAAACGTCACATTAGAAGGAAACCCGCACGATTCAAATGTAGCAACTGGGAAAAGCTGAAAGTCACAATAACAGTATACAGGCAGTCCCTATTTAAAAATAAAACTTCAAAACAATTACGTTTCGTGTAAAAGTAAATGAGCTTTTCTGGGTTAACGAGATAAAAGGTCAGCACGAATGATTGGCCGCTAGCTCTTAAGCCAAAACTTTTGTCTCTAATTTGTTGGCAATTAGAGGTACAAGATGAGACAGTATATAAATATACAATAATTATGCTTTACAAAAGTTGTTATTCCATCTCTGAAACATTAGATCCTATATAATGATGGGAAATTGCCGTGATTTATGGAGACCACTAAACAGCTCAAAGCAAAGAACACTTAGCCTCTCTTTGAGAGAACTGTTTGCTATCTGCCCAACGACACACGGCGTGTTTCGGGAGGGCAGAATAGAAAAGAAACAAGAACATCCGACTACAGGAAAGCAATTCAAGCAGAAACACCACAAACAACACAGGAGCCAAACTACTTCTCATACCTCAACAAAAATGATTCTGAATTTTTAAATCTGGCAATGCATCGCTGATGGTGTAATAGGTTGTGCCTTAAAGTAAAGTAACTATAGTATTGCGCAGGGGTCACCAATGTGGTGCCCATGGACACCAGGTCGCCCATTAGGACCTCATGAGTAGCCCGTGAGCTTGTCCTAAAAATAGCTTTCCAGTGATGGGACATTGTAATTCTCTAGAAATGCAATCATTCAACTGCAGGAACTATTCCTTCTACATTTGCTCACCGGCACAGTTGCTGAGGGCAAAGCCCAGTCTACGGTTGGCCCGATCGAACACCACGTAGAAACCCTCCATAACCGTCGCTCCAATGACAAGGCCGTTAGCAGATGACGACACGCCGAAGCGGTAGCAGTCTAGCGTGCCATCCACATCTGTGATTGGCTGGATGTACAGCTTTCAAAAAAAAAAAAAAAAAAAAAAAATGTCATGATGATGATAGACTGGTTAGGAATCTTTTGAGGAAGCTCCGTGCTTGCCTCTCTGTACCTGAGGAAGGATGGTGATACGGAAGGACTCGCTGGTGTTGGTGTCCCTTAGGTAGATGGATAGTTTGGGGAAAAATCTCCAGGGGGTATCGCCCCTCATCCAGCATGCTAACTTGGTCCCATCCCAGAAGCCTGATGAAAACTCCTGGATCTGAATGAATGAAAGAAAAAAAAAAAAAAGTCCCACTAGCAACACACCAAGAGCTCTAAATACTCTATTTATTGGCATTGATGCAGTCCATCATGTTTTGGGCATTTTCAAATAAGAAATAAAGATAAAATGTAGGATAACCCCCCCCGTAGTACATTCTGAATTGTGCTATAGAAACTGCATCCTTGAGTGACAGTGCCATCCGCCCCTTCATCTCTTTTGCACTGACAAAATGTTTCATCATTCCCCGTCGAAAGACGTTGGCGTACCAGAGAGCTGCGAGTGATGGCGTCTACCACTGCGTTGTAAACGTTGACGGGAAGTCGCAGTAGCGTCGTGCCGCTGTCAACTATCGCTTTATCCATGTTATACTGAAAAGGAAAGGTGAGACAGACGAGTAGAGCTTGTCACTTCAGCATACTTTCAATTTTCTTTTGGTGAGGCTTTTGTCGTTGATTTGAACATGTGCTTAAGGTTGATTTCATCTTGGAATGTCAATTGTTTGTTAGTTTGACTTATTGTGCATGCAGTTGTTGACTATTTCACTGAATCCAACAATCACCTCTCTGCAGTCAAGGTCCAGGTTCTGCTCACCGACCTCCAGCTTTAGAACCTCTACTTGGTAGTACCATTCCTCAACTATAGGGGTGTACCACATTTGCCCCCGATACAGAGTTGGTTCAGCCCCACCCAAGATCTGAAGCATACACACACACAAAAAAAAAAACCCACACACACCATATGATCAGACATTTGGCAATGGATCGTTGCCACAATAACACTTCCATTTCCTCCACATGAAGTCACTTTTTTTTTTTTCTGAAACAATCCATCCTTGTGATGTATTATTATTTCCAACTCAAATTCCTCTGTGCGCTAAACCCTGCTGACTACTCACAAGACTACCACCCGGAGGGTCGACGACGCTGCTAGCAGAAATTCCAGTCCCGCACATCTGTAAGGAAAAGATATCCGGGATAGCGAGCTGTTTGACCACAGAGTCGAAGAATGGTTCCACAGATGAATCTGGCTGATTGAAACAAAACAAAAAAGCAAACAAAATCACTTATTTGTGCTAGTCAAGGCACATTTCCCTTTTGCGAGGTGATTCCATTTTCCTGACGGAACCAGGACATTTCCCAAACATTGAAATTACATAAACAACAACGGTTGCTTTATTTGACATTTATTTCCCATTCGATATGGCCACAAGGCAGTAATACAGGAATGAAATGAAGCTGTAACGACTCCTCCATCACGTAGCACCATTGATTACAGCAAAGGTAATCCCTTCAAATTCCCTACATTTCATTTTCACACACGCTTTACTTTTATAGATTCTTTAGGCATATCATTATTACATTTAAATAATGCCAATATTATTATATGTCGGTATCATTTCACCACGCAAGTCGTTTTAACCAGCACTGACGGAAAAGCTATTCCTCCCCCACTAACATAGAATTTACAGAAATCGGACAGCTTGCAATGGCCCAAAAGCATACTCGTGTTTTTTCTTCTGTCTCCAGAGTACTGCATTTAAAAACGGTGGTAGGCGACCACAGCCGATATTTATTATCAATGATTTTTCTATACAGTACAGTCAGCATCTGCTATGGTCAGTGTTCAAGACATAAAAGAAAAGACATATTAAGTGAATGGAAAAATAAACCAGACAAAAATCAGTCGATGTTATGTGAAATAACCCCTTAAAGTGTTTGATGCATAGCTTTGTCATTGACTGTGTATAATGATGAAACAATGTGTCCAGTTTAAATTAATGGAACATCACATTGTTTTTTGTTTGATCATTTCGAAGCAGCACATCTGATTGAACTTACCCGAGACAGCATGGGATAGGCTAGTCCGAGGATGCCCTGCCAGTTAATCCCAGGTAGGAAGAAGCCTTCAGATGACAAGATGGTAGCGATGTTGACACTGATGGTACCATTCGGTCCATTGGGGATGGAGATACGGTCAACACCGAGCTCCCCCATCCAGTTTCCCTGGGTGTACCTGACAGCTACACTTTGGCCATCTGACCTGAAGGAACTGGAGCTACACACACACAGTAGCCAAATTCAAACAGACCTTGAAATGTAACATTATCTGTAACTTTTTACAACATGTCACAGTATAACTAAATATTTGCATCTGTAGGGCAAATTGGTGACATCACAGGAAAATCATGGCTAAAATTTGTGACTTATTAAGTCATCACAAGCGTCAAATCACTACATTCATTCCATCGAACAACATTTCCAAACATGTTACTCACAGTGCAGTGTTGAAGTAGCTCGTAATAAATGGGTGCGGCGCCGCGGCCACTGCAAAGTTACTGCTGCCGGTATCCACCAGGATGTTCAGCTGAAAGACACCAAGTAGGAGCTGCTGCGTTAGCAAACATTGCCTTTGAGCTACAACCCTGCCCCACCTCGATTTGCACACATTCTAGTGTCAGGCAAACTATTATTTAAGATAAACCACCTTGCTTGTAAGGGTTACTCGACAATGTTATCCTCAAGTGGACCATAACAGACTGCAGGCTCTGGCATGACGTGTCCAGCTCTCCTGCTACGTGTTATGCGCAAAGTGGCAAGCGGCTAACTAACTGCAGTTGAGATAATGCTGTCTTCCAGGCATCAAATTAATGAGCGGGAAATAATTTGCTTGTGACGTCTTTAACCTTCACCACTCAATGGAAGGCCACATTAACACCCTTGTGCAAGTGTCCCTTTACCCTGATGGGGTCATTAACCTAATATGGTAACTCACAGCCACGGAGCCACTCAAGATTTGACCCACAAGCCGCTTTTTGCAGAAAGTCTTGGCTGATTTCAGGCCAGAAAAAAAAAAAAAAAAACAAGTTTAAAAACCAATCTGTTGCCAACCTTCATTTATGGCTGTGACAGTATTAGAGTGCTATGCTACAACATCAACACAGTTCAATTCAACCTTAGCTGACTACATTTCCGGTTCCAGGGGGATTTTTACCTAATTTATAAACAATCTCAACGACTTCCTCGAATTGTCTTGTTCATCCCTTCAGATAAGAATAACACTGTTATTCATAGCATGTATAAAAACAAAGTACAATCAAGAGTTATTTCAATCAGCAAGGCCATGAAAAAATTTTTCTTGCTATCTTTTAAGCAATCGTTCCTGAATGCAAAGAATTCTTCCTTGGTTCACCCTCTGTCCAGTTTTCACACAATGTCTTGGCACCTTAACTTCCTTGACGTAGGTTGTTATCGTCAATGTGTTGCTTATCGCTTCCCCCCCCCCTCACTGCAGTGGAACAAGTCCACGTGCGGTAACTTGCGCCATGTAAAATACCAACTGTGATTTTTGGATGGCATCCCTGCCAAACAAGTCGTACTGAAACAAACACGTGAAATGGTGCGTTGGGCATTTCCTCATGGTGATCCGCCTGTGTCGCACTTTCCTCTCTCCGCTTGGCTACTGTGCCTCGGGCAAACACTCCCAGTGTGATGCTGAAGCGGCCTGCAGTCACACGTAGTTGATCTCTCACTGTCTAATTGGTGGCGTCTGTGGCGACAATGTGCATCTGACACCTGTTTGTAGCAATTAGCGAATGAGGAGCTCTCCAGCCGCCACCGCCGCCGCCGCCGCCTCAACCCGTGTCGCCGCCACATGCTAACAGATGCGACAATTAGCGGCTCATTTAGACAGCGCCTCATTTAACACTGGCGCTGTTAATGTAATCACATCATCATCTTCACATGAAGGTTTAACACAATATTGTGAAATCACATGGATGTTTTATAGCTATATTTATAAATGTGATCGCAACGTGTAGTGGTTAATTTTTTTATCCTCTTATATCTCCAGAGGAGATGTTTCAAGTGGGATTCAATTCGAGTCAAATACAAAGTCAATACTGTTACTCAAAACAACTTTGCAGATTTGATTTCCCAGCTCCAAGCACTCTCCTTCCACCCATACAGAGTGCATTTAGGACTTTGGATGAAATGAAGGTCAGATACCAAAGGCGACCAGGCCATCATACTAAGGTACCATTGCAAATAAAAAAAAAAAAATCAGTCTCCAATCAAGGATTACTTATGAAAGTGTGCCAAGTTGGATTTGACAAAAAAATCTGAATTGAGAAAGCACAGATTGCAAGTATTTCTTCATTAGTGTCAGCACACTTTCTTCTCCAATACTGGCCATTCCGCTTTTGAAATGCAAACCAACAATGCTGGGCCAAACCATACCACGATGAAGCGAAAGCTGTTTCTACAAAACATCGTGTCATCCAACAGAAATATGCCTGCTGTGGATGTTTTTATTCCTACAGTTGTGTTAAAACTACACATAAGCAAGTCTAGCTCTGAAGTTGACAAAGCAGGGTAGCGACACTGGAGGCTCAAGTGCTAAGTGTCTTCACAAGCTCTCATCTGTGTAACTTGACACGGTTGAGAAGACTGTGTGAAATTACTAATGAGATCTTTCGCCAGAACGAGAAAACAGAGTTAAACCTACAACACCCTGAAGCATTATGTATTTTTAATCGCCCAATCCGCCCGGGACCATTTAAACACCCTTAAACTTTAATATGACCTTGTTAGGCACTTTACATATCAAGTAAGCTAAACAAAGTGGTTGAAAACGAGCATATTTCTGTCTAATCGCGATGAAAACCAGAATGCAGAACCGAGACTGGAGAGTGGCTGCTCAGTGCAAGTACGGGGGCAGCTCAGCGCTCATGGGTGCCTCGTAATCCCGGTCAGCTGCCTGCTAAGAAACAGTGGTTCTCACAGGCCAACATCATGTGAGCGCATGTGAGCGGGGCTAAGTCTACCTACACACCTCCGGGCTGTAAAGTGCAGCTTTTGCAAGCACTCCGCAGAACACCATACTGGTTATACTGATTTATGAAAGAAGTGTTAAATTAGCAAACGATATCTGACGCATGTCGGCAAGAGCGCAGGAGAGCACATTCGCATTGCGTCAAGCGGCACAACATGAAGCCGCAATGTATGTGAAACGTATCCTTGTGTATAAATCATCTAAAATCGATGGTTTTGACATCATATTTTGCTCTTCATTTACCGTATTTTCCAGACTATAAGGCGCACCTAAAAACCTAAAAGTTTCTCAAAAGCCAACAGTGCGCCTTATAGTCCGGTGCGCCTTATATATGGACCAAATCCCTAAATTTAAAGTGGCCCGAAGCATTGTGTCATGAAATCAATCATAAGTGGCCCCCTGAAGACTATGAATCATGAATCAAAAAGACGATGGATCATTATTTTGTGATTATAAAGTAATTTGTTGCGTCTGAAGTTGAAATAAAAAAAGATAAAATGGAGAATGATTTGATTTGGATTAAAAATCTGACATGATTCATTAATGGTGTGCCTTATAGTTCGGTGTGCCTTATATAAGGACAAAGTTTTAAAATGGGCCATTCATTGAAGGTGCGCCTTATAGTCCGGAAAATACGGTATATGTAAATAAACGATTTATTTGATGCAGTGGAGAGTCCTAATATGAGTGGCTTTAAAATTCAGAAGCCAGATTTTTCATAAAAAGTAGGAGGGCGAGAGAACATAGCTGTTTTAGCTGGGCTTTACCGAAATGACCATTTCATGCCTGAACCGATAATGTGGCAGATCGTCAAAACAATTCTTGTTCAACAATAACACACACATGCACACCAACTACACACAACTAAAATCAACACTGTATGTGTTGTGAATGATACCGCGGCCCTGTTCTAAATTCTCTGATTTGATCTACTTGCTCATCCCATTGCTTAACAGGCACGTGGAGGCCCTCTGTTTTTAGACTCCCGTTTTCAAGCATGAAAAATGGAAAGTGTAACTCTATTGTAAACTCAATTTCAGGCCAAGTTTTTAGTATTTGGATGTAGATATGAAAAGTGGCAAACCCGCACAATGTTGCAGGTGTTGTCTGTGTTTTGGCAACTTTAGATTCAAATTCGATTTTCAGGAATAAATTAACTTGACTCTGAGTCTCCACGTATGATTAGAACTTCTTTCCTTGATTTGCCATTGTTGTTACTTCTTCTTTTCCAGAAATGACTTTCCTCAAATTACAGTTACACGATAATGGTGACGTCATCTCACCTGTTGCTTTGGAATGAATTTGACGGTTTGTTAATAGATTTTTATGTGGAAAGAAATTTTATTCATTTATAATTGGTGTGAATTTGTATTTTTCTAAATATCTTTTAGCTTTTATATTTAAAACTACTCAAGACAATTTAAGAAATGTATACAGTAGAGAAGAATCAGAAAATTCTGATTAACAACAGATTGCTTTTGTGTTTCTTCCTCATTTTCTTGGTGCAAATACTATGTGAAGCACGTAATGGAACAACAAAACAGGTTCCACAAGTTAGAGAGGAAATAGTTGTGCCCCATTATGATGCGGTATATGGTCATGCAGACAGACCTCTTCAAGATGGGTCCTTCTGATAACCCAGAAAGGGTAAAAATATTTGTTTATTTATTTGTTTGTTTGTTTGTTTTCTATTCATTTTTGTAAAATCACACGGAGCAAGATCAGTTGATGAGGGAGGTTGCCCCACCATGACGATTTCTTCTTGACCAGGAAGTGTCAGATGCACAGATGCATTGTCAAGCAGCCACAAGTTATGTCCACAATTCTCATTGTCTCGTGCACTCTCTGAAACAAAATCTGTAGGATCTCGTTGATCTCGGTGTTGGCCCATACTTAAGGGCGGAAACTTGTAGTTTGGGTTTGAGATCTTTTGTAACGAGTCCTGGAATCATCGTGAAATTCTTTGTACATTTTTTTACCAATGACTGGCAGGCAGTGAATTAATAAAGTTATTAAGGGTGTTTCCTGCCCTAGTGAGAAATGAGTAAAACATTCAGGTATCTGTACTAGTATTTATTTGAATAACAACATTTTTCTTTTACCCCTGCATTTGAAAAACAGACAGTAGCACTTTATACACCTTACTTTGTCAAATTAGACTTGTTGATTTTATGAACCTCTGAGGATGATGGCACAACAACAAAAATGTCAAAGTAATGTCATTTGTGATTGAGGTCTTGACTGATCCAGATCAAATGAGAAAAAGTGAATTTAAATAAGCATTAAGAGCTTAAACGACACTTACCCGTTGTGCGGGAGTGCCTATCAACAATTCGATGTAGTAGCCTCTGCCGGAGTCCCCTTGGAGGTTACCCACCATGTCCATAAAGTTGACTTGACCGCTAGGATCGGAAGCCAGTGAGAGACCCTTCCCATCAGCAGCGAGCGCTACAAGGCGAGTGACGGACAAACCCACGGGCGAGGACACGTTGTACTTCCCCGGGTAGATTTTCAGAGGTATGGACAAATAACTCTTGCTCACGCCGATTAGGCAAACGCTGCAAACAAATGCAAAAATAGGATTGTAAACGCAGTGTGCCATGGTACTGCTCTTTTCCCGAATTTAGAGAGAGAGGCCAGATTTGGGTGAGAGAGATTCCAAGTGCAAAGAAGTTTGGCTCCTAAGTTTGTAGTGCAGCCATTACTGAAACGCCATCATTGCCGACTTCTGTACGCCAAGTAGAAACTATTCACGTCCTCATTGTGACTTTGCAGTCAACGTAAAAAATTGCAACTGTGGGAAAGTGAAACTTCAACATGCTTCGCGTCTTTGGGAGAAATGCAGTTAACTAAAACAAACACTTCCGATGTGTACCTTCACAACAAAAGCTTAGGTAACATATCAATTACGAAAGGGATTCAAATTCATCCACAAGTTCAAGACTTTATGCAAGAGAAGTAATTACAATGATACAAGTGTGTTGGATATAAATTACAAAAACATATTTATTACACACATCATGAATCTGGGTGCGTTTGTTTTTTCAAAAGTTGTTTTTGTATATTGCCCAATTAAAATATATATATTTTATTTTGTAGACCGAGCGGCGGAACTGTGGATCTTAATTTAACTCAACCTGTTTTCTTGTGTGCCTTGAGTCAGTAAACGAAACCATGTGATTGAACTCACGCCACATCTCGGGATAGTTCCATTGATACGCTTACAGACTACACAATTTACACAAATACCCTTTAATCCATTGATACTGGTTTAAAGAGTCTTATGAATGAATTGGATTCAATTTTCGGTCTCTGCTGTTTGAAACATGAGCCGTTTCTAAATTATTTAATCAATAAGTAACAGTAAAGACATACCCCATTAAATTTTGTTTTGAAAATCATTTAATTTGATTGACACTGAGTATTTTAGTTATTGAATGTTGTTTTCATTAAAAATAGCCCATTATTATAAGAAGTTGTAATAATAGCAGTAGGAGTAATTTATTGTATAACAATAATTGCCTCAACCAAAATGCTAACAATTGATAGAATCAGGTCACTAAAATTGGCAAAAAGTGGTACTAAAAATACTCCTTAAAAATTGGAAGCTCATCGATTGGCAAAACTGCCCCACAAAGAAAAACATTTCAAAGCCTTGCAGTATGTCAACATTTAAATAGTCTTCATACAATAAGTTTCGTTTGATGGTTTCCAAGGTTATGTCTAGTAACGTGTCTCTTATCTTGAGTTCTTTTAACCCTGTTTTCTTGTCATTCATCTTTACACAAATCTTTCGACATGGTGGTTATCCACATCCTTATCTGTCAAAGAGTTTTGTTTCTGATGTAAAGGAAATGCTCAAGAAGTAAATGAGGCTCCCAGCGAGCGGTTAAGCAAGATCAATGTCACAGGCCTTTTTCTATGCTGTCTGTTCCTCACAGAGGCATCCACTGTTTCATTGTGAATTCCTCATGAAGCCACAGTTAGACTTGTCACATGTTCACCGTCATCTTTCTCACTCTCTTGAGTCAACCACCATGTTTACAATAACCTCAAAAACACAAGGAAAGACTGTGACATTATTCCCGTGTGGTGCTTGTCATGCATTGGGTCTTGTGAATGAACCAATTAAAGTATATTTCCTGCTTAATTTGTGATATTTTGTCGTGTTTCCATGGTCTGAAAGCATCATAATGGAGAGGAACAAGGATGTGTCGCTTACTTGTGCTACTGAGCATGGAACACATCATTTGGCGGTTCATCATGAATTTCCATTTTTTTAAGGGAGTGAAGGGCAGATTCAGAACATCTATCTATCTATCTATCTATCTATCTATCTATCTATCTATCTATCTATCTATCTATCTATCTATCTATCTATCTATCTATCTATCTATCTATCTATCTATCTATCTATCTATCTATCTATCTATCTATCTATCTATCTATCTATCTATCTATCTATCTATCTATCTATCTATCTATCTATCTGTCTGTCTGTCTGTCTGTCTGTCTGTCTGTCTGTCTGTCTGTCTGTCTGTCTGTCTGTCTGTCTGTCTGTCTGTCTTTCTCTCTCTTTTCTCTCTCTTTTCTCTCTCTTTTCTCTCTCTTTTCTCTCTCTTTTCTCTCTCTCTCTCTCTCTCTCTCTCTCTCGCTCGCTCGCTCGCTCTCTCCCACTATTTCTCTTTGTCTCTCTCTCTACCATATCATATTCGATTCGCAACCTAATCGTCATTGTTCAGAATCCAAACAGGGATTATGATGAAGTCAAAATAAATGAGTGCAATTAGCCCCATGAGAGTATCATGATGAATCGATTTGACAAAAGACCCTCATTCTTGCAATTCAACAATTGACCACAACAAGGCACTCTACTCCATTCTTAGGCCTCAAGTGTTGCAGGATCATCTGTGGATGAGAAAATTAGGCGGATTAGGAGAAGCAGTGGTCCTACATACGGCAGTGCAAATCTCCTTTACTGGGACATCGGTGCTTAATCCTGAGCTCTGATCATTACTGTTGATGGGAGAGGAGAAGAGTGGGCTATATTATGTACACAAGCAAAACATTCTCTTGGTTTGTACTCCCGCAACATTGAAATAATGGATTATATACTATTGGACATCATAGTTCCTGTGGATTCAAGCAATATTATCTTACTAATGTTTGTTCTTTAAGCGAATGTCTCACCATATTGTTAGTATTTTTTAGGCAGGTTGACTGTGATTGGCTGGCAACCAGTACAATGTTCCGTATTTTCCGGACTATAAGGCTCACCGAACTATAAGGCGCACCTTCAACGAATGGCCCATTTTAAAACTTTGTCCTTATACAAGGCGCACCGGACTATAAGGCGCACCATTAATGCATCATGTCAGATTTTTAATCCAAATCAAATCATTCTCCATTTTATCTTTTTCAGTTAAAATTCAGGAATTTGGTCCACATATAAGGTGCACCGGACTATGGCGCACTGTCGGCTTTTGAGAAAATTTTGGGTTTTTAGGTGCGCCTTATAGTCCGGAAAGTACGGTACTCCATCTCTTGCACAAAATCAGACGAGATAGGCTCCACACAGAAAGGTGGTCCAGAAATCCGATCACAGCTGTTACACTGATCTCAGATTTGCTGAATATGCATTTTAACACCATACTGAATTATCACCCATGTGGTCTACATGTGAAATGTTAAAAAGACGCATTTTTTTGGGGGGGGGTCATGTTTATTCCAAGTCCCTCACGTTCTATTGACGTACTGCATGTTCGTCACAACGAGCTATCTCTTCCACATCCCGAGCTTGCTAATAAGGCGTTGGTGCTCATCACTGCCGGAAAGTAGTTCAAATGAGGGGAACCTGGGAAGAATATAAGTAGGACTGGCCAAACATCACGTGCACCTGCTCAATTACTAGCAACACATGCTATTACTCTCATTATAGTCTTCATTTCACAGATGAGTTTAAAAACAATGCCTCTCTGTTGTTAGTTTGCCCGAGTAAGCAAGCACGAGTCTTGAACACTTCCGAGGGTGGTGTTGCCTTTTCTGTTGTGTATCTGTATCTGTTTGTTCATTCATAGGATAAGCATTAGTGACATGAAGATGAGTCATTTAGGCTAGCGCCATAACACGGCGCCATGGGAGTCAGGATCGCTGCCACCCTGCTGCTTGTTGCCTCAAGGCATCACTCGTGCCCTCACCAGCCTGCCTTGTTACTGCAATGCTACACACACTTAGACACGCACACATACGTAATGCCATCTGTGTTTGTTCAGATACCCACCTGATGCGTTGGATGCCTCAGAGCAGATGTTGCTGCTGTAGTGGACTGTGAAGTTGTGACTGTCCTCAATAGAGTTCATTGCTCTAGGAGCAATGTCTGCATTTATGTAATTAACGTATTACCCGGACTATAAGGCGCACCTAAAAACCTAAAATTTTCTCAAAAGCCGACAGTGCACCTTATAGTACGGTGCGCATTATATATGAACCAAATTCCTAAATTTAAACTGGCCCGAAGCATTGTGTCATGAAATCAATCATAAGTGGCCTGCTGAAGACTATGAATCATGAATCAAAAAGACTATAGATCATTATTTTGTGATTATAAAGCAATTTGTTGGGTCTGAAGTTGAAATAAAAAAGACATGATGGATTAATGGTGCGCCTTATAGTCCGGTGCGCCTTCTATAAAGACAACGTTTTAAAATGGGCCATTCGTTGAAGGTGCGCCATATAATAAGGTGCGCCTTATAGTCCGGGAAAATTCGGTATCGAGAAAAGCTTGCATGTCATTGTTTGTGGCCAGTGAAAGACTTACAAATTCCATTGTTGGTGTTTTAATAGTACAGTAATTTGCACTACAAATATAGAGGGAGACACTGAAAGGAGGCCAGGATTGGGGTTATGTGCTCCCTCCTACGATCTCCAAGTAGCAGAATTTTGGCCCAATTGGTGACGTTTGGGGGAGGCTGATAACAAAATGGCAACGGCATTGGTTAGGCGAGGTCGAATACAATTGTTACAAGTTTCATCATCTGCTTGTGGAGTTCTACTTGTAGTTCCTTATAAACGTACTTGACTTTGCCAAGCTGCGTCTGCAGAATTATCAAAACTTTTTCTAGACTGCACAGGACACAAAAATAGGGCCCAATGTGTAAAAACAAAGGTCTCTCACACAAGATTAAAAATGAAAGAGCATTGCAGTTCATCCACACCAAACTTTGGAAAGCAAATTTCTTTTCATCAAAGCGCTGTCTCTTCAGTTTACATTACATCTTTTTTTTCGCTTAGTTTTAACTTGATCGATTTGTTTTTTCCCTCACATTAACTCCAAAATGTGATCTGCTGTGATAGTGTATTTTATACACTCGTCTGTTTATGAGTCCTCTCTGTGAAAAGTCCTTTATAAATACAATTTACTTTCATACCTACTCATACTCCCATTGTGACTTTCAGGTGCAACACTTGGAGTTTTTTTCCCCTCATTAGAATAGGGACTGCATTTGCGAGAGCCAATTAGAGAGGCTGAACTTGGCTCCTCAAGGACTCATGTCAATAGAAACCAGGTTCGTATCTTACTAGTAGTTTGATAAACACAATCCATTAGGGGAAATAATGGCAAAACCTAACCTTGTATTGCGAAACTACCCTTGCAGTGGTACATATAGACTCTAGTCTCCTTTGTGCTTGAGTGTGTCCCTCTTTTCCTACACCTATCTATCACTTTCATAGCATGCAATCTCCATCCTTCTGCCTCCCACGTCCACCCACTGGTGCTTTTTCTGAGTTGGTCTGGGCGCATATGAATTGTTCAACTCTATTGCAGATTGTGTTTTTAACAAAAGGCTCAAGTGTGTGAGTCTTCGCCCTTCCTCCTGCCATGACTGGGGTAGAGGGGGTTTATCCCTTGGCAAGATGTTCTATGGTGGGGGAGATAAGGGCTTTGAGGGTGCTGGTAGTGTTGTTGAAGGAAAAGCTGAACAGAAGCTTAAAGGAAGAGGTTCAAGACAAGGCAATGGGGTGGGGGTTCTTCATACATTTTTATGACCACATAGATAAGGTCAGCATTGTGCTATCGTTACTAGGCAACGCTTCAACCCCGAGTCAGATTGAGTTGCGAAGCTGCAAAGTCAGATATCTTAACGACAACCCTGATTCGATTCTTCAGCTGAAGTCTTTGTCAGATCACAGGTTGAAAGTTCAGAAGTATGAGGCTGAGAAAATGGATGAAAAATCATGTTTTGGATGTCTTCTATTTTAAATGATGCAGTTCATGTAGGAACAATGTTCACAGCGGGTATGGATTTTTCTAGTTTTTAAGCAGTAGAGGATGGAGACCAGATTCTATATGCACACAGAGTACAAATCATCAAAACCATTCCACTTGTCATCCTTCCTAAATTCTCTCCCCCTTTCTCTTATCCATCAGATCTTATTTCCTCCACTCCACAAAACAGCCTTTCATTCTTATTTTTTTTCTCAGTATAAGATTTTGCTCTAAAATTTCCATCACACAATATTTTATTTTGGGTTGTTTAAACAAAAAGTTTCCCCCCTTGCTACAAACAAAATATTGATGAGCTAGTTGTGTTGTTTACATGGCTAAGTGTCATGTAGTTTGCGTGGACCTTTTTCCCACTCTTGAATCATTTCCCCTTGGATCGATGGATTGATCGTGTTGACTGTATATCATTTTGTGCATTTTTATCCAAGCTGGGTGCAAAATGAAATTGTTCATGAAAGTTATTTCCTCTCACCTCAACATGAACCATACCTTTATGTTTTATAATTTTGCTCTTGCCACAGTTGCTACATTCTGATGAAGCCGTTTAAAGAAGACGCCTGGTTCGTGAAGTTGATTGATCCCCGGTGCGGGACAGGTCAAAGTCAAACTTAGTCACTTCTGTGCAGGCAACGTGTAACCTTATACACAACTTCTGTCAGAAGCCACGAGTGGGCTTCATCTCTTATCAATGTCATTGTCTGAACAAACAAAGGGTATCATTATGCCACAACTGAGATTGTTTCTATTCTGAGCTAATGGCTCGCATAGTGTACGGGCAACCTGATCCTGTGATCTGAGGCCTCACGTTTTGCTGATGATAGGCCAGTCTGTGTGTTGTTGTAAGCGACACCAGGCTTCGCAGAAGTTGTCAAAACAAAAGGCTCCATCCTGAGGGATTACCCAGCCGGTCTGCACACACGCCAGGGATGCGGTGTGCCAGAGGGACTACAAAAGTTGTGGGTCCTATGAATGGGTATGCTCCTTTTTCAATTGAATCTGTGTGACTCTGCAGAAATGTTTTTTTTTTTCTTTAATACTTTGCATCGTCCAATAGTGGTTAATGGGATCACATGCAAATTTGACCACAGCAATAGTGGAAGGTAATACATTTTAATAAATGCAAATTACATACTGTATTTGCTCAAATGTAGCTGGGACTAGACAATACTGACCTACAATCGGAGGATGCAGGCGGCCTTCAAGGAGGCAACTTTTCATCATCTGCGTGTGGGATTCTACTTCCAGTTCCAAAGGCATTTTACAAATACTTTGATGTCCAGCACCGCCATGTAGACTGCGCGCCTGTTCTGTCCTGAATTTAATGGAAATGAGGCAAGCCACTTCCATTGGCTGTAGGAATCAAGCCGGCTGTATTTAGTCCCACAACTGCCCCTGTCAACAAAAATATCAAAAGAAAAAAAATCCACCCATGTGCACAGTTAGACTGCACTTTGCGCAAGACTTAATTGCACTCGGCACAAAAATAGGGCCTCTAGACGATAATGACTTCTCCAAAGGCTAATCAGAGTCAGGAGTCAGTCAACCTGGAGTCCAATTAAAGAGCCTACAAAGTGATTTTGGTGATTTGTTTCTCAATCTATTGAATATGTTTAAAGTGCTGAAAACATGTGCAAAGACTTCGAAGAATAAAGCACATTAAAATTCTCATGCTTATTAAGTACTCACTTAGTTTTAAATTGAATTGTATTACTGATTGTAATTTTGCACGTGATCATATTGATAGATATTTGTTGACATCACCCATCATCCTGTTGCAATATCTATAATGAGTTTAGTAGTGAAATGAAGAGCACACCAGAACTCAGATGCCAGTGTGAGCTTTACTGAACAAGGAATCGTGGCCTTGTTTGTGTGTCGTGTTTATGAATTGTCTCATACATGCATACGCGCACACACGGCCACACAGAAAGACCAAGAAGCCCTAGGGTCTCATTGTCACATTCACTTATCATGGTTTGGCATCATGCTGGGGGGTTAAAATGAACCCCCCACACACACCACCACCACCCACACAGCAAACTCAAGCCCACCCTAAAATCTATTCTGCCCATGTTTAAAATATGGCTGGCTCGAAATTGAATTATTTTTTTATTCATGTGTGTATCATGAGATTGTTTTCATATATTGCAGTATTCGTCATCTACGCATTTATTATTGTTATTATCTGGGATCTGATGTCAAGCAATTACAATCGTAATAACTAAACACAACAATGAAAGAAGGCACAAACATTCACAGTTAGTAATAAATTGTAAACAAATAGATGAAAAGATATTTCGCTTTGATTTAGTTTTTTTTTTTTTTTTTTCAGAAAAGTACCCCCCCTCCCCAAATGAGAAGAACATTAAATGAATCAAGATACAGACTTGACCTTCTTATTGGTGAAAAAAAAAAGTTTACGACCCCCAAACATTTGAATGGCAGTGCCTACTGTATTTAGAGTATAAGACTGTATTCATGGAAAACATGAAACTGTGACCTCAAACCTTTGAAAAGTAGTGTATGTAATGTAAAAACAATGAAGTATTTACTCTAAACTTGGAGAGTGTGCCGCACTGATGAATCGCTTGTACCTGTGATTCATTACCTCCCACCCCCGACCCCTCGCCCCCAGAATTTTATTATTGTTGACGCATCAATATTTTAGGTCTGATGAGAATATTTTGGGTATCTCAATGAATCCTAAAAAAAACAGGATTGGTCTTGGAATATGTTTCAAAACTAGGGCATTCGCGTTCAGCATTTGGCCTGCATGCCAGAAAGTTCAAGGCTCTTGTCTTAGGTGTGAAAATGTAACGTATTGTCTTTCATATAACAAGTCTATTGTGTTCAGCTGTCCTCCTGGGGTAAGTGATGAACTCACCACCTGTTTTCCATAGGGGCCGGAAGAGCTTGTGTGAGGAGCAATGGATATTCAATTCATTGTTATTTTGCTAAGAGGCTAAAAATGTTTGCAATGTCAATTAGGGCCTCCCGATATGTTTCAACTTGCAGAGCAGTCAAACACACCTGCTGTCATGTGGTCACTGCAAAGTCATTGGTCAGTATTGATGTTACTCCATGTATGTTTGTTGTCAAACACAAATTGTAAAAGTGTGCTTATACTGGGCAACGTATGGAGTGTGTGGACAGTGGCATGAGTGTGTGTGTGTGTGTGTGTGTGTACACAGTACACACACGCACTCATCTTCAAACGGAACTTTTTGCAATTTGTACTTAAGTGCAACGAGACTGCATTACAGACCGCAAAGAACATGTAGTGCATCCTTAAAGGTCACACAAAAGCCATTACATGATTTAGGCCTTATTATAATGAAAAAATAGTCATAAAAACAAACAATAACAATAATAATGAATCAGATTATTTGTACAGAAAATGGTTTCTTTTGAACATTCATCATTTTCATATACTGTAGATGTGAAACTAAGTTAACCATTGTTCTATTAGAACTTAATAAAACACTCTCTTAACTTTAATGATAAATGACCAAGTTGTCTCATCCCAGTCACACTAGTGTACTAAAAGTTAACAACTGTAAAATCTAAAATCAATGTTGTAGTCTACCTTTGATAGCAGTAAGATACTAGGTGGCTGGCTCGTGAGCATTTTGCAAGAACAGCTAACATTAGCGTTTATTCTTTTTAAATTGTACGTGTTTTGCAGCTTTTGGATTTTGACGCACCACTGAATTGATTTCTTCTTCACAACTTGTCCTACACTTCAGCATCTGTCACGAGTCTGTTTACTGAGCTGGATTATAGCAATGCCTTTTGTCCCCCAAAATGTCAGATGCCCCCTTGTAATTCCAAACACCCCAGCTCTTTAAGTCTTGAATCCACAGTTGGTGTTGTTTTCTTCACTCTCTGTATTTATTTGCCTTGGGAGACTTTTAATGTCACCTTCTATGGCTATAATAATAATAATAATAATAATAATAATAATAATAAATAAAATAACTGGCTTTAAATGACCAAAACCTCACGCTAAAATACCAGCACTGTGTTTCTAATCCATTGTCAATGATAGGTGGGATCTCTGACCTACTGCCCTGATTTGCCAAGGCTTTCTTCTTTCTCAGACTGTTTGGAAATAATTGGTATTTTTAAGGGATGCAAGACAATATTTTGTGGACCACCATGAGACATTGGACAGAACCTCTGTAATATATTAGAAAAACTCTGGACAGCAAACAGAAATATGAGCTCTTTAAAGCGATGCACATGTTTCTTTGTGTACAGGCAGGGCAAAACAGACAATGGGCAGACAATGCTGTGAATTTGTTTGCTATACATCCTTTGTTTGTTTTTCTTTCAGAGCATCATTGGCTGAGCCTTAAAGTGAGTTCAGACAATGAATATCCTGCAGTAAATAAACATGACTCTCTTGTATATTCTGTCATGTGGAATAGAGAATGAGATGCAGACTACTACCCTGCTGGTAATATCACATCGAGTGTAACCCAGCTCTGTGGACAGGCCCCGCGGGCTTCTTCGGCTACTACAGCTACACCCTTGACTTCAAGGCAGGCATTAAAATGGAGGGATGGTGGCGTTGCCGGTGCTGGCTGGATTATGGGGTTTGAGGGAGGCAGCGCGGAGCATGCAATTGTGCATCATGCGTGTGTGTGCCTGACGGGTGGGGGATGCTCCGGTTTAACCCTGCATTTCATGCAACCGTTACTGCATGTATGTATGCTTTCATTTTACTGAATTATTTCAGAGCTTCATTACATTTCAAGATATCATTTGGTAGAATATTTTATTCTTTCCCCCATGTGTATTAAAGTACATGTCATTGAATATTTGACATTGGATGACCTTGGACATTTTTGGCTAGGATCAGGTTGCAGCCAGGAAAAGCCTGCTTTTCCTCATATGACAAAGAATATCAAATTCTCATGCACCTTGTAGGCCTGGATTTGAACCACTTGTGATAAAATAATAATATTTGAACACCATTTACTGATGTTTACTAATGTAAACAGAATCACCTTTATGGTCAAGATTGGGTGCAAGCGAGACATTTGGAGATCAACAGGGGATCACGTGACAGAGGAGGTAACCTGTGAAATCATCATCATCAATTTTATCTTTTTCAAATTTTTTCTTTTGCATCAATTTATTCTTGACTCTAAAAACTTATGTTCTGAGGTTGAGCGCAGCGTCGGATGCAGCCGTGTTTTTAATGCAAATAAGTGTCGTCTCCAGTGGCGTGTTGCCCTCAGGACGCGACTGGTATCCGCCTCCTGCTCCTTTAAGGCAATGAGGAATTAAAGCGTCTGCAGGGGCAGAGCGGGGAGGAGAGAAGAGGGGGAGAGTTTTTTTTTTTTTTTTTTTTTTTATTCAATGTAATGCTCCCCGAGTCCGTGCGGTGCGACTACAGAGAGCGTCACGGGGAAGATGTGCTTGCTCGCCTCTGCCTCTTGCTGGACGCACAGAGGCGATGAAGATGATTTGACTTTGGACACTAAACAACCTTAACCTTTCTTCCTTCTGATTGCGTCTTCGCTTGTTTCTTTCATTTCCTTTAATTTTATCTTTCCAAACATCTCCCCCCCCCAAAAAAAACCATAACCTGTTCTAGTTAATTGAGGTAATTAGAGCGTCGGACTTTTTCCTTTCTTTTTTTTTTTTGGATGACATTGAGTTAGGCAGTTAAAGCCTACTGTTGTTAAATGATTTTTTTTTTTGTACACGCCTCTGACTCAGCATCACACACGCATACACATACTCTCGCACACACGCACGTGCACGCGCGCACACACACACCTGGGCTTCACCCCCTCAGCATCCTTTTGAGAAGCAGCAAGGCGCAGAGCAGAGGAGAGTGTGCACAGCTCTCTCCGAGACAATCACAGGGCTCATTGATGCTCCAAAAGTGGGGCAAAAAAAAAAAAAAGTAGCCAGGAGAAATTAAAAAGTACAAGACTCGGGGCGACTCGCTTGAAGACAAATGTTTAACATCACCCTAAACGCTCTGAAGAGAACCCCAGGAAGGCACCGGTGTGAGGAAGAAGAGAAAGCATAGCTGTGGGGGGGGATTGAACGGAGCAGGGCATGTGGATATTGGCTTTTACCTTGTTCCAGAGCATCTTGAATGGTAAGTTTCAATCTGATTTTTTTTTGAACATTTGCATTTATTATTGATTGATGCGTATCACACATAGTGAGGTAGAAAGAATGTGGGCATGAAATCGATTTTTCATGGCTGTCAAAAGGCTGACACCCTCGATAAAGGAAGGTGAAGAAGGCGCAAGATGCGTATATAGAAGCCTTCAAAGCTGGCCACCAAAATGCACCTCTGGCCTTGATCAGATAAATTGGACCTATTCGGGATCATATTTAATGGTTGCATTTGGAAAAAAATGGAGTTTTCAATTTTATTATCGTCTTTTCAATGAGAATATTGTCATGTATTTTCATTTCTTTCTTAAAATTGAACTGTTGATGCTACATATTCTCTCAGCGACACAGTGGCCCTTAGTAATAGGTGACGTACTTGATATAATGAACATTTGATTTGCCACTGTCCTTACTTCAGAAAATTGACTCCGATTTGCATTAAAAAAGGCTAGAAAATGTATACATATAAAACAAATCACAACAAATTGATAGAGGCATTTATAGCACATTTAAATAAATTACTGTTTTCTCCTTAATCCATCAGTGAGGTTTGCCAGTGTTTGTATTTTTCCATTTGAGGAACGAAAACCAGCACAGCCTTTTATTAGTATTCCCAAACTAACGTAGCACAGAGGTCACATTTGAATTTTGGGGCCAGTTCAAAACACACACTATACATGCGTTTTCCATTCAAATGGTCAAAACCCTCCCTCTCCATTTAAGTGCATTCAGATTTGCTTATTGTTTCCTTAGACCTACCTGTATCATTTGCTTGAGGACTCCAGAGCACACATGCACGTTGTTGGATGCCGTGCACGCTTATTTGTGTCATGAATTTTCATTTCGATAATCAATAGAAGAAAATTGATAGTTTATTGCATTCTGTTATTGGCCAGCATCCCTTCTACAAGGAGGAGATTATGGCTGCCTGGGTGTGTACGTAAGGCAGGGTCGATGAAGGGGAAGAGAATATAAAATGTCTGTGCGAAAACACACCGGGCTTAGATTTTCACGCAACTGTACACAATCAAAATGGAGGGTCAAGAAAAGCTGAATGCACAAAAGCAGAAATGCGAGGAACATGGCGTTTTACAGGTACGAATACATTTGAGCCGCATTGAGGAGCCGTGATGTGATTCGGTGTGCCCCTAAAATGGATTTTCCCTTCTGCCTGGGACGATCAAATAAGGCTTCGGAATGGATTTAGGTCTCGGCGTCGCCTCTTTTTTTTCAGCTGGTGCCATATATTGACATTGACTAAAATGGTATTTCGCCTCAGCTTGTGCTGAAAACTCATAAAAGAACAATAAGGAATCCTCATCAATCATCATCATCCGCTATGCACAATTTTGTCTTTTTATTGTGTGAGGGATTATTGAAGCAGCGCCTGTGGCAAACAAGTGATAAGAATTCGACCGCCGTGTGTAGACGTAACATTGCTGCCGTGCGTTTTTTTTTTTTTAATCAATTTTTCAAAAAGGAGAACATGTTTCATCATTTATAGCGTGTGTTGTCATTTTATTCGATTTCACCGTGGAGAAGGCCTGCTTTATTAACTATTGTTGATTAGCTTGAAAATGAGCTGCTCATTGGCTGAGCAGGCATCGTCAGATTGAATGAATGACCTTGTAGACAGGAGGCGGCACAATGATTGGTTTTCCAGACAATTCTTGCTGTTTCAGAGTTAGGCCTATCACATGCTCACTGGCCCGTCTCTATGGTAACCTCCTTTATGGCTGTCCAAAAAAACATTCACTATAAGTGGTGGAGAAACCTATACCGTGGTTGTTGGATAAAAAAAACAACAAAAAAAACGGATTTGTTTCTGTCCTCTGATTGTTTACCATTTTGCTAAATGTTTTGAGACATTGGTTTTGGAGTTCAGTATGAGGAGCTAGTCACAATTTCTCACATGAAAAAGGGGAAGAACCTTTTGTCTTCAAACAGAATTAAGATGATTTTATTTCAACCCATTATTTTGGCCACAGTTACATTTGTAGTAAAAATGCAGCATTTGAGCCACTTGAAAAATGAAATCAAGTTTAACAAAATTATTGGCAACCTAAAAATGAATTCGCCCGCTGTCAGGTGTATTTATGTTGTTTTCCGATAACAACAATAAAAATCACAAAAGTTACAAAACAAATTTCATCATCCTACAACGATATCTCATTAGTCCTCATAAAACAGAGCAAAAATCATGAATGAATACATTTGAAAATAAAATTTAATTGACATACAATTTGAAACTTTGCTTCCTTACAATTTTGATTTAGACTCTTTCCGTTCCTATTTTTTTTCAGTTGCACCATTTAAGGAGCAAAATACCAGTGTTCAAGTACACGACCTCATTTACTTGATTCATTAATTGTCAGTGCTCCAAAGTAAACATGAAGACCTCCAGTCCTTCTCTTCACGAATATTCAAAAGCATATTTCGGTTTCTTCCAGTCTGCTAATGACCCTATTCAGCTATCAATATTCCACACGAATGAAAACAAATTCAATCTTTCCCTGAGAGCTGCCTCAAGGCAAAACAGTATCAAGTAAAACTACCAGATTCACATTCCGGCTGCAAAGACGTAAAGAGGAGCAGCAGCAATGAAAACGTAGTCATACACATGAGGCTTAATCTGACGCTTAAAGACTTAATCACGTATGTGTTCGATAAGATAACGGTTAAGCGGAGATCAAGAGATCACGCAATCAAATTTTTATCTCAATTATCGCTGACCTTTTTTCAGAAGAAAACCTAGGAAATGTGGAAGCTCTCGCTGCAGCTATCTTATGGTGCGATTAGTGAACCTGCCAATTCTGCCATGACCTCATATTAGCAAACTGAAACACCAGCTTGGACTCGAGCGGAGAGATGGATTCAACTTGGCCACGAGTAGAAGGTGCCAAAGCAGTATGGCGCTAATATAACCAGGCAACAGAGACTGATGAGATCCCAATTAGGTAGAACCGTTGGATGACCCGAGACATGACTACATTGGCTAAATGTTGTCACACAGCAATAAACTAAAACCCGAGCAGCTTTACTGTCTTGCACATTAAGGATGTTTACTAGCAAATAATTATGGCTTGATTGCAGACATTAGACGGCTACCCATGAAATCTAATTACATGTTAAAAACATGCAGTCAAGTGATCAATCATCTTGAATGGCTTTGCTCTGATATGAATATCTACTGGGGTGTATTAAGTACACCAACACACTTAACTTGTGTGTGGTTTGAGAGGGTTTGCTGGGTTTACAGTCTGAGCACTGTGTGATTCCAGCAAAAAAGGCCGCTAATGTCGGGTAATGGAGACCCTGATGTGTGATCATAATTGATATCCCTAGTTCATTTGCACCAGTGGGATAATGAGGGCTACTCTACCTCCTTGAGCCTGTCTAGCACTCCAATTAGGTGCCAGCTTTGGCCACTAGCTTGCGTGCGTACGTGCTTCATCCAGGGCAAAATCTAATTACCGATCATACTGCGTCTGTCTGGATTCCAGCAAATCGGAGGTGTAATTGCACAAGCCGGCGTGTAAATGTCTCTCGCATTAAAATGTTAACGATATCATTTAGCATCTGCGTGGAAAGAAGCCCAGGCAGGAAAGCCCCCTCAGCAGCCAGATGTAGGTGTTTGATCATGCGTGCAAAGTGAGGTTGTAGTACATCTGGCGGGGGTTCCCCCTCTCTCAGGCTGGATTTTCGGTAGAGAGGATGCTTTTCATTCGCTCAGCACCTGTCAAAGTGACATATCATATTAGTCTGCTGCACCACTCACAGGTACTGTAGTGGGGAAGTGGGAGAAAACAGCAAGAAATCGGGTTGGGGAACTTGAAGAGCACAATAAGAAACTGGAACAGGAGTTAAGAACATTCAGGGAGAGGCAGATGTCATTCCATCAAGTAATTGATGGTTCTTTGGAGTCCATCTCTCGGTTAGTCATCACTCTAAGCCTGGTAGAGTTTCAAATGGAAAACAGAAAGGTGTGCCGAGCGCTTGTGCTGTGTATGCTCCAGCTGACTGTTCATTGTGGCGGAAGTGTGATGAGTTTGCCATCCGTCAGCCACCAACACAAACATTGAAGCCGGACTTCATAAATACTGACCCTTAATCCAGTCTTGCACGCACCATGGCCAGGCTTTGAACTTGCTGAGGCCCAAGGCTGAATTGATCTGGGGCCTGTGCGTAATGCATGCGCCTGGGATGCTGTGACTTGTGCATGTTTATTGTCACGTCTACAATTACACGCACACACGCACAGTCTCTGTTTGACCTTCTAGTTTTCCACCAGTTGCAGTTTCGGACGTTTCACTTCTGCATCTCTGCCCAATCTCATTTTTGGGAGATATTTCACTGCTTGGGTGCGTGATGCTCCACAGTCCAAGATAATGGAGGAGGCAAGGCTGGATAGATAGAGTGACATAAAGACAAATGGGTCCAGCTTGGTTTTCCTGACACTGCTCTTTATTCTAAAACTACAGCACAAAAAAGAGCAGGACTGTCTATTTTTAGTCCATGATTTCATAAAACATGAGTGATTGGAATTTTAATGAGGTACGTGCATTATTTTGTTTTTCTATATTTTATTATCATGTATTTCTTTGCTCAAGTACCTAGAAGCTGCAAAAACAATACACAGTTGAATAAAAAGTCTGCTTGCAGAGTGAGCTTAATTGAGGAGCTTGGATGGGCGTGACATACAGTAGTGGGCCATGGGGCCTGATTTATGTCCTTTCAGGCGCGCATTGATCCCCGAGCCTGGTGTGAGACTGAGTGCAATGTCAATAATCTTAGCACTTTGTGGTATTCCTCGATTTCACCGACCTCTTTGCACGTTTGTGGTGTGCTGCTTATCAACGGGGAATGCCCCCTTTCCACAGCACAGTGCTAGTAGTTTTCAAACACTGAATTGAAACCTGCTTGCCACTATATAGTTTTATGTTGTAATCTTACCATTCACCACTAGATGGCAGATATGTCTTGGTTGGACTTGAGGGTGGCAGTGGCGCTCCATGACGATTATTATTATTATTTTTTATGATATATATATATTTATTTATTACTATATGTTACTTTGTGCATCCTTGCCATAGTTTGACGTAAACCATTGCCGCTCTTACATTTAAGTGGATATGTCATTGCAACATTCGAATATGGCAAAAATCATTCTTCCAGGGTCTCTTTTGTTGCTGCTGTATAAAACATCTTCTTATCATTACAAACAATCTTGTGTCTAGACTTTAATACAGAGGAACCACATCTTCTCCAATGTTGATGATTGTTTGCAAATCTCAGTCCAATTCAATGTGACACATTTCATCGTTTCCGGCGGCTCTATGTTGAAGTGGAAAAGTGAGTGCCTCAAACCGAGGCGACTATAGTCACGCAGAGCAGAATCGAGCTGGTGCTGTGCAGTGGAAAAGTAACATAATGGAACAGGATCATTTAACAGTAGAAGTGAAGAATAAGGGAGTAATTTGGACCGAGTGGCGTCCTTAGAAGCGTGTCACCATTTACATGGTGCTAAGTGTCCCCATGCACTGTTGTCAGACTGAGGTCTATTATATGTTGCTCTGTGCCTCTCCATCTGGAACATCCATCCCCACCAGTGATTATGCTAATTACTATTTGATCAGATGATTAAATTAAGACATGATTCATTCAAGGTATTAAAATGCTCAGAATACATTTGTGTCTCTTTGGTCTCTGAGAGCCCCCCGTCACTTGAGGAAAGGATGATTGGAGAACAGAGAAGTGTAGACAAATATTGCTCCTTTTTATTCAGCCCGTGGCACATGGAGAGCCGTAATAAACCAAGATGGGGGGGCTGAGGGAGAGAGGTGGAGAAATGGAGAGAAATGAGGTAAAGAAGAAAATAAGGCAATGTGTGTACGGGGTGCGGGATTGCTGAAAGGAGCCGTGCGGTGGTCCCCTAAGTGTTGAATAAACATGCTTGGTTTAGGGAAAATGGCTGCGATAAATGTTTAATATGATAAGTCCATAAAGACGGTCAAATGAGTCTCGACTATTAAAATAAGCATGGCATACAGCAGCAGCAGTAGCAGCAGCTTTGAAGGGGGGGGGGGGGGGGGGGGGGGCAGCGATAATGGCAGACAGAGCTAACAGGATGAGAGCAGCCAGCTGCCGAGACATCGACATTAACACACTCCACCAGCTGCTGGTCACAGACGTCTCTTGGACAAAATGGGGATGGTAGTATAGCTTCAAAGGCCTGCCATGGTCTGATAATGATATTATCAATGCAAAAAAAAAAAAGATCTTAATTAGAAACAACGTGCTTCATTGATTGATTTGTGAAGGGTTTGGTTAGGGTTGAAGTTTAAGACCCGTTACGGACAAAATATGCAAAAATGAGACTGGTTGTTTGATAGATTTTGCTTCCAGAGACCTCTTCAGAACATACAGATGATTTCATCCTTGTGGAACAGCGTATGGAGATATTACAGTAAAAAATTATGAAATGATATTACTGTTTTGAGAGCATTGATTTTTTTTTTTTTAAAAAAGGAAGAGTAATTCAATTGTAATAATTTTCATCCAAATGCATATTAAACACTACTTAAAAATCATAACAGCATCATAAAAGTTTACATTATAGTCTTAAAGAAATTACCACTCGGAAAATAAAAGCGCAATACATTTTTATGGCTCTGATAAGACTCTCCCAGCTCTTGTCTTGAGCTAGGGAAATAATTAAGTAAGATAATTAGGCGTGCTCAATAATATTTAAAGAAAGACCAGAGAGACAGATACAGTATCCCCCTATTAACTGTTGAGAGCCAGAAATAATATTGCATTAATAAAGCAGTTAATGAAGGTTGACCATTCTTTACATACACAACTTAAATAATTGGTGGTTTCCGTGTGGTTGGTGTGCATAACTAGATCAGGGCAGACTCCGGTAACTGGTCTGGGAACAGATTTTATTTGCCTAATTTGCATAGGGTGATTTGATCTACAATGGCGCGCTCCATCGCTATGGTTGTACTGTCGACAACCTGGAAGGTTCTCAACACTGGGAAACCCTTGTGTCAAAGTTCAAATTTAGGTTGTTGGTACTACAGCAAAGCAAGACTTATTAAAATAGATATTACCGCATGATTTTAATCTCTAAAATAGGAAAGCCACTCATCAAGAAAAGTCCTCCGCAACATCTTTATTAAACCTGAAGCCAATCTGGGACAATCTGTTACCTCAGCAGCTTCTCTTCATCAGGGTCAGTCCAACCTGTGCTGACCCACCACGCACGTTAGCTTCACTTGCAGGTGGACATTGGTCATATTCAGACAGCGCAGAGCAACTCCTTTGAGGGCCTTTAACCTTAATGACTGCTGACATAATAAGGTTGGCCGTCCAGGATGCGCCGTGACCGACTGAAGTCAGGCCTCTGTCAGCAAGTGTGCAACGTGAAGGCTGCTGCTTAATCATGTTATCAAGAGAGATGATGTATGCTGGCCATTAGATTACTTGGGAAGGGATTAGATTAGTTCCACTCAAATCTCAATCAGATGTCTTTGAGTATCAAAGTGAAGCACAAAGGTTCACTGTTTACTGACACACTGTAACAGTGACAATGCGGTGGATGAACTGTGGGCTTGGAAGATACTCGAGAAATATATGATGTTGTTAGAAGAAAAGGGTAAAATTATTAACAACCAACAGATACATTTGTTAATCCCGATTTTATGAGTTCATGAGCGGGCAGCGTATTGTGCTGCGAGTGCCAGTTAGGGAATTCATTATTAACAAATTCACACCTCCATTCAAAAGCTAATGATATTTATTTTCATGAGTGACAATTTGAGTAAATGGTGAAATCAGATTGAGATGCTGGCAGGCAGTGTCTTCCAGTGTTGTGTCATACTTGTTTTAGTAAAATTATTCTACAAGCATATTAAAATTTGCATTCAACAGCGCTAGTGATTATCTTCATGTCACATGTGAGACTTTATGCTGAAAATGGCACACCTCTATAGACAAAATAAACCATGAATGGCATTTACAATTTCATCCAATTCTGTCTGTCAAAGGGATTAGGATTTGCATACTATAAATACGTCTCTCTCATTTTTCTTCTTCAAATTCTGGTTAACTAGGTCAAGGAGAGGGCGGGGGGGAAATACCACAACAAGATTCTGCATGGTTCTTGACAATACTTGATGGCAAATGCATGATCAATATTCCTGATTAGTGCAGAATAAGTGCTCTTCATTGTTTGAATGATCAATGTAATGGAACCACATCTCTGTCACAAAAATAATACAAATACTTTTGCTAATTTGAAAAATGAGAAAATTCAAATAAGAAGTGCTCTATCCTTGAAATCAGGGGTCACCATCTCCGGTCCTCAAGGGCGCCAATCCAGACCGTTTTGGGTGCAGCCCTACTCCAACTACTTGGTGACCCCTGCTCTAAATAGTGTAACAGATCCAGGTTTAATTATAAAAAAAAAAAAAAAAAAAAGGCTGGTGGGGGAAAAAAAATGTGTCATCTCATTCATCTTTTGATATCAAAGCCAAATATTTTCCATTTACGGGAGCAAAAGAGTCAGCGTGTTCTCTCTCGTGAGCGCAAATGCAGAAGCAGCGAGTGTATAATTTAGACATCGTTTAAGCGTATTCTCTTAAACATCACAGGACAGATCTGTCGGTGAGAATCAGCGGCATGCGCGAAGCCAACGCTTTCTACTGTCACAGCGCTGCTTAATATTCATGAGAGCAAATTGGAGGACAGTCATTTAGCTTGGGCGCATGGTGTATCGCCTCGAGGCAGATCACACGAGTGGGAGCGTTTAGTCACTTCGGACTGTTTGGCATCTGCCTGTCTCAGAAATATTTTGGGGGTTACGTTTAAAGTGGGGCGTATGAATAACTTAACCAATGGGTTTTGTAGAATTTTCTTTGGTTTGACTTGGCAGGACAATCTCAACTCACTTCCCAATAAGAAAGGCAAATAGTGACCAATTCTTTGAAAAAGAGGCCTCAAGCTATTTATTGATATCCCCCGTTAAAGTTTACTCTCAAATTAGACTATTTTCTTTGCTGTCTGTTACACAATACACCTTTAGTGGCCTAATTTTTTTTTACCATTACTGTATGCGTACCCCAACCCCTAACATGGCTGACTGGCTTTCTGATCTGTCATTTTTCAGTTCAAGGTTGTCTGATCTTAGCGGCCATATTGATTGATCTGAGCAGTTCAGATGATCAGAATAACTAATAGATCACAAATCATTTGTAAAGACCACAGTGGGAGAAGGAACTAGAATAGAAGTCAGCTTCTGTACTGTTTGTATTGAGCCTTCCAAAATGTTTTCACCATTTGAGAACAACACTGCTGCTATACCTAGAAAGTAAAATTTGTAAGCGTGGAACATTACTCGATTGGTTTCTCAGTGATCCTCGTGTGATCTCCCAGTCCCTCACACACTTGCCCTGAGCCTGAGGGCACCAAAAAGATGCTTTAATTACGGAAGGTTCTTTGCTGTCACTGTAAGGACCACAGTGCCATGGATTCATCCCCTTTCTGCGGCATACATGACAATGGAAAGAACTCAATAGATGCCCAAAGAAAGAGAGGAGATTGAATCTCGCCAATGGGTTTACGTTTTTTTTCATTCCCCTGTCAATGTGGAATCTAACCAACTAGAAACTGCACAAAATAAAATGATGCAACAAAAGATGTGTAAGACTTTTGGCGCAAAAACAAGGTGAACATCTTTGAATGCAAATTTACTGACCACTTGTGTGATCCAATATAGAAAATTCTGATCTTCACATTTTATTATTGAAACAATCAGAAACGCATTAATCGTGGCTTTTGTTTGGAGTGACACTAAGAATTATTTAAAACATTTTTAGCTTTAAATATGTTGAGCTTTTTATGATGTGCCGCTGGCCAATGGGGTTGAAAGATATCAGGAAAAGATTGAATTAGGTTTTTTTCTGACAGATATTGCAATCTTGATTCAATTCACAATTTCTATTTTATTTTTTAATTGTTCTTATTTTGCTCCACATCAAAGTTAAGGGCAATATTTACACCTATGACGATGAAACAAATTTCTTGGTGTACACTGAAGATAGACTCCTAGTCAGTTGTGATTCTGAACATAAAACATGAACATGGACGTCTAGATGGAAGATTTTCCAATCAATGATAGTTCAACAGGAACTACAGTAAATCTTTACATGATACAGAACAAAGGAATCTTTTTTTTCCACTGCAGTGACTCTTGTACCATAACTCGAACAGCGCATTCTACACAAAATTGCTTTCTTCTCCTCAAAGACATCCAAGCAACTAGAGACGTAAAAGAATCAGTCAATTATAAATGCATATAATAATACATTATGGAAGAGTGCCATTTATTTCACCTTTACAGATGGGCTCATGAAAAATGACACCAATTATGCATTTCTTCCCAGGCAAAGTGGCTAGGTGCTGAGGCCGTTTATTGGGGCGTGACATGGTCCTCTTTGTGAGGTTTGAGTAGGCAATGTACCTGCGTCACCAGACCATGTGCTCCCTGGCTGAGGGGAGCGAAGTCAATTAAGAAAACGAGCAGTGCAGTGAAACAGTCAATTCCTCCATTTTTTAATTAAATCAATCTGGCTTTTGCTCTCAGCCTAGCTGAAGTGAGTCGCACTCACATACTTTTCATATGTGAAACAGACGAATATGAAAATAGCCGGGACATAAATCCTAATCCAATTTCTCTGATGCTAGAATGGAATAAAAGCTTTCACGGCAATCACACTTGTCTTTGATCTACTTCTCTACCACCTCAATTAACTCAAGCACCTAAATTGTTTGGCTGAAAACGACTCTTTCTGCCAGTTATACCTGTCGTTGGGTTTATAGATCAATGGAAGTACTGCAAGTCACATGAAAAATTCAATGTCAATCAATCAATCAATCCATCCATCCATCCATCCATCGATCGATCGATCGATCGATCGATCGATCGATCCATCCATCCATCCATCCATCCATCCATCCATCCATCCATCCATCCATCCATCCATCCATCCATCCATCCATCCATCCATCCATCCATCCATCCATCCATCCATCCATCCATCCATCCATCAATCAATCATCTTTTTACCTTACTCTTTCTACATCTTGGAAAACTTTCTTGTGTACGGTAAAAACAATTTACAATACATACATATGTAACCGTTTCACTTTCCATAAAGATTTGATTTGCTGAAATGGGTAGATTGGTGAAGGGGAAAGACATTAGAGGATCTTATTGCCGGTTTAAATCTAGTGAAGCAGAGAAAAAGATGGAAAAAGTCTGCAATTTGAAACCTTGTAAGAAATTTATGAAGTGCTAAAATGTTTTCTCCCCAGGGAGGGTCCAAGCCTGCTGTCAGTGTCACTGTAAGCCATTTAGAGCACAGCCACTTTCCTCGTTGCTAGACTCAGATGGCAAGCTAGTAACATGAAACATGTACAGCAGGAACAAATATTTTGGCCCGACACACACGGTCGCCAGTACTTGCTCACAGGTAATGAAAGAAAAAAAAAATACTGGGCTCATCTATCAATCACACACATCCACACTTGACTCATTTTGATTGTGCACCATAAATATTTGTCAAAGATGGCGGTCGGTCGATGCGGTATCCATGCATTGTATGGGGGCTGGGCTTTTTCCGTATGCATTTTGGGTTGTGCTACTTCCTGATTAAAGGAAGAGGGCAAAAGAAAACTCTATTCATCACAGATCCGTCACTGTTGTTTATCAGTCTTGTCATATTACGGGACACTTAATATTGCTTGTTGACATTCTGCATAATTTACAAATGTGTTGCTGGCTATTGGTCACTTTATTGTCATGATCTGTCTTTGTTGATTTGATTTAGAATTTAGGATCTAGTTATTTTGCCTTAATAACGCAAACCAATCAGTTCCATCTAACCCTCGTTTTTTTTTTCCAGGTGTTCCTCCTTGTTACATTAATTTTTTTGCATTTAGTTTCCTGCTTGTCGCTTCACTGTCCTTGTTTCTGTAGTCGTCTTTGTTTAGTTTCTCTTGAACCTTTTGGGGTAATTTTGTTAATTCATCGATTTTAAGAATCAGATTACTTTTAGTTTTGTTCTTTTGGAATGAAATCTATTTATGGTTCTGATAGGAGTTGAGCAATGTAAATGGTGTCAACATAAAATGTGCTCACACCCTGTGTCTCTTTTCTGCTTCCACAGTTTTCAGTGAGGACCTACATTCTAGCTTATACTTTGTCAATGCATCGCTTCAAGAGGTAGTATTCGCCAGCACCACAGGGACCTCAGTGCCCTGTCCTGCTGGGGGAGCAGCTCCTGCCTCATTGCGCTGGTACCTGGCCACCGGTGAGGAAATCTATGACGTCCCGGGCATCCGCCATGTCCACCCCAACGGAACACTCCAGATCTTCAACTTCCTGCCATCTAGCTTCAGCAAGCTGATCCACGACAACACGTACTACTGCACTGCCGAAAACCCCACGGGCAAAATTAGGAGTCAGGATGTCCACATTAAAGCTGGTAAGTCCTCTATGATGGTGCAGGAGATGTTTTGGAAATTTTGTCTGAATAAAAATCAGAGATCAGGAAAGAAAGTGTTTAGTATTTAAAGTGCTTTTATCCACTGTTGGGTACTCTTGTGTAGTTTCACGGGAACCCTACACAGTTCGAGTGGCTGACCAGAAGGCTATGCGAGGCAGTGTAGCGGTCTTCAAGTGCATTATCCCTGCTTCTGTTGAGTCCTACGTCAGCGTTGTATCATGGGAGAAAGACACGGTCTCAATCAACTCAGGTAAGACCACTATGTAATTTCAATAAGGAATTGTAATGTTTGTCTGGATTATGTGAAGGTAATATGCAGTGATCTGGATGATTCACTGACTTTTTTTTTTTTAAACAGACCACCTAATTTTTTGGTTGTATTTGCGCAAACTCTACCGCTTTCTAAAATCAATTAATTGTGATTTGCAAATATGTTAATTAGCTTCTTTTGCTCCAACTCATGCAGTCTATTCAACTTGGATTTATTGTACAGTGGCCAAAGTGGCTTTACTGTGAATTACACATCAGGAGTTGAAGGAGTATGTTAGATATACTGTATTAAAAGACAAGTCAGAGGAGAATAAAGTTGAAATACAGCAACAATTTTAATCTTCTAAGGAAAAGGTTTTACATTATCTGTTCAGTGCTGAACAAATTTATTTAATCTAACCTGGCATGAGGTGCAGACTTTAAATTTAAGTGAGTAACCAAATTTTTATTTTGGCTTCTTTGAGTAAGAAAATAATCAAGCAGAACTTGTCCTTTCTATTTAATCTTTTGTGGAACAGGAGCTATGAAATTCCATAAATAATAACAATACTTGTAAGCATTAAACATACGTATATTTGGAATTAGAGCTTGTACACACTTGTATCCAAAACAAATGATTTTGAGTCATAACTACACCTGTGGTATAAACCTTACATTGGGTGTCAATATATTTCCAAACTGTTTATTCTGAAAATGAAATTCTACTACATACTAAGAAAAAAGTAATTTTGCAAGAATAAAGTCAGATTTTTTTGTTTACCTAGTACTAGGGTATAGTGTCTTATAGTGTCAAACACTTGGGTTTACCCCAAATTATGACTTTTCTTGCAATTTTGCCTTTTTTTTCCCTCTTAATACGACAACTTCTACCTTTTTTTTTTCCCCCCATGTACCGATTTACCATATCGGTATGCCAGCACAAGAACTCACCCGTTCCCTGTAACAAGTTTCTTCCTGTTAGCCAGGGGATGTTGATGCCTGTTCTCAACCTGAGCCCAGCCAGAACAATTTACATGGCATGGCAGAGCTGACTTTTTTTTACGTCATGCAATTCGGCATGACAACAAGCGTTGACTTTTTACTCAAGTTATCAGTTCTTCTCTGTGATTGCTCCGTGTTCCGCCTACGGTCTGATTCCGCTTCATAACGGTGCATTCAGGGACCTCTAAGTGAACACTTGATGTCATTTGACTGAGGGCAAAATCTGGGACGGTGTTTTGGTGGCATTTTAAATGTGTCTGCTCGAGCATGAAGCCGTGTCCTCTGATCCATGCCGGAGACGTATTTACTAGCGAGCTCTCCTGACTTACTCACTGCAAGCTGCCAGTTAAAAGACATTGCCTAATGTCATAGAGATTTGGCGAAATATGTGGCAAGCAGATACGAGTTGGATGTAGTGAATCATGCAGACAACAAAAGGGCTGGTATTCTTTTCATCTGTGTCCTAAGGATAAAATACCAAAGCATCTATTTGACAGTCTGGAATTCCTTTCAATAAAACTAATCACCTTTATTTTACCGGAAGCAATTGTATTTTTCCAGCTGATCTGGCAATGTTTATGCAATCAAGTTGAATGATGAATTATACTATACGTGCACGGTTCTCTTTTTGCTTTCTTTTGCAAGAACGACAATATTGGATTGCTTGTGTTTACTCCAGTAAGAATTGCGGCAAGCGAGCGCTGTCAAAAGCATGAGCACACGGTCAAAATCACTGCTGCTCTCTGATAAATATTTGATGATGGATTCTGATGCATGGGCAGATCCACCAGCTCACGCTGTTATGGAGAGGTTGTGTTCACTCCAAGGGTGAACAGGCTGCAGAAAGATACCTAGCGAGTTTTGATAGTGGCAACCGGGTGTAGTTTGACCCAGCCTGGATTTCCAATTGCTTCTCCAGTTGACTTTTTTCTCTCTCGCTCACTTTTTTTTTTTTCGATTGTTCATAAAAGAAGACCAGGTCTCGATGGACATACATACTAAGATAAAGCTGTCTCGAAGCCTTGTTGAATTATTAATCTCTGTTTTTTGTTGGGAATGGGAACATCAAGCGCACTTCTCTTGCATTAGAAGGTGAGAGAGGAGCAATCAATGCTTGGAGAGATGCGAAAAAACAAGGGTGAGTGTGAAAAAGTGCTGAATTGACTTTCACCCGAGAGAATTCAAAACAATGCTCTTCACTGGAGGTAAATTAAATTTGACCAATCAGTTTTGGACTTCAACCATCCAGTCACAGAGCACAGATGGACAAACAACTTTAAAGTATATTCATACTCACAATTACAACAAATTTAAGCCTTCAATGAACCATTGCTTTTGGAATGTGGAGAGAAGGCGAAGGACTGTCACTCAAGCACAAGGAAAACATGCAACCCAGAACTTTAGAACTGTGAGGCGGACGTGGTAATCACCACCTCAATGGAAATGATTTTGTCCATGAAGCAAGCTGGAGAACATGTGAACCGAAAGACCTACAAATCCGAGTGGTTCTTGCTGGAATCAAACCAGGAACCTTTTTGCTGTGTGGCAAAGGTGCAAGCTATCCTTCCACTAATTTACCATATTGTGCTGTCTCACGTGATTTGCTGATGAATTATATAGTCAGATAGGTTATGTTGTAGTTTGGTTTACACTGCAGCAACATCGACAACTGGACAAAAGTGTGCACCCCCCCCCCCAAAAAAATCAATGTCTAACCACTCATGGGTCTAAAATAGATGCATAATTACAGAGTAGGCCCTGTCCTAATAAATCAGCTGTGATTGAAAAGTTAATTAGAATATGAATTACCTCCTAGAATAAGGACTGCTTAGTAGTCATTTGAAGCGGCCCGTTTTGAATGTGAATGCTGGTTCACTGGGTCCTAACGTCGCAACTAACATACCATTAACCCGTCATGAATTTTAAAACGGGTCTTGCATGTACAAGCTTTCATATGCCCTGCTGCTGCTTTTGATAAACAATTGATGGAGCTAATGGAGAGATGAAAGAGACAAAGGGAAGAAAGGCAGCGATGAGTTGTGCTGTGTATGAAATAGTGGAGCCTTGTTTTGAAGTGATGCTGTATTGCCAATTGCACCGTTGTGTGTCAGCGTGCTGTGCGTGGAGTGGCTTTTGAAAGAGAGTCGTTTTTATGTTTTCCCATCTACCTTCTTACTTTCCTTATCATTCAAAATGTCCTTGGCCTCGGTAGCAGGAAGAAGAGCCGACAAAAAAATGGATGTTGAAAAAGTAGCAAACAACATGTCAGTGAGACCTTGCACACTTGGCTTGTGCAGTTTAGCAAGTAAGAAAGCATCGTTTTTTGAGAAACGGGAGTATCATTAATCAGCTTGAAAGTTTCAAATATATTAGGTGTGAACTATTAGCCCAGCGCTGGTGCTGATCTGTACAGCTTCCAAACTTTTGAGTTCTCACTGATTTTTTTTTTTTTTTTTTTTATGTTCGCCCTTCACCCTAGGCTGCTTTCAAAACTTTTCTTGAAATGATTTGGCTTGCTCAAACATTCTGCAATATTTGTGAGGTGACTTGCATTGAAAATGATTGGGCAAAAACAACAATCAATGAAAAGAGAATATGAGAAAATGCAGACTACTTTCAAATTTAAAAGGGTTAAGCAAAAAATGTCTAAATAATGGATGATATAACATGCACACAGTGCCACGAACAGTAATGTAACCTTGTAACATTTGAATTAATTTCTCTAATTCATGCATTGGCTCAATGTTGGATGACGTTTTCTTTTATCATGTATGATACATTAAAACAGAATAATTGAATGAATCATTTTTTAACTCGCGTTGAAGATGCTGTTTTACATGTTTCATGTGTTTTCTATTATGGTCATGGTCTAACCCAGTGTGCACTAACCTTGATTGAGCCAAAGCACATATTTTACATTTGAAAAGTTTCACAGCGCACTTTCAAACAAAATGCCACAAAAGTATGACTACTGAAATGATGATATTTTGCCAACTGTCGGTGTGAAATGTTGATTTTGAACACAAAGCTGACGAACTCAAAAGAAGCCATGACTTATGTTGCATGAATGGCAACAGCTTTATTGAACCTTCTTTCATCTAAAAGCATTTGATTCTTCTGCCTTTTTGATAAACATTGAAAGTGATTAAAAAATACAAGTATAGTATTAGCTGATTGAAAAGCAAGCCATCATTGCTCGTTGCTTTTTCCCCTTCCACAAATCTCCATCTTCAATGATCTTTTTCCTTCCATCCACCTCCACTGGCCTTCACCAATGCCCTCTTCTCCTTTGCATCTCATTGCATAACCTGCTTGGCAAAGTGCCCTAGTCAATTTCCTCATGTGTGGAAAATGCTGCTTTCTTATTTGCTTTATGCAAATGACTACATCCAATACTAAGGGCATCTGTTAAAAAAAAAAAAAAAAAAAAATCTCTCAGTTACAGTCGTACTGAAGTCGGCGGCTGCCCAACTGCGCGTTTTAAGAGCCGAATGTGCCTCTCGCATTCTGTGCAGGCCTCCTAATGTCGTTCTTCCTTACAGAGTGCTTAGAGAGCCTAATAAAACTGTTGGCTAGCTAATACAGTCACAGTCTTAACCACACTTAGCAGCGGGGATGTTAAGGATGTCTTCAAATAGGCTACTAGAGGTGTTTGGCTGTAACGGATCATTGCTCCCTGGAATTTATCATGCCAGCGATGTGCCACCGCCTCCGTTTTTCACAGAGATTGACAGTGAGGGCACTGAGCAGCCGGCAGAGACGGGGGCTGTAAATCCAACACGCCCAAAGTCAGGCCAACCTTGAAAGGAGGCCACCGTGACAGAAATAAGCTCGGGAGGGAACAAGATGCAAAGCTATGTTGGTGTGCGCATTAGGACGGAAAGAGGCAAGTTGTGGGAACAAGAGAATAAGAAGGAGATGTGAAAGGTAGAGGGGAGGTGAGTGGGCGAGGCTTTTTGCTCGGTAAACAAGGGGCTGCGTCACGTCGGCCACATGATCTCTTTCTCACTTTCCCTCCCTTCATCTGACGCTCGCCCTTGTAGACTCCATCTCTCTCCTCGTCGCACAAACATGGCTTGTTGTGCTTGTTAGGGAGGCTGAAAATGGGTCAAGGCTCAAGGATAGCGCAACACCTCAATCGTGCCTAAACACGTGTGCATGTACACAATACAGTACAGGTACACTGGAAGGATTCTCATTCGAATGGAAAATGATCTTTTATACATCTTTTAATTTATAATAGTTAATCATTGAATGCACATTCTTTTCCCACCAACATGTGTATCAATTTAGCATATGCACTGTATTGGGTTCTTGTTCTTATGACAAGTATTAGGCACGTGGGGCTCGGACCAAAAGCTCAAGTACAAAATAATCAAGATTGTGCAGGTTGCTGCAGGATTGCTTCTCGAACATTTTGAGGTGCGCTTGATCAAGACAGAAAGCATCTGGGATCTCTTTAAAACCTGCTTTGTTTTTTTGGGTGCATAAAACAATCATTTGTTTGTGCCACATCCCGGTTTCCTGATATATATTGATGGATCAGCAAGAAACAAACAAAAAAAACCTAATTATTCAATAAAAGACATGCCGCTAAATATAGTTGTTGCAATTAGTCGGATCCCTCCACTTGTTGGTGCCATCTTTGGGTGATCTTCAGTAGTTTTGATGTCTTCATTGGCTCATTTGCAAGCCTGTCAACACGTATTAAGCAGAACGGGTTTGGTGCCATGTGAGTTAACTCGCAATAAAGACATTAAGTAGTACGACTGATATTCGCAGTCAAACTGTCATTATAGAAAGACCCTTTGGTTGGTTGGTGGTTGGATGTACTCTCCTGAAATGAATTTGAAAAGACAGAGGGAAAAGAAATCAATAGATGTGTGCATTAATTACATTGTTGCCACACAGAATGATGGGAACATGAGGTGAAAGGGTGCTTTTTGTGCATTTGCAACATATGAGTGCTGTGTGAGAATTGGAGTCCAGACGCTTTTAGTGAAAAGTGAGGTTCAAAAGCAGTCGTTATATATATATATATATATATATATATATATATATATATATATATATATATATATATATATATATATATATATATATATATATATATATATATATACTGTATAATAATGTATAATAAAATAATGTAATGTATTTAATAATGTTTTATAAAATAGTTTTATAATAATAATAATATATAATAACTCAATAAAACGTTTGATTGGTGTTTTCAAGTGTTCATGAATAGTAATAGAATTGGAATGGCATGCATCGCATGTCTTGAGCTGATGTTTGGTTTCATGGTCTGGCCATGTGAGGTTTACAGTTTTGTGAAGAAATATATATTTTTTACCTTTGGCTCTCTGTTTGATGCGTTTGAAGTCTTCCTCTTAGCTGTGGTGAAGGTTTGAGGACGTGATACATATTTGATAAGGATCGATAGATAGAAGGGTTACTGAGACAGAGATGGAGGGAAATCGATGTCAGACTGGCGTTCCCAAAAGCATCTTAAACCTAAGGTCATCTGTAACTCTCTTCCTTCTTGCTCTTACTTAGACAAACTAGTGCGAAAACTTATTTTTGCTTTATCGTTGTAATATTAGTGGTTACCTTGCTTTTATTTACACTTGTGTGTATTTTAAACATTTCCCTCTTTCGACTGTCTATGAGCTCTCCGTATTTCTCATCAGATCAAAAAAATGTAAATAAATCAACAACCCCAAACAGATTGTATTCAACCTTGGAGATTCCACTGTATGAGTTTTACTGGAGACATCTGACTGTGCGCACATAAAGCAACGAAGCAGTTTATTTAGTGACGGGGGATTGAGCAACAAGTAACGAGCTGGCATGATGGCTGTGATTACCAGCTGATACTCCATGCGGATAGACAAAATCAACAACTGTTGAAACCGGCACTCTTCCATCAGTGTTTACTATTAAACAGTAGCAATATGGCAGCCATTAGGCTGTTTGGGCAAAGAATGATTAGGGTGCTGTTAGCTGCACGCTTTGGGAGACTGAGCAAGCTCTCATCTTTAATAGGTAATTTGGCTTCCTGTGATGGGGATGCCCCCTTTTTTTTTTTTTTTTTTTTTAACTTGGACTGACGACAGATTTTTAAATGAGACTTTTGACTATTTTGAGCTACTTCACATCTTCTGTGTGGCCAGAGTAGGAAAAGCATAATTATTATATGACACATTTGGATGGCAAAATCACTGCTTCATATTTAATGTTTAAATTTGGATAACCCACCCTGTCTGATTTATGGATTACTGCTGAGAAACACTGGCCAAAATGGACTGGAGAGGTGCCAGAATTAGCCTGGCTCTATGCCAAAGCACAGATTAGTAATAGGCACGGTGTTGGCTAATTACTGGCGGAACAAGCAATTAATTTCTGTTTATAAACTCTCCTGAATGTGGGATTTGGATGGCTGCTGTTTGCGCGACTTGGTGACAGGTGGCAGGTTTTGAGCTGAAGCCTTCCCATATGCTGCTTACGGGAGGGGAAATGGAGTCAAACTGGGTCTTTAGTCACATCCCGTATGCAAAAGTGTCTGATCCCATCTTAAAAGTGACTGATTAAATTCTTAAAAGCCACTTATAATTCTAATCACCCTGCTGACCTAAGAAGGGTTTTTCACCAGATTTTTATTTGTCTTGGCGTCGTCTTCCATTTGGCCAAGGATTAAGAAGCGCTCTTATTCTGCTCCCAGGGTGGCAAATCTGGAAAAATACACTAAATCGCATTGAGCCTCTTTAAAACTTTCGTACAAAGCCTTGGTGTCTACGATCTCACGCTGGGCATCTGTAACACTGATTAAACATGATCCTGCTTTGAGAGAACCTGCTGGACACCAACCAATCACAAAAGAGTCCCAGTCTTCTTAGTGAGCTGTTCCTTTTTTTTAATCACACTCCTAGCTAATTCTGGTGAGTGCGAACTTTAAACTACTCTGATGCCAGAATATTTTGGAAGCATGCAACCGAGTCAGGCCATGATGAAGGGTTATCAAAGAGTGAATAAAAAGGCAAATAAAAATCCACTAATCCTAGTAGTCAGCACATTCACCTCGCCCTCCTCTTTTGCACAGGAGCCATAACGGTATATTATTTTGCACTGGACTTTTAACGGTATATTATTTTCTGGGGAAAAAGAAAATCATAGCAGAAGATTTTTGGCTTTGTCCTACAGGACATAAATTAAGCCCAAAGTTTTCCACCCCATGTATCCTACAATTTTTTTCTCAAATCATCCAACCCACACAACAATCACGTGCCTGCTTCTACCTCCGAAATGATCAGCTGACTTCACTACAAGGTGACCTTGCATATCTTTTACTTGAATGAAGCGTGAGGCATCGTTCTTTTTTTCTTCAAGGATCGCTTTCTCTCCTCTTTGCTCTTCTTTGTCGTGAGCCTCGAGAACTCTCACGCACACACGTAGTAGACTTGCAGCCTGTCATTGGCCTCACCTTGCCTTGCACAGCAAGCATCTAAGATCCAACCACCCCAACTCCCCGCAGGCTGCTACTTAAGCAGTGGGGAAAACAAGAAGCCAGGCAAATCCTGCCACAGTGCCACCTCACTGTAGACATAATTTCAAAGACACCAGCACGTCTGTGATACTCTTCCACCATGCTTCCATAAAGGATGGGAGGATGCGGCTTCCATTGTGATCCCCACCAGTCAAGTTATTTGCGGTAGCGACATCACGAGGTGACAGCCGAGAACCGAGCGGCCTTTTTTGACTGACGCACCCTGCAATCTTCACATCAGCGTAGGAGCAGAGCCAGCCAATCAGAGGCAAGCGCCCATTGCTGCACATGCTTATCACCTGCCTGCAGCTGCGGCCGTACCTCGGTGGTGAGGAGGGAGGATGGGGGACGGGGAAGAGGCAGCAAGAAGGAAGGATGGAATGGAAACACTGGGAGATTTGTCTTGTGGTGTTTGTAGCACATCCACACTGGCATCTCTCACTCACATCATTTGAGAGGTTTGAATTGGAAGACATATTTTATGTGAATACGTAATCCTCGTTTGTCATTTGGGGAAAATGAATAGAGGGAATCATTGTTTGCCGAGACGAGAGTAGCGTCGGCCTTGCAATTGTGAAAACGCAATTCGGAGCGGAGACGTGCTTTGTAGCCCTCGTGAAATGAGAGGGGAGGGAGGGAAAAGCAGAGATAAGCTCACTCTGAATTGATTTTCCCGTTACTTTCTGCTGTACTTGAGTTTCCATGGCAACGTGGTCAGGTTCCTTCTGCTGCCTAGGGCAAGTGTAATTGTTGCCTTTCTCACAGCCAAACTCTCAATTTGTCTTTCTTTTCCTTACATTCTGGATCATTTGTCGTGGCTACGGATACGTTTTTCAGTAGCTTCAAAAACAACTTTTAATTGAAGGGTTGACCAGTACACCAACTTTACGCATCCAAACGGACTTTAAATGAAGCCTTTTTTTTAAATTGCAACATAAATGGTTAATGTCTGGCTGCAGAGCCATGAGCCATCAATCCATCACTTCATTTTCTATACCACTTATCCTATTCAGGGTTGTAAGGAACTGAACCTCTCCCAGCTGTAGATATATGTTCCCTGTACATACAGTATTATATGTTTGCATATTTTTCCTAAATAAGCACAACATAATTTTTATCTTTTTTCAGTGTTTTTTTTTTTTTATTCACCAGAGAAATAATATATTCAACACATGCAGTCTAATTAAATGCGATATTGAACTGTATCAAAAGAAATGTGCATTTCCTTCACCTATTTATCAAAATGAGATGGTCAAATCCAAGAGCAAAATTTAATACATGCAGAGCTGTACCACTGAAACCTGCAGCCACAGTAACACATTTTGTTCCAACAATACAATACAATTTCAATACACTGCGATTGTATCACACTATATTAGGCAGGTGTAGTTCATGATCTTGGACCCGTAAATGTAACTTTCCAGTTTTTCCGTGCAATTTCATCTCTTGGCCTGGCTCATTAGCATATACAGGTTCCGAGTTCTCAATTCTTGCATAGTCATCGATATTAATAACAAGCATAGATCCCACTAGTGCTTAGAGAGATGACACTCCATGTAACTTGAGCCAGCTTCTGTACCAAGGTCCACCTTTGAGCATCACTCAGCTCACAATTCATCTCAACACATTGGTGGACCTGGCCGGGCCTCATGAGTCAGTCAACCAGGCACTCACCATCAAGCCAGACCCGGCTTCCTTGGTGGGCCGTGTCTTGGAAAGTGAAAACATGTTCCATTTTAATAGGCAGTTCTAAGCTGTGCTTTCTGTTCCTTCACCTAGGACCTGTTTGCACTGAGTGACCACCAGAGACATACGTAAAGTCCCAATAACTTTGCTATGATGATCCTGGGACAAACAAACGCCTCCACCACTGCAAAGTGACGGCTCAGGCAGGAGTTGTCACATCCAATAAGACGTTTTAAAAGGACATTTAAATTGGATATTTCAAGATCTGTTCTACTGATTCATTACTGTGAGCATAACAAGGCAGTATGAGCTGTTCGCATCCTTAAATGGCTCACAAAGGAATCGTACATTCAGCAAACTAGATGCAACTTGACTGAGATTAGAATTGCTCATCAAGATTGTTTTAAATGAACATTTTTAAGAAAAATAGCCGTCCGGATCCACATCCGAGGACCAAAGGGGACTTATCCATAGCGTTTTGTCCTCATTAGGGTCACTATCCTAGCTGACTAGCTGGTCTGATTTGAATGCAGGCTTCAAAATACATAATGCGGGTGGTCGGTTTTTGTGATAAAAAAAAATCCGTCATGATCCGTGGCTGATCGATCAAGGCACACTACATATTCAGTCTGTGTCGGTGAATAATCACAGCTTCCCTCTAATACTATGGTGATTTTTTTCCAATAACCATACAAATTATTTTGCATCATATAAATTTCACAGATTATGGCTTTATTTTGGAAAAATATCGATGAATTATTTGTCGTAATTTTATTCTTATAGAATATGCCGCTGAGTGCTTTTCTTGCCGGTGAGTCGCCTGAATGATCAAACATGATCCGTGTAACACATAAACTCCCACAGTTGCGATAGCCTTGGACTTGTCCCAATCTGAGTGTGTTTTCTTACTCCAGATCAATGTTAATTAATACACTACGTCTCCCTCAGGGACACACAGGGGGAGAATCAGAAATTGCTGAGAATCTTGAAGTTGGATTTTTTTATTTTTTTTTTAAGAGTCAAACCTTCAGCAACATTTGAACATCACCTTGCACATTCCCCTTGACTCTGCCACCGAACCGAGTACCGAATCTCATTTCTTCAGCACTTCTCCAGTGCATGATGATTAGTTGGTTTGAAGAGCGTAACACTTTATCATAACATATTTGTGTTAAACTGCACTAGTCAGCATGAATACACAAGACACACTGTTGCGCTACTCTCTCATATTTCTGTTAAAACAAGTAGAAAAAGGAAATTGGGAGGAACATTTTTGTGGATGCCTGGCGGATAGATGGGCGCTGCATCACTAGCAGTTTCCTCTGAAGTAGGGAGAAATCTATTTGCTTGTAGAAGCTGCTTGCATAATCCTTTAGTTACACTTGCCAGCTGTGAGCAAAGATAGGGCACTGCAGGATTCGGCATGAATATCATTGGGAGGACAAAGAAATGGAACCGATAAGTGTTTGTGCACCAGGTCCTTTGCATAATCCAGGATAGCTCATCATCTGATTGTTTTTGTTTTAAATCATGCCCAAATGTATCAAGTCATTAATGAGTAGTATGTTATTTTTGAAATGCAACCTCCCAAAATAACTGCTTTCGAAGCAAGTCTGAGTTATGTTGGATTTTTTTTGTTTGTTTGACATTTGCAGTCAATGGAAAGTCTTGCCGTGTTTTATAAAACGTCTCATCGTTATTCTCATGTCTATCCTCGGTGTAGCCTTCCCGTTCCCACAGTGGCCTTGTTGTGTTTAGACGCGGTTGAAAGGGTCTTTCTTTTTCTGTCAGTCTTAAAAATGTTTGTCCTTTACCTCACCTTGGTTTTTGTTCAGGAAATTATCCTTTTGTGTGATTCTGTATGTGAGAAGAATGCCATGCCAGTATAAAACAAAATTTGAGTCTCTTAAGAGCCTCAAATGAAACATTATGATCAATCATCAAAATCCAGTCATTCCAGCCTTTTTTTTTTTCTATTTATTTATTTTTTAATACACTCAGACAGCCTTGGTCTACTTGAGTTTCACAAAATGTCTCTCATGACTGTTTTGGCTGAGTGTTTACAGCATGCCAAAGTAGCATTAACATTTAATTATGTAGAAGAAACAATAGCTATGTACATGATAAAAAAGAGGGGAAGCCTTGACATACAGGTTGACTAAAATATTGATGTGTTTGTGAAGTAAATGGCTGAAAAATCTGAGAAGAAAAGGGTGAAAATGGGAGCTATATGAGGAGAGAGAGAGAACAACGGAGGGCAAGACATTGCCCGTGTGGCTATCCTCTGAGGAGCTTGGACGCATACTCAACGAAGAAGCGCGTGTGTTGTATCCGAGGCGTCGAGAAGGCTTTACAGAGGCCAATCCTATTTTTACAGGATAGATACGTCTTGTTGCTACGCTCGCCAAGAAGGTCTCTTGCAGGTTGAAGATGGCGGCCATCCACTCAGAGATCTTATCACACCTTCAGATTGGGCATAAGACAAAATATTGGTAGAGGAAAAAAAAACGGGAGGTGTTTCTCCTGTGTGACATTCAATTGATTATTAATGATTTGATCCATTATACACTTAAAGGGACGTGTTGACACCAGCTAAAATGGACTCTCGACTTATTCATTGCTTTTTAGCAGAGGTGTGAATGCAGTGTGACACATACAGTCTGGAAAAAGAGGAGCTACGCAATGAGGGGTCTGCGTTAGTTATTCTGTGTGTAGGACCGGTAAACTTCAGGAATTTGAAATTTGAGTCTTTATCTTTCTGACTATGAAGCAGACACCATTTTCATCGAATTAAAATTAAAATCAGAATGGTGAATCACATTATTTTGCAAATAATTAAATATCAGTCCAAAGTGAGGAACGAAAACGGTGATGGTTGTTTGTCAATTGTCTCTCAAGAAGTTCATATGAGCAAAATTAGTGTAGTGGACAGACAAGACTGCGGTGCCAGAGCAAGTCAGATTGTCTTGAGGTCATGCTTTGCATGTTGTCTAGTCCAGATGTCGTCAATTAGATGTCAGATTAAGAAGACTGGTGTCGGATTAGCCAATCCTGAGCCAGAACATTCTCGATTAGATTATAGTATATGGACATCTGGGCTGAAGCAAAATAGCATTAAGTCAGCGAGACTGTACACACAGTTGTAATCAGCCCGCCAGGCAGGAGGAGGGTGAGGGGGGGTGGATAAGTCTCACAGTCATTTTTACAACTTCCAAATTACACTATAGCAACTGATGTTAGAACAAAAGTCCCTCAACCAATGTAAAATGAAGATTGTGTGCGTCTACTGATATTGTGTGTCTGAGTTTGTCTATCCAAGTGATGGGTTTTCAAGTACAGACAACTGTGCCTACTAATAATTATGGTTATTGCCTCTCTCCTTGCTCAGCGTTTGTGCACAGGCCTCCCGGTGGATAAATGTACAGAGATTACCTTCTAATTGCTGCCAGGAGCCCAGCGTACCCACTGGAGTTTAGTGCTGTGTTGACTGTTTTTGTAGCATGTGTGGCGTTTCGGACACGGCATAAGAAAGCATGTTATGGAATCTTTGCAGATGAGAGAAACGGACTATTATTATTGTAAGTCATTGTATGTTTTTTCCAAATATAGGTCATAACAAGGTCCACCAAACAATTAGCTTTTACCAGTTGAAGATACTCCGTAGTATCTGCGAACACTAAAACGTTGATGTAAGATGTGCTTTTTTTTTTTTTTTTTCTTCAACGGATACAAGAAAATATATGCTGCATTATTTGCCACAGACAATGGGGAGGTCTTAATTTCCAGAAATCCATTTTGGGGAATAATATTAAACTTTGCTGTTAATTAAAACAGGAGTTTGTTACAAAATGAAAAGGAACTTGATCGGTGCTGCTGTTTTGGATCACAACAGAGTTTAAACGGCTCTGCAGTAGAAAGCTAACACCTCTGTGAACAATAGCATTTATGAACTGAGAAAATGATTCCCATGGGAAAAGGAAGATGTCAATTTATGGGAGACATTTATTTGTGTTAAGTGGATGATGCATCCTACGTCTTTTAGAGGGACGGTTACTATTTGAGGAAATGCAGTAATGGTAGATGTGAGTGGTGAAGCACGCAAGCTAGATATCACCACAGACATGTTCCAGTGAATTGTTTGAGCACGTCAGCAAATTTTGCATGCGAGTGATTCAAGCCTAACAAATACGTGACACACCTCTTAGGATGAGTGATGAGGATCCTAATATGTGACATCATTGAAGGTGACAGAGTGATTTGCTGTGGATCGATGCAGCTTTGTGACGACGTCTCTATTTCAGTCATCGGCATTGATGGCTTCTCTTCTCAACTATTTGTCCGAGCCTAAAGAATAAAATCTCATCCCCATATCCAAATGTGCTGCATGGGAGATAACAAAGTGTGGTATACACGCACGTGTGCCTCAAGTTGCATTGGTCACAATTTTTCCCGAGGTGTCTGCATGTGATTCGAGTTAACCCCTATGAGGTGTCTGGTGCACCCTGTTCCTGCATGGCCCATCCCCCCGCTCTCGCCACCCTTCAATCACTCTATTCCTTTTCTCCTTCCTCCTGGCGTGCTGACAGAACAGGAGAATGCTCCCTCAAGGTCTCACATCCACCCCGCACCCCACCCGCTCCCTCTCCCGAGGGTGGCGTTTCCTTGGAAACAGTGTCAGAGTTGACTGGGTGGATGCAGATAGATGGCTGCCCTTTATCGGACCGAACCACTGGGTTATTGAAAACAACCAGACTGGACCTGTGCTAACACACCCACCCCTCTGTTCTGATTTCAAATGGACCCTTCCACCCAACCCAAGCTGAAAGTGGGCCTGTTTGTATTATTATTTTTTTTTCTTTTATGTATCCAAGTCCATTACCGACTATGCGCTGTGATGTCCGTGTAGACTGATCAGCACTTTGTCTCATTGAATTGGATATTTTGGGGAGCTTCACCGTGCAAAAATCTCTACTCCTGTGCGTCCTTGACAGAGAAACAAAATGGAGACGGCGCTTGGCTTTGCATTGTCTCCCGCCTCTTTCAAGGCACCATGCTCCAGTGAGATTGAATTTGATCTGTCATTTTCAACGACTTTATTACACCACCCAGATATACGACTTCAGTCACTGCCTGTTAAATAATTGAAATGCAAACAGTCGCAATGTGGTATTGAGGCCACACATCACAAGGCAAACCTGATGCTCTGCTATCAAAGCGAAGCTTCTTTATTGTTCGGTCTGGGAATAATAATCCATCCATCCATCCGTCCGTCTGACGATCTAAAAGCACAAAAAAAGTCATTCTTTCAAATCCTCATTGATGATGTCACTCTGTCATTATTTCCATATCTAATACCTGTCAAGATTAATTTCATTTCACAGCATTTTTTATGGACACACTTTTCTCATGCTGTTGAATGAGAAACTATATCTCCACTTTTGACTGGTAGTGTACCACCAAAATGAAATATTTTGTTTGATTTTTCAATTTTGGGGATTAAGTGCAATGCAAACGCTAACATTGAATGCCCTTGAATTCACACAGTTTTGAATGTGACCTTGTTTTTTTAGCTTGCATGACAATATCTAATATATTCATATATACGTATATATATATGTATTGCATTATATATTTTCTTATTTGTACATTATATTCCACATTAGAGTTTTCAGTGGATAGTCCTACAGTACTATATCTCAGAGGTTCCTTTTCAGTTCACATGGAAAAGCCTAATTAACAAGGTTACAATTCGATCATGTCTATAAAGCATCATTTCAATGGACCCGCACGCACGCACGCACGCGCACACACACACACACACACACACACACACACACACACACACACACACACACACACACACACACACACACACACACACACACACACACACACACACACACACACACACACACACACATCGTGCATTACATACAGTGATTAGCTCAGGGCTGATCTAGACTGAGTTTAGTAGTATGCAGTAATCCATCTAAACAGCATATGGGCTAGCCAGGGGAGCAGGATTAAACATCCAGAATAAAATTAAGGTATGACAAGGGTTCGTAGTTTTGCACCGGGGGTGATGGGGGGTGCTGAGCAGAATTAAGGGGTGCTGTTTTTATAAATGTCTTCCAAATGTAAATGATGTGGCAAGTAATCCAAGGTTGAGTTTAGGTAAGTGGTCATGGTCACGTGCCGTTGATGCAGTTCAAAATCCTGTCCCGGAAGAAGTGTCATGCTGTGATCGTAAGTGGAAGGAGGCGGTGTTTGCAAAATGATGTCTTGTGCTGCAAAGCGGTCAACATAATAGCATCAGCTGTTTGATAATGAGTGCATGCTCTTTCAGAGCCTTTTTCTAATTTGGATAACAGCCCTGCCTCAGAAAGACTTTTCATCAATGTTGCTATCATTTCATCTCTTTTTTTTTGGCACCGGGGTATTTTTTTCCTGCTTGAATTGCATCAATAAACCTCAGTAAGCAAGGCATTGTAATGCCTAATTGGGCGGTAATGAGCTGTCGCATTATGCAGAGTGCTGAGGTTCAAGCTTATTAGTTGCTTGGTTGCCCATAACATTTTCCTGTCTTCCTTCTGTTGCTTGAGTGTTGCATGTTGTCAATAAAATCTCTCCCCTGGCTGCTTCATCCCTATTCTTCTCAGCCGTACCCTCTCACACCGGCACCCTCTCGCCCCGGGCTAAAAATAGTCTCCTATTATCCGCGAGGCCGAGGCCATGTACAGTGAGGCAGCAATCAGCATGGCGGCCATTGCACATCAAGATTCGCAGTAGCTGTCATGCTGCTAATGGCATTCTCCTCACGTTATTCAGAGCCCCCTCTGCACCAAGAGCAGGGTTCTATTCTACTCTAGGATCATCAACATCAATTACAATGAAACACTACACAATTGTTCCGCTGAAAATCGCTCACCCAATCAGACGATGTGATCATTTGCGATCATTCAAAAATGAAAGTGGCTCTATCTCTCCTACAAATACTCCTTAGATTTTTCCCAAGGACATCAGACGCCATGTTCCACTTGTTTCAAGTTAAAAGGGCCATATCGTCTATCCTCAAGTTAACAAGGTAAATATATTTGTCTGTGGTGCCTGTGTGCTTAATAGTACACCATGCCAGCGCCTCATGACCTTCAGGCCTCCTTGTGATGTCACATTTTCATGTGGCAGTCAAAAGGCGGAGGCACCGTGCTGCTCCCTGCAACAATTGACTCTCAGCAGATAAAAGCAAATCTTTCCTGTGTCAGATTTGCGATGCTCAGCGTGGATGTGATCTAAGGGGCGTCGCATCGACGCTCTTCTCTTTTCTTCTTGGAATTATGCGCGTTGTTTCAGTCCCCCTTGTCAAAGGAATCCCTCTCACATTAGACAAAAGCAAACAGTTAGCAGCTGCTTGCTGTTTGATAGTCTTGCCTGCAGGTGTTTTCCAGGAAAATTCTGACTTGAAATGTTTATACTGCCAGAGGGCCAAACTCAGCGTATGTGTACCGGAACCTTTCCCTTCATATCAGTTGAATTGATGACATAGGAATATTTACATTCCTTTTGACAGTGTGAGTGAAATGATTCCTCTCACATGTTGTCACATTCTCAAACACGCAATAAGAGAATATCTGGAAGTGTGAGCCTGGCTGTCATTAGCCTTCATGAACGGGGTGCTCCATCATTATCTTGTTGACTGACTGACTGACAGCAGTGTCTGATTAACATATTGACTGTAATTGACTGTCCGGCTGGCCTTCTAAATGACTGATTTAAGTGGAGATTTACTGACTGGCTGGCTGGATGAGCATCTTGGTGGCTCACACAGCCGCAATGTCTACGCACTGACTTCAACATTAACGAGTGACCCAGTGAATCTTCTGACTCTCCTCTCCCTAACTGATTGACTCATCACACCTCAAAGGAAGCGCGGCACTGATAACAGCATGACCGGTCAAATGACAACCACCTTTTCATTTTTTTTCCTTTTAACTTTGATGGCAAAGGAAATTGTCAAGTATTAAAATTGCATGAGCCTGAGTTAAAATGGTATGCACTCACTCTTGCTGCCTCTGCTATTCATTCATAACTGCTGAACGCAAATAATTTATATCTAATTATTTAACAAGTATTCTACATATTTCATTGAATACGATTTGTGATGACAAAAGCTATTTTATTTTATTTATTTATTTATTTTGTTTTTTGTGTTAACTTTAAACTAGCTGCTACTTTTCATCATCTATAACATTAAGATGGCCTGGCAAGGGAAGGGCACTGTCTGTAATGTGCTAATATAACTATGATCATTTATAATTATTTTGAGTTTATGAGTAGATCTTGTGTTGTAGGTCTGGTGTTTTTCATATTTTGGTTACCCCATTTCACTACATAAGAGATTAGAAATATCTCAAACTACAATCACGAGAATAATCCTACTGTTAAAATAATAACTCATAGAGTGTCAGTACCTAGTAAAAACATTTTAACATAAATCGACATTTAATGAAGGCGTTGATCCTTGCGTGTTGTTTTCCACCGTAGTCATGGTGAATTAAATCACGAAAACACATTTATTTGTACATAGTATTTATTTAGAAATGAAAAGTACTGGTGTTTGGAGGTTTGCATGATATGCCTCAGAGGAGACATTTGGTGGCAGTAGAGAATGGGGGCTGAAGTGGACATGTGCACTGTTACTGATCAGGTCTTGTTTCCAATCTTCATGCAATCATCAATCTATCAAGTTCTGATGATGTTAGGCAATGCACCCTAAGAAAGTGTTGTAATGTCAATTCATGGTGACTTCTCTGTAGTTGTTGAATCCAAAATGTTTGGGCACATGGAGCCATGTGGCTACATTTGTGTATGGATGTAACCATGCATGTGCATGTGTGTGGTGACTCATAAACCACAACACCAAAGTCTGTCTGTGACAGCTGCTACATAATCAGATTAGTGTTTCAATTTGGGCCTGTTGTGTTTTTTATGTGTGAGTGTGTGTGCGTGTGTTAATGTCTGGTCATTTCCACTTGGAAAGGCTCTGCAAGCATATCTGCCCATGTTAGCGTATGTTACTAGACAGGAACCTCTATTGAACACAATACTGCCATGCAAATGGGAGTCTGCAGAGAAAATAAATGATCATTTCTTGTGTATAATTTTCTTTTCTCATTGTTCTTATTTTTTGTTCTTCTACTTCTACAAAAAATCCAAAGAAAAAGCAACAACACATTTAGAGTTAATCCTTTGGTGCTCTCTGATTTAGCTCAAATGTCAAGACTTTATACTCATTTATGTTACTATATTTCTGCGACTTTAGCGACACCATTGTTTGTCGATTTTTTTCCTTTTACATTTAGAATTTTATTATTATTATTATTATTTCATTAGGGTTTTACAGGTACGTGGACTTTCAATTTGAGGCGTTTCACTAGCTTCAACTGTCAGTATGTTAATAGGGCCCTGGTCTGTTGTTATGACTGTACACACATGCGCTCAATAATCTGAGGCCAATACGGATGAATTTAACTGCAAATGTAGCGTGTCAATGTATTGCACAGATTGCTTTACGTATTCTGCTCCATTTCATAGACTCAGCATGTGCATCTGTTCCTTTTTGATGCATCTGTCATTTTTCCCCGTTATGTGCAAATTAATGTTCACAGGGGCTTTGCATGTTTTCTGTCTTTCCTTTGAGGCCAATTTGTCACAAGGTGAGCTTTCTTTATTTTCTTCATGTGAAAATTGCTATCTGCCTGATTTATCCTATCGAGTACTCATGAAGGCTGCCGATACCTGTCACAGATATCGTTCGTTACTTCAATTTGCATGGTATTATGTCTTTCTTCATTACAATATTTCATGCATTAACATAAACATTTACCTGCTTTTTAATTCAAGAATTGAGCACTCGTACAAATATTGGTTACAAAAGTGGTATTGAGCATCTCTAAAAAAAAAAAAATCCATCCTTTTATCATCATTACATACAGCTGACATACTTGTAAAAATGACACTAGTATGTATTCAGGACAAATACCTGCTTTCTACCAGCTGTCATGTTTGACCTGCAGTCACACACCCCGCTGTTTGAAACGGAAATTGAACCCGTGACCTGAACCAAATGATATTTCTAGGCCAGCTGGTTGCCCCTGTGTGTGCGTGCATGTGTGTGTCTGTGTGAGTGTGCTGCGTGTGTTTTATGCCTCCAGTGTGGCCAGTGTTTCCACAAGGGCATTGTGTCATCTCCCAGCTGCTCTTTATCAAAGTCTTGCAGAGCTATGTGGCATTGCAAAAAAGGTCAGCCACACCACAGGAGGCGGCATCCACGTCCCACAACAGTGTTTGCTCAATGCATTTTTGTGTCTTTTGGCGATAGGCTCTGTTTCCTTAATTTGGATTTATTTTTAGTTCCCTCAACACTTCACTCATTTGAAGTCAGTGTCACTGATGTAAAGCCTAAAAAAAACAAAACGATGGTTTTAATTGCTCGATTATGTTCTCGTATACAATAGTTGGCACTTGCTTCTCCTTTGCCTTAAGTAGAGTATCTAAAAGCACGGATGGCAGAATTCCAGTTGGCTCTACGTAGATGTCAATCAGTTGGTTCTAATCTTAGCTCTCCTCTGACAGCGGGTTTATTTTGTTTGTCTACTTCTCTTTAAATAGATAAGACCTTTAATGGGTGACCAAGTCAATTAAATTCCACTGTCAGTTTTCCATTTTGTTCATCTCTGGTCTGTCCAGTTATGTTTGTTCTCCTCTGTGGATACGCTTTACTCGTATTTGTCCCTTTCTGCAAACAACCATGACCCGAAATACTTCAGTGTCTCCTGTCAAATTAAGCCGTATTCATCATCAATTTAGCGATTAACAATTTTATAACTCAATTAAAAAGCTCCAGGGGTAGCTATACTATCATGAATGCAATAGATCTCACATTAACAGGCGCATGTCACTCGGTCAGTCATTTTCTGCTGTTGTCACAGAAACCATCTCACCTTCCCTTCACAGTCTCGCCCTAATGAGACCACTAGAGGACAGAGAAAGAGAGAATAGCAAGGCAATGGAAGGGAAGAGTGGTATCACAAGGGAGATAAGCAAGATGGAGGCAGCTAATGTCATGTATTTGGTCGATTGACCCAAAAACAAAATAACTGCCTTGCATGCAACACCGCATGATTACCTTGTCTCCCTCCGCATGGCCACGCTAATTTGCTTCTGAGGCATTTACATATAAATCCAATATATGTATCATTCATAGATAATTACGCAGCACAATATGACTTCTGGCCTCCAAAATACAAATTAAAAATGTTATCAAACGGTATCAGAAATTGCACATTTAATGAGACAGAGAGTATTCCATCACTAGGCCACATGCATAGTAGAAAACTCCCAAAATTGTAGACAGTATCATGTCTGCTGATCCCGTTTCAGTTGCTTACTGTTGTATTTATGTGTGAATGTGGTAAAACATTTTCAAATGTCCTCATCTATTTGAGACATATCAATCATTTCCTGGTGCTCGAGCAGAGTCAACTTTTTGAGTGCTCGAAACTACGTTATTAATTGTTGGATGGGATGCAGCAAATGAAGAACACGCATCAGTGTATGATCCACCTCGGCAAAATCACCCTAAAAAAGCATTTTTCTTCCTTCTCTGTATTTGTGTATTTTACGGCCCCCCTGATTGCTGGTATTCTTTATTATCAGAGTAAATAATACGAATGAATGGACATTAAATACGGGGTAGAAACTCTGCTCTTTTCATACCTGTGATGAAATTCCTTTAAAGTATTTTTTAAATGTGATGCTTATTTTGTGATTTTAGCAAGCTTTTTTTATATTGTTTTACTTTCTTCTTAAATATCTATTTAACTGGTTTTAAATGTTCTACTTTTAATTACAGAATGTGAAGCAGTTTGGGTTGTTTCCACAAATTACCTTTTGTGCCTTATTTGGCCTCATTTATGAAAAAAAGAAAGAAAAGACCTTGATTTTTGTTTACTTTTTTGTTCTCGGGTTTTTACAATAATTAAAATCCATTTGCTACTCTTTGAGTTGACCTTGTTTGCAAAAAGTGCCATCTTGACTGCCCGGTCATGAACAAAACTTCCATCGATTACTTTACAATACAATTGCAATACTTTTTGGGTCACACCGAACCCGCAAAGCAAATTTCAGTCGGAAGTGGGTGAACCCCGCCTCGCTATAACCAGATGATCACCAGACTGAAGAAAATGAGAGCGACACTATGTGAAGTTAAGGGACACCAATCTGGTTAAACGATTTTAACATCTGTTCTTTTATGTACTGGAAAAGACTCTCCGTCTGTCGCGCCACTATAAAAGGCCTAAACGAAGTGAACGAGGCCTCTGGGTTTAGCACAGATTGGCAATTATATACCTCAACATTTCAGAAGACCTTTAGCCATGCAGGTATTTCATGTGGGAACTGCACATCTGCCAAATGTTAATAGGCCAGGCTCTTGGACTGGAATATGAGGCCGTGAAACGGGTGATAAGAGGCTGTGGAGTGTACATAATGTATGAGTACTTTGACATGGAAATACTGTAGTCTGATTCCATTCAGCACTGATAAATTATTTGGGATATTTGCAGATATCAATACCACACTAGGTTAGATTTTCTTTCTACAAGCACCTTTTTGTTCCTTTCTCCAACCATCGTGTTTATTTGACATTATTTACTATTTATAATATTAGAACAACTTCATGTGTCAAGTGTGACTTTGGATGTTTTACGGTACCCTCAATTCTTTTTACCACACCAATATTACTATTCTATTGGTGATCTTGTTTTTGTGTCACTATCTTATTCTGTCATTCATGGCGGTAGATTAATTGATACACAACACATACAGCCAGTGTGCGATATGACAAAATAAAACACACCATTATCACCAAATGATGAATAGCCTGAAAGAGCTGCGGATCTACCGGTCGTTCACCCTCCGATTCTGTTCACCACTCAACCAATAAAGTTCCCTTGTCAATATTTACCATCGTCTTCCTCTGCCGTTTCATCAGCCGCCTTTGACGCGCTTGTGTTTCTCACCGTCAACTTAATTAGTCACGTCTCTTCGCCTAATTAAATCAAGTGGAAGGAAGTTGCAATCTCAAGTAGATCAAATTAAGATCCATGCAAATCCTGGAGGTCGTCACTCGTGGTCTCTGTGGCAACAGTTTTCCCGTCTGCCTTAGTCAAGTGGCGAATGGCCGTTTGAGGCTTGTCATCACTTGTTAAATGAAATACTGTGCTGAAAATCATCCCTATTAGACTGGTTAAGTGGCTGACTGTCTGAGTTACCAGTGAAAAGTGACTAATCATTAACACACCTTCGGGCAAGTGCTCTTATGAGACTGTACAGGGGAATTAAAGGGAGCACTTTAAGCTATCCAAAGTAGTTAGCACTGGCATACATGGGTGAGGGTTTTAGATGATAGCTCAAGGGCAACAATGTAGCATTTAGGAAGTAAACAAACATTTCCCCAACATCAATCTAACCTCCGCATTACTAAATCCACTAGAGTTGTGACCTGATCCAATCTTGAAAACAGTCGAGCCATCGTGACTCCAAACAGTCATGGAAATCCATCACAGGTTTTTTGAGGGCCATTGTTTAAGGTATCCACAAGGTATTGTGGAATTTATCTTCCGCTTTATCCTAGTAAAAGTGGCAGTCATTGGGAAAAGCTGAGTATTCTACCTGTGCTTTCCAATGCATACCTCTCACTTTTGCATTCATCTGTCTTCTTTTCACACAAGAAATGCATAAAGCATGCGATGGCACAAGCACACAAAGCTGTGTTTGAAAGTTAGGAAAGGATAAAAGTGAATTTGGAAAGGGCAATAGCTTTGAAGAGCTTTCCTCGCCACAAGCAGCTTCTCTTTTAAACAACACCCAACCTAACCTGTTTTTGCCAGCCATATTGCATTGCATTGTTCAAATGTGCATTCTTTTGCACCTTTACAACTCATTTTTCCATTGTCTGTCAACAAATAAGGAACAATGGCGCACAAAAGGATAACCTTGAATTTTAAGACCCTAAAGAACAATATGGTCCATCTGTGCTGTAATTATGCAACTTATTAAATTCATTGTTCTTATATGAACCGACTGTGTGCCACATAAAGGATTTGTAAGCTTTAATATAACATGTTCTTTTAATCTGCTCCATTTACTTTGCATTCACAAGGAGATTCCCCCGTTTATTCTTCTTTGTTAAGTCTGCGGTCTTACTTCAATCCAATTTCCTGACAAGACTTGGCCATTGTTCACCGTTGACCCGAATGATCGTCAAAGATTAAATAATACATGATGAGGCCTTAGGGTGCGGCTGTCTTTTTGTAATGCACACGTACAGTAGAAACATAATTTCGCTACAAATATACATAATGAAGGACTCCACTTGGGGCACACACAGGACCACACACTTCCTAACCAGATGGATAACAAACATGCCAAATGGACAAAATACAAATCGTGAAAATCCGTGCATAATTGCCGCCTATTGGAAAATTGGTGCAATTGTGATGAAAATTGTGCAAAAACAAATAATAAAGAAACAATATACGTTTTCCAAGAAAAACAATAGGTGGCTCAGGAGACCAGAGCATTCAGAGTCTTCCATCATTGTTTTTTCAAATAACCAATTCAATAAAAAGCTACAATGCCATATAGGAAGTAAATAAATGAATGTTCACCAGGTTCTTTGTTGCTCTACAGTGTAAATGATGGGAATCCAAAAAAGGCCTTTTCTACGTGATTTCATCGTGAATCGTGTGTAGTAGTGCGTGTTTGGCTGACACTTTAATGGCTTCCATTAATGATCAAAAAGAGGTAATTTGTGTCATGAGTCTGACATCAATGACGAGCTGCGTCTGGCAGCTCCCCACTCTGTGTATTCAGACAAGGCAGGAGGAGCAAAAGGGAGGACTTTGATGGAAGGAAAGCGAGAGGGAGGAGGAGTATGTTGTGCTTCCTCCTACAGCTGGTGATGTGCAGCTGTCTTGGAGGGCGGAGTTCGTCCCAAAGTCTCTTCTATGAGGGTGAGGCCAGGGGGGAGAAGAAAAGAGGAGGGAGGAGGTAGTGGAAATAACGACTGAAATGGGGGCAGAGAAGGGAAGAAACAATGCCTGTAAAGAACAATAAAAGACTCACTACTGACATGGATAGAAGAACGAGGGAGCTTGCGTGATAGGAAGTACGGGATAAACGCAGGAAGAATGGAGATCAAAACAAGCTCGTGCTCGCTCATCCCACGCGCTTTGTCTGCATCTGATGCTGACATACACGCCACATGAGCATATTGTTGCTGTCCATAGAAAATCATGCGTCTCCACTCCATTGATTTCAAATAAGTGATCTTGCTTCATAGTTTACGGTGCAAAATTGTAATTTTCTGCCTAATCAAAACACAATGAATAGTAAACCTGAGTAGCCAATGCCGAAACATTTCCAAAAAGTTTTGATCACCTTACCTTCGGAGATCAAGTCAAGCTCAGTGCTACTTATGCCACACTGGCTATTGCTCCCATGTCAACAATCAAAACCTGGTATAGTATTATACAAAGTCTTGTAAATGTAAATTTGGTAGTTAATGCACATTAGAGCTTTTTATTTGCCCCTCTGACACCTGATTTTGTAGATCAGCGTGTGTGTTTTTCATTGTTGTTAGAAGTTAAAACTGATGGAAGAAAATATATAAAAATAAAACCCTCATAGGTTTTCAAGCACTGTGCAAAGGCTGCAGTCAAGCATAATGCTTGAGAAAAATAGCTGGGCGGATGGATAATCATCACAATCTCATGTTCCCCTCAGACCGGCCTAATATAGTTTGTGGTGGGTAACGATGCCGAGATGCAAGCTCGCATTCCCCTGTAATTGATTCCGCGGCTACTGCCGAGCACTAATGAGCTAAATGAGGACGACAACCGGTGGGGAGAGACGGTTCGAGACGAGGAGAGGGGAGGCTTAGCCAAGTAAATATGTAGATGCATATGACTCCAACTAGGGAAAAGCATGGAGAAAAGCCTCTCAAACAAAGATACTGTCGTGTCAATCTGTCATGGCGGCAGCGTGCTGTACGGAGATCAAAGGAGGTGGTGTAAAATGGCGCCAGAGCTACATGAATGATAACTTCCCTTTTATTTTGGCGGCGTTGGGCAGAGAACAAGCAGCGGTGGAATGCACGAGTGAGCACGGCGGACGCAGCACTGCATCATTCATCTATGACAACATCTGGGGGGGGGTTGTTGTGAATTCGGAGTGAAATGCTAAAACTGTTCAAAGGCCCCTGTTGGAGCGGTCCGGCCCGCTTCACCTCGGCTCGGCCTTCTCGCTTGTGTTTTTGAGAGATGAAACACACCTGGTTCTGAGCCTTCGCTCTGATTTGACGGCTGTTTGAAGCCGAGTCCTCGGGCTCTCTCTGGTGACGCTGGTCTTGATAGGCAGAGTTTATACAGTATATTCTCTTGGTAACTTTACTTTGAAATGGAGAACGTGCAAACTCTACATAGAGAAGTCCAAGGCAAGACTTGAACCCAGAACCTTTGACTGTGAGGCATGCCAGTCATGTGTCAAAATTCATTTGATAGTTTCAAGCCACCGAAGGAACATGCAAGACAGTGACATCTAACAAGATTAGTCCTTTAAAATTAAACTCAAGAAACACAAGTTGAATGTTTTACTTCTTTCTTGAATGCATACAGGTAAGTCTTCTGAATAGACACCTGAAGTTTGAAATCTGCTCTGCGAATTCCTCTTTTACATTAAATCAATATATGACACGAGTAAAGAGACACAATATCAAGGACGATTTTTTTTATGTGTATATATCATATTTATGTATTTTCCCTCAGCATGTGTGCCTGCAAGTGAAAGTGTGGACCTAGGAGAAGGCAATTTATTCTGTATGCATTTAGGCAAGGCTGAGCAATAAAGGTTTTGTTGCAGGCTGGCGAGAAAAGCAAAGACTGTGTGTTGTGTCGATGTAGCGACATCAGTGATTTAATGGTTTGAATCTAACCTAGACCAATTAAAAGGCACGCCGCATGCGCCGGGGTGGGCTCCCATTCATTTCAGGGGAAATCGAGGTTGAAATGAGCCATTGTCAGGCCACATGGCTGCTGCGCATACTGAGAGGTAGGCCTGCAGCGCCTCTGCTGAACACTGGATAGAGCACAGAGGAGAGTCTTTGTCCCAGGCAGGAGGTCGTGGACAAGGAGAGCCAGTGTTCACTTTGAGATGGAGAGGAAGGAGAGAGGAAGCGCTGGATCAAGACAATAGCCAGGGATGCAGACAGATGCAGGCAGAGGATAAGAGGAAGAAGATGGCAGTGAATGACAAGCGGCCTGAGATGAAGGTTTGCAAATAGAAACGCAGGAGAGAAGAAGGGAAACAAATGTTCAGTGCTGTCGCTGTTTAGTGTGTGAGATCTTATTCGGGCAGGATGTCATTTCTAGCATTAATAATGTGCGCTCTGACAAGAATCAGGCAATGGTCCTCATCAAGAACTTTACCTGCTAATAGACAGTTAATGCCTGGAGAAATGTCAAATGAAAACAAATTATAAAGTGCACTGCTGGTGTTACGTTTTATCGCTCCATTGCGACACAAATGGCAAAAATGTAATTCATTGCAAACAAAAACAAATCATCCCAAAACCCATTTTAACCGTCAATACAGTGTTCTTTTCCTTTTTGCATTTAAATTAGGAGTTGACATCACAACATTTCTTTTTCTGGATTTACACCAAATTACAATGGCGTCATCCTTGGACTATGTACTACGCCGCCATTAAGTTTCAACATGTCAATCAACATAGAGTAAATAAAACAATACCTTTATCTTTTGTGCTTGGCTTAGGTAAAACCGATTCTAGGGAATTTGTGCTGATGTGAAATGAAATTGCAAGAGCATGAACTGATCCATATGGATGCGTAGAGCTCTCATAAGGCAGGATGGGGATTGCCTGCTACAGTAGCTCCTGCACCCCTGACGTCAGCTGGAAAGCAGTGTGTAAGTGCTGACTTGGCCCCTAGACACACGCACACACGCGCAGAAAATGCCTGGCAAGAAAATGCCTTCAAATTGTACCCACAGCACATCATGCAAATATGGGTACATGTAACAAACAAAAAAACTCCAAGTAACTTTGACCACATTAAATCCTTCATCACATCCCTTAATTTGCTGACTGCTGCCTTATTATTCCTTTTTTTGGGAGTCATCTGCTTTATCCAAAGCAGCCCGAGGCATTTGTGACACGTTGTCCAGTGCGGACACTGATCCTCTGCAGTTTGGAGTGTATCACTTCCTGTTTGGCTCTCCTGTCACGTGATTGGGAGATGGCATGAGGCTCGGAGCAATGACGCCCGTCCGTGGAAGGAGTCTACACGCGACCTTTGGTTGATGTCAGACGTCACAAGATTTCATGTCTGCTGATGACAACGTGACATGACAGCCATTTTCAGGGACTCCATTATTGTTGTGATTATTATTACGAAGTGGAGTCTCTTTCATCGAGGGCCTCGTCAAGGATATTTTAGGAATGAATTATTCCTGTGGGATTTGCTTTGGGGTTATAAGTGAGGTCCAAGCTCAGTCCGGTGATGTGTTGCCACTTTCTGCATTCCACAGGCCTTTGTGTTTTGTATTTATTTCTATCTTATTTTTTATTGATGGAACAAAGAAAGACTTTCCATTACCGTCGTGGCAGAATTTTCTGTCTTTTCCAAACAAAGCAGAGCACTGTATAGTACTGATAATAAAAAAAAAAAAGGCGTCATTAATATTTCAAACCTAAAAACTTTGTGGAAAAAGTAAAACGTCATCCAAGGGCGAATGAAAAATATGTTTAATATTTAAAGGGAACAAGCAGGCTGAACGTCTGATTTGGAGTTAATGTCACTGCTCAGGCACTGTCGCGCCTAGCCCAACAGATGCATGTCATCCACTTCAAACATATATGTGCCTCTTTCTACTCTCAGATTCTAAATGCTGTCAAATGTAATCTATTGATAACACAAGTGTATGAATCGAACCTGGTGTACCTGTTCCCCACAAAATCTTTGGATGTTCACGGCTCAATCAACCTCAACTTGAAGGCTACATAGGTATTACCTGGTATTTTTGACACAATCAAGCCATGCCCTTGAGCAGTGTAGTTTAAATTTGAATGTGCACAGAATTGAAACATGAATGTAAAAATGTGAACGGTTAATTCACTGGAAAATTCATGAACAGTAAATATGATGTTGGTAAGATGGAAAAAAAAAAAAAAATCACAGAAAGGCCAAAAAATATTTTCCTCACTTGTAAGTTTGCGGGTGTTTACTGTCAGTGTTTGTGTATGTTGTATATATGCATGTAGTATGTACTTTACATGAGGTTGAAGGGCTGCTTGGCATTCAGCCTTGGTAGGTTTATGACATTGTATATCAGCATGTCATCCGACGTGCGCTTCTGCTGGTTGCAGAGCAACCCGAGGCATCGATTATTGAGGGGGCTGACAGCTCCACTCGCCGGATGCAGCAGAATACACACTGTCGCAAGGGAGCACCATCGGTTGCCCTGACAACACCGGCGCCTGTCAACACCTTCGTCTTAATAGTGACAAATTGTACTTATTACACCACCCCCCCCCCTCGACCCCCCCTTAGATGAAGATACTTAGCTATGTGCTGATCAAATTGTGTCAGCATAATTAGTGGGAAGTTGGAAAGAAGCCCTAATAAAAATCAGGGCCTTAGACGCAATGTCCAGTTTCATGCACGGGTCTATCAGTCAACATGCAGCTCTGCTTATGGATGGGGGGTGATTGAGGGGGTTGATGATAAAGTGGGAGGGGCAAAGGATTTTTAGAATGTCAAGGCTGCCATAAGGACATACACTGGAGATTTGGAGTTTATGATTTGCTTTTCTGCACTCACACTGGTCAATGTGTGATAGGATCAAACTGACATCCATACATTAGACCATGGATGGGCAACTGGTGGCCTGTGGGTTGCATGTGGGCCCTTGATTAATTTGAAAAAAATAATGACAATATAAAATGAAACTGCAGTTGTCTCCATATTTCCCCACCATAATTCAGTTTGTTTGTACTTTATCGCTTGAAGGTTTTATTATAAACCTCCTTTTCTACTTGAATGGCAGTTTGTTATGTTAAACTACTACTTGCTTTCATAATGCATGCAATTGCACTTTTTTGTTGTATATGATTTTATGATACAGTGTCAAATGTCTGTTTTAAGGCCTTTTAAGAATTCTTACAATGTAATTTGTGCAGAATCGATTTAATGATTGTTTATTTTTGTTTATTTTAAATGTTATCATTAAAACATGACACCACGTAACTCCAGACCTTAAGTACAAATCCCCTTTTCCTCAATTTACTTTTGCGCCTTTTCCACAATCAACTTTCTTCAGGGCTTTCTATTGGATAAAATGTATCCATAGTTACATTGGACCCTGGTGCAAAGATTTGTGATCAATTCTCAGGCTGCATTCCCCAACTATTTCATTCTCCTTCTACTTTTGCGTAGCCCACATCACCGCATTGGCTTGCATAGCAACGCGCTGTTTAATGGCAGCGGGCTTCAGCGGAGATTACTGGATTGCTAACCTCATCAAAGACATAAACAACCCCATGACTCTTTAACCTGGGAGACCCAACTTTCCTTTTCAGCACTTTTTGTGCTAAGAGCGCATGTTTGTGTGTGCTCAGCAAAGTACTATACATTAGTGTGAAATTAATCCTTTCTTCAGTTGCTCTGATATAAAGTTGCTCCCTCTAAGACGTACTGTATATCTGCAAATGTCACCTTCCGGGATGCTAGAAAACATTGTAGCCCACTTTAATGCAGTAGTATGAACACAATTGCTGCCACATAAACAAAATTACAAGTATATTAGATTAGTGCAGAAGATCAAGGCTGTTTGGAAGCAAAGCATGTTTATCTGTGGTCATTTCATCAAAACGGCATGTTTGCAGAAGTGCACAGAGGGTATCTCCAATGAATCTTTAATTGATAGTAAAGACAGTTCGGTGTTTCTTTGTTTTGGATTTGACTGGAGAATTAAAAAGCCATGCCAAAAAGCATTTAAATGTTCTCACTCAGCAGTTACAATAATCCCATTACTGTCGCAAAGCAAATCTCAGCGACCAGGACCAGTACAAATCTGAGACGGTGGAGGGGGCGGTCTCATGATTTATTTACAATGACAACCCTCACTTTCTCGCTTGTTTATTAAATATGTATCGTTCAAGGCAGTTGGACATTTTTTGCATGGATTACAATGCAGCAATAATTTATGATAAATGAGAGCCCATTTTCAATATAAAGAAGTGGCTCAATAACGCCACTTGTCACAATAGTTTCCACTGTAAATCATGTCTGCATTGTAACTGCAAGTGCGCATGCGTGTGTGTGTGTGTGTGTGTGTGTGTGTGTGTGTGTGTGTGTGTGTGTGTGTGTGTGTGTGTGTGTGTGTGTGTGTGTGTGTGTGTGTGTAGGTGTGTTTGGTGAGTGGGTAAGAATGGAATCTTTATTATTTCCAGTTCTTGTTCAAAATTTGTTGGGCATGTTTATTTGAAGACATTTCATTAGAGGCTTGTTTGCGTTAACATTTAGATGTTAACATTTAAGCTCTTAATAGCTTTAGTTTTTGTTTTTTTTATACTTGTGACCGCAAATCACAGCCAATTTGCATTCACGGCCGAGGTGTAAAAACCATTACGTATTCTTCATTTGCACTGCAATGATTTGATGATTTGTTGGCGCTGCAAAAACAAAAATATTGACAGGAACATAACAATCAGACTTACGAATATTGATTTTCATCTCTTCAGTCATTGGATTGAGCGTCTTGCCCCAAAACACATAAAATGCACTTTTCAAAACACGACTATCTTGAACATTTACTATTCGAAAGCCCTTTTGAACATTTTTCATATATAAACATACAGAAAATCTCATATATGGAAGGGAAGATGTTTTTTTATGGGCATCTGCAGGATTGCAGAGTTCCGAGCAAGCTAAACATTGGTTTAGCATTCAGGACACACACACTGCTGGAGAGAACACGCAGGAGACAGGAGAGGAAGTGGAATGAGCCAAACAGGAACACAGAGGTTTTTCAGGGTAAATAAGACACAGAGACTCTCTTAGCATTCTAGCATTAATGCCAAAACCCTCGCTTAAATTCAAGGACGCCTTTTTCAATGCCGTGTCAATGGTGGCTCTGTCATTCTTTTGCATTGCTAAAATCTATTCACACAGCAGGTGCATTCACAGAAAGACACTTTTACAGGTGCAGGGGGGCTTTTCAAATTGACTTTTGATAATGCTTTCAGATTGTGCATCCATTTGATACGCTTTTAAGACATTTGATTTAATACAGATTATGCCACAAAGTAGCTCTTTTCAGTATGTTCTATCTCAAGGTAAATATCATTGAGTCACATTGTGATTTTCAGTCATCAAATTCAAACTCAAGTGATGCTCACTGACCTTTGTTTTTTGTTCTGAATATTTTGTTTCTTTCATAAATGCTGAAAATCTAACAACAACAAAAATCCCGAATAAAAATAGTATAATCACCATAGTAACATTTAAAACTGTAAAGTTGAAGGCAACGAATGGCCCACAACGACTTAGTTTGCGGAGCCATATAACAAAAGATGGTCACATGCTTATTGTATTTATTGTTTTCCATTTCTACTCTTGACAAGAATAATAGATTGCAGGTAAATGGTTCAAGTTAATAGCTTGCATTCACTTAATGGTGTTACCGATAGTATGTCACTTTTCTTTTCATTTTTCTCAAAAATTCCAAATTCAAAATATTCTGACATCATGTTGCTACAGTAAGTGAAAGTTCCACTGGTCATCGTCCACCATGTCAGCAAGCTCACACCATTTGCTGTTTTTCTGTGCATTTCAATTTATTTCCAAAACAAAAGTGTCAGCTCTTGACCAGTATGATAACTATCCTTTCACTTGAATAGCGCTTCTCCACCTGCAAACGCTTCACACTGACTTCTCATCCATCTACTGATGACCAATAAGCATGTCTAAAAAGGCCCATCATAACATCTACTTAGTAGAATGAATATGAGGTCCAACGGCACCTTATGATGATTATGCAGTTGCTCCAATTATGTTGACACAGTTACAGTATATTGCTTTCATGTGTCACATAATTAGCATAAATGTACAGTGAAAAGATGATGGTGTCATTTGGCAAGAGAAATGTACAAAATAGACCTGAGGTGATTTGACGTATGTTATGGAAATAGTCCCATTTAAATTTCTCTGCATGTAGCCACACTGTCCCAGAGAGCTTGGCAGTAGAGGAGGGTTCAGTCCTGCGATCTGACCTCAATCAGCTCGGATTAAAGCTGCGATCAAAATGTTTGGCCCCCTGCACCCTCTCTCAAGACACAGCGTAGCACCGATATGAGCGGACAGAAATTAGTCTGTGAACTCATCGGTCATTCCTCCACAGGAGTCGGAGCATGCTTCTCGTTAAAGATATTAGAGAACTCTTCACTCTCTGAATGTAGCCTGGCTGATTTGATGTGAAAAAGATTCCAGTTCAGTTTCAGCAGAAAACATTTGGTCATTTTTTTTCTCTGCTGATGGACCTAGACTAGACAAATACCTGTTTTTAATTTTAATGACTTGCTGCACGGAGCAGCGGCATTTATAGGCCCATTTGTCATGTCTGACGTGAAATGGGTCTTTCTTTGCGGTATGAGTCAGAGTCAGCTCCAAATCCAGTCCTATTCTATAGCATGAAACCAAAGACAATTTAACACTTTGGACATTAGCATCCAAACATATTTTAGTTGCCTAATGTGTCATGGCTAATACGTAGTTCACTACATTGACAGCTATGTTATGTCTTTTAGATGTAAAAAGATAGATTTAGATCAATTAGCTCCAGCTCAATTTTCTAACATTTATTCTATTTCAGAGTCCATAATTAATGAATTGAACACAATTAAGGCTTATTATGGTGAGCATAAATCAAAATACTGATTGAGGATTATTATTCTTAATGATCACCGTTATTTTGTGTGGCTGTTTTGCTTTGCTTTTACGTGAGTTTACAACAAAGAAACATGACTTGATGTACCGATCGTGTGAGCAGGAATTAGTGATGCAAGGTGTTGACAGAATCCATTTGACCACAATATGGCTTATTGTGAAGCCCCCCCGTTCTGTCATAACACAATAAACCGAGCTCTGATGTCTTAAAAAAAGGCTGCAGTCTCATCGAGGTGCTTGAGGAGAAAATTGCGGTGGCTGGCAGCGACTGCGTTGAAATACAATTTGGTCTCACTCAAGATGGATTCCACTGTGAGATTTTAGAGGACCAGTACAGAATCAAAATGGAGAAGCTAGGAAGGGAGGAGTGAAAAGAGGGAGAGCAGCAGCACGGCGTGAACCGCTTTGGAATATGGACTTGTGTTATGTTGTGGTCGCTACATCATGGTGGACACTGGAGAGGGGGAAAAACCTTTTTAACTTTTAGCCCTTTTAATACCTGACTTGTTAAATATTATGAGGCTTTGGCTAATTGAAATGCAATATACACACAGCCAGAAGGTTTTGAAAAATTATAATTTGTCGTCTATTTGCTTTTGCATCTGCCCCTCCCCTTCTGCTCATGCCCTGAGAAGATGTCCTCCCACCATTGTCAAGCACGCTGCCTGCACACATGCACACATGCTGCTGGCACTTATGCACACACACATGCACACACACACACACACACGCATACACACACACACACACACACACACACGCATACACACACAAACACTGTCACACTCGCCCAACTTCCCCTCCACCTTCATAAATTTCACTTGCTCCGAGGATATTCCGCAGCATGTAAACCAGTAAAAGCCCTTCAGGTCATCAAATCCAAGGGATCTGTTGTCTATTCTATCTAGGTCATCGCTTACAATAGCTTTGCCATTCCTTTGCCTCTGCCACTTTGTTCTTTACTGCCCCCCCCCCCCCCCCCCCACACACACACACACACACACACACTGCTTGCTGAGCCCCACAAGGTCTCTTTTGTTTTGTAAGTATAATCATAAAAAATAAAAGCATATTAAACATGCTTTGCTTTTCTTCCATACAAATTAGTCTCCAGTGGAATATTTAAGAAAAACTTTCGGCGTTTGATATAATTACTGCGGATTTGAATGCTCCTTATTAACATTTTATAGCTAATTGCTTTGGACTTTGTTGTTGTTAATGTGCTGGTGATGCATATGAAAATCAGAGCAGCAACGCAGCCATTTAGTGTGTGATAGTTTCATGTGTCATGTATCGAGGTTGACGTTATGTGACCTTAGGGAGGTGGCATCTAATTTGTTAAGCCACACAGAAAACAGAGCCCCATGCAATTGCTTGTCCATGCATTTTTCATGGAAGCTTGAAGCACCTATTTGGAAGACCAGTTTGTCAAAAAAATCAACAATAATAAATATTAAAACTGCTCCACTTAGCAGTCCAGATATAATACTAGCGACAGTATCCGCATCCATACACGTGTCTAATCTTTTAGAGACAAGAATAAGACAAGAACACCCACTGCTCCCGTTTATCGACCAAACTGAAACACCCCATTCTTATCTTTTTTCGCCCCCACAAAGCCTCAGTTTGTTCTACTTTTCTATAAATCAGCCTTGCTGCCTTCAGCCATTGAGTGCAATCAAAATAACTCACTCAGAATATAATCTACAACTGGAGACCTTGCATAAACATACTTCACAACCACATTGTCTACTCTTACTGGGTAAGTATAAAACAGCAGAATATATTCACAATGTTTTAGGGTTTCATTTCAGCCAGTATATGTTAAGAATAAATATAATTTTATTTATTTCATTAAAAAAAGTCAGATTTCATTGTGTGGAAACTGCTTTATGAGCATTCTTAGCCATTCACCACTGACCAATTTACAGTCTTCAGTTAACCAAACGTGAATGTTTTTGGACCTGAACTTCTGACTGTGAAGCAAACCAACCTTTTTCCTTTCCTAAAGTCATATTGCTCGCTGGATATTTTATTATAGTACGTCCTTGTTGATGTATTCATTCTGTTTCCTCTTTTTCTGTGTATGTGTTTGCTCACATATGTGCTTGTGTGTTGCAGGACAAAGATATCTCATCACACCTACAGGAGCCTTGTACATTTTGGACGTCCTGCCTGAGGATGGGCTGAATAACTATCGCTGCACCACACGTCACCGCTACACTGGGGAGACTCGACAGAGCAACAGTGCACGTCTCATTGTGTCAGGTACGTATTAAGCGACAATGCAAATGCTGCATATGCATGGGCACAGTAATGATACTGTCATAGGTTATATGGTCTCTGAAGGTCTCTGATTCCACTAGATTAGAAGACTGCTGAAGACATTACGTTACGGTCAACAATCATGGTTGTCATTTCCAAGTTGCATGTGGATTTAACCCTTGAAATCTCAATTCTGGATGCAATTAAAAATCAACAGCATTTACTTGCTATTTCCTGGTGAGCTCACCTTTGACTTGAGCTACAATATGATACGGATGAATTGCTTGGTTTGACATGAAGAAAAACAAAGCACAAATGAACTTCTTGCTTTGACAAGAAAAAAAATCACAAATACTCTAATATAAGTGTTTTGTGTCAACCAGATTTGTACTGTAAATTCTCTATTCTCCATCCATTCTCCCTCCCACCTCCCGCCCAGCCTTGAGAAAATCAGCTTGTAGTTTGAATGTAATCCCGCAAACAGATAAGGGTACAAAGCAAGGCGTGTAAAAAACAAAGTGTCCTTGGCCTAATATGCATGATTTGTGTGTGCTACAAGTGAAGCTTAAGCAAAATATGACTGTAGTGCTGCTCTTTGATGCATGACGACTGAGAAAGGCACCAGTCTGTTGTGCTTCATTGGAATTGGCTATAACAGACTCCCCCCTCCCCCACCTAACAAAATATCCGCCTTTAAAAAGTGAATCTTCACCAACAAAATCAATATTTGCTTCAAGTGCCCAGCAACACTCACAACTAATTAACGCCAGCTCTAAACTCCCCTGCTTCCAGACCCCACCAATGCCGAGCCAGGAATCTTGGACGGTTTCGACCACCGGGACGTGATGATTAATCATCGAGTGGAGCTGCCCTGCAAGGCGTCTGGCTACCCGTTCCCCAAGTACCGCTGGCTCAAGGACAACAGCCCGCTGGAGCCCGACAGTCGCTTCCGCCAGACCGTCACGGGTTTGCTGATAGAGAGTACTCAGCCGAGCGACTCTGGGACGTATGTTTGTGAAGTTTGGAACAGCTACGGCAACGCCGAGGTCATGGGCCACCTGCATGTCAGACGTGAGGCTTTTTTATTCTTCTAACTTGTGTTGTATGTATGAAATGTATCTGAAAGCTCCTTTGGATCCTCAGAACCCTTGAAGGCAATGGTCAGCCCTCGGAAAGTGAAAGGCAGCGTGGGAAGCAAGGTGTCTCTCTCCTGTAGCGTGAGCGGATCTGACGAGTACGAGTTGTCGTGGTACCGGAACGGAGAGATCATCTACCCCGGCAACAACGTCCGTTTCACCGGTCTCAACCGGGAGAATCTCATCATGGAAGGAATGTCAAAGAGCGACGGCGGGGCCTATCAGTGCTTTGCCAGAAAGGGAAAAATGTCCGCTCAAGACTTTGTGCAAGTCATCCTCGAAGGTAACGGTAGAATAAGCATTTGTGTACATGCACACACATGCAGTACCTCACAAAAAAACAAATTCAGATCTGAGCCATCAACACAAGATTTGCATGTTAATGGCATCCACGCTGCTTTGACTCTCTGCCATAGGCCACCACTATTATTGGCGGAGAGTCCACAAACACAAACACACAAAAAAAAAGCACATGCACATAATGTGGAGGTTACCTTGGCAATGTTGCTCAGACAATTGTCTCCTGCGGTCACGGACCTGTAAAAAGATGATATTGATTATCTATAATTACGCACAGCAAACTCAGATTGTCTGAGAATAATAAATGGCAGATGTTACAAAAGACACATATGCTCTTTGTTGCCTAAGCCTTCCTTCCACATCACAGATTCGAAATTGTCCATAGGCATGAATAAATTTGAGTGCTCTGCGATTGACTAGCAACCATTCCAGGGTGTATCCTACCTGCCAGCCAAAATCACCCCACCCATTTCAAGGAATGGAAATAATGGGACAGTCGTGAGACAACTCATGGAGACAGGATGGGCAAATGTGCCATGCCGTGAACATTTTTCATCCCACATAATATATATTGAATAAGCTATCCTTAAGCCTGAGTTGCTGTATTAATTAATGACATAAGGAAATTAATGTTTCACTCTCCTTATCAGTCAAGAGTCAAGTCAAAGATTGTCAGATGCCAGTGTTTTTGTTTAACCTTCAGTGGTTGTAATTCAAAGATGATCCAATCTTGTAAACTGGGATCAAAGATAATATTTCTGTTAGAGCTTTGTTGTTTTCATCTAATCAGTGATTGCCCTCTCAACATTGTAGCACAATTCAGAAATGGAATCGTTTTTTTTGTTCCGCAGTGTCATTTCAATAAAGACAATATTCACTTTATTCTCTGTGGTAAATATTACCACATTATAAAATTGTAAATGGAATAGATATTGCAGATTTTCCACCAGCAAGAGTAACAGGTGGTGATTATTTCTCTCCACCCAGTGAATATGACTGCACCCCGATGATTGCTCCCACCAAATAATATGTAGCCTGCCTCCATGTTTTATTCATCAGCGTATACCCATTTGGCCTTGTTGTCCTCCACAGATGGTACGCCAAAGATCCTCTCCTCCTTCAGCGAAAAGGTGGTCAACCCGAATGAGCCCGTCTTCCTGGTGTGCAACGTCAAGGGCACGCCGCCGCCCCGCTGCATGTGGTCGCTGGACGACGACCCGGTCATCAAAGACAGCCACCATCACCTGGGACACTACGATAGTCACGAGGGCCACGTGGTCAGCCAGCTCAACGTGACCCACACGCAGGTGCAGGACGGCGGCGTGTACCGGTGCACGTGCAGCAACTCGGCCGGCCTCGTGTACCACCAGGCTCGAATAAACGTAAGAGGTGCTTGTCAAATCAGCTCCTCCAAGAACAACAATACACATACCTGTCTGTCTCACTGTATGTTTGTCTGTCTGCCTGAATGCTGCACACGTCTGAAAGTTGTGTGAGAAGTGCAAATTGAGTTAGTTTGCATTTGATGTAGTAACTTAGTTTTCTTTCGTAGAATGGTTTTTTTTTATTATTTGTTTACTATTCTTCTTTATTTTGTTTCTTCTTCTTTTCTGCAAATGTATTCATTTTTATTGTGCTTTTTCAGCACCCTCGTACCTTCAGGTCAAATGTATTTTCCTGGTTTGCTACATATAATCTGGATATTGGTCTCCCAAATGCGCAAGTCAGTAAATAGCCAGAGGATATTTATTCTCTTTACATGAATGTATCTGTGGTGTGCTTTTGTGTGTGTTTAAAAGGCCGGCCAATTCTACAGTTTAAGATCAGATCGTGCATTTTTTTTGCGACACCATTGTTCTGAGGGGAGCAGCAAATGCAGAGTTACATAAAAGTATCATCGTTGCATTCTCCCCTCAGATGTTGAGCACTTGCATCTGCATGTTATTCTGCTGCCCTTTGCTAAGATTAAACAATTGAGAGCTAAGTCAAACAAACGGCCAGTCATTCTCTAAGAAGTTGACGGCAAGGACAACAAGTGAAACCAGTCTGTGTTTTTAGCATTTAACATCGTGTTGTTTAATAACCTGCGAAATGGACTGTTTTGTGTACACATCACTGCGGCAAGTGTCACAGCTCTTGCAGCTTAACACCACCACTAATAAATGTCCTCATAAGGAGGTCTTTCTGAACCCATCTCATTCTCAGGCCGTGCCAGCATCCGTTCGATGAAAAACGTCACCGCCATCGCTGGACGGGATGCCTTCATTCACTGCCGTGTGATTGGCTATCCTTACTATTCCATCAAGTGGTACAAGAACTCTGCGTTGTTGCCGTTCAACCATCGACAGCGGGCCTTCGAAAACAACGGCACGCTGAGGCTTACCAATGTGCAGCAGGGAGACGCCGGAGAGTATAACTGCAAAGTGATGGTCCAACCCAACAAGATGGACTCCCAAAGTGTCCACCTCCGTGTGAGAGGTAAATGTATTCTCCCACCAGTATGTCATTTTGTTTTGTATGTTTTGTCCTCATTAGGATAGGAACATTTCTACCAAACAATACAGAACGATTACTGCGACCAAATATTGGCCTGACCTGCACACTACAAAATGTTCTCTTTGCAGATTCTTGTGTCCTCAGGTGTAATAAAAGCAAAGTAAAAATTCTTCCTGTTTATTTGTAGCAAAGACCATTGTCGTTGAAACATGTTCCTCTTGGCTTCCAAAGTGCATCACAAAAAAAGGCAAACAGACTCACACAGGAAAGCAAGCAGCTCTTTAAGAATATTTGACATTCATCTCAGACTAATAAATGAGTCTACCTGCTACTCCTCAGTTCATCAGGCTGGCTAATGAAGACTGTATCTGTGCTAATAATATCGCAGAGCTGATCTCCGCCGAGATCTTACAGGCTGTAATTGGAAAGACGAAGGAGGGCTTCCCCATTATGCTCCATTTCCTTCCATCTGATCAGTACGCGAGGATGACACCGCCACATTACACTTTGTCATGAGCGAGGGGAACAGAGGGGGAGAGAGAAGAGTGAGAACGCAAGAGAGGCCGATGATACACAACAACGCTTCCCAGCGGTGCCATGCTGAGCCAATGCATTTGTTAATTTCAAGCCGCTCGTGCTTAAAATACGCGACGGTCTTTGGGGACCCAGGGAGTCCATTATCTACACTTTGTTGAGAATTAAATAAGCAGCTAAAGTGCTGCTTATTTTCACAGTTATTTGATCTCACTGGACACTCAACCACAGATGACTTGTGCGATTGCTGATGGTTTCCAAGAGACACGTTTAAAAGCGTATATTGCATAATTCTGGTTTATTATGTTGGCGGGTTGCCTTGATTTCATGTGCTATTCTTGTCATTGTTGATCAATGTCCTAACCACCCACATAGGAGTGTGGGATACATTAATTATGATCCAGCTTGTGCCTCCTTAATCACTGTAATCATTTCAATAAGCAGGCCATTTGGCAACATATGTTATGAAGGCATAATGTATAGGTTAGGTCGTGTAGATGATTGGTAGGAAGCTCCATTGCCAGAGAAATCCATTTCTGCCCCTAAAGCACAAATGTACCCCACATTCCACAACTTTTTTTCCCGTGCAAGAATTTTTTTCCAATTTTTTTCTTTGCACCCTATTGTAAAACATCTGTATTTACATTGAAGGAATCTCTTGATTTTATAATTTTGCATGTTGACAATTATGACTACCTTTTCCAAGACATTCCTTGTGATATGCTTACTCAGCAACTATGGATAAAGTAGATAAAGTCTCGTCATGTGTGTGCAAGTTCTTAAATCAAAGGTGACTGTCATCCCTTCAATTACATCATCCCCCCTTCAATTACATACGTCATCCCTTGAATTACATATTTTAATACATTAATATTTCAATTGCTTTGTTTTAAATCTATTTAGAAAGTGCTTTTGGATGTACCACAAGCCTTGCTCACTTTTTAGAGCTAGCTTCTCTACTTTATATATAATAGGTCGTTAAGGAGGTGGATCAAATGCAACAATGCGAGGTCCCTTGACGTCATCTCCTTTATGCCAGGTTCATTATGTTCCTTGACGTTTTGCAAAGCAACGTACTTAGAAAATTACAGGATGTCATTGACTTTAAAGAAGAAAAATGTTCTCTGACAGCTGAATTTATGTCTAATTGTAGATTCTCTTCCTTTGTGTATCCCCACTCCCTTCTCTCCACTTCTCTGTCTTCAGTCCCTCCCTACATTCAGCCCTTTGAGTTCCAGCGCTTTACCATCGGTCAGCGTGTCTTTATCCCCTGCGTGGTCATGTCAGGTGACCGGCCTCTAGACATCACCTGGCAGAAAGATGGACGACCTATCCCGACTAGCCTTGGCGTGACTGTGGATAACATTGATTTCACCAGTTCACTGAGAATCTCCAACTTGACGCCTGACCACAACGGCAACTATACTTGCATTGCCCGCAATGAAGCGGCCGCTGTGGAGCACCAGAGTCAGCTCATTGTTCGAGGTGAGGCCATTGGCAAATGTACCACCAGATACTGCTGTGTTATTCAAAAATGCAAAAGCATTTTTTTTCTATATTTAATGCAGAGTAGGGATTCAATTATTGTGTGTAAATATTACTCATATGCCTCAAATATTTTCCACTGCACTACCTCTATGGCTCATTATTGCTCCATTGACTAGATAAGGTCTTACAAGTTACCATTTCTAGTATCTGGTCAGCCGGGGTTCCAAACATGCCGATTGGGTGACCTACACCATTGCTGGTTGCTCTCCGGTGGAGCTGAATCATCATTGCCAAGTCATTATAACATTTAGAAATACAAGACTGCAAACTAATATTATCATACGCTGTTGTTTTGTTTGAGCTCTGGACATGGCCGTTTTATACTACATGATATTCATATTGCTGCCTTCTGTCTTCTCTCCAATAGATGCATGCAAGTATGATGATATAAATGCAGCAGACCCTTGTTCACCATGTATAAAGTTGAGCATGCATACAATGTGCGGTAGTTTTCCAATGTTCATTTTCAAATCAAAAACGGCAAGGCGAATTGAAGTGAGCCAGTAATAGAAAATCTGTTAGCCTGTATCTAACTATCTGTTCCTACCTATACGTAATCCAGAACCATAATGTAATCAACTCCTAATTATTATTCAGACACGCTTATAGGTGTGACTGACAAATGACATTTCTCACAAGCCTATGGGGGAGTTCTGATTGAGCCCTGTGAATTTTGGCAACAAGTGATCACACATACTTCTGAGATGACCAGGAAGAAGAATCTGAGAAATTCTCTTGATGCATGTTGCTAAGTCTGCTAGATACCTCCAGAGGTTTTATCATCATGAAATTTATTTGCTGTCTGTGATTTATAGCATAGCTCTTCAACACACACAAAAAGCCTATCAGACAGAATGTGAGACTACTGTAATTTCCCTTATATAAATACTTGGTGCTCCACTAGTACTTAAGTCACAGTAATAGTGATTAGTATAGTTTTTTTTACCTGCCATTGAAAATGCATACAGTAAACAAATCATTTCATGAATTGTGTGTGTGTGTGTGTGTGTGTGTGTGTGTGTGTGTGTGTGTGTGTGTGTGTGTGTGTGTGTATGTGTGTGTGTACAGTTCCTCCTCAGTTTGTGGTTCAGCCCGAGGACCAAGATGGGATCTATGGGAAAACTGTCACTCTCAACTGCTCTGCTGAAGGATACCCACCACCCACCATTGTATGGGAGCACTCCAAAGGTACAATACATGACATAAATGTATACCTTCACCTCAGATACCGGACGGACACTTCTCACAGATGATTCATTGGTGGGGATTTTTATTTATTTATTTTACAGATGAGTAAGTTTAGCTGTGTTTATTTGGGTGGTGCACACGGATGCATGCACTTACACACATCAAGTGCTTGAGGCATATTGATGCCTCCACAAGCGCACACATCCATCTGTTCAGCTAACATGGTCTAGCTCGGTGCCATCCCGAATCCTAAGAGTGTTATCGCTGAGAAAGACCCCATTATAGAAAAACAGACGACACGTCCGGGTGCAGAAGAACAATAAAGCAGCCTGGCGTACAGACAGGAAGGCAGCAGGTGAGTTCAGCCACTTGAGCGGAAAACATGAAGCAAGGGCCCAGGTGTTTGCTTCCTCATCCATATAACCAGGGATGAAAGCTTCACCAACAGAAAGACAACAACCAATGGAGAAAAACGTGCAAGTGGGCGTGTGAGTGTGACCATGTGTATGTGTGCACTTGGTCCTATGATCAAAAGAATGAAATGTCTGTATCTCAACCTTTGATGGGATTTTGTGCATGCGAGGGGAGAAACAGCGACAGACAGGCCTCATGCCTGATTAACACCATCTGACCATTCCTGATTGGTATCTAAGATTTGAGGCCTTTGTCACAGTTTTTCAAAGCACCCACAGGACATTACGTTAGTCAGAGTAATGGCAAATTATAGGCATCATGCAGTTAAGTAAGTCCAGTATAAATCCAAGGAAAAATACATTTGAAGGACAGGAACTAAAACTGTTCTTCTGTTGAAGAAAAATGCATCATCTTAAAGTAATAGATAATGACAAGATTTTCATAAATAGTACCCTACATTTTAATTTCTTCATATGTTCCCTCTGAAATCTCATGAAATCTGCTGTGGGTGTCTGGGTTTTTGTGTGAAACTCTCAATTTCCCACATTCTGGGCCTTTCAATAGTATTGCCTAATTCCTTTCATGTCAGTCATTTTACAGCAACCTTGGTAGATGAGGGCCAGATGAATGTCTGTGGGAAATATGCAAGAGTAAAGTAAAGGTCACCTGCTATTAGCATAACAACCAGCTCTGATTGGATATGCAAAATCCATCATTCAAGGAGGAAAAGCATTCGGTGCCAGGGGAACAGAAACAGTCACCACTTGACCCTGTGCTCTCTAGGCCACCTGACAGCCTTTTAATTAAAATGCGGGGGGAAGATAAACACAGCTCACTAAGTAGTCTGATCTTAACATGCTAACTTCATGGAGCGTCTTTAACGTTTGACACATTTCAAACACGTTTTACTGTAAATGTGCAATGTAAAATACGATTGCACTGCGTTTCTATAGGGACGTTACTGTTATACATCGGTGATCCACATTCAAGACTACTAAATCAAAATATATATTTGACATTTACTTCAGTAAGACGTCCAAACATTGTTATTCACCAAATAAATTTGTTGTCAAGGCAAATCCACGTTGTCGTTGTTTAAGGGACATAACATAATTTTAAAGTCATTAAGACGAATAATTTTTCTCATCTTATGTACAAACAATAAACCCCAGGAGTTGTTCACTCACATGTATATTAATCCTTCTAAATACAGTCAATCTGACTGGCAAAGGCTTACATTGGAACTCTCTCTCCGCCACCAATCTGTCGTCTTGTTCATCTTGAGCATTACGTCCGCTCTGATTGCATCACATCGGCAGCTCAGTTTTCGACGCTGCGCTCGGCATCTGTTGGCCGGTTTAAGGATTTAGGCCCAGTGTTAAGAAACATGTTTACAATCCTCCCAAAATCTGACAGGCTTTGTCGTCAAATCTGTAAACATGTGCTCAAATGAAAGCCCACATAGTGGGCATCATGATCATGGAGGTCTGGTTCATGTCAATATGGGACAACATGTATTTACTGGACACTTCATTAGGTATGCGAATGTTGTAAGACCCAGTACAAAATCTGTGAATTCATCTTATTTTGGTTTGAATCTGCACTTAAATTGTCCCTGTTATTGCAAACCCACCTGCGGCATAGTATACCCTACTTCAGTTTTGTTAATACGATCTATTCATTATACCCTATGACTGACTCAACAACATACGGAAATGAAGGAAAATGTACAAATATGCCCACATTTTGTCAGTTAATTAGTTTGTTTGTTTGTGTTACAACTAACTAACTAACTAACTAACTAACTAACTAACTAACTAACTAACTAACTAACTAACTAACTAACTAACTAACTAACTAACTAACTAACCAACCAACCAACCAACCAACTAACTAACTAACCAACCAACCAACCAACCAACCAACCAACTAACCAACTAACCAACTAACCAACTAACCCACCAACCAACTAACTCACTCACTCACTCACTCACTCACTCACTCACTCACTCACTCACTCACTCACTCACTCACTAACTTCATTATTGGGGTTCTACTTTGTATTTTTGCATTTGTACCTCCTGAAAAATATATATAGTCCGCAGACCACATATGGCATGCACTGTTCTTTTATCCAGCCCACCATTTAGAAAAAGAAACCTTGTACATTTAGTATTGGAAAATATATGCAAATTTGGGATTTTGTAAAAAAAAAAAAAAAAAGTATAAATTAAACCTTAATGAATTTAAATTAATTTTAAATTAGTATAGAAAATTATCTCATTATTAAATATGTTTTACATATTTTACATCTGCAAATGTCCTGGTGTGTCAAAATCAAATGTGGCACAAACATTTGCCCACCCCTGATAAACAATAAGCCATTCCCGTATGTAGACTGAAAAGTGTCTGTTTCTATGACCCAGGTGCAGGTGTCCCCCTGTTTCAGCCCATCCTCCTGAACAGCGGCTCTCGCATCCAGCAGCTGAGTAACGGATCCCTGCTGATCAAACACGTGCTGGAGGACGACAATGGCTTTTACCTGTGTAAGGTCAGCAACGACGTGGGTGCTGACGTCAGCAAGTCCATGTACCTCACTGTCAAAAGTAAGAATCTTTTCCTCATCCATAGGCTACATGATGTAGGGTCGGTGTTGCAAAATGTTACCAAAAAAGATATGGCAATCTATAATATTGTGACATGACTGTTATCATTTGTTTTGGTGTGTCGATTTAAAGCATTGCAAAATTCAACATTTATTTCCCTTTATTCAATTGGTCAGTGTTTATTAACATTAAAAATATCAATGGCATCTGGTTCCCAAAAAAAATCCTAATGAGAAAATGAATGGATCAAATATTTTTAGTTAAACAGTACAAGATTAAACAGCATATCTTTCTTTTGCTTGTACCTTGGCAAGCTAATAGTCCCACTAAATGAAAATACTCTGAATGGGATGTGAAAAATGTTCTATATAGCTGCGCCTTTGCCTTCCCTGTGAGCTCCAAAGATAATAATCTGTGTAGAAATCGCCCTGCGAGAGAAATATTTGACAATTAATGCCGCCTGGCATGTTATGGATATTCATGTGTCAGTGTAATTAAGCCTCGCCGTGCACAAAAGTTCCGATCCGCCATCCTGCTTGTGCCTCAGCTGCAGGCTCTTACACAAACATGAACTCTGACTATCCATAGGTCACTTTCATGACTACAGCAGCCAGTTGCTATGCAGCGAGCGGACCTGTGCTTCTGACCCGGTTTCTTCCACTTTTCACCGCCCACTGAACAAACACTGGCAGCAACTGAGATTTTCTTTGGATGCATTACAATTTGATTGTGTAGTATGTTCTGACCATGCACTCAACACTGATTATCCTATAGGAACAGTTTTTACAGGGAAAGGCAAGATTAGATGAGTTTGATGTGGGAGTGTCAAAATTGTTATAGCTGTAAATGTGGAATAACAAATATCATTTGAGCTTGATGGACACGTCCAATTTCTTCTGTTTTTATTGTGTATCCGGAATATTAATTAAATCCCTTAAATCCAGACTTGTCCTTCCAAGACATTCTTTAAAAAAATCATGTTTATATATAACAACCGATTTGTCAATGCAGATTTTTAATTTCTTGTTTTAATTTGCACTTTTATGCGCGTGTGCGTTTATGTGTGTGTTTTAAGACCGCACATCTTTTCCTCGTTTAAATCTGTCAATACATCAATAAGAAGCTGACAAGGTGCTCCGGGGAAGAACGATGCGCATATTTATCTGCTTTAGCTGCAATCTCCGGCTGTCTTTCGTTTCACCGTTTACACCAGTGAGAGGAAGTTGAAAACGATAAAGACGGCATTATTTCACAATTTGTCCTTGTTTCATTGCTGACACCTTTTCAAAGCGGAGAAACCCAGCAGGCCACTGTTTATTGGGTGCTCACAAATCATTGTTTTAACGCTTATTGCCAGTGACAACACTAACAAAGTGCTTTTACTCTTAAATGACTATGAGCGTGATCCATGACATGAATGTGTGCCTCTGTGCATGCTGAAGTGGTTGCCGTGCTTTTTAAGTGGCACGTGGAGTATTATTGTGGTTTTGCATATAATGTATGGATGGATGGTTTGAAATGTTCTCATTTTGTGTTTTGAACAATATTGAAGTGTAATTTACCAAGTGCCCCAGTTACTACATCAACAATCTAATGCTGCTTATATCTACTTTATTGGAATGCATGAGTAATGTAATGTCTTCTTCAGTCCTTTCACTGAGCAAACATCACCCTTATCTGTTTCAACTTGCTTTGCCATGGCTTCAGATTTCAAAAATATCCCCACCCTTGTTAAGAAACAATAACGTTTAGAGCGCAGACTTTTTTTTTTAATAGAACTCACTTGAAATTCAGAGTTGCCATGCAAAATAAATCAGCAATTTCCTTCGCGGGGGTGTTGGAAGGGAGATGATGGTGTGGGGCACCAGGGAGGAAGAAGGAGGGGCTGCCAGTGAATAAGAGATGAGCTTTAAACGTCAGCAGTCTTAAGCCTGTCACGGTCCGTCATTATATATACACACACACATGCATTAAAATAAAGCCATAAATTGAATAATACATTTAGTACATTTGGAAATATCAGCACTAGTAATTGTCATATAACAACATTTTTGAAAATCTGTATATTTTACTGTTTGTTTTCAGTTGTTATCATTCAAGTGGTAATAATAATAATTTTCAAGAATAATATTCTTAAGTCATATTTTCCACTTGTGTCCCAAATGAGGTTTTATGATTTCCAACTTGTTTTCTGAAGACACTAGAACTACATTTTGGATCATTGTCCTCCGTTACTTAACATGCCTTTCCCCTCACCACTAATGCATCTTAAGAATTTTCTTTTTTTTTTTTTAACAAAAGTCTTTGTCTCTTAAGCCCTCTTTACACTTAATGCCATTAGAGTAAGTGCTAAAGTGCCAGGATGAGGCAGTCATTTTACATTTACATCATACTGTTTATCTAGTGTGTAAACATACATGTCGTCCCCAATGTGTATGAACGTTCATTTTCTACTCAAGTCTTATTCAGGCCTTTCTAAATGGCGCAACCGTGTGCGTCTGTCTTCACGCACGCATATGTATTCAAAGTGTGCGTGAGACATCAGCATACCCGGCGGAGCAGTCTGCTGCGTATGAATAATCAAAGCGGTCTCTCTCATCATTAAATCATGGCTGTCCTGGTGAGAGCCTGAGGAGGCACATGGAGCGAGGGAGCGAGAGGGATCATAGTTAGCGCTGCAGGGGTACACGCTCTCTCGCCATCCTCCATCGTGTAGTGTGGTTGAGATGTGTCATGAGAACCAGTCGCTCTACTTGCCCACTCAGCCCCACAACGTTGCTACTGCTCTCAAACACTCGGTGTAACCATCAGGCACATGCATGCCATTCATTGAGGAGAATGCCAAGTTCGCACGTGCAGGCCAATTCTGAATGTCCGTGAAAAGCAGAGGTGAAGAATCCAGTTCCAGAAAGTAAAATCCTTGGGATGATTTGGCTTTAGCCACAGGTGCTTCTACTGTACCAGCAGGTAAATGAGCTCCATTGGTATTTTTTTTTCCTACACAGCCAAATGATGACTCTTACCCACACTCGGACCATTTCTACCCTTGTTTTAGCAGTTTACCTATTTTTTTTTTTTTTTGCTCTATTATAGCCCCACACTGCCCTGATTTGTAAATTTCTACCCTTCTTGTTGTCTGTTCCTTTTTCTAAGCAAGTGTCTAATTGTGTCTAATTTGTGGTTACCCTGCCTTCCTCACAAATCTGAGGTTAAAGATTCCAATTTGGGATCCTTCCTATGTGGATTTTTAAACACGTTTGTAGGGATTTTATTCGGGCTACTTGGGCTTCCTCTCTCATCTCCTAAATCATGCATGCAAGAATTTTTATCATCCAATGGTGTGATTTTTTTTTTCTCCTATGTACCCAGCAACTAAACACACTGCACTGTTGTCTACTTTTCTTGTCCAATCTGAGGATGAGATTGAGATTATATTACCATCTCAGAAATGTAGCACACTTCAGAGATAAATTTAGATCATTCTACCTGCAGTGTGACATCTATAATATGAATAGGGACAATACCTATAATTCGCTCGATGATACAGATTATCACATTCAAGCTCTCTGCTCAGAGCTTCAGAACTAATATGGCCTAATCCAATTCAGCAGCTTCACACTTTCGCCTGATCATTATGGCCCAAAATCTCTGGTCTACTCGAGCTCGTGAAACAAGTATGAAAGAAGGTGTGAGAATGAGTAAAAAGGACTCTGAACAGTCTGGGTGAAAGACATTAACAACAGATACACATTCTGCTGAATGACACACACACACAGTTGCACACACACACACTTGCAGATGCACAGGCACACACTGACTAGATGTGTTGATAATGAGTCCGGTGTGTGGTTACGGCACTCCGCCAGACAGACTCCACGCTCAGACCGATGAGAGTTCAATCGGGAGTCACGGCTTTCTTCTTCGTCTCGGCAGCTTCTTCTCAGTAAAATGCACGTTACCGCTCACTGTCATCATCAAAGTAGGCGAAGATAATTTAGACAAAGGTGCATGCTTGCAGCGCTGTGTAGGAAATACCTTTTTCAATATATATTTACCAATAATGATACCAAACCATAGCCTTTCTACAAACTGTGCGGAAAAACCCAACCCTTACTCTTAGAAACATCAAATCTTACATCATTGCCTTTCCGTAACAAGGAATAATGTATCCCTAAAATCTGTACATTGTTCTTTTCAGACCCAAATACTTTTTTGCATTCATAAAAAATGGGTGATACATGCATATTATATCAAAAACAAGTAAATGCAAAATGATGTGACTTTTTCTATCTATCCGTGCCAGTGACATAGTGACAGGCAGATGACTACTGTATTTACATATATATAAACGGCCTCAGATTCTGTAGTAGTGTGTGTGAAAGAAAATAATAAGCAAGATTATTGAGAATCTACCGTAACTAAAAAGAGATAATTTCATTGCTTTTGTTTGTCTTTTTTTTATACATAATCTAATGTCTTATTGGGTGTTGTAATCGACCCTACACAATACCCAAGATAACTTTGGGTGAGAGCCTGTCTACATCCTGGACTGGTTTCTAGCCAATCGTAGTGCGCATCTAAATAAACAAAACAAACATTTAAATCTTCATCCTCACCAGTTCATATTCCTTCTGCATGGTCCTTTTTCAGTCCCGGCCATGATCACGTCGTACCCCAACACCACACTGGCCACACAAGGGGAAGAGAAGAAGATGAGCTGCATAGCACATGGGGAGAAGCCCATTATGGTGCGCTGGGAGAAAGAGGAACGCATCATCAATCCTGAGACCAGCCGATACATAGTCAGCGTCAAGGAGGTGGCCGACGAAGTCATCTCAACGCTGGTGGTGAGTCTAAGCGAGTCAAAGAGTCCAAGTTGTACAGTAAAAAAGTGTTTTTCCTCCATTTTACTTCAAACTTCCAAATCTCCTGCTTGATACATTCATATTCTAGCATGATCGCGTGACTCTGTTTCTTGATCACAAAAAAAAAGATTATGCCCACCGTGCGCGAGGACTCTGGTTTCTTCTCCTGTCATGCCATCAATTCTTTTGGAGAAGATCGAGGAATCATACAGCTTACAGTGCAAGGTAAAAGACTTCAAAAGTGATTTTTCAAAAATGTTTAGTTAAATGACATCACTTGCAAATGTTTTATAAACACTGTTTCACATTTTTTTGTGCATATCTTGCCACTCTTTGTTGAAAATTTTACTTGCTTGAAGCCTTTCCAAAACATGTCACTTGAGATATGTCCCTTGGGGAGGAATCAAAAAATAAATAAATTAAATATGCAGCCTTAGTCATATACTAGGTAATTAATTCTTGTGGCCCATAGAAAGTTGTTTGTTGATTCTCACATGGAATTACAGATTAGAACAATTGCTCTGCCCTCTCCAGTTGCTTTATAAATTCCAAACAAAGGTATGTTATAGGATTTGTATTTCTTTATCACAGAACCTCCTGACCCTCCTGAGGTGGAAATCCGGGAAGTCAAAGACAGGACCATAGCACTTCGCTGGACCATGGGCTTCGATGGCAACAGCCCCATTACAGGATATGACATAGAGTGCAAGAACAAATCAGGTACTGATTGTCAATTCAGTGTTGAACTGATAAAGAATTTAAGAAAAATAAATAAATAAAGACACTCGCAATTGGAACAAATAATGAATGTAATGTAGTATAATGAAAACATTACATGAAGAATTTTAAGGCAATCTGCTTCACAAAAAATCCAGAAGTGTATGTAATGTAAAAAAATCACATTTATTTTCATTTGATATGAAAGCGTCTTTTCATTTGGTTTCTGTCCACATTAAGACGAGGTAACATTTCTGATTTCTGTGTTTTCTCTCTAGCTTCATGGCTATCAGCCCAAGTTACCAAAGATGTGTCACCACAACTCAACCAGGCCACTATTATTGACCTTCACCCTTCTTCCACCTACAACATCCGCATGGTTGCCAAGAACATCATCGGCAACAGCAACCCAAGCAACGAACTCACCATCACTACTGATGAAGCCGGTTAGAGAAGCGACTTACTCTATTTCGTCATATCATGACGGGGGGAATTTTGTTTTTACTCATCTATGGTGAGGCAACCATAGATGAGTATTGGGTGTTTAAAGCTAGAAGGCATTAATATATATATATTTTTTTTTTTTTCTTTTACTGATTAATGTGCATCGTCCCAGTTTAAATAAATAAACACATAAACACATAAACACATAAATAAATAAATAAATAAATAAATAAATAAATAAATAAATAAATAAATACATACATAAATTCAATGCACTTTCCAATGAATTGATGCGTAGCCTCAATCTGTTCCAGCAGAGGCCACTATCATCAAATACAAAAATCCATCGTTGAATATGAGTGAAAGTTTGTCATGAAATAACTATTTAAAGTTGACTGTCACGTGGCTTTAATCTTACTCATCATTTTGCGTGTTAGCCACCTCAATAAATGTTCATTTATTTAGATTCCCCTGCGAGCACATTAAATTAACTTGTTAAAATAAAGCATAAAATTCAATGCAAGTCAAGCATTTGTCACATTTAAATGTTAATATTGTTTTTATTATGCTATTAAGCTGCAAGGCACATTAAGAATAGCGGCCACTCCGATTTTACCTCATTTTTAACTCGACGGCACCCTCTAGTGAAATTAAAGTGTCAACCAAATTGCCCTTGATGGTTGATAATCTGACCCATTTAAAACTCAAGTGCCTGGTAATGTTGATTGATGGATTTCATTCTGCAGCTCCTGACGGCCCTCCACAAGATGTCACTCTGGAGCCCACCTCCCCACAGAGCATCAAAGTCTCCTGGAAGGTACAGTGACCCGTTCAGGGCATATTAACAATGGAGTCCAAAGTCTGCCCTGGGTGCTATTTGCAGTATGCTGCATGTTTGATTGATTGATTTTATTATTTATTTATATATGTTCTATTTTATTAACTAGCAACATCATCTAGCAATACATTAAAAACATGCATTTTGTTTAAAATAAAGTTGAATGTTATAGGACAGGGGTTTTCAACTGGTTTTGTTCAAGGGACCACCATTATAACCAAGAAGCAACTCGGGGACCACTGCTTTGGTGCATTATTATCTTATTTTGCACCGAAGGAGGATAGACCTAGCCAGGCAATTTATTTGCATCTGTATGTCTATTTTGGGACTCAGCTACATTTGACATAATTTGGATGGGTAAATGATTCACAAAATTAGCTGGAAAATATTTCAAATTTCAATAATAAATCAGTTTTATTAATAATAATAAGTAATAAATCAGTTTTATTTTCCAATTTTTCCAATCCAACTTCGTGGACCACCTGCAATACCACATAGTAATAATAATTAATAATAAATCAGTTTTATTTTGCAATTTTTCCAATCCAATTTTGCGGACCACCTGCAATCCCGCCAAGGACCGCTAGATAGCCGCAGTCCACTGGTTGACAACCCCTGGCATAAGACATCACTATTTTTGTTGAAAAATTCAGTTTAAAAAATATGAATTGAAAGTTGCTCAATCTATATTTTCAAATTGTAAATGAAAAACAAAGAAAATAACAGATAAAATGTATAAAAATATCTATAATAACTCACCACAGTGCTTAATTTAATGTCAACTGTGGCCATACTTGGAATGACACAACATGACATGTTTACAAGTTGATACAAGCTGTATCTGGGCTCTCCAAGCTTCATCACATGTTACTTGTTTGGTCCAATTGAAATGTTGCATTGTGCCATCAGTACAAGACGTTCATTCATAATATCAAATGGTTGAAGGGGGTCACATGTTTTACAGGGCATCGAATATTTTAGGATTGGCCTTGGGAGTTAAAAAAAAAAAACCCAAAAAAAAAACGTCAAAGCTGAAGAGCAGCGAGCTAAAAATTCATTAAAGGAATAAGAAAAGCGTCCATGTGAGGAGAATTCTGCCAAAGGGTTTTGATAATTGAAAGAGAGTCTGTTGAGCTTGCGGTTCAAGTTGTAGAATGACTATTATATTATCCTAAGCCAAGCAAGTAATTGTGATACCTTAATTGAATCACGAAAATAAGATTCAAACAAAATTTTCAAACTTTTTTCACCTCGGGGAAGTTCTGTCTTCTTCCACTAACAGGAGAGTACCCTCCCTGACCTCAATAAGGGAAAGCGTGTTTAAAATAATGAGATGCAATATAAGAAATGGATACAAATTAGTGTTTTTGTTGTGCTTACATGGGTGAATATTTATTTGTCGTCTCCGGCAGCCTCCCCACAAGCACTTGCAGAACGGTGTGATCCGAGGCTACCAGGTGGGCTACAGGGAGTACAGCCCCGGTGGAAGTCACCAGTTCACCATCATCAGCGTGGACACCACAGGAGATACAATGGAGAGCATTGTGCTGGACAACTTGAGGAAGTTTACACAGTACAGTGTGGTAGTCCAAGCGGCGAACCGGGCCGGGACTGGTCCATCTTCACAGCAGGTGGTCACCAAAACCTTGGAGGATGGTAAGTACAGGATGACTGTGACTCTGCTAGGTTCATTCAATGTATTTACCTTATGCAATGCTACCACCAAGTGGACTATTTTAGGACACCAGATGAGTGGAATAGATCCTAAAGACTTCCAAATTGTTTTAATTCCAAAACATTTTTTTCATATGAAATAATGTAACATAAATATCTTGTGATTGCCATCAGGAAAAAATAATTCATTTATTACAGGCTGTGTTTATCATTAAATTATTACAAGACACAAGAACTGTCAAATGTAAGACTTGCCAAATATGAAGATGGATGTTCAAAATTCATTGTTTTTAATGATTTGATTCCAAATTTGTGGGCTTTGATAATGTTCAAATGTAAAGTGGACACTGTGCGTTTGAACATTGTCATAAAACATGATGTGTTTGTGTTTTAGTCGCTGTGTCAATATGGCCAAAAATGAGTGCAAGAGGTTATGACATTTTTTTGCCCTTGGATTCAATTTCAGACAGCTAATGATTTAATTTGAGCTGACCTTCATTTTGGAAAGTGATTGTTTGATTGACTTCAACTGTACCTATTTTTAAACCATGCATTTCTAATTGTCCTTGCATTTGTTCAAAATGTTTCTTCTGTCTTTCTATTGAGAAGAAAATAATGAGTGATCAGTGATTAAGTACAGTTAATTATATAGCCATCTAAATGAAACATTTAAAAATGCTACTATTTTTAAAACCATATTTGTTTTTGCATTCAAGAATACTGAACTGTTCCTTTTCTCAGTGCCATCTCGGCCTCCTGAAAATGTGCTTGCTGTGGCCAAGTCCCCCGAGGTTATCTCCCTCTCCTGGATTCAGCTTCCGAGAGATGCTCTTAATGGAAACCTGCTGGGCTACAGAGTCATCTATTGGGCAAACCTGCTTGATGGAGGTATTAACATGCACACTCTCACATTATACAAAGATCAATCCAAGTTAATTGCTTTCAAAGCCGACATTTAAAGTCAAAGTACGGTATATTATTTTCCAATGCTGGGTTGTTATAAATACTTCACTAGAGGGCACTCTTGCATTGTTATACTGTATTGTAACGTTTCTCAAATGGTGTTATAACTTGGAGGGGGAATACTTAAAATCAATACAAATTCATAGTAATAAGAACAAAGTACAAATACACTTTATGTCTGAAACTTAATTATTCAACTACAATAGTGTTTTGTTGTATTTGTCCTGATAAAAGTTCATTCACTATTATCCATGGTCTCCTAAATTCATTTCTTGCTCTGTGTTAGAACTCGGTGAAATCAGGAATGTAACCACCAGTCAGCCATCTCTGGAACTGGATGGTCTGGAGAAATACACAAACTACAGCATTCAGGTGTTGGCCTTCACCAGTGCTGGAGATGGCGTGCGCAGTGAGCAGATTTATGTGCGGACCAAGGAAGATGGTAAGAAATGGAAAACAATAGACAACAAACACAAAAAGCTTTCATGATTTCTTTCTTACTCTCTGTAACCTCCTCCTTTCAGTCTTCTAATGACTCAAATTACTTTCCCCACAATTTAAATTGAGTGGATCCATTACAGAAAGTGTGTCAGAAAGAAATGCTGTCCACCCTATTATTCATTTTCTTTTCTGAGTTTGACTTGTTTCTGTCCATCCCAGTTCCTGGTCCCCCTGCAGGCGTTAAGGCCGCTGCCTCCAGCAGTTCTGTGGTGTTTGTCTCCTGGCTGCCTCCTCTCAAGCTCAACGGCATCATTAGGAAATACATCGTCTTCTGCTCGAACCTACATCCGATGGTAATAGTGTTTGTGTTCCACAGGATTCTCTCTATATTTCTTTGACACTGGTCTTGACTCAAATCGCAATATTGAGCGACAAGGCTGTCAGAATACCGTGGCTCCGCAGTGATACAGTAATTTCTTCTCCTCTCGGATTTGCAGGTAATGAGTGAGTTTGAGGCCTCTCCCGACGCATATTTCTACAGGATCACAAATTTGGCTCAGAACAGGCAGTACAGCATCTGGGTGGTGGCTGTGACAGCCGCTGGTCATGGCAACAATAGTGAAAAGATCACAGTGGAGCCTTTGGCTAAAGGTACAGCGGGCCAAGGATAGCTGCTCTTCCCTTTGCAGCCTTCTCCTGTTTTGACATCAATTTGTTTCATTTCTAGCTCCAGCCAGAATTTTAACCTTCAACGGTACAGTGACCACTCCTTGGATGAAGGACATTGTCCTGCCGTGCAAATCTGTTGGAGATCCTCCTCCCACAATCAAGTGGCTCAAGGGAAAGTAAGACAGCCTTGAGAATAAATCAAATAAAGAATGCAACACAAATCAAAACAAGAATAGACCTGCCTTTGTTATATATGAGTCAGTGGTTACTCCTTCAAACAGGCATTCAAACATGTTTTGTTTTTACCGTCCGTCCCTGTTAATCCAAATGGGACCAACGTCAATTTTGTTGGGTCACCATTTGTAAGAAAAATTGTTGTAAGATGTTTTTTTTAGTGATTGTTGAGCATGCACACGCTTTCTTTCTTTGCGATTTCACAAATATTTTTCTTTTGTGTTCTTGATGACTCGGTTATTTGGTACTAGGTATGTGCAGTGTAAAGTTTGGATTCTCTTAAAATTCGATTTCAACAAGTGGCTGCAAAAAAATATATATCTCATCCGATGCTTTTATTTTGTGCAACTACTTGAAAAAGTAAAATAAGCAAATTCAAAAAAGAAATTCTGTGTAGTATATAGTAATTATGGGCTCCTCTGCTCCACAAAAAAAAAAAGGCTGGACAGGGAGATTTGAATGACTATATTGTAAATTGTACAATTATTCATGTAAAAGTGGAATATAATGTAATCCGTTCTATTTCTCTGCAGCACCAATGGGACTCCAACGCTCGTCCTGGTAGATGGTCGACGGAGCGTCCACGCCAATGGTAGCTTCATCATCCGCACAGTGAAAGCAGAGGATTCCGGAAACTACAGTTGTGTGGCCAGCAACAACTGGGGCTCAGACGAGATCACGCTTAATCTGCAGGTTCAAGGCAAGTCACCATAGCTTTACTTTAAACATAAGGAAAACATTTTGAGATCTACTGTATTATATTATATATATATATATATATATAAATATTCTAGCATACAATGAAGATATATATATTTATATTCTCAGTGCCTCCTGATCAGCCACGCCTCACTGTCACCAAGACCACCACAACTTCAATCACGTTGTCATGGATACCAGGAGACAATGGCGGGAGCTCTATCAGAGGTGAGACATTCTGGCACATTAATCCACAACCTATGATGTGGATTCAGCATGCATTAAATACATTAATCCAGAGTGCCTGCAGATTTTTCAAAAGTCTTAGATTAGCTTTCCCTAATCATCCTTTCAAATGTCAATTTATGTTCTGAATTGTCCTAAAATGCTCCAATAGTAAATGCATCTTTGCAACAACAATAGTATCATTGTTGCTAAAGAACTGGAAAGATTTCCGTGGCATAATCTGTTATCTTTTCATCGCCAGGATACATCCTGCAGTACTCAGAGGACAACAGCGAGCAGTGGGGCAGTTTTCCCATCAGTCCCAGCGAGCGCTTCTACCGTCTGGAGAACTTGAAGTGCGGCACCTGGTATAAATTCACCTTGACCGCCCAGAACGCCGTTGGGCCGGGCCGAATTAGTGAGATAATTGAAGCTAAAACCCACGGGAAAGGTACGATGGACAACTTGGTGGATGGATGATATGAAACATGCTGTCAGAAAACCAAGCTTCTGCTATAACCATCTGTATGTTTGCTCCTCAGAACCTCAGTTTGCCAAAGAACATGAACTCTTCACCAGTATCAACTCCACCCGTGCCAGACTCAATCTGGTTGGCTGGAACAACGGCGGCTGTCCAATCACTTCTTTCATTCTCGAGTACAAAGCCGTGGAGTCGGCCACCTGGACCACGGCACAGCGCATGTCGCTGACCAAGAGCTACATCCTGTACGACCTGCAGGAGGCCACCTGGTACGACTTGCAAATGAAGGTCATCAACAGTGCTGGCTCAGCAGAAAAGAAGCTCATCTTTGCCACTCTCAATTCAGATGGAAGTGAGTTTGAAATTTGAGTGATGTTTTATTTTGTTTAGTTTTTTTAACTATAGGGAAAAATGATGCTGTTATGTACTTGCATAATGCAATTTTTTTTTAATGGATATTTTATCAATACTTTAATGAAGAAACTGCTGTACCTGAAGAAAACCTACACAAGCACAAAAATGACATGCAGACTCCACACTGAGCAATCCTGCAGTGGACTTGCCCGCTGCGTGTCCTGACTGTGAAGCAGAAGTTCTAACCACAATTCACTATTCAATCTTGGTTGAAATACAAACAAACAAAAATCCCCAAATGCCATGCTACCCTTCTCACAAAGAGTTTCTGGACACTGCATGGAAAATGTTTTCCCACTTTGCAATTTTAATGGCTTGAACATGTCTTTGTTTTTTGCGTTTGTGAGGTGCCTATACAACATATCTAAAAGTCACGTCATAAACGTCACTGTCACGCTTCTTGTGGAGAAAGAAAGTCGTGCTTCATAACAAATTCTACAGCTTTATTGTGCAACTACAGTAAACTGAAAGGATGCTTTTGAGATGGACAGACAGGAGGCGATGAGAGTGCCGTACTCCACACTACTCATTAATTTACTTGTTTGCTTGAGGAGTTGAAGCTGCCTGTCAGGATGGCGTATGTGTGCGTGGTATTGCTTTTCTCTCTGTGTGGGCAAACATGATTTTGTGGGAGAGCTTGTCAGTTTGACAGCTCAGCTGCTGGAATTAAAGCCAACATTCAACACGAGTCTCACGTGGATCAAGGCAAACTAGCTTTCTTTAACTGGAGAAATTGTAAACAAATGCCTGATCTTTCCGAGATGTATTAAATGCTGTAAACAGAAAAATTTGATTAAATCCATTATCCACATAGCAGTTTAAATATTTGGATTGGGGTTTTCTTACATCGTTCCAGAGCGCCACAATTCCACAATAAAGTGAATATGGAAAGTGAATCCCCCCCCCAAAACAAAAATTTAGAAACCAATTAGATCACAATAAATGGTTTCAAAACAAAAATAATTGTTTGACCTATAACAATTTAATTCAACAACAACAAAAATAATAATTTTGAGGGAAATAACTCATGATCTTCATTTAATGTCACTAATATCTGTGCTTCTTTCAAGGTACCATTCCTCCTCTGCTGAAAACAGGCGATCCCATCTCAGACAACATGTCAGGCAGTGGAGGTCTGAAAATGGTGGTGACCATCACATCCATCCTAGTTGTGGCTGTCCTGGTCTTCATTATGCTTATGGTGCTAAAGAGAAGACGCAGGGAGCAGAGGCTCAAAAGACTTCGAGGTAGGCCCATGATGAAATGATTTTTCCGCACTAAAAATGCCAAAGCCTTTCTGTGCAGTGTTTGTCTATCTGATGTTTTTATGATAAAAGTTAAAACAGTACTCGTGTACTCATGTATGTAGGCCTATACCTTTACTATTATTTTACTCTAAATAAATATTTACCATCAAACGTGCATTGAAAATGAACGACGGATTTGTGCAGAATATCCACTGCTTAGTTACCAATTTACTCATTGTTATCTTAACAGATGCCAAAAGCCTGGCAGAAATGTTAATGAGGTGAGTATTTTTCATTCTGATCTATGCCCTATATTATGCAAGGCAACAACAAAATACATTTTTCTTCCTTATCAATGTGTACAGTAAGAATACACGGACGCCGGAAAATGTGAACAAGCAGCAACAGACGCTAAGAATGCACATCGATATTCCGAGAGCGCAGCTGCTCATCGAAGAGAGGGACACCATGGAGACAATCGGTAAGAGTGTGAATTCAATGATAGGAAATTTGACCACATGATCTAATTTTTGCTGGACATTTTTTCATTTTACCGCACAGATGACCGATCCACGGTGCTGCTGACTGATAACGACTTTGGCGACACAAATAAGCAAAAGTCGTCCACAGTGACGCATACCGTCCACTACCAGTCTCTTTCCCAAGCCACCGGACCACTGGTGGACGTATCCGATGCCAGGCCCGGAACCAGTGAGTCCCACCATTGTTAGTGCCCATTTCTATTTTCTCTTTCAAAAATATTCCATAATGTTGCATTACTAATTGTGATCATGAAAGCGGGTACTTAATGTCCATTCAGCTACCACAACACAAGCTGAGTCGCACTTAATTGGTAATTTCATTCATCACATATTATCTCATAGCCAAATTTCACGTCTTTCAATTCCTGCAAACTCATCATCTCATCAATGAGGTGACTTCCAGATGTGATGATGATGATTCAGCAATAGGGTAACTTGGTGTTTGTGCTCCGCCGAACCGGAACTGATGAAGAGTAGTGGTCTCTTTATTTCCCCTTGACACATACTCACCCAAGTCTCCCCTTCTTGCATTCAGTTATGGATAATTGTGCAGTTCCTAGGTGAAATGGGATTTTGTATTCAATCAAATACTGTATACATTTAGTAAAACGTATAAAAAAAAATACATATTCTACTGTGAGACATTTTCCAATTGTAACAGTGAGGTCACACATCGCTATAAGAGAATATGTAGTAAACTCAAATTTTCAAGATTTTAGTGTTCCATTTCATTTCAGCACTGGTGTTCCTACTCCGTCAATGCCGCCACTTGTCCCCAGTGCAAGTGGACTGGAATGGCAAAATCCCAAATCACGACAATTTTATCGCAGAAAATTACACCAACCATTATCAAGAGGGTGAAACATTAATAGTGACTAAAGTAACCAGCTCCACCTGAGGAACTCGTACATGATCTTTTTCAACCTGTACCACCTTTTTCCTCACCGATGAAACGATAAATTGGGCACCCTTCTCTTCTCCCCAAGACCCCACCGCCAGACGCACTGCCAAAGCCGGTCCTGCCGCCGCACGAAGCCGGTACGCCAGCCAGTGGACCCTGAACAGGCCACACCCCACCAGTTCTTCACACACCCTGACCACTGACTGGAGACTACCCACGCCACGCGCTACTGGATCTGTGGACAAGGAGAGCGACAGCTACAGTGTCAGCCCATCACAGGACACAGGTGGGTGACCATCAAATGTGTTGACAATGTCAAGGATAGATTGCAATGTACATATATGATACTTTTGGGTGTTGCCTTAATATGTAACTTACTGCCATCAGATCGAGCGCGAAGCAGCATGGTGTCAACCGAAAGCGCCTCCTCCACCTATGAGGAGCTGGCCAGAGCCTACGAGCACGCCAAGATGGAGGAACAACTCCGCCACGCAAAGTTCACCATCACCGAGTGCTTCATCTCCGACACCTCTTCCGAGCAGATGACAGCGGGGACCAACGACTACACCGACAGCCTCACCTCCACCACGCCGTCTGAGTCGGGCATCTGCCGCTTCACCGCCTCGCCACCCAAACCTCAGGATGTCAGCCGTGTTATGAATATGGCCGTGCCCAAAGCGCACAGACCTGGTAAGGATGTCATTAGTTCTGTGATTTGAGCAACCACTTGTGCTTGCTATATGTGAGGTTGCTGGTGCAGTGAGTTCACCTGACCACCACAGTGTTGTCTGAAACAGTAAATCCTCATCTGGCTTGTGGTACATGAGTCACTGATGATGTAGTGCCGCCTAAACCCCATTCAGTCAACCTGGGTTCAGTTCCTACTCAGTGATGGTGTGAATGCAGTGATTGTCAGCATTAGCAACAATTTCAGAAGCAGAATCTCACATTTTGAGCCTTCTATTTGTTTCGTGAAATATTACTTTATTCCCCTTTTTTTTTTTTTGCCAGATTTCAGCATCCACGCGTCTTCATTTTAATCTAATCTACCCAGGGCCTTCAGAATCAGTAGTTCTGGCTTTTGTTACATGAACCTGTTTCATTTACCAGTCTAGCTCACGGCAGCATTTATCTGTCCTCTGATTGGTTGTCAGCCCATTTGCTCATATATACTTTTACTAATCCCAATGGTAAAAATGTCGCTCATGTATTCAGTATTTGACAATCTTTCTTTTTAAAATGTTTATTACGCGAACAACAATTGTGTTCTGTCACCCCCCCTTACCCCCCCAAAAAAACTAAGATTCTCCATTAGTTTATGCCCCACCCTATAAGTACCCCTGGGGTTAGTAACTGATTAGATGGTGCCAAAAAGAAGTATGGCACGCCATTACAACGTTTGATATTAGCAAAGCAAAACATTGTATGGACGCTGATCTGTTAATGGGGAGGATCTGGAAATTGAGCTTTTGAGAAAAGGCATATCAATCTCTCTATAGGTCATCCATCTTCAATTTGTGTGTGTGTGTGTGTGTGTGTGTGCGTGTGTGCGTGCGTGTGTGTGCAGCACCACTGAGTGAGGTAAGGTGATCTGATTTCCTCTCTCCAATTTCAGATCTTATTCTCAATGTCTTGACTCTTTGTGCTCCAGACAAGCAGATCATATCACCAAGGGATCAAGGTCGCACAAAGGCTGTTTGTCACTGGAATGTTCCTCATTAAAACCTTCCAAAGCAGCACTTCAGTGCCACATTGGAGCTCACTTGGTGTGGAAACCTGTTTGCTTTTCAGTTTAGTGAGGCGTCATTGAACACTCAGTGCTGGCATCAAATAACCAGATGCACAGAGAAAGGTCAGCAGTGACCCCAGAGGTCAGTTCAGGACAAGTTCAATGAGAATGAAAGGCTGTAAATCCATACTGAGGGCATTTTATTTAGAATTGACATGGAAGAAAGAACACTATATATGTTGCAATACACCTTCAGTCCGATTTGCACTGGTCCAAGAGTTTTATATATTTCCTCCTAATGGATCTTTTATTGAGCTTGTGTTCTATTAAAATTCATTCTGCTGCACTTTGCTCATAAAATGTAACCTTAACAGATGTTGTGCCAGACAAATCACAAAACTGAAGAGCACCAGCAGATTAACAGCTTGTTATATTCTGTTTCACATCTCATCACTTAGCAATTTGCCGCCTGGTGAATATCACAGCTATTTTTCAATGGGTAAAACACTTCCGTCTTGATTAAATCATCCCTATTGGGGGATTCATCCTAATCATAAGCATTAATAGAAATGCACCGGCAAAAAGTGCAAATCCATTAAATCATCCTTCAAGGTCATTCTTTGACCGAATGTAAGAAGACTGTGGCATAGTAAAGCTCGTGCATTCTTTTTTTTTTTTGTGTGTGTGTAGCGTGTGCTTTGTGCCCACGCTGTGTAGACCAAATCTTCATGGGTTATCTGACCTGAAGAATCTTAATTCTGAATGTTACAGCAAGTTCAGGAAGCTGAACTGTTCTGTTCACGCCCACAGTGTCGCAAACATCCATTTCTTGGAGTCTGTAATGTTGACAGCGCAACAGACATGCCGTTTTTGTTGCATTTGTTTTTTTTCCTGAAAAGCGATTTCCACCTGTCAACAATAAGATGGTTGCTTTTTTGTTTTGTTTTTTATGACAGTACTTGGCACGTTAAGTATTTTCTTACGTGTAAAACATTTGGGAAGCATTGATCAAATCAATCAAAGCTGGTTGCTGTATCCGCAAGTGTAATTGTCACAGAAAAAAACAACAACATTGAATCATGATACACAGTGCAACTGAAGATATATATTCTAAATTCTGTCTTCCATTTCCATATGTGCCGCATAGTTTTCCCTCTATCAGATATTATTAAATCAGATAGATTCACACTGGGTGAAGATTGGTACAAGATTAGAATAATAGTAATGTGAATCGCAATCCCATAAGCCCCAAGGTGAACCCATGTCGCCGTGTGAACAGGACTTTAATGAGATCTCCAGCTCTCGGTATATTGTCGATTTAAGCAGAGCATTTCTAAAAATGGAGGAAAGATGTCAGAACCCTGACCCGCTAGGATTGTGCATTGTCCGCAGAGGGCACAATGGAGAATGAACAGTGTGCGAGGGCAGCCGGGTCTCCTTAATGTCATCATTAGCCCAATTTGTAAAAGCGATACTGGGCATAAAAGCTCAGTGGTTTGACAGTAAGATAGATTATATGGCTTGTCTTTGTCAGATAATGTGATTATTTTTGGCAGTATGATTGATTGTGATTGTTTTTTCACTAATGTAATTTTGAAATTCAATATAAAAGTTAAGGGAGACTTTTAAAATGGAATATATTGGTGAAGGTGTCCTAAAGAAATCAAATTTGACATAATCAGCTTGCGGGTTTTATATTTCTCAACTGAACATTTTTGCACGGCAAGAGTTAAACAAGTGAGAAATGTAGCTTTGGTTTTAAGTTGTTGTACTTTTTTTTTATATCACTGATGGCTCTCATTATTTACATCTATTGTGTTTTTAGATGCAGTTTGTTGAGGACCATAATAATAGTCCCTGATGAAGTAGATTTTCTACAGTATGAATTGGCTATAATGACTCAGCACGGCCGCATATTTGACTATTTTGCAATATTTTCGCATCCCTCAAGTCTCCCATCACTAACTGGCCACGTTCCAGAGCTGAGGTGCGCTTTAAACACTTTCTTAACCTTCCTAAATAACCAGCTAAGCAGATTTGTCGGACAAATTTAACAACCTCTAAAGGCTTGCAGAGCCGCCTGCCGTTGAGAGGTTTCAAGAATTAGATGCATGAGCATGTCGAAACAGATGAGTCTACAAATACATCTGGAAAGTAGCAAAATTGAGGGAGACTAAGTTCAAGGGTTCTAAAGGTTCTTGGACCATGTTTAAAATGAACATCCAACACTGTGACAATGTCAGCAAATATCAAGCCGAATGAATAAGTGTACAAGACCTCCTCTGGTGCCAAACGTTCGTCTGCAATGTGATTGATTGATTCTCTAGTCATCACTTGTCTATCTTTTCCGTTGTCGTTGCTCCTCAGGAGGAGAGCTGGTACACTTACCGCCTTACCTCCGCATGGACTTCCTTTTGAACCGCGGTGTGCCCCGGGGCAGTGGGGCGAGCAGCGGCGGCCCAGGCGGAGGAGCAGGTGGCGGAGTGGCCGGAGGTTCTGCTGGTGCTACGGGAGAAACCAGAGGAGCCATGGGCCAGACCTGCCTGGAGCCCCAGAGGAGCCGTACCCTAAAGAGGCCCCCTCCGATGGAGCCCACCCCCATGGAAGTGCCCTCACCCAGGGAGGTGCAACAGTGGCAGCCGGGAACGGCGTCCACCCTCCCGCACAGAGATGTCCGGGAACGGGGAGAGGCTCGGGGTGAGGTCCGAGCAGAAGTCCCCCCCACTGGGGACCTGGCCCAAGCACAGGCTGCTAAGCTCAGCACCTCCCAGGAGTCCCTGCTGGACTCCAGAGGACACCTGAAACAAAGCAACAACCCCTATGCCAAGTCGTACACTCTGGTATAACACTTGGATGACTTTGGAGACACACTGTTGGACGACGGGCACACCAAGGATGGTTTTCCACAACACACTTTGTTGTATATAGAGTCGTTCCCGACATGCGTCTGATGGTGTTGCTTTTCCTTCATTCTTTCTCTCTTTCTTTCTCTTTCTTTTTCTCTGGTCTGTCTCTTTTGCTTTCATTTCTTTCCTCTCTCGTTCGTTCATCTGTGTTGCTTTGACACTTTTCATTCTTTCGCACCTCTTTGGGAACTCACCGCTTTTAATTTTCTACTCGGCTATTCTTTTATTCTAAAGTGAGGACACACCGGGATTGCCGAAATGATTTATTTAATAATTGAGATAGAGAAAAATGTTATTGAAATTATATCAAGGACGATTAGAGTCATGATTCTGATTACTATTATGATATATATATATTTAAAAAGAACATATAAAAAAGTGAAATGTAATGGAGGAATATCACAAAAAGGAAGGTGAACAATGCTTTCATAATTTATTTTCATTGTAAAACTAAGTTTGGTGATTGACCGACGAGAAGGTTTTTAGCACTCTGAAGGGCCAACAGAGAAGAATGATGCCAGTGTCGATCAACCCTAATGTTTATCAACCACTCCTGGCGGCTGCATGGCGGGAAATCACAAGAAAGATCTTTTTGTTGTCACTATAAAGAAAAAAAAATATACAATGTGAATATATATAAAGAGATCACTTTTATTTGTGGATATTATGGGGAAAATGATTTGGTTAATAAAGTCCTTAGTCATGTTTGCACACATCTGTTTTGAAGTCCTTTGGCTTGAACCCAACGTTATTGATTGTTTTTCTTTATAACAGACATTCTGTACCACATTTTTGTTTTCAATCCTGGCCAATTTTTTACTTTTTATATTTTAGGATTATTTTCATCTTTTTTCCAAGCTTCATTTTCTGACATTCAATTCAATTGTCAAGTTTGTTATGAGGTCAAATTATAACAAATAACACAACCCGAGCAACTACTGCATACAGGCAGTAAAAACATTGGCGGAGCTAAAATATGCTTGGACCTCTGATAATTGCCTTCTGGGTATTTTTTTTTATTTTGCCCGGAAATTTCGCCCACATATCCACCTGCCCCATAGGAACATACAATTCATCTTGATTTTGTGAAGAGTTTAGGGGGTTTATTAATTTTGAGATAGCCTGAGTCCCCCCATGTTCCACTCAAGGAAAAAAGTCCTAGCTCCGCCAATGAGTATAAAGTAAGATCAACATTCCTTTTTCCCCCATATTGATTATAATTTAATAATAGTAGACTATGCCATCAACAAAGTAGTCACAAGAGAACTGATAAAAAATGTTTAATACATAAAAGGACTGATATCCCGTAAATATAAATAGAATGACGTTGACAGCAACAAAGTATATTTTGGTAGATGTAGAAAGTAATTTTATATTATATTGTTTGATTGTTTTTAACTCTCCATTTAACTTTCCCCAATATGGCCAGCTATCGATCCATCCATTTTCTATAGTGCTTGTCTTCTGCAGGGTCACGATTGAAATGGAGGCTCTCAAATCTGACATTTGGACGCCAGTCATTCGCCGGGTACTATTCACACTCACATTCACACCCGTGGACAATTTAGTCTTCAATAAATCCAGCATGCAAGTTTTTGGGAGAGGAAGTCGAAGGATCGAGAAGGCGACTCATGAAAGCAAATTTCAAATTGCTGTCTCCATGTAAATTATTAATCCTTTATGCAAATTTGGGAATGATTTGTGATACTTCAATCATTCAAGATTGCTGCTTATCTCCTTGCTTTGGTCAACAGATGGCGCTATGACGTCACTAGTATTTTTATATGGCTCACTTAAAGTTTGCAAACTCCAGCAGGTGGACAGAGAGTCAGTGTGCAGTAAAATCTCTTTGACAGGCTAAAGTGAGACATCATCAAGGGTGACCCTGCAGCCTGTACCGGTGTGTGCTTTTGTCACTTGCATTCACACACCTCCGAGAACACTGTGAATAATTCATGCCACAGCGCACACCAGGTGACCAAGATCAAGTGCACACTGTCACGATAAACAACACTATGTGGAAGAAAATGTAGATGTAAAATCTCTTCACAATGGTATAGCGTCAAAACTGATCACGGGAAATATGGCTTTTGTAAAATATAATAAAACACATCATGTAAGAGAAATAATGTGCTATCCTCTACACCAAAAAAAACCAAAAACGTTGGGGTTTGTGCACAATGATTTGTGACGAGTATAGATGGGCATCCTCTTTTCTGGGAATTTTTCTCGACCTTACACATGAAGACAGGGCAGCGCAAGTCCTCTTCTGACAGCAGACCATTAGCACTTGGTCCAGCCACCTGACAGGCAAATTCACCATATTTTTCGGAAAAATATGTTTCCTCTAAAGGTGCGTTATCATTGATGACCATCTAAAACAGTGATTCTCTAACTTATTACATCATCAAGTAACAAGTTGCAAAAGCAACAATATTGTATGCACTTGAAATTAAAACTGCAATGTACTGCAAAATATGCACTTTACTTGGAAACTTTAGAGGTATGCATGGCTACAAGCTTCATACCAATACAATATTGATTATATTTTACATAGATGTATATTTTATTTGAATTTAATCAAGTGATTTTTTTTCTTTCATTTTGCTGCTTGAATCACTGCTTTAAAACATTAACTACAGTATTTTGCACATTCCCTTATTTGTAACTCCCACACAAAACGGTGCCAGTAATGATGAACAGAAAATGTTGGATGATAACCACAGAGCTTTTTTTGGAACGTGTGTTTGAACCATTTATTGGTTTTAAATTTGAAAATGCAGAGACTACCTTTGTATGTTGAAAATGTTTGCATGCATTTTCTCCCTGTCCTCTGGCTTTGGTCACAATAATAATAATAATAATAATCATAATAATCATAATAATAAAATATTTTAATTGACGGCACCTTTCTGACACTCAAGGTCACCTTACATGGCGTAAAATAAAGTAACATCAGGAGAAGTAGGATTGGTTCATTCTTTACTTTTTTGTATAGTACCGTATTATCAAATTGTATCCCTCAAATTGTCATTCTTCCAAAAACACTCCTTGGAATTGTCTTGCAATCTGATGTGTAATTTCCCCTTTTGGCTCCATTGTGTTCCGCACAGACAAATTCATGTTTGAAAGAGAGACGTGTGCCAGCGGGGTTTTTGGTAATGAAGGCCCTGAAGAGTTGTCAGATGCAACAGAGGGGTACATTTGAAGAACAAAAAAGAGGACTTTCCCCCTGAGTGTGCACACTGGCCTACACTCATCATATACATGTGACACCGCCTTGTCTTCTTTTCATCTTTTGTCATCAAGAAAATGATGAATGGCTACTACTACTACAGTCCATACTGTCGGAAGACATTTTAAGGCTGACAAATGACTGTAAAGGAGTGGGAAGTTTGTTTGGAAAAATCAAGCAAGTACATTGTCGGGAGTCCATTAGAACCATTCCATGTGACACGTGAAAATTTCAGTTGTAAAGTAAGTCTGTGATGTTTTCAGAAATGGCCTTGAAACTCTTCTGTTTTTTTTTCTCATTCTTATTTTCAATGTGCCCATATAAATTCACTTCTGAGCAAATTATTGATATTTCCTGTTTCAATGCATCACATAATGAAATATTTAAAACCCAGAAAATGATGGTAGTAAATCACTTTCCCTTTTCATCATTATAGTTGTAACAATGATGTGTTAGTGTTATATGTTTCTATTAATGTTAACATTTGTCTGCTTTCCTGCAGGCTTTCCCCTGTTCATTTATGGGTTTGTCGTGGAGCTCCCGTCGCGACAGTCACCTCATCACGCATCAGCTCTTAGGGGTCGCTGATCATCAGCTGCCTCTGAACATTACCTTTGTCCAAAGGATGCTCCTTTACGGACACCTGGAAATGTCAAAAGCCATTAGCAGGCTTTTTACTGCCTCAATGTGGCACTTAATGGTCTTCTCACATCTCGCTCCTTATTTTCATCCATTTTGTATTATTTTAACCCAAGCCATTATCTAATCTCACAAAACACAACATATCGAATGCTAAATTTCCCAATTTTCAAAATAGAGCTTTTTGTGAGTTACTGGGCTTTATATAAAGCATAATTAAAGTCATTACATAATCTTCCGACTGAATTAACGCAGAAGTCAGTTTCGGGTGTGAAGGAATGTGTGTGTGTGTGTGTGTGTGTATTTGTCCTAATTCAAGAATGCAAATGTGATGAATTTATCAGTCTTTGGGAGTTATTTTTGTTTTTGTCTGTACGGAGAAGTTCCAAGACTCATCAGAATAACAACTCTGTTATGCAGACGTCAAATGAATGGAATTTTGGAGGCACAACGCTGAGAGACAGATAGCGTCTGAGCGTAAAAGAAAAATCCACTTTGAGAGTTTTCACAGTAAGAGGATGATGAAGTGAACTTCTTCACTAATTCCATCTTTCAAGCGCATGCGAGCAGGGGGTGAATTATTTCACACTGCATACTCGTTTTATTAGTTTAATTTCACCAAACTGTTGTAGCATGTGACAAGCCCCTAATGACTCATGTAAATGTAATGACTGAAAGTAAGTCGATGTCAATGAAGTGATGCAAGATGAGCGCGTACAAAACGACACACTCTCCACTTCTGTGCTTTTTGTCTAACTATGTGTGACACAATCGGGGGGGAAAATCATTTATTTTTTTGAAAGCCTGCATAGATGATTAAATATTAATACAATCTGCATGGTGTGAAATTGATTCCTGCAGCATCAAGACATTAACAAAATTAAATTTCCATAAATGTCACCTTTATCGCTGCTCTCTTATCAGGCAGCCTTCATTTGATAAGCTCCGCATCTATGGCACATCCACATTAGATGTTGCATTCACTTAACTGTGAGCAGGAAAGAAAATTGCCCCATCCGTACTCACCACCGTCCAATATCTTCTCATTAAGCAGAACAGAAGGCAGGCATGCTATTGAATTTTGCAGTCTCATCCTCGCTGTAAATGCCTCCCGTCGCATTGCATATATCAACATGTAATTATATCCACAATGGCCCCCACTAAATCCCTGCCGGTTTTATTCAGGATACATGAAAGCTTCAAACTGCTACCAATGCATATTCCGATGAAAGACGTGCAAGTTGCATTCAAATTGCAGGATGAAAAGTACGATAAGTTTTTCTCATGGGAATGAATCCATCTATACAATTAACCCTAACCGCAAATGTAAGTCAAGGTAACATTTTACCATTCTTAATTGTCTTGGAAGAGTAAAGAATGAGACAGCAATGGACATTCAATGTAACGGGAGCAAGGTTGTGGATTTCATCCTTCAGGTCCAAGACCTGTCTGCCACTAAATTGCAAAAAGGTCTATTTCTGGTTCGATTGTTATGATCACACCTTTTATCTCCTCTTCTATGGAGGAATCTCAGAAACAACATCAAAAATACATTACATGTTCACTAAACTTTTTTTTCCGTTGCAAATCTGTGTTGTTTAATGTAATTGTAGTGGTCATGGGTTCATGTTAAAAAAAAAAATAATCCTTACACGAGAGGAGAGCAGTGTGCCTATAGAAAATCATGCAAGCCTTTAAATGACTTTCCTGTATTTTTTAGTCTTATATTTCTTATTATCCCTGAAATAAAGGGACTTCCTTCTGAATTTCTTAAATCCAACATTGATATGTAGACCTAAGTAGAGAACAGATTAGGTTGAATGAATTGACATTTTATTATCTTTTTGTTTTAAACCACCTTCATTTACAACCCAAGAATTTGGTGCTGTTATTTAGGTTGTTTAATCTTCGTAAGGCTCGCACACTCTGAGCTCCTATTAAGATCACTTGCCCTCTGGGATGTCATGATCCCAAATTTAAAGAAAAGCTTTACAGCTTCTTTAGCAGTTTAAACTCTTGGTGAACCTCCAGATTCCTCTGAGGCGTATAACCTTGTAGACCTGATATATTGTGCCATACGTTGGAGCATAATTTCTAATATGACACATGAAACAACTTTTTTATGGGGCCTTGGACATTACTTACTGTAGTGCAGACCCTCATGAAAGAATTTGGATTATAGCAAAACAATTCAAAACTAATGTACACACTTAACCCAGAGTGCACAGTAAAAAAATAAATATATAACAGCATATTTACAATAAATATAATGTTATTTTCTGTTTCTATTATCTGTGCATGGTCTCAAACTATTAAATATTTTTGGTTATTAACTCTTAAGTTGAATTAATATCCACGTTAAGAGAATTTTGGTTGCAGCTCTTATGACGTTAGATTATGCAGGTGTACGTGATAAAGTGCTTGGTTGGTGGAAAATGTTCATATGTGATCTTATATTTAAGAGTCTACAAAGGTGTAAGACATGCAACATGTGAATACTAGTGCACAAGACCATATTACGTGTCTGAGAAGTGAACTCTCTTAACACTTGGAGGCTGCATGCTCCAATCAACTTTAATGGGCTGCTTTCTTGACAGCTACAACCGGCTCATTGAAACACAATCCAAGTGCAGCACTCAAATGCAGGAAAATAAAACTTGACAATACTATATCTGGCTTATAATACTAGAGGAATCCATTTGAAGTAAGCATAAGCTAAATATGCACGACCTTTATGAAAGACTATGCTATGCTTTTAAAACGCCTACAGCTAAAGTGCTCAGTAGGCATCAGGCAGTTGTTCTACATATAGAAGGTCAGCAATTTTAAAAAGGAGGAGATTTGTCCAAAAGCTTTGTTATTTATAGTTACCACGTCAAAATCTAAGCTATAAATCTTAGAACCTTATCTGGTTGATCTGTTTGGTCACTGGGTTCATTGCCGGGAAATTGGAATTCCTCCAGCCATTGTTATGCCAGTCACCTTGCTTTTCTTTTCAGATTCTCACCAAAGTGTCTTCATCTTTGGCTGGTGTCCTACCCTTTATAGCCTTTGGAAATTTATTTATTTATTTGTTTGTTTGTTTATTTATTTATTTATTTATTTATTTATTTATTTATTTATTTATTTATTTATTTTCCATCTAGTCATTTATTTATCCATCTATTCATTTATTTTTGTAAGTATTTATTTTTAATCAAATGACTGTTGTCTTGTTTAAATGACTTTGTTTTAGTTATAATATTTTGTTTTTTTATTCTAGCATGATGTAAATAGTTACCCATTAGCCGGGCAGAGATTCCTGTCTGTTGTGTTTGTAAAGAAGAAAGGCTAGATATTGTCATCTACTACCTTATTACTGTCAAAATGCAAAGTGTACAATGTGTTTCCCCACCGACAGTGACTGGGAATCAAATCTGCATCATAGTGCTATTCTGGTTTAGTACATAATTGAAATACATATACACATACTGGGCCCTTGTTCACCAAACAGTCTTTATTCATTCAGTGTGTACATGCGGGTATAGTGAAATCATCTGCTAGAATGGGATGCAGGCTAATTTTACTAAAACCATCATCACTTTAACACACCTTTTGCTCCATCGACAAACACAATATAGATTCATTTGGGAATTATTGAGGCTGGGAGCAGAACAAAAACATATCCCATCACAAATACTACTTCATGATCTAAGAGACAAATACGACAAGAAAAAAAACTGTTTCTCAAATTTTCTTCCAAATACAGCAGTTGATTATTAATAAATATGACTGTAATAATAGAATGTGTTTTTTTTTTCTTTCACAGACATATGTTTAACAGGCTATTGCATTCCTTTTCCTTCCCCAAAACTCCATTCCAACTAGTGGAGTTCAAACAGGTATGACACATGCAAATGTCACCGTGTGGTCACAGTGACCGCCAACTAGGACTTGTCGTCACGTTTCTTCTTCTGGAACTTCCTGAACTGAGACTGGATGGCTACGGCCGCCTTCTCAGTCTCTGGGTTTTCCATGTCGATGTCGAAGTCTTCCGGGACGTCCGCCTTGGATGCGTCTGGAGGGGAAAACAAAAGGATTGATATACGTATGTATATTTGGAAAGGGATGTCACGTCTCGCAGAATGATGATTCAGTGATCCATCAATGAGAATGGATTATCTAATATCTATATAGTCACTATATAGACACGCTATATTATAGTGCGCACATATATAGGTAAATGCATATACATGCATGTATATACACTTACATACACACACACACACACACACACACTTTTGAAATGTATTCTGATGTATTATAAATAAATAAGTTGTGTCATACTCTACATTTTGAACACTAAGTTATATTATTATAACTTATAATAATATTTGAATTGTGAATACATAGGTGAAAATGGACTACAGAATGCAATAATGCATCTGAGTGAGTCACAATATGAATCATTTAACAGTACTGTCATGCAGCCTAGCTTTCAACTCATTTCACGTTAATGTATGTGATCATTAATTTCTTATTAAAGATTTCTTCAAGTGTGATGAAAATGTTGACGTAAATGTATTTTTAATGAACTACAGTATCTGAAGTGACATATATGAACTCTGTTCCTTCCATTGAAATTAACACACAACAATCCACACAAAATTCCTTTGCACTTGGACATCACCCACTCATCACAATGGACTTTGTTTCTCAGGTCAAAGGATTTAGCAAAGATTAATGAAAAGCAATTAATCTTCTGAAAACTGATCAAGACGCCATAACTGTAATCACCCCCAAAACCGCTAAATAATTCAATCCAACAGAAAAACAATTTTAGTCTTATTTTCTATTCATAGACATAGTATAAAAATGAATAACACATGATCTGTATCACATACACATGCATCTACACAAAATATATTTCGGTATTATATTTTACTGTATTATATAATACTCATTGTATGGGATTTAAAACTGGCTTTAATAATGCATAAAAGCAAATGGATTTTTGAATTCATTAAAGTTTAGCTGGATGTTAAAGTGTGTATTGTGTCTGAAGAATAGAATTCCGAAGCATCATGCTCACATGTAGGGCCAGTCCATCTGTTTGAATTTATAAATAGATAATGTCAAAATGTTTGCAGATATTGATGAAAAAAACCTTTGTGGAAAGTGTCAACTTTTGACACCCACCACAGACTGGTGTGGCATCCACACAGATGAATGATAACGAGGACCGTAATCCGCAATTACCTCGGCGCCAATTAAATGTCATCAATTCCCATTATTGGTTGAGCAGAGCGCATATGTCAGTGTAAGTAACTGGGCTCTATGGGGCTTTAAAGGTCACGGCACACTAACATTTACACTGTGAATTCCGCTGAGGTTTAAACATCTGTCAGTTTGTAGCTCCGTGAAGCAGAACCAAGGAAAATGACCCTCGATATAGCATATTTGCTCCACAATGATCGTGCTGCATGTGCGTAACAAGATCCTGACTGACTAATTAGGAAGTAACAAATAGCAGAAGCCAGTGAAATCCACAGAGGGTGGTATAACAAACCTGCTTGTGCATTGACAATGTAGCTAATCCCCCCTGATCCCTCGTGGCTGGTCACAACTCCTTTTTTCTTGCTTCTCAAGGGCGAGTCACTAATCCCCGTGTCAGGACAAGATTCTAATGTGACATAATTGCTATTGGATTTTCCACTCTTCCAATGATGGTTGTTTGGAGTCCCAGATGAAAGCATTGACTAGTGAGCCATGCCCTTCGGTGTGACAACACAAGACATACCTGTACTGATCATGTGTAGCCACTCATCCCAAAATCTGAATTTCCTGCCTTTTTTTTTTAACCGTGACCATTTCTTCACAAAGATTTGGACTCATTTTCAAGTCAGCATCGATAGTCCTCTTCGCCAGTTACATGAAACCTGTAAATTTGCCTAATAATTCTAACCACACCTCTTTTCACCCATTATCCAATCACAGTAGGCCCTATCAAACATTGGGCCGCCTTTTTCTTAGGTGTTCATTTTTGTTTCTATGGTTACCATCACATGCCTCTTTGTCACCAATGGCACTTTTCCGTGTTCAAAAAACACGTACATGAAAAAGCAAAACAAAAGATGAAATCTCAGTCACATCAATTTAGATAGTAAGTCTTTGATAGGTTTAGGTAGAAACTTTTTGTTGCGTTACTGCTTGCTCTATATCATTTTGACGAAGGCTCAACTGAGGTAAGTTCTCACTCTGTCTCACTCAGTGACAATGATAGATGGCGCTCACTCGAAGGATGTGCGTCTCTGCCCCCAGCACAGACGATCACGCTATTACCTCTGGCAGCACCATCAGTGTCCCTGTCTTCACCTAATGAGCGTGTAAATCGGCTGGCTGTCAGAGGGCTATTTGGATTCCTCCCCACTTTTCTATGAAGGGGGCTATATTAGTTTATTCATGGCGTCGATGATAACCGCCGGAATCTATGCACCGGGAGATGTTTGGCTTTGAGAATTTACTTTAGACATGACTTGCCAGTTTGGTGTCAAATTTTCTGTCGAGTTGTGTAGATGAAATGGGTTCACAAGTGACATGGTAAGGCCATGCTCGCTTGGCTGTCTTTCAGAATGTCTTTTAAAAGTGTCTCTGGAGAGGTGTGAAATGTGGGACTCCTTATTGATTTCACTGCTTTAAAAGCAGTTGAGCCATGGGTAGGTGGTAGTGAGGGGGGGGGGGCAAGACGCATAAAAGAAAGCCTTACAGACCTTGACACGAGTGAGACAGATTTGGAAAGTCAAAATGTATCTTCAAGTAATATAATGCAAGGTTTTAGATAGTGAGAGGGCATTTATTTTCAGCTTAAGGGGTTGCTTTATGGGATTTATTCATAGTTCCTATAATGTTGAGCCAAATGCAAAATGCAGGCTTCCCATTTAAACACAGTTCTTATAGTAGGACAGTATATTGGGCGATCAAGTGTACTGTACAGGGGTAGCTCCTGGACAATCTTTAATGAGATGTTCTTCAAACTCTTTTTTTTTTTGGAAACTTTATTTTTAAGAAAGAATTTAAAAATAGTGCTACATTGACTTTCAAGTTATTTCGTTTTCTGACCACAGTTGTAACCCATGTCACTCGTATGTCAACTCTTTTCCCATTCAAATGAATGAAAATGCTAAAACACCTACAACCAAATTGAATGTGTTTTTAATCAAAATAACAATCTTCAGGAATGTAATGTGTGACATCATAGAAAAATGACATAGTTAAATAAAATGTAAATAATTAAACATTTTCATATATTTTTCATCCTTTAACTCGACAGATACTGTGCTGTTCCTTCTGGTGTTCAGCCCTTAGCCACCAGGGGGCAATTAATGCCGATATAATACATGTGAATTTCATGGTGGAACACAAAAAAGATTAAGCTGCACAAATATGAGTCATCTCTCATAAAGCAACCCATGATTATTATTGAATTGTCTGTCTGAAAGTATTGCTGCACTGTTTGTGTTCAAATAAACATTGTTGAAAGGTTTTTAACACCCACAACATCCATGCAACGTCCATTTGCATTGTGTGTCGTTAATTAAAGGGTAAAAAGACTGTAAGACAGTTAGAGAGAAAGAGTAGAGCTTGGTTTTAATCTATGTAAAGCTCTTTGAGTGCATGCACAATTATGTTGGTATACCCAATGTAGCTAGCCAGTTTTTGTGTGTCTAGTTGAAAGTCAGCATGAGAAAACATACGCCCTCCAAAACCCTTGAAGTGCCAGTATGTGTGAGAGACACCTGCAGGAATCAATATACACATACACACACACACATTGTATTGATTACTACTGCAGGCTTGGTTGCTCACAGTGTGTCAACTTTTAGTTGGCTTTCCGGGTGAATGCACAACCTATGGACTGAATGTGGTGTGTTCAAAGACTCAAAAGAGCAGTGAATGCCTCCATACCCTTGATGTATTCAGCATAGCAACAACCGAGTACAGTAAAGCTAATTAAAAAAGGATGCAGGAATTGGGTCATCATCGCTGAGAGCCCACTGCAATCTATTTATAAAAAAAAAAAAAAAGGATAACTTTGATCTCTAAAGGTGAGCTAAGTCCAAACATTCCTGGGTCTATTCAGAACCGTGGAGGAGGAGCTATTACTCTTGGGAGCAGATTTGTGCTGTATACCAAATTACAATGGTGTCAGTGGAAAGTACAAATAGTGCAAAGTACAAATACTTACTGTAATTAAGGAATTTAGTTTTCTGACAATGTTAATGTGTTCACTCTGTTCTTTCTTCTTCGTACTTGCTTAAAATAGGCCTGTTACTCTTGTCAACCTTTATGGATGTTGAGACAATGTTGAAAAATGATCTTAAAAAAAGATGTAAATGAAGGTTAATCGAGATTTTATGGGACGATGAGAAGAAAAATGTCAGTGACAGCAGTGAAATGGAGAAATATGATCCAGGAAGCATCATTAACCATAAAATGAAATGTCCTTATTTGAACAAATTGTTTCAAATACGTTGTGTTGTGTGCATGTATATCTCAACCTCACCAAACATCCTCAGAGATAAAATCAGTTGGATTGAAATAGTGTTTCTTCAGGCATTGGATCAATATTCACTTTTGCAAAGTAATCTTTGCCATCCTGGTGATTCCCAATACTTCTGTAATGAGGCAAACAACCCTGCTGTGGGACTGGGGGTCATGCGCTGTGATTGTGTCCTCTCACTTTAGTATTTCTTGTTAAAATAAGTATGAATACATTTATATGTGCTACTGTCCTTGAGCTTGTGAGAGAGGTTGTCTGGAAAGATAAACTCTGCTTGAGTTAGTTGGAGCCACAACCGCAGTCATTAATACCTTTCCTCATCCTCCCACTCTTAAAACAGTAAACTTATACTGGATACAAAACGCCTTTGCTTTTCTTCTTTCTTCTTTCACTGAATGCAAAGAACATTAACATGAAGCTCTAAGCTGCTTTTCAATTTTCAGAGTTTCTGTCTGGAATTGGTGTGGCCACAGTTGGCACGTCTGTGTTTGCATGTTCTCCCAGTGCTTGAGTGTGTTTGCTTAGGGGACAAACGTTTTGTCCCATATAGCAAAAGATATCCGATTGTCGAAAGGTGTAAATGGGAGTCAAAAACATTTGTTAATATGTGCCCTGCCAGTGCAGAGTGTGTCCTGGCTTTAGCAACCATATCGGAACCATGTATAGAAAAGTATAGAAAATACAGAAAACATATGCATTATATCCACCCAAATGACTTTTTTATGCACGGCCGCACAGATTGTTTTCTCTTCTTTGCATAGAGTGATTATCTTTCTTATTGTACAAATGGGTAAGCGGCACATTCTAAATCACTGCTGTAATTTGCAGCACGCTAAATTACAAAAGATAATAGCAGTCGATGTCTTGGTGTTATTTTGCTTCTGCTTTTGTGTATTGACAGAGAGATTAACATGTTGGTGAAGTCATTATTTATTTTCTTTGCTCCCCCAGTCTTGAGCAAATAGGGTAAATCTCGATCTAATCGTGCAAACGCTCATCAGAGGATTTAGAGCTGAGGGTCATCTCGTCTTTGTTTCCTGATGTTTGCATTATTCTACCCAAGTGAGTCCAACCATTATAGCTCAAAATGATTGATGAGAAAACTGCAAAGCACGGCAACATATACCAACAAAGGTTACTTCAGAGTAAAATGAGAGAGGCCAACATTGGCTGAAAATTCTAATCGATGCAGAATTTCTTTTGCTGAACAATGTGTCCTTTTAAATAAATAACAGCGCTCACAGTAGCCTGCTGATGGATGGCCCAGCTCCCCTGCTCTCGCTCCCACCACCTGAACTTCAGGGGACAACGTATTACCAGGAAGTGACAGATGAGCTCTTTTTCAAATTTGTGTACTGTATGTTGCTGCCATGTTGACATTGATGTGACACTCTGCTGTGGTCAATTTGTAATCAGATCTGATGGCAAGGCCTCTGGTGCCATAACGTGTGTGTGTGCTTGCGTGAGTGTGTGTGTGTGTGTGTGTGTGTGTGTGTGTGTGTGTGTGTGTGTGTGTGTGTGTGTGTGTGTGTGTGTGTGTGTGTGTGTGTGATGGCAGCTGTCCTTCAGCCTTTGTTACTGTCAATCATTGGACGTATGCCTTTAAAAGCTCATCCTGAATACATGAGCCATCATGTCCTACCAATTCCGGTGGACTTATCCTTCTTTCCACTCTATCCGCTCGCCTCATTTAATCATTGGCTGACGTTCCCTCGCCGTCTTCTAGTAATCTGCCAGTTATTGCTTTGATTTAGAGAAATATTTAGAAAAACTTGTGCCCTTGTGCACCATTGTGGGAGGGAACGCAGTAAACCTTTTTGCAATCTAATGGAAGTGGCTTCCCTCATGAGATAATAAACATATTTTTAAGATGATAATAATCAGGATTTCCTCAGACGCTGAATCTGCCATCCTGCACTTTAATTTAAAAAATAATAGCAGTCTAAAATCAATCAAGAATCGAGGTTGCAGTGAACCTCTTTAACCTGCATTTACGGTGTACACAAAGTGACAACATAAAGTGTGCCTCGTGATGCCCTTCATTATTAGATGCTGCTGAGAGTTTGCTGTGTACGCCTTGGGTTTTGACCTCAGGAATGAGACTGCAGCTTACCTTGTCCTCCGGAGGTTTTGTTGTTGCCAGCTGTCGGCCCAGATCCTTGCCTCTGCGGAGAGAAAGAGGAATCATTTAGTAAACACTATTGTTTTCCCCTCAGAGCCGTAATAAAGCTGTTCACATTCAAGCAGCAGTCATTTATAAACATTTGTGAAGAACGGAAAAAAACTCAGGTCATGCGCGCTTGACTCTGGGGATGGACATTTCCATTGATGTCCTTTTCCAGATTCTCAACAATGTTTAAGAGATTCTTCCTTGGCCCATAGTTTCGGGACCACCCATCTACCATTTTACAAAGTTTTATTGAAATTTGTATCTTTTGTATCTTTAGAAGCACTTAAAAATTTTCCATGACGATTGTGTCAATACAACTCAATGTTATCTTCAGGAAACATGTAGATGCATAGATTATGTGAAGTTAATTTATTGTCTAAACTGCACATTTCCAACTGATCTGTATTGTTTTACCAGAAAATAAACAAAAATGATGACACTTGTTTTGCAGACCAAGCACTCCATAGTACAATATATACGTGATTGCATCACATTCTGCTCTGTTTGCTTCTCCTTCGCATCTGCTACTTGTTAAATAATTCAGCATCAGTTATCCATTTCTCTCAAGTGATGTCCCTGAGCATGCGTTTACAAATGCTTTGATAGACCATCTATCTTCGCAACCACATCTCACAAATAAATTTACCCTGCAACCAATGCATTTTTCAACAGAATTGCAATTGTCATGTAGAATTCACTACAACTCAACCAACAATACAGCTGATGGTGTCATTTATCAATGAATGGATGATGGGTGAAATCAAATCAAGGTTTCACCCAATTAAATTATCTCTCTTCTCATCACCAATGTGGACCATTTATAGCAGTTTGGCCGGCAGGTTTCAACTGAACAGGCTTGGTGGGATCAATACTGCCCCTATCCCCTTAAGACTAGCTCATAAAACTATTGGCAATGGGAAATTGATAACTAAAAACTCTTCATCTGGAGAGAAAACAAAACAGCAAAGGAAGGGTGAAGCGGCAAGAAGCAAGCACAGTGGGTGTTCTAATTCTTCAGTCAAAAACTTCTTATGTTTAAGACAAAAATGATTTTCCCATTGCTTCAAATGCCCTTCAATCAGAAAAAAAACATTCCAGTTTGGAAGTATTTATTTATGATTCTTTTGCTGCAAAAAAAGTAAATATATTTATTATTTTCTTCTAATTAAAATAGGAAAGCAGCTGAATGCATTGAATACTTCTTCATCATTGGTTTGAAAATAACAAAAAGTAATATTCCTGAGGTTCGATACAAGGAGCACACTAGGGGATGTGAAGAATAACCAAATAGAGACAGGAAATGATTCCATTGGAGCGCAATGTGTGCTTGAGCCTTTGGTGCCTCAGAAGCTCTCACTGCAACCAGGTCATTGTAATTACCTGGTTGGTTCGAAGGTTTCCTATTTGTTCATGTCAAGGCTTTAATAGCGGAGGAATCGAAAAGGTATTTGTCGTCTTTTCTCAGCTTGTCTCTCGACATTATTTATTCAACACTTTCAATGCATTTCAAATAGCGTGAGCTGTACTTTGATGGCAGGGGGAGGAAGAGAAGGGAATAAGCTTGGAAGCGTCCTCTTTTTGTGAATGCACATCAATGCCCGTTTTAAATTGATTTGATTTTTCGTTTTCTTGTTGGTGACATTAATCATTCTTAACATCTTACCATCACAAGAGGAAATAAAATGCATGTGTCATTTATGATTGAGTCCATCAGTTCATGATGATTGTATCAATGATATTAGTCTCTTCTTCATTACCGTGGTGGAGACGTTTGTGTATCATAATAATCCCAGGAGCTAAATTGTTGCAGTCTCTAGTCTCCTCGAAGGGTCACCCAAGGCAAATAGGTCTAGGTGAAGGACGGGATAATGCACGACTCAAAATTCCATATGATGAATAAATCTACGGGAAATGTTTTCCCTCGCTCGGATACTGATTGCCAGTCCCTTGCTCCGGAGTCAGGCCTGGAGGCAGGGCTCAACGGCAAGCACCTGCTGAACGGGGCTCGAGAGGACACAGCCTCAAGGGATGACATGGGTCCCGCTTCCCAACATTCTATCCTTCCATCCATTCCTCCATCTGTCCATCCGTCTGTTCATCTGTCCGTCCATCCATCATCCATCCGTCTATTCATCCGTCCATCCATCCATCCATCCGACCATCCGTCCATCTGTCCATTCATCCATCCATCCATCCAGCCAGCCAGCCAGCCAGCCAGCCAGCCATCTACTCATCCATCCAGCGAGCCATCCATCCATCTATCTGTCTATTATTGACAGAAATACAGGGAAAAAGAGCAAGAACCTGGGAACTCTGGACATAAATATTAATTTCATTTAAACAGATGCACCAGACGCAAAACCAAATGAAATTGGGTGGAACCAATTGACATACATAAACGTTACTGACAGTATTGGTCCAGATCACTTGAGGACTTTAACAAAAACGTTTCTTTTGCATATTTGTATTTCATAAAACATGAGCAGATTGCAGCAGGGTTAACATATTGCAACTATCGTCTGAACAAGCCGTGACTCATTTAGTTTACGGTATACATGTTCCATGCACTAAGGCGCAGAGGACCTATCACACTTCCCAAGGTAGCAGGGAGAAGGAAACGTTCTGCCTCACTACCTCTGGGACTGAGCCAAGTGTAAATTGCCATAACAGCAACTTGACGAGCAAGATTACCGATTGGGGAAATGCTCTAAACACACACATACACACACTGGCCAACAAATCAGCTCACCTGTCAGACGAATGCACACACACACACACACACACACACACACACACACACACACACACACACACACACACACACACACACACACACACACACACACACACACACACACAATCTGTGAGAGGAACAAATAAGTGTGTGGATTCAAAACCAATCTAGTGGAGGAAAAAACTGTAATTACACTGATGAGGGTGATGGAGAGCAGTGAGATTCAACTTGAACCTCTCGTTTATCATGAACGGCCATTGAGGGACAGGAAGTGCATTGAGGTAATACACGCATGTACACACACACACACACACACACACACAAACACGCACTGTTTCATTCAACTGTAGCATACAGCACCGCCTTCTTGAGGAGTTGTGCCTCTGGGCTCTCAATTAAGGTTGAAATATGAAACCACACAAATAAAGCAAATAAAAGGGCACAAACACACACAGACGAGTCAAGCAGAATTTGAAATTATATATGCACTCTACATATGCCATACTGCATGCATGCTCTACATCAGAGAATATGTGATTATATTTTATCTTTCCCATTCTTAGAAGATAGAAGCTGTCATCCGCAGATGACCTTTATGTTTGTTTGTATGTTTGTTTGTTTGATTTGTTAAGTGCACTGAAGCACATAAGACGTCACATTTTCAGTGCACTTTCACTCGAATGCACGTCAAAAAGAAGATACATACAAATCCACAGATCAAGCATCATTAGTCCAACTGAATGTATATATTGTGTGTAAACAATAGGAGCGGATGAAGCCAAACCCAAAAATACATAGAACATTCTTTTCCTCAATAACGTTTTTATTTTTGAAAAATCACCACAACGAAAGTCTTCACTTCAGTCATATCTTGATTATTTTATTTTGAATTCATTGTGCTGATGTCTAAAGGCAACATTTTAAAACGGACTATGAATGTAAAAAAAAAAAAAAGTCCTTGGTTTCATAGCAACATATAGTAAGTCCACCTCGGTGTGCTTCAAAATGTCTTGTTTCCATGACAGTGACAAATCGCATCGTTCACTATGATGTGTCGCTCACCCGGCTCAAAAAGGTGACGTCCAGAGTGTGGTGGGTGCACCAAAAGGCACTATGTTAAAACTCCCTTCATTCTGCGGCTGCTTCTTCATCTACTCAGAAGCAGCCTGCTCATCTTCACCACAGTGGGAGTGAGTCTGCAAGCACCCCTTCACTACAAGCACTCCGTGTGTAAAAGCTTCAACTCACATTTATCTGCGTGAGCCGCATTGGCTGTTACATAAAGCATACTGCCACGAAGGCCACAGGGTATCGTGAAACAGTGCTAAATCAGTGCTGGATCAATAAGTCCACGGCGCAATTTTTTTACATCCTCCTCTATTTGTTAAATTCAAGAAGAGAAAGTAGTGTAGAGGAGTTCTTATTATTTTAGTGTTGCAAGCAAGTGGAAGACATGTAGGTATGAATGTACCCCATCTTTATTCTGTTAAAGACATTCGACTGCAACAAGTGATGTTGGGAATGGTACAGAGGAATGAATTGAATTCAACTATGATCTAATTTTAGCTGAACTGTATATATATTCTTTTAATGATGCACTGTAAAATAAGAAGTTGTGTGTGGACCAGCTAGCCATTCCTAAGTGATTCAGGCTGAGGAGCGTTATGGCTAAATTATTTAGAAAGCAAGGTACATCAGGCCAAATTTAAGCATTGTTTTGACGCTTCTGATCAAAGTGGACAAAGGCCCGATTGTCGGATGTCTCGGAAAGATGACACTGAGTCATTATCCAGGCCATTATCCAGTCTTACTAAGTGCTGAACCTGTTCTTCAATCTTCATCAAACTTTTATCTGAGTAGTCACCACCAAGTTGAGCTGAGTCACAGATTGTACAATTGAAAGGTGACACTTTCTTCTTCTTAATATTTTCCAGTAGTTTCAAAGGCACTGGTCAATCTCGGTACATTGACAGGCATCTAGTTTGCTTGGGGAAGGAAATTTACAATAGCCGGCAGGCAAATGGGCTGTGTCACACAATTAGAGCAGTAAGAACACATGGAGCATTTATTTTCCTGAAAATGTGTGAGGGCTCTCACGTTTCAAAAATCACTTAAGATGTGAAAATTCATTGTATATAAACCCGCCTGAAGAAAGCAAGGCAGGCCGACTGTCATGCAACCATAGAGACTGATCAAAGTGCCTGAACTGAGCCTTACAAACTGGGCCTGTTCAATAAAAGCTTTTTTTTTTCCCTTTGAATACTAGCTGGAAACTATTTTTTAATTCACAGCAATTCCCACAGAGAAGAAGAAAGAGGGAGAAGCAGAGAAAATACATTACTTTGACTCGTCAAATTTTTTTTTCAAACTCCCCGTCTGTTACACAACTTAATGAGCCTTGAAATTGACGAGATTACATTTTATGGTGTTTCTTTCATTAGTGCAAGCTTTGCTCACGTCTGGGGATTACTTTCCTCTATTTGCGATTGTGGTGATGGTGGTACCTAACAACGCAGAAGGCGAAGGAGAGATGAAGTTGTGCACAATCAGGAATCAGGATGGCTTCAGGTTCAATCAGCCAGTCAATTTACAGAAACCAGTTACTGTGATTCTCACTGACACACTTTTAATCATGAGGTCCTTCACTCGGTTTTTATTTAAGGAACAATAAAACCAATCTGTGGAAAACCTATACACGTGCTTGTTTGTAGTGATTAAAGGAATAGGTCAACCTTTTGGGAGAAGTAAAGTTGGAAGAGGAAAATCATAAAGTGGAAGTTAACAAAATATTTTTTACAATGTGTCTAATCTCTAAAACTGCTGCCCTGTGAAACAATGTTATCAAATTAATATTACTGACTCAGCCCTTGTACCAGGCAACCTCCACCCTCATTGGCAACTTAAATCTCATGATATTTGACTCATCCAGGGGAGATCTACAGTTGTCATCCTCGCTGGCGAAAAGAAATGTTAATGACACTTCTCACCTCCGGCTCTGGCTCCCCAAGGTGGCCCCCTTTTCAACAACCGCAAATAGGAGCAATTATCTTTGCCTCTTTTTATTTCCTCTCCTCCCAAGGCACATAAACACTATTATGGCCATTGCTGAATTACGGCTCAGTGTTGCATGGCAACAACTTGAGGTGGACGCACTGATGATGCCATCATATGGATTTCATGTTGAAATTGTGATACAGAGACCATTAGAAATGCTGGGTGGGGAACAAAAACTACATTTTCTTGCAGTTCTGCCAAAAACATTGACGTTGCGACCATGTCCACACAAAATTCTCATGTACTCACTTCCCGTTTATAAGAAGATGAGAGCATTAAAGAATCAATAGGCTGTGAAAGCTTCTTAGTTGGTTAATCTGCAATATTTGATTCATAAGCAAAGTTGGCATCAAGCAATGATAGATGTTTTGGCTTCAGCTACTCCATCTGGATCAGCGATGTTGACCCTTTTGAAAGGCTCGCCTGTTGGCAGTTAGTCTGCTATGTGCTGCCATCTAGTTCCAGGCGGACATCAGCTGTGCGTAGGTCCACGTGACATCAGCGCGACCCAGATAACGCTCCCGTCTGCTTTTGTGGGCCAAGCGGCAGGAGAGCCCAGGAATGAACTGCAAGGAGTAAGGTGTTCAAATTAAGAGACTAATTATGAGCAGTGATGATGATGAAGCTGTCCTCTGCCCGTCCTTCCACACCAGAGATGTTCCCAAAAGCTGCAGAACCCCACGGAAAAGCTTCTCGGGATAGTGAGATGCTACTGAAATAGGAATTTGTCATAAATAATGTGTATTTGCCCAAAGTAGATGGATGGATATGGAAACAAATTAAATGGACTTCATTTCAACAGTGCAACTTGGCAGCCTCCCAAACGCAAAAGCTTAAAAAAAGCAGTATTAGACCGTAATCATTCATGTTCACGTCGTCTCCTCGACACTTATTGAAAGTGTGTCACAAAACCATTTCTTCAAAAGCTAAAAGAGCTGCAACTGGCAAGTCATGTAGAGGTCAATCTTGGTCTGAGCAGATGAGAGCTTTCGTGTCCATTAATGGCCAAAGAGTGACAAACCTTTTTTTACGTCAACATAAGAATTTTGCCAGTGGTAAAATGTCGTGTTAAATTATGTGTGAGCTAAAATATAAGCCAAATAGCTAAAGTTCTATGGTTCTTGTCTACAAAGATAAACGTTGTGACGATTGAAACATTTCTTTTGCTATAAAACAAATGACTTTGACATCCAAATAACCTTGGCTAGCCCTGTTTTACTGAGTTGGGTTTGATTACCCTCTTTGTCTTACCCTGCTCCTTCTCAACCACCCAATCACTTGGATTTCTGTCTGTGCAAGCTGGTGTGAACTTTCTCAATTCTGACGATGAGCTCAGAGCAGGATTTATTTTTTCTAATTAATATGCAAACAGTTATTTCATTGTGTGCACTCAAAAGCATCACATTAAAATCAATGATGCCCATTTACCAAAACAATTATGAAAACATCGCAGTAGCAGCCACGCTCAGAGTGGTCCGAGAATAACCCTCTTTATACGTATGGCTGCAAAAACCCTCCAAACAAATCTTTCTCCAGCTTACACTACGATATCTATTTTTCTGTGTCAGCATCTGTGCATTAGTTACTCTTATGTAACCAAATTCACTATGAGACTTAAGAAGAGAAAGGTTGCACAAAATTATAATCTTCAGATTTACTGGGGGAGGCAGGGTTAGTGATGAGTGAAGGTATGCAAATGCATCCGCTGACATCTTTCCACTTGTTCTCACGTTCAAACCCTCTTAGGCTCAAACCTGTTTCTGCAACTTTCCTACTTATTAGCTTGCCCTGCAGTCCCCCGCAGTCTCTGAAGTGCTATTTTCAGCCTCCAATCTCTGGGGTGTGATGCTGTAATGATTTTGTGCTGGGTAAATTTGCAGCATGCAGCAGGAATGTCGCTTAACTAATTCAGACGCTTGCAGCCTCCTCGACTTGTAAGGTACATGACTGAAACGTGCGCAGACCGCTCTGTCGCTGAACTCGCCCGAATGTGTGATTTACATTCAGTGCCGTCTGTACAGTAAGCAAAGAAGAGTTAGGAATACTAGACATGTAAATGTTTAACTGCATTCTATAGTCATAACGCCAATTCATCTATTCGAATCAATTTATATGTTCGCATCATGCATGCTGCTTCCCTATAATATAGCTTCATTTATCACCCACTGCAGGGGAAGCACTCCCAAAGCACTTCACCTGAGTAACAGGCTTAATAGAGATGCCTATTTCTTTTATTGATTCACTATACATTGTGGATTGCCTGTGCAACATGCAGACCAAGCCGCCCAGTAACATCATGTGGCACACCCCTCCCCCCCCAACCCCTAGCGTGTGCACAGCTTGTGAATATATGGCTCCATAATAGTGATCAGACTAAGCTGCAGTGTAAAAACACACCAGTGTGTAATAGCAGCAATGTCAGTGATGCTCAAATCTGCAGGTTAATTTGTCATTGTTATTCATATCTTCTTTGCTGTGTTGGCTGATGGCGTGATTGGCAATTAAGCTCAGCCCGATGGGAATCAATGATGATAAACACTGATGAGTTAATACAGATTGTTTGATCATGGAAAGTGGGGGACCCAAGCTTTACAAAATGTTCTTGAGACTATTAGAAATTTCAAATACTTTGAACACTGCAAAATCACATCATGTCGTGTTGTTGAAGTGCATGTGAGCACTCAATGAAACTCACCAAAATAGTATTAATCTCCAGACCACCAAATATGCTAAGCAAGTATGGCTAGCTCAAATAAAATGGAGTCTGCACTTTTGATTCATTCATTGGACACCATGAATGCAAACTAAAGGGGAATAAACACAATACAATTTTAGTGGTTTTACAAATTCAACTAGTCTCTCCGGAATGAATCCATCTGCGTGTTCAATAGCAAATGAAAACGCAACCATCAACGTGGGAGGCCACGACACAACAGAATGACACAATCCACAAAAGTCCGCTAATCCTGCAGAACACGTTCTAAAGCTGCTTAGCATCTGAACATAGTGACACACCAGTTTCTCTTGGGGCTTTGCCAGTCGGCAGAGACGAGGGCAGACTTATCTTGTGCAGATTTCCATCCTCAGATACATTTTGGTAGATTAAACGCTTCATGGTGCTGATGGTGAAAGCCACTAATGTCACTTTTTTAATGGAATGGAGAGCAAGTGCTTGAACCCAGAGTGAGGACCAAACAGGAGAGGAAAACAATGGAAGGACTCACGCTCTGTTGGAGAATGAACCAAACTCACTGGCATTGTTTCGTCTGTGTTGCGTTATTAGTGCGTTGTGGTCAATAAAACGGAAACTGAAAGTGGTACTTTTTATTTGTATCCTATACGGACGTGCTGTTTACCTCATTTGTACCGACTATCAATGTAATGACACCCTCTTTACGTCCCGTCTAAAAGATTTCAGTCCAATTACTTAGAGAAGTCTCAGCCGCTGCTTAAACTAAATTAAATAGCTTTTTCTGTCAAATTTATGGCTCCTGTCTGTATGTTGAATTAGGGGCCAGAACAAAACAAAACACAAGGCTGATTCAAAAGTCAGAAAGCTCAAAATCATCATTAAAAAGTCTCCAGTCAGTCCAGACAAAGTGTATGCAAATTTGCAATCGTCCCATTACAATCCTCCCAATGTATCATATTTGCTCTCTTTCCAAATCAGTGGTTCTTAACCCTAGGGGTTCGGTGAATCGGTCTCAGGGATTCGGCACTGCGAAGGTCCGAACACACCTGATTTATCGTGTAAATTCGTGACGACGCATATATGTACTGGTCTCGCAAAGGCAACAGCAGAAGTCACACTGATTTGATTTGTTTTGAGTTCATGCATTGTGTTGGTTTTGTTCTTTGAACAAGGTGATGTTCATGCACGGTTCATTCTGTGTGCACCAGGAATAAACATTGATGTCTTGAATTTGATTTTTTCACTCAAGAGAGCTTCGGTGAATGCGCATAAGATACTGGTGGGGTTCAGTACCTCCAACGAGGTTAAGAACCACTGTTCCAAACACATACGTATCCGGCACCGGCACACTCGTCAGACGCTTCCTTATGTATGCTGTTGCCATTCAATACCTGTGCTGTCTACACAATTCTGTCTTCACAAAAAAACTAAAAGATTATATTATTGTTATTTTTATGATTGTCTCTAATGCATACTGATTATTACATCTATAAAGAATAGGAAATTAAAGGCTCTTTAATTGCAAGCTTGATCAATTCAATGTTATTTTGTATAACGTTATTTCAAATAATTTTAGTCAACGTCCTTGATGGGTACAACAGTGTTATTATGATGTCTAGTAACAGTGTCAGTAGCTTAACCTCTTGTCGGTGCAGAGGGGGGAAAAAGGGATTAAAACATCCCAGTCAGCCATTTTCCACTATCTGGAGCAACTGACATTTTTTCTGTTGTCAGCTCGTTCATTTCGCTTTGACATACACACGCTGACAGAAGCTTTAGGGACTTGTTCTTCTGGATTTTTAATCTTTTTTGAAGTTGTTGACTACACTGGGGGGCTAGGGGGCGGAGGGAAGTGGAGTATAATTAAAAAGTAAAGATAGAATGCACCTTGGGGATATTGTGCAACTACACTCCTGGACACTTTTTAGGCACAACAGCAAATTCGTTTGATATCCACCATTGAAGTTATTAAGATGCACATTGTCAGAGGGGTATTCACTTGACAAGATGTCAATTAACGTGTCATGGTAACGACACTGCATCCTATTGAGTGCTGTTCCTATTAATTTGATTCCCTTATTTAGTTGGATGGATGGGGCAAAATACTGAATGCAGCTCTGAGCTGAGGAGACAGTAGAGGATACGTTGAGCAAAAGGGCAAGTTGAGCCCATGGCTCAATTATCCCATCTAATTTATTCGTGTACTTGTACGGTGTACAGTATTATATAATTGCTGAATTGTGGGTAATAAACGTGTGGTTAGGGTAACTAGCTGGCGACCGGTTCAGGGTATAGATTGCCATACGGCACTGCGAAGGTCCTGAGCAGGATGAGCTGTGTTGAAAATGGATAGATGGCATTTGATGATTATTTGAGAATATGACTGATTTCATTCAGTAAATACAAATATGACTAGGGAATATCTTAATAATTTAGGATGGAGGGGAGAGGTGTAAGGTTTATAGCTGAGGATGGTCCTGAGAGGGGAAGGTGAGGATGTAAGATGGGAAATTAAATCAAATTATTGTTTAGGACGACTTTTGTCAATTATTTTTGCCATTCCAAAATAAAAGTGCTCTCAGATAGGCTCCAGTTCACCTTGTCCCTATTGAGGACATGAGGAAAATTGATGGTAGAATAGAATGTACCTAATGTTGTTATTGGTGAGTTTTATGACTCATTCATCTCCAACTTACTTTCTATTTTCTTCTGGTCATGTTTGGAGACTAAAACATATTTCAGACATTCATCCAGCATCACTCTGCTCTTCACCGCTGAGACGAATACAATCATCTCATTCTCACCTCATCCCGCTTGCATTCACACAATATCCACTTCGATGTAACACCTTTATTAATCAACAGGAAATGGCAGAGTCTCTTTACTTTGCATATTAACGGCAAATCAAAGGTTTGCGATTTTGCTGCCGGTGAAAGGGATTCAATTATTCAAACAGCTCCCTGTTGTGTGTGTGTACACCCAGTATGCATCTTTTATTAAGCCGCCCAACAAACAATTTGTTACAAACAGCTTGCGGCAGAAGTGCGCTGTTGTCTACATTTGACATTTGCGCTGATGACAATCATACATTCCACTGGGGTTGTGCTCCCAAACTAAACCTGGCTTTGTTCTGAAGGTTGCTATCAGTGCACCATTAACCTACTTTTGCCTTGACCTGAACTTCTTTTTTTTTTAATTGCACAAAAAGGTTACAAAATGCAACACATACTAAAAGAATTAAGACTGCAAATTGGATGCTAAAACTTTTTGGTTGTTTCACTTCATTCTATTCCGTCCATCAAAAGCGCTGCCGCTTTTCTGCAGTAGCTCGCAGGCATCGTGCTTTAAAATTGTAATTGGGGATAACGTAACAAAAGCAAAGTTTGTTTTTTTGCAATTGTGTAACATACTTGGTCCTGTTTTCATAGACAAGTACACGCACATGCGCTTGGTCGTAAAAACTGGTGCATTTTTATTTTCGTGCCGGGGCAAGTCTGGTTTGTTGTGTTTGGGAACTTAGCAGACCGTGCAACATCTTGCTAGGAATTTTGCCATGGCGTTGTCTGGTACACATTCCGAGCATACCTGACAATGCCGACAGAAAGCAGATTAGACTTTAGATCAGATGAAACCAGTTTTAAGTTGTGTATCGCAATTTCTGAGTACACTCACGAGGGTCGCAGGCGTACTGGAGCCTATTCCAATTGACTTTGGGTAAAAAGCACTGAACTGGTTACCAGCCAATTGCAGGGCAGCCACTTTGCACTAGACTCAGTTCAGGCTCAGATATGTCAGGCTTTCAATTTCAGATATGTGTTCAAATGTGAATTGATCTGCTTATTAAACTGTTCTCAATGGAATTAGAGATTTCAAGTTATCTGGCAGAAACTCGAAAGTGAAATACCATATGTTGTGCTTTTTGTGGTATACTGCAGTTTAGAACTGCAATACTGAGGTGTTTCTAAAAGCGATGTGTATTTTCTCAATCAATAAAGTATCACTCTGAATGTTCGGAATTCACATTTCAATGTTGGTGTTCTATTGCACAGATTATTGATGTCCGGAGAATAGATGCAGCTCAACTTCCCTCGGCTGCCGTTATGCTGCACTTCTTTGGACAGCAAATTAGATGAGATGAAATCAATGTCAACTCCGTTGGCTTTATGCAGCCATACACACAGTGCCCACCATTTTGCCTCAATTGCTCCAACACACAATTTTACGGAGTCACTGCTTTAACTGTACATCACTGTCTGATTTTCAATGATCAATTAATTGACTAAGCAATGATTTATCATTTCTAATCTTTAAATTAGTATCTTTCGAACAGTGTCAATCAAAACTGAGTATTATTGTCTTTGCACTAGTTTATTTGCTAGCGCTCTTGTATTGAATGAAACCCATTAGCCTGAACAGCTAATGACATATAGTCATTATAAGTCATTCAAGTTACTCCATCTTTAATATTGTGAATGCGCATCATACAGTAAAACCGCAAATATTTGTTTACGCAGACACAAACAAGCCAATTCCCTGTCTGAACAAAAGCTCCCATTAAAAAAAAATATTCCATAATGATGTTTGTGCAATAAGATACATATCTCTTGAAACCATTCACACCCAATATTTTCACGCACCACTACAGTAGAATGCACAGCAACAGCACAACAGCATCCTTGGGCAAGACATTTCACACACTTTGCCTCCAGGACGTCAATGTGTTCTCAATTGACTTACCTGCTAAAACATTGAATAAAGTAAATGTCCATTCACCTGCTGAATGGTGTTGTTGAGTAAAACAATTAAATAAGTGGTTCTATTTCAACAGTGACAACTTGGTATCTGTTGGACGGACGTCTTTTTCCATCTCGTGTCATTGGATTTCAAAGTAATTATCATTTTAATAAAAAAATAAAAAACCAGACAGCAAGCGGCATCAGTTTAAGTCACCTTAATTTCATATGTCCAGGAATTCAAACAGAAAGGCAATTTAAAAAAAAAAAAGATTATTGCATCAATTATTTGAAACATTGTCATTTCATTTGGTACACATTCACCCAGTTCTACACATCGCAACAAACATAACTTGAAAATAGTCGACCCATCCAAAACTGCTCCAGATAAAACCAATTTTATCACTTTTTTTTTCGTGTCACTGTTGAATCTGGGCTCAGTATTACGTGCATTGGTAAAAAGCAGCAGCAAAGACCAGCGCGTAAACCTTGCCGTCACCCTAAAGTGCGCGCACGCGAATAGTGCGCCTCATTTAATGTTACAAATGTGAGTAAAACATCATTTAAAGTGACATCGCATGACAGCTAAGAGCAACGAGTCGACAATCACGGGGATCAATAATACTCGATAACGACGCTTCCAACCAGTGCGCATACTCCGTGCGTAATAATCAATTAAAACGCGTAATTAAGTCTTACCCCGCTCATGGTGCACCTTTAAGTAGAGGTTTGCGGTTCTTTAAACAGGATTGCTTTCGTGGATAGTGACTCAGTGCGCGCACAGCAGCTCGCTTTTATAAAGTCCTCAAGCCGACTCCTCCGTGCCATCACGTCACGGATAAACCAATAGCAGCGCCGTAGGCGCGCGGGTCTCCCCCAAGTTACCACCCAACTCCTTCAACTCTTCATCATGTGGTCATGGTGGAAGCCCCCCTGCCGTGGTGATTGGCCTTAGGGGGAGGTCACATATTAATTCCGTTAGAAATATTTCATAACATTTACACCCCCACGGTTCTCATTTGTAACAACAGTTCATTTGTCCTCCCTTGGCAACCGTCAGCGAAGCACTGTTATTAAGATACATATTTCTCTTTCAATCTAATGAGTCCCAACACTAAATTATGGCAAGCTGTATAAGATGTGATGTTTTTACAGAGACAGATTTTCAGTTGTGGCAGAGGGGGTAATCATTCCAGAAAAAACTGTCATTGTGGTGTTTTTATTATATTTTAGTGGTGCCAGCAAAGTCTTATCTGCTGGTCTAAACACTTATCAGAAACACTAACTCACGTTTACAACCTCAATTAAAAAATGTGTACCATAAATGTGTATTAATTTATTCCCAGCTGTTTTCTTCTCTTCATTTCCTAGTGTGTCTTTCGACTGCACTGATGCTTTCAGTAGCATATGTGGATGTTGGTTGTGTTTGTCCTATCACATTTCATCTTCTATGTGCTGGCCCATGTGACCTCAACTATTAGCAATGACACTGTTTCTGTGATTCTTGATACATGGAGTATGATTCAAGGATGGAACCATTTTAAACTGCAATGATTCAAGTCGGTTTTATTCATTGACGATTAGATTGGAGATGGTATAGCTGTAGCTTTTGTCATGCTTAATAATATGCAACAGCATGAATTCCAACAACAAATCATCAGCAACTTCAAACCAATTTATATCTACATTTCTACAGGTCTATATTTCTCATAAAATAAAAACATTAGATTTTTATCACGATACGCCTAAAAAAATCCAAGGACTATAAAATGTAACAATTGATTTGTCCGATTTTGAATCTGTTATAACTGGGCCACCAAACTGACCTCAATGATAACATAATTATTCTGTTAAATTCTGTCTATTCTGCAAATTCACATCAACTGCCCTATGATTGGGAAGCCGGTTGGCAGTCACGTTATAACCCCACCAATGAGCGTAAGATATATATATATATATATATATATATATATATATATAGATATATATAAATATATTCCCTTGAGAAATGACATAAATGATCTTTACAAGACAAACCAAGATAGTGATACAAGAACATGACCGCTGATGCAGAGGTGACCGGTACTGCAGGCCAAGCGACGTCCCAATGGAGTTTTGATGGATGGAGGAAGTCGAATAGAAATGAGGCCCAACATCTCCGACCGGCATGTCCCTGACTAACTGTCAATGCGTCTGACAAGCTGGATGTGTTCCCAAACAAGCTCCGGGCTCTTCGTTCTACAGAAATATTCTTCAAATTCTTTCTGTGGAGATAGTTAATAGGACAGAAGTTGTATATTCTTTGCCAAATATAACAGATGGCACCAGAGCTTTCTTTCTATTCTACCTGGTAACTGCCTGATTAAAATAGCTACATGAGAAAACACTCTGCTTATAGACTGCAGTGGGAGATATGCAACTCTGAGTCTCAAATGTGATGGCAAATGTTGTATAATTCATCTGATTATAGTTAACAGGAATTGTTTCACTAAAATATGCTCAATGGCAAACAAAGAGTTCCCGCTTAAATATGTCCCTGTTTTTTTCATGTAACTATAAAAACCAGTAAAAAAAAAAAAAAAAAATCTGCAACTGCAAATGTTGCTTGCAAAAAAAAAAAAATCTTTTTTTTTTTAACGGCTGTCAGTTTATGACCTGTCCGTTTAAGAAGCAATGAACAAATAGCACTATCGTCTCCAATACCGCCTGGTGCACACAGGTTTGTGCTCAACTGTGTGTCTTCTATCTGCTGATGTTCCCCTGCAGTGCACATTATTCTTTCCACCCAGCTCCTGTCGCCCAGACTGTGCACACTGACATTAAATCTGCATCATTCTCAGTAAATCTAGGTGTAATTATGGCAATAAGTGATGTGAAGGGCTTTGAAGTGTCTTCCAATTTAGACTAATCTGCGCTGAGATGTGTGGAAACACTAATTCTTTTCAAGGGACTAACTATAACCTCTGCTGGATGGTTTAGGTACATTAAGCAATGACGCTGCAGGTCTAAATTACACACAGCAGTATACTATAACTCGTTAAAATTATTGTGTATGATATAATACATATGGGATGGTGGATAACACGTATAGTGGCAGTATTACGGAGATTGGAGCAGCAAAATGGATCATCTCATGAGGACATATAGTACGATCAAAATGCATGGATTACTTTAGCCCACAATTCCTCCTGGATGTATTGTATTATTGCAGGATTGGGCTTGTACTAAAATCATTGAAGTGATTCAGAGTTAGTTTCCACATGTTTCTGATACAAGTCCAACAGTGAAGCAACAAGCATGAGAGGAGAGTCAGCCTCATTTCCCTTCATATCAAGTTGCTCATTTTGCAGGCCTTGGAGCATTTTATGGCTCAGTTGAACATTTCTCATCTTCACGCCTTTGATTAAAGTACAACCATGCAGTGCTCACCACAGGCCAATTCCAGATGCAGCTTTTATAATTCAGTGTTATTTCAAAAGCTTTGGCTGAAAAACTGCAAAAGAATGAGTTTGAAAATGGTTGGATACAGTGAACGCAGCAGCAATCATTTGCTTTTCGTTATGCTTGTTGTTGAGTTGAAAAAAATATATTCTCTGTAAGAATGTGAAAATATACTTAGCAAAGGCAGCAACGATGACATTGTGATTTGCATGTCTGCCTCACAACTGAGTGGTCCTAGGTTAAACTGTTGACTTTGAGCCCTTTGAGACTGCTTGTGATTTAGGGCTATACAAATAAACTTGACTTGAAACTTGACTTGACTTAAGCCCTCTCTGTGTGGTTTGCATGATCTTCCCATGCTTGTATGCTAGCCTACTGAAAGACTCTAAATTGTCTTCTGAAGAGCCCCTCTGATCATAAAAATAAAAATGTGGTTTTTGGTTTTCGAAACTGAGAATGTGAAACAGTAAATTCAGGTTTCAAGGTTTTATGATGGCAACAAATTGAAAAAAAAATTCTCAGCATCTTTCCAAATATATGAGACCAACATCTCGCAACCAAATGTGTTCAACAATGGGGGTGTCACTGTAGTTCAACTTTACTCGTACTTGGATGGAGTGTCAGATCTCGCGGACTTTCTGCGTTCAATCTTCTCCTGCACGCAATCACAAGTGGAGAGGCAGCAACATAATGAAATCGCACACTGGGACAAGAAGACAGCTCCGCCTGCCTGTGATTATTTTCATCATGATCCACTGTCATTGAAAAGCCCCCTTGCACTCCGACTCCCTCCTGTTTTTGGTTGGTGCCATCTCTCCAGCTTCATCCCAAAATTCCTACTCCTGTCACTCACCTCATCACTGTTCTTTTCTGCAGCATCCCAGGGATGCACTGTCTGCTGTGCTGGTAATGCAGTCCAACTGCGCAATATAAACACAGCCAATGGGAGGGAGATATGAAGCAGTGGACCAACGTCACAATTACACAGAAATTGTTAATAAATGAATAGCACTTGCTAATCTTCATGGCTTTTAGTCATATGGAGTCATATAGGGAGGGAAATGAAACGTTAAGTGCTTTGAGTTAACAGTGAAGACATAATCACATACAATTAAATTCTAGATAAGGCAGGGAAAACAAATGAAATCCATTATTGAAGTAGCTCGACATGTGATTGATCTTGCTAAATGAGATTTAGTCTGATTTTTCTATTTCATTCTAAGAGACGTTTTATAATAAAAGAAAAAGGAGTGTGATTGGTGTGACGGTGCATACATATGTGATGCAGGCTGCCAGACAATCCCCATGAAGCAACTTCCGATGTTTGAAAAATTCCACTTGGCAGTATTTGTAGTACATACAAGCAAGAATTTGTAGAGCAAAGTCATTTGTGGCCCCAAAGCTCAATGACATATTGGCAACCACTAGGTCACTGAATGAACACAGCTGGCAGATCGGACACAATACACAAAGAAAATGCCTCCAAGGATTTTGACTTTGAACCCTGTTACCAAATGTACCAAATGCATTTTGGCGTGTATATCATTGAAAGTATGAAAGTATATTTCCTCAATGATTAGTTGAACACTGCGCCTGGTAGGGCACTAAAAACAAATCACCTAACAAAAAAATCTACTTACCTAACCCTGCAAATTTTAAATATTTAACTCCAGGTACCTTAAATGTATTTGATTTGATCTTGTTTAAAATCATTAGTGCTTTGGCTGGGCTTTTAATAAATACCACCAAATCTGTAAAAGCTGACTTGTGCAAGAACAGAAAAGTAAAGGACTGAACTCTTTACTCATCTACTGCAACCCATGTGCTTTGGTTATGATTTAAATCATAACTTTCTCTCATACACCGTTCATTCATTCACAGTCTGAACACAGAAAGGTGAACGAATCCATCTCATCAGAAGTCTCTATTACCACAACAAACACCTTTCAAGTAGTGTGATTTATCCGAGGGAGTGACAAGTGCATATTAAGCTTATTGTAATTCTTAATCAAGTCATAGAAATTCCAATGCTCTTTTATCAAGATAAATCGGAACTCTTATAAATAGTGAAAAGTGTGCATAAAGAGCCTCCTTTAAGAAATAATACATGAAAGTAAACAAATGTGCTTAAAACTGACTGCTGACACAAGACAGCAATAGATACAATGGGCGGAAATAATATTATAAAAAAAACACTAATGGTGTACCGTCATAAAAATATGAAGATTACGGCCACTCATACTATCGCATTTTTTTAACAGTCCACCATGTAGCAGATCAATCAAGACATTTCACGTAATGTCTCCTCTACTACCCACGCACGGGCTCATTAGCGAGAATGATGCCAGTCAAAGGGAAGTGAGGATTCTGTCTTGATGTCTCACATCAGATGATTCCACTCAAAGCCAGACAGCGATGAATGAATTGGCCTCAATCATCTTGATTCGCTGTGAGTGAAGTAAGTGCGCTTTGCCTTAAAAGGGAGATTTGGATTTACTTCATCATGCCTTGGTCTCCTGATCAATGCACTTAAGTGTCTTACAAATGTGCTAAGTCAGGGGAAAAGACAGGAATGTTACAAACTGAAAGTATTGGCATGCAATTAAACTTTTCTACTACCCTTGGCTCAACCGAAACGAAGGAGGCAATAGAGTTTGCCATTGACACAATAGTGATGTATTTAAAGCAAATCGCAGAGGACATCCACACATAAAAGAAACAACCAAGAACCTCCACAGTAAAGAGCAGACATGATGAGTCAATGCTTGATTAGATCCCAGCCAGGAGACATCTGTGTCCGCCCCTAAATTTCCCAATGATAAATTGCAACATTAGATATAAGGTTGCCCTTTTTTTTTTTTTTAAGTTTTCATCAGATAAAGCAAAGGACGTCCTGAGATGCAGCACAGAAGACTGCAGCAGAGTACAAGGAACAACAGAGGGTAATCAATACCCAGAAGCGTGGGAAACTAATGCATGATTATTCTTTCACTTGACTATCCTGACGTGAAAAAAAAGTGGTGTGGAGTTTGTTAAGCATTGCTCTTTGTCAGAAGTGTTTCATGTAATTCAGGGAGAGAAGGCAGGAGTGCAGAATCTACTCAAAACAAAATGTATGGGGAAAAAAAAAAGGCACTTCCGCACAATATAATAGCAAATGAACAAAAGTCCAAAAAATAAGACTCAAAGTTACAAAACAAAGACTAGGAATAGAATCATGAAAGATCATGACAGCAGATATGACTTGAAAAAAAAGGGACAAGGCAAAAACATGAAACAAATCTAAATCCAATCAAAACCCAATCAACAACAACACGGATCATGACACAAGGAAGTGCATGTTTTCTTTCCATTCCCACATCTTTTCCTTGGTCAGTCGAGGAAAAATAATATTGCTCAGTATACCGTAACTGCTTTTTTTTCTGGCAAGTATGAATGACTGAATTTGAAGTGACATAATACAGTGAGTCACAAACAGAGTGAAGGAAACGGAGACAGCATGGGATTGGAAATGGCTCTGAGGCAGTAGAATCACTTGGCTCAGCCAAGCAGCAGAATTCGGTCAGTGATGATACCCGTTGCACTGTCGCCAAGGCCACTAAATCAGCTACAGTGAACTGTCTCAGAAAAAAAATCCTTTTTTAGCCCCTCAATGAACTGCCCTCCTTCTTTGTTATATATTGTGATGAATAGTTGGGAATCTCATGCATCCAAACATCATCGTTGGTTGCATCAAGGATTTGAGCCCAATCACTGCTAATTGTAGTTAATGACCCCGACGCCTGACACAGAGGAGCAGAGTTACTTTCACTGAGCGTGGGCTTGAAAGCAGAGTCTGATGTTTGAGAGGTTATTCATCTGTGCTGCTGTTGCGCTTCTAGCCTGGGAACCCAAACAAAGCAGCGGTCACCTAATTGGCCCTGACCGGGGCTAACAGGCCCGTTTGAATGAAGTCATCCACAATAGAAGTGGCAAAGAATTTACACATTACTAGGCACTGTTGGCAACCGATATGCATAAAGCTGACAATGCTCTCTCTGATTTTGTTTCAGTGTCAAGCCTTAACTCGAAGTAACAGCGCAAACAAGAACAATATGTGAAATAACGTTCACGTTTGAAGTAGAAATGGACAGAGCGACCGGGAAGTCGCTACGGTTTCTTCTTGTCAATCTAAGCATGTCAAGATAATTTGTTTCGGTTGAAAGTGGGATGCACAAACACACGATTCCTAATTGAATCAATAGTTTTAGTGCCCAAGAAAACAGTACATCCGATCAGAACTTTCATGCAAACTCTCATCGTATTAAAAATGTGCTTGTGTAAATGTAGTCAGTGAAATAAATGTGGCATGCTTCTTACTGTTGTCATCCATAAATAAGCATCACAAAGGGTTGTTGTTTTTTTTGTTTTTGTTTTTTGGGCGAATCAAGTCAGGTCTTGGTCCGTAATCCCCAGAACCACTGAAGGTTCTCTGTATCATTGCAAAAGAGAGAGAGAGAGAGAGAGAGAGAGAGAGAGAGAGAGAGAGAGAGAGAGAGAGAGAGAGAGAGAGAGAGAGAGAGAGAGAGAGAGAGAGAGAGAGGGAGAGAGAGAGAGAGAGAGAGAGAGAGAGCCTACATAATCCCTTTTTTGCAATAAATGTGCTTAGGTTGTTTAGTGTCAGCAACATCCCGCTGTCATTAATGTTCAACGTCATGTCCCCCTCTGCCATATTAAACTATATTAGTGTCCCATTTTCATTTTGTCTTTAAATAACCAGCCTTTTCTGTGGGATTTGTACATTAAGACAAACACATGAAATTAACACAAAGATAAGCGACGGTGCGCTATAGTCTTTCATGTGGTTTTTATTATCACTGGGCATCTTTTACAGCAGCGCTGTGGACACTAATGAACAGGAACTGGAAAGCAGACTATAACAAGCCACTTGAGATGGCATACTGAGCCCCAGAGAACCATTAGCCAAAGTTTCCATTTTAAACATGGGCCAAGTGTAGTGACGTTTTGTAATTTGCTTGCAGGAAGTAGTTTTGGTGTCTTGGGAGTTGCGTTCCTTATTCATTGTCTCTGATGGTTCAGTTCTATTTTGGACATTTCTATGATTCATAAATATCCAGTCTGAGGGAGGTAACTTGGCAGTAACATTTGACAAACAAGTTTGCATGTTGTTCTGTCGCCGGTGGTTGTGGCGTGCTTGCTAAGCACTGCCAGTGTGGATGCTGGAGAAATATTCTTGAGAATAAATGAGTTATAGAGTTTTACTTTACATGTAAAAGGTTCTTTATGGCATGTCCATCTGCTACCCCGTTAAACAGACAGACCAACAAACATCATTTATCTGGAGAAAAAAAAACAACAGCTGAATTTATACAGATTTGCTGATAGAAAGTTCTGACAGAGCATATAATAGTCTTGCTGCCCAAAAAAATTGCTCACTGACTTTCCCTTTTTGATCAGTGTAAGCGACACATATCGAGTGCCCCGAGTAAGCCCCAGGGAGGTTTAATGTTAAGCCCAAACAGGTCATATAAGAGGCATCTCAGCTTCTGCCTATCTCTGTCAGACCCACTGGAGGAAATCTAATTTGTTTAATAGCCTGCCGCTTTGACGCCAAGCGCTTGGGTGCGAGGAAACAGAAGGTAGCGATGATGAAAGCTTTGAGGGAGAGAGAGACAGACAGACAAAGAGAGAGAGAGAGAGAGAGAGAGAGAGAGAGAGAGCGTGAACACACTTTTCTCACATTCACTGATGAGTTGTGATTTCCAAAGTCAAGATCTGTGTCAGCCATCTGGTGACAAAGAACTGCACAGAATTATGCCAGCCTTCTATATTCTGTTTTGCATTATTTAAGCATGGATGCTGTCTATGTGAATGAATGTTACAGCTTCATAGATTCACATTTAATTGTTTGCTTTCTCAAACGTGACCATTCCTTAGACTTTTTTTTTTTTTTTTCATAAGAAAACCAGTTTTTACAATTATCTCAATGTAGAGTGTCGACATTTCTAGCTGAGACAGTCCATTTGGGAATAAATTGAGACGTGATCATCATTGTTTTACGTTCATTACTTTTTGTGATATTTCCTTTTGTGTCGTGAGAGTTTTCCCATATAACGTATGTGCCTTAGCTCCAAAAAGGTTGTCAAACTCAGTGGTATGTGATTTGAAAGCACAGGGTCACATTCGACAACAGCCCTCCAGTCATATGCTTGTGACATAGCCTACTATGGATGCACAATTTTTAGCCATTGTTAAGATGTTGCTGTTTTCAGTACAACTTCATTCATGCCTTCATCCCTGCCTTCGTTCATATTGAAAGACCTTAACAGTTATTGAACAGCTCGAGTTATTACCTATAAAGATAATAAATTCAAATGGATCTGCTGATCCCCTGACGTTTTATACCGTGCCAACTGCCATTTACATTTTTTTCCCCCTGAGAGGCACGTTAAGCATATGAGCGTGTAGCTTCGGCTGAGCACTTGTCTCAAGTTCAGCCAGGAGGTTTGACCGTTAAATATTTATGTATCTGCTTTGGGTTGCTGCCTGGTTGATCCTGACCCCACACCCACGACGCCTCTCCCTGATAGGTTGAGATGAATGCAGTTAATCAATTTGGCCAGAAGATATAAATCAAATGCTAAAGCGGAGCTCTAATCAACATATGCATTGGCCTCCAATGAAATGAAAGTGTATTTTCCATTCAACAAAACATATGGCGGTGATTGCTTTTTATTTTTAAGCACTTCCAGGAGGTGACAGATGACAGCGTTTCTCTCGAAACGAGTCTCTCAACATTCCTTCTCACACTTTTGATGTGATGTATAATCAAATAAACGTGGCCGTCTTGGTAAGAAACAAAAAAAAGAAAAAATATTCAAGTCGATTTTTGGTTCTCGGTGGGAAAACTGCTTATTTGAGATGCATGCCATTTCGCCTGATGAAACTATATGTGGCGAATGTCTGTCAGATTCATCGTCCTTCATGACCAATATTCCGCTCTTCGTCCTTTTGCCATTATCAAATGCAAATGTTATGTCACCCTCTTCTTCATGAGGAGATAAATCTGTTGTTGCGCGCGTCACTACAGAGATACTCACGACCCTGCCGCCGCTCAAACAATCACACTGTGTTCATTTGCACTTTGCTGACAGCTTCTCCTCAAGTCCTCCGTGACTTGAACATTGAGTTGGAGACATAAAAGAGCGAGAAGCACATACATGATTATGGTTGTCCTGAAAACACTGCAAAGGTGTTTCCTCTTTGGATTAAATGATGATGAGACTTTCAGTTCAAATGCTGAAATGTGTCTTTGTCTGCCTCAGCATGCATATAATCAATCCAACCTAAGAGTAGCACAGAGAGACATCCTTGCCTCCATCAGGGTATCAATCAATGTGCAGTCGAGGTTCCCCCCCTGCAGTGGCTCAGTGATATTCTTAGAAGCCAATTATTGAGTAAGTGAAGACAGGAAACAAAGGAGGGGCTCCAAATGCACACATTTGCAGCAATGTTAGGCCTTCAGCCAGGAAGCCAAATGTGGCTAAAACGAGAATTTTGTTACACTAATTACGGAGACTGCTGACAAAGAAAATGCAAAATTCTACAAACTACCGTAATTTCTGGACTATAAGCCGCACCAGCTAATATTAGGGAGAAATCCTGTTTTGTTCATATAGTATATAAACGGCACTGGACTATAAGACACAGGTGTGTTAATGTTTAATTTCCACATATAAGAGAATATGCAAATATTGTAACATATGAAAAGCATGAAAAATCCATAGATAAACCGCAGAGTTCAAAGCTTGTGCAAAAAGTAAGTAGCTTATAGTCTGGAAAATACAGTATATATTTATTGTTTTTGATCACTGATATCAGAATCAGTGAGACATTTGGCACATTATTTATTTAATATAATAATTTACATTATATTTATCAATTTATTAAAATTGTTGGGAGGATTTTTGTGCAATACAAGCATTTACAGTCGATCCTCTTGACTATTTGGTTGTACAAAATTTGAACCTATCCTGAATCCTACTCTAATACAAACTTTTGTTTTGGCTAAATCAGTCAAAACAACAAAACAAGAATAAAGCAAAATCAGCTGCATTTACTAAGAAGTGACTCACAAGCAGAAAAAATGAAGTCATTATTCTCACATTAGATTGTTTTTATATTTTACAGCAACGGGTAACTTATTTCTGCACCTTCTACTCAAATTCAAATGGTTCTTCAACCATTGCAAGAAGAGAACAGTTTTTTGTTGTTATTCCTTGTCCTGAATTATATACTAAATGGTTGTCAACCAGCATGCTGAAACAAATTGTTTTTGCCTTGAGAAGTTTGTCTGTATTTAATACCTTTCCACTGAGAAAGTGAATTTACAAAAAGGTTTGGTGAGAATACGTTTCACCCACATTAAACGTATTCAAACTGTCGTAACTCTCCGGATGTTCTTAGAGTTGCCTTCGGAAAGGTCGACTTGGGTGTGATGGTCGCTATGTAAAGACAGGCTGCTAGATGTTACAACATCAGGGACCTGAGGGACACAAAACACATATTTAATAGAGAAGAACAGTACAAAACGCAAATTCCCCATTTTGGTCGGTATTTTGTAAAAGGTTGAGAGCAGCAGTGAGTCTGAGTCTTTTGTATGTCCATCCAGAGAGATCATCCCTACTCACTAAATTGGTGGTTTAAGTCTTTCAATGATAGCAGATTTAAAACGAATCTTTTCTGTCTCCTTTCCCTAACTTACCTTCTCAATGTTGACAAAATCCATCTTGCTATGCATTCCTTTGATTAGTTCTTTGTTCTTTGCATCTGCAGGGTGGGAGAAAAAGCCATTTAGCCCCATCTAACCCTCCACCTGCAGATCAACTACCTGTGGTTTAGATTGAAATAACTCCAGCCTCATTCATACAACATTTGCCCTGATCTATAGATGTGAGTGATTTAGTGTAGGTTAATTGGGCCTATTATGTCACTGCTGCTCATGCACTTGGAAACGAGAACAAAGAAAATTGGAACAACCATCGTTAATAAAACGTACACATAATAAGAGCCAGGCAGTCACATAACCACACACAATGTCAGGGTGACCCCAAACAGAGGCAATGTTTTAAAACCTGCCTCATTTTGTTATTTGATTAAAATGAAGTTATTTATTCATATTTAAGTTGCTTTTTTTATGTTTTATAGTCCCTTTTTTATTTTTTTTATCTGACATTTATGCTCTGTCTAAAAGAAGATTAAATCAAAATTTGCTTATCACTTGATCAGTCCTTGAGTGTCTCACTCAAATAATCATTTGGAGTATGACCAGTACTTTTTCACTTTTCCTTGAGCCTTATTCGAAAGGAACAGTCGTCTTACTTGAGTACAATGTTGACAATTCTAGTTATGATACTCACCTGCTGCGCCCTCACTCATGTATCCCAAGTTGACCCTGCCACCTGTAGACTCAACAGGCAAAGTTTGTCCATTGTTTATGCCCTCACACCTGCAATTATCCAAAATGCATAAACAAAAGTCACCTTATAAATAAATAATTTGCTGTATCTCATACCACACTTTTAGTAAGTACTACCTTGTTCTCATTTAGGGAACGGGAGTGATATTTACTTTTCCGACCCATATTGTGACTCTTGCGTGAAAAGTAAAAACAAATCTGGCAATTTTGAACTCGTGTGATGGACTAATGTTTATTTTAGGATTATCATGATAGGTAACTGATAACAGGTGACAATGATAATATTTTCAAGTAGATTTATTTCTACTTGTGAACAGTTTCCTCACAACGCAGAACTTTATCGTGGGTTTTGTGGGTTGTTTTTTAAGTGCACTGCCAGTAAGGAAGATATTTAACAAGACTCAGTACTCTCCCTTGAAACACTATAAAATGTAGTTCAGCTGCAGATGAAAATGCTGACAAATAAAAAGTCCGCTATATCTGCCTCTTAGACAATCTGCCAAAGACAATAATGTTTATTTCGTGCAAGCTATTTTAAGATCACAATTTATATGCTTGAGCAATGATAAAAATATAGTACCCTCATTTTTTAAAGAAGCTTTATTGGCAGTTATATTTGCTCCCGCAGTCCACTGTTTAGGGAAATGTCCAAAAACATATGAGATCTTACCTGATTGCATCTTGTGTACTTCTCTCTGAAAGGCAAAGAGATTTTTTTTTTTTGTAGCAGATTTAGCACAAACTAATTTCCCATTGCATTGCTGTGCCATCTCAATGCAGTGACAAACTAGGACTTCTATAACATACACCAACCAGTAATTCTTAGTTTTGGATTCTGCTCTAATAACCTCCAGTTAGCAGAGTGTTAATGAGTTTTATAACAAGCCTTCAACATCATATAACAAGGATGTCGACAATGTTAGCCCCATGAGACATATAAAACCGTTACTGTTGCTGTGAGAGAAACTGCCTTTTGCTGTTATATAACAAATCCCCCCCCCCCTTCGCTCAACTCTCTGAGGGGAACCAGAGCAGCGCCTGTTATTTTTTTTAACAATAATTGCAAAGTACACATTACTCTCACATATGGCTCGATTAAAGAGAGCGGCAAAGCACCATCATTGAGATGCAAAACATTGCTCCTGCTAAGATGTAAGAATCTGAGTCATGGCGAAAGGAACACTCGGTTACAGAATCAACTGCTGGAGATAATCCTTTAGCCCTGAACCACAGCCCTAAATTAGTTACACTGCTTTCCAATCAGTTACAGGGATTACGACAACTTCTAAATGCGTGACTCAAGGCAATTTTTTTTTGTTGTTGTGCTGTGGAAAGACAAACTTCCTCCTCCTTGAATGATCCCCTCAGAGTGGACGAGTGTCCAGAGCCATTTCTGCAACACCTCCACTTCTTAGCCACACTACTGCACTATTTCAACTCCCCAGCCTTAAGACGAAGCTTCCTAAATATTGACCACCATGTCTGAGCACATCACAAATCAGATTAGGAGTTGCAGTAAAACTGTCACAGTGACTTTAAACATTAGTAATGGGGCTCGTAGCATTTCAGTTGCCAATTATTTTTACTGTACTATGTACTATTTTTGTTGCAAATTGAATGTAGTGAATTATGTATACATATTATATCAAATGACACTACTGTATACAATGCAGAAAGGGAAATTCTGTTCTTTGAAATCCCGCATTCCTGTTCAAGATTTCAATACTGTATATTTAATCAAAGCTGTGGGAGTTTCTGTGACATAATATGGCATTATATATTATTGTTGCTTTTCTCTGACCTCTTATCTTTGCAATACCTTCCTCTGTTAAAGAATACACCATCAGTTTATAGGACCTACAATTTATACACTGTATTATATCTCTATATATTGTATCTGTCTCCAAATTGCTCCGAGTTACATCTAGCTCAAAAGTCTCTCGAGTTGTTGGTGTTGATCCTTGGTGATGGCAATCCAACCAACCCTGCAGTCATCCTACATGTCCGAAAATGCTCTTATAAAAGTATACATTTCTGCTGACAACTAATGTTCTTTGTCCAGTCAGTAAAAAAAAAAAAAAAATTTCATGTCCTTGGTGAAGGCCAATATTACAGAGTGTGACCGCCTTTCTTCTTCATTATACTTTAATCATAGTCTCTGTACAGAAATGAGAAGGGGAGAGGCGATACTTTTTTTCATCCACCCCAAGCAATTCAAAGAAAAGTGCATACTTGCTTGTCTCCTTTCTTTGTACCAGAGGACAATGCAGATGCAGAGCAGGAGGAGAAGAAGAGCAGTGAGGGAGGAAGTTATTGCCAATGGGACTGTGCAGTCGTCATTTTCATCCTGCACCACCTCTGCAACTGAGGAGGGAAGGTCACATCGGGAAAGAGATGAAAACTTGTTATTGTGGAAGTTGGTTGCAGTATTGAGAACAGGCTATGAGGATAAATAGTGTTGCACAAGTTTAAAAATCCGAAATATGCTCTTCCATAAATGTCTAATTGATGTAATATTTTTGGGTGGGGAGATAACCAAAGAATACACAGAGGATGGATGTCTTGTGAAATTCGCCTGGCAACACGCACTAAGCATGAAGTAGTACCACAGCGTTTTTCTTTTCAATAGGTTTCTACAGTACATTCGTGGCTGGCACTTTTTAACTGTGCTTTGAAGGAACAAATGAGAAATTTGACCATAGACAAGCACGTTATATAGAAGATTCATTTTTAATGTAACCTCCACAAAATTTGATCTCTGCTTTTGACCCATCATGGTATTGGACACAGCAAACACACACAGCTTGCAGCACACACTAGGGCAGGATGCTACCTAAGTGCCCAGAGAACAGTTTAGGGTGTCTTGCACAAAAACACCCAGCTGTGTTTGGGAGATGTTGGGCACCCTATGGAGCCAGGGGACAATCGTAACCACTTGGCCCTGGCTGACCCCGAGAAAGACTACCGTGGGTTTTTTGACACTGAACTTGGGTCTGCCAGTCACACAGAGTGCACCTATTGCAGGTGGGTCCGGAAAATGATAAATAGATTTCACTGTAATATGACACTGGGGATGTCTTACCCACTGTCAGACGGATGCTGCTCATCAGTGGCGTTGAGAGGGCGGTCACTGAGGCCAGACAGTCAACACGTGAGGTTTTTGTCGCAGTCATGCTGAGGTTGCTGCTCACAGTGAAGAGGCTCTTTCCCGTCTCTTCACTGCTGAGGTTGTATTCATTCTGGCTCAACTTCACACCAAACCCAGACAGACAAACCCATTATCATTTGCTGCATATGGAAGAGTTTATTTACTCGCATTGCCATGGAAGAAGAACCAGTTCAGTTTTTGCCAGCTAGAAAAATGGTGAATTGTCCTATACACCTTTAAATATGCCAGTCATCTTGTCTTGAACATTGCTAGATGTATTCAACTGAGTACTTGTCGCCTTCATCCTTCTGTCCAAGTCCAGCTAGAGGAAATGCTGCTGGAATCAGTTAATCTGCCATGCTGCTGTTAATCGACTTAATTCTGTGCCCGGTGGATGTTGAGACGCTGCAGCAAGGCAGCTGGGCCCATCTGCAGCACCCACCGATCACTGGCGACTGACTTCCTAAGGGCTAGATAGGACCCACATCCAACCTTGCTTCTTGGCATTAGAAATATGTGATGTAGTTAAACAGCCAAATGGGGACCAGCTGACATTTGGAGATAAATTGATTGTTATTTCAGAAAAAAATACAAAAATCAAAAACAAAATTATACTTTTAAAAAAGAAAAAAATATTCAGGGGTAAACTAATTATCTATATTATTATGATGTTGAATATCGTTCTGAAACATTAAATCTGTCTCCTTTTTTTTAGGCATTAACTCTTCATCATAATACCCTTCATCTCCTAATTTTGCCGTACTTTCTTCTTGCCCTGACTCAGCTGGGAATGCTCACTTGTTTAACCAGGCTTGCATTCACTCTGGTGGTTGGCTGATGATTAGAAAGTGCGTAGTTATTATCCGGCAGTTATTAACCTGACATTTGTATCTCATTTCACCTGATAGTGGTATGACAAATATGTTTGTCGTGCATGATTCTTGTTGTTTGTTTACCTTTTTCCCATTGACTTTCCAATGCAAAGAAGGTTCAGGGTGCCATCCCATAGCATCACACTGAAACTGGACCAACTGGCCTTTTAAAGTGATTGTATTGCCTCCAACAATTTCCACAGTGCCTTTTTCTGAAAATAAACAACAGAATAGCTACAGTCACACACTTATCACTTACGATGAGAGGATTTAAGCCTTGAGCCACAATTGGTAATTTGGTAACTCACAACGTTGCACAGTGATTTCCCTCAGGCAGCGATGAAAGTAAATTATACTACTTTGCTGGCATTAACCCACTGTGGCCAAAACCACAAGAATAACATTAGATAATACAATTATGTCACTTTCTGGGGAGCACCACTATATAATCAGTATTAAATTTGAAAAAAATGATTATTAACATTGTAAAGCTGTAAAAAATTTGGTAATGTACTTATGGAGTATGAAACTTGCAAGTATTTCAAGGAGTGCCCAAAATAGGGTTTAACACTGACACACATCCAGGCGTGTGTAAAGGATGAGCAGCAACAGAACCTTTGTGGGCTTGTTCACTTATAGGAAAAAACAGACTTGCTTGATTGATTGAGCACCTAAAAGTGTCAAAAGCCTGACAAATGCTTCTCATCTTCTGCCCCTCATCGAGCACCTTGCCAGCTAAATAACCCTCTATGGAGCATAGAGTTACAGTGTATTGTCAGGCAAAAAAAGTGACAAAGGCACAGACTATTTGATTGCTGAATTTGGAGACATAAAGAGCATTGAGCCCCGACGTATTTAGAGGTCGGTGATATATACACAGACAGACAGAGAGACAGACAGCCAGACAGAGCGCACCAAACTACCATAAAAATTGTCTGAACTCATTTTAAAATGGGCAGTTTGCACCGTTGTGGGTGTGAACACAACTGGCTTGATTTGCCACCAATAGAATGCCCCCGCAACCTGACTCCGAATAAGCAGTAGAAGATGGATGGATGGATGGATGGATGGATGGATGGATGGATGGATGGATGGATGGATGGATGGATGGATGGATGGATGGATGGATGGATGGATGGATGGATGGATGGATGGATGGATGGATGGATGGATGGATGGATGGATGGATGGATGGATGGATGGATGGATGGATGGATGGATGGATGGATGGATGGATGGATGGATGAGTGGACAGCTCTTGACATGGCAGAAGGAGAAACTGATTTGCCCGAGTCCATGCAGAATGTTGAAGTGCACAAACTGTACATTTCTTAGGATGATGTAAAGCTAAAGACACACTGGCAGTGATAAACAGCTTGAAGAAAGCATGCTTTTGCTCCATTGGCAAATGATGTAACACTGCTGGCACAGTGGCGGTGACAAACAGCTAAAAGCAAGCTCACTCATCCTCTTTTAAAGAGAGATGTCCGAGCAAGTCTTTCTTTCATTTTCTGAAAGTAATTTTACAGGATAGTCACCCATATCTTGACAGCAAGAGAACCAGATGCAACAAAATATTTTAAAAAGAGTGTTTGAACAAGTTTGTGTGTTTTAGCAAGCTTAGAGAAAGTGGGAGGGCTAACCCCCCCAAAAAAAAAAGTATTTCGTCTCTCTATGTAGCAGATTATCACCTTTTACAGGTGGTTTGGAATATACTGTACCACCCATGACCAACAGCAGCTTACTGTAACACCTTGGGAAAGAGATTCACGAAGTTTGCGACTTACTGCAGGAGATCTTTGTGTTGATATGGCGGGCCGTTATTTGAGTGCAACGCTCTGAACTCAGAGCATTCAAATGCATTTATTTGTTCACATGAGTATCTTTGAGTTAAAAAAACAAAACAAAGGTTCTATGTGTGCAATGAAAGCCAGAGAGGGAATGTGCAGCAGATTTGTGGCTCCCTTCCAACATTCTATGTGAGGCTGCAGTACACAAATCACAGAGTTGCTGACTATTAAGTGGACGTGCCAGGATGCACCGTTAATTCCAAGGCTGTGTCAGGTCAGAGCAATCGTCTGCTTCCAGACAGCCAGAGGGGTGTATGGTCTGTGTCGTAGAGGGCGGAGTGCTGTTTCACTAACAGTACTATTAATGAGTGAACATGTCAGTGGGGATTTGCTGTTCCGGCATGCTATGAAGATTATCTTTGTAATATAGTGGAAAAATGGTTCATTGGGGCTTGCTTAATCATTCAATCATTTATTTATTTATTTATTTATTTATTTATTTATTTATTTATTCAGATTATCAAGATTATCTTTGTAATATAGTGGGAAAATGGTTCATTGGCTTGCTTAATCATGCATTCATTCATTCATGTATGTATTTATTTATTCATTCATTCGTTCATTCATTTCTGAGTTCTCCATTTAAGGACCAAGGATGCAAACAAGCAGAAGGATAAGGTCATTGTAGCAAAGGTCTGTACAAATCTTGTGGCATTTAATGACTTGTCAGCTCATCTGAGATATGCCATTTCCATAAGACTGAATAATGCTGTGCCAGCATCAACGGTTAATATATTTCAGGACATAATTTATTTGTGATTAGAGGAAATATGTGTCTTTTAATTAAGCAACTAATGGGAATATATGTATGTGAAAATCTAGGTGCAGAGAGTTGTGTAAACGTATCTGTTATCTAATCTTAAGAGGGCATCATTATTGCATGAAAAGCACAGCTATCAATAACTGAACAATTATTATGATACTATATAAATGAATTTGTGCTGCATTGCATTGCATTATATTGCATTGCATTGAATTGTATTGTATTGTATTGTATTGTATTGTATTGTATTGTATTGTATTGCACCATATTCCAAAAACATGCATGGTAATTGAAGACTCTAATCCATAGGTAAGAATGTGATTGTGAATTGTTGTTTGTATATGTATGCCTTGCGATTGGCTGGCAACCATTTCAAGATGTACCCTGCCCCTATCTAGGACAGTGAACTACAAATGTTTCATCTAACATTGCTGGTATGGTGTGGTGTGGTGTGCTATGGCATGGCATGGCATGGCATGGTATTGTTTTATTTCATCACCTTTATTAGTATTTTAAAATCAAATATGAGTCATTTTTCTTTGTATTGGACCTCTATGTCCTGTATGACACACTACATTGAAATGTAATTTGTTTTATTTTATTTTGTCATCCCCAACACCAGTCTTTGTGTCCACACCACTACAAAATGGTTATAATTAGAATTTTTCAGTTCCTTTAAAAGAAAACTACAAAGCAGCTTGAATCGCTTTGAGCTCGTGTGGTGAAGCAGCAGCAGCGTGTGGGTGCCTACAATCAAAGCAACATTTGCTACTTATTTATTTGTCCTTATCGAGGTTATATTCAGTGTGTTTTGCCATTGCACTTGCAGTACAGTCAATTTTAGTGCTTCTCCATATCTTCAAGACGCGAGAAGAAAAGAAGCTGAGGGAAATCTTTTTCTTCTGTGACATCCCAATCATTTCTTATGAAGAAATTAGGTACACATTACATCGTCAAAACATAGTGAAATCAGGCACATTTTGAATTAGAACATCTAGACATCTAAACAAATTGGGCAATGTGGATATTAAAAACACTGTTCAGCACGGTAAAAGAAAATATATATATATATTAAATAAAAAGAGGACAAATATGACACTGACCTTGAACAATGAGGCTTGCTGTTTTCTTGTCATTGCCCTCAAGGTTACAGCTCACTTGACCCTCATGGAGCCTCTCCACACTTTTGAGAACCAACACCCAACCATCTCCATTGTGACTTTCCACTGCCGTCACATTGGGAATGAGGCAGGAAAGTACGCCGTGAACTCTGGAAATGGTGACCACGACTGTGCTGTTCAGCTCCCACAGCATAAGAGCCCACTCTGCACTCTGGATCCTGCAGGTGAAGCGGGCCTCATCCCCTCTAAGGACAGTCAAGCTGACAGGCGACAGCTTTAAAAGAGCGGAAACTGCAAAATATTCAACGTAGAATACTGAATTGATTGTTTTGCCACATTTAGGGAAATGAAACTACATGCAATATGAAAAATTTATATGAATTACACCCAATCCTACATTCATCATAAATGCCTAAAAATACACCCAAGAGGTCATCCAATAACTCAACAAGAGTCGTGCATGATGTCATAGGAGACCTCAGCATGCCAATACAGAAAGTTACAAACGTCACCTCTGTCCTGGCTACAATATTCCCAAAAGACTAATAATATTTTTCAAACAATATAAGTATTGCTTTGTTGGCATCTGGTGGCAACTTGGTGCCAAAGAACTTTGTTGAAGGGGTTTAAGCGCTTCATTGAGATAACATCTTTTCAGAAAAACAAGCAAGTTCAGATTCATTTCAAATCAATTAATTTGATTTATATTGCTAGTAGAACCAGAATGTATGCCTTGTAGGAAAACGCGGTTCACTCTCTGTAATACATTGGAAATATAGAAAAGTAGCTTCCCTCCAAAGTACAAGCAGTAAGCTCTCATAACACGAAAGGTTGAATGTATGTTTTATTGTTTTGACATTTTACAATGAACTAATTGCAACTTTAGCATACTAACTAAATAAGCCTGTCTTTTATACAAAGGTTTTTCATAATGGCAACATTTTGACTCTGGAACTATGGATTCCATTTCCATGTTTTCCTTTGGGAAAATGTTCTTAGTCATCTGGAAAATAAGTGTTCAAGAATGGATCATGTTCGACTACAGGTTCCACTATACATTATTAAGAGTCTCTTAGAAAAGGAGAAAGCAAGCTCCTACCAACACGCAAAGCGATGTGGACTAATTGGTTCACGCCACAATACTCAGGGTGATGCATAACTCCTTTGCGGTGAACTTGGCATAGAGGATCATAAATTATTCAGCCATTTAGGAAATGAGGCCTGGGAAATAAAAATAAAAAAAAACCCATCTGGGCCAAACAAACAGTTTATTGCAATCATAGAATGGCACACTAATGAGCATCATTTGAGTTGAATCCTATCGGGAATCAAGGACCAGTGATTCTGAATTCTCCTGCTATTGGTTCCATCTTACTGATATTATTCAGAAGAAAATTCATAACAAAGTGCAACGAGATCATTAGGAGCTCCTCGAACTAGATGGTCTGTGGGTGTAAATAGAAGTAGTGCCGCACTTCAACACAAGCACTCTGGTTGTTAGTGCATATTTTACAGGCCTCCTTGACATCACCATCATCATCGTCATTATCATCATCACTTGTCAGAGAGGCGGCAGTTTGCTTTATGCTCAATTCTCACCTTGAGTGCTGCACAACAGAAGAAGCACCCACCAAACACAAATGTCCATGATTGTGCATTTCAAATGAGGTATTCCATCAATCACAGCAGAGGGCACCTGAAAATAAAACAATTAATGACTGCATCAAACAGATAGTCAGTCATCTTGGTGTAAATATATTTCAGTCAAGTTAAGTCAAACTACACCATCCAGCCAAAACATTACGGCAAATAGACACAAATGAGATCCATTTCAACAAATGTATCGACATTTGTGCCGCAACAAAATATTGCTTTGAGTTATGATTGTGGTGCAGTGGTTGTTGTTGTTTGCTGTGTCCCTCAAAGGAGGCAAAATATGAAAAATGCTTTTGATTTATTTCTAGAAATGCAAATTGCAAGTGCACTCTCTGAGAGCATCAATCAAAACTGAGCGATATAACCAAAGTCATTAGTTCTCAATCTTTTCTCAGCGCCTACTGTAAAACACGTTTTTCAGCCAAGTACCTCCTAACCAGAACAAAACAAGGAAAGACTTAAAACAGAATGCTGTGCCATCATTGTCTGCTACGTACTGCATCATTTTAGAAACATTTTAATGTGGTTATGAAGTGTTCCGTTTGTGGAAATTAAGGCATATTCAACAATAATAAACCTAACTATAAAACAATGCATCAAAATAGCAAGTTAACCTGGAGGTTTAATTAAAGCATTGGGGAAAAGTGACCACTTAAAGGACTGTACAGTAATTCCTGTGGGAAATACGAAATGAAATGGTGATCCCCATTAAATTGTCTTCAACTAAACAGTAAATTCCTCTTTGCTATTGCGAAACCAGTAATACATACACTGCTTAGAATGCCTCCAGTAGAAAATACCAATTCAGCATTACGTTTTGATATTAAAATATAATAAAGTACCAATATTGCCAAATTTGTACAAGTGGAAAACAAGTACATTGTAATTCTTGCACGTACCTCCGCGTTAAGTGACTAGCAGGAAAAACAAATAAGCAAAATGAATTCAAAATAAGATGCATAACTGGTACAAACGGCACATTATAAATAAAGCAATCAAATAAATGGATGTACATACTAAACTTAATTTTACTCAAAGTGGTTATTTACATATAATAAATATACGTAGCACTTGGTACCCTGAAGTAGTTTTATTTATTACATTATATAGAGCTCTTTATAATTATGGTGATTAATTCACACTTTAATGTATCCTTCTGTTGTGCTTCTTTTCTCTTGTTTTTTTCTGTTTATTTTATACATTCAGATTTGAGTGTAATGTGTCAAAGATCCGCAAAATAAATACAATCTAAATGCTGTCAGTATTTTTTCCGTAATTTTGCAACATCTCACAAAGTGTGAATCAAAGAGACGTTCAAATTCTTAATATGCCTGTACAAATGGGGAAGAATCAATATTGCTCCCCTGGTCTATGCTATTGTATAATCAAATGTGTCTGACTTACCTTATTGTCATTATGAAACAGCCGTAAGAATCCGCATACGATAAATATATTTCATGAATACTTCTATACTGATATGTGAGGGGCTCTGCTACATCACCCAAAAACGTCCTGTTAAATATTAGCAAAATGAACTTTGCCCCTCAACCCAGACTGATGCAGATACCTGCACATGTAGATTGATTGAAACAGTAAACAGTGAATGGCCCTTGTATAGTTACACTTCCCACAAAGCACAAAAACAAAAGTGAATGGAAGCCCACATTGGTTAATGCCTGTGTACTTTGTGCACTACAGTAAAAAGTGTAATTGAAAATTATCATTTGTATCTTTGCGACAGCTCACGTACGTGATCTTATGAGATTGAGTAGTGTGAGAGAACAAAAGGTTTCTTTGTAGAAGTGAGGAAACAGCCTTCTGCTGTCAAAAGCACATGCATCATTCCACTCGGTGAAGGTCAGTCGGCAAAGAAATATTTACTGCTGAGATGTGCGTGTGGGGCAAGGAGCGGAGTACAAGCACATTGTGGTTGTTGTGGGGACTTTAGTCTTGTTCCATCTGAAGTCATTTCTTTCCAAACTTTCAGTTTTGTGTGACACTTAAGATAAATGTTTCGTGCTTTTCCATCTGTTACTGATGATGCAGCATCAGGAGTATTTTGCACAAGGATTCCGCAACATGATCACAATGGCCAGGGATCGAACTCCCATTAAAACTTAATGTGATGGTCTTCACAATTAATTAAAACGGAATCATTTTCTTCGAGCAATGTGTGCAGATAAGAGGTTAATTTACCTTTCACACTGACATAACCTAGAGACAACATTAGAGAAGATAATGAAAACTGTGTGGTCCCATCACACTTGCCAGGCTTTGAATAGTGTTCTATTGATCTATAAATAGTCAAAAACGTACCAAATATAGCCACCTAATCATGATGTTTTTGAAAACCACTTTATTGCAGTTGCATCGCATTCGTGTCTTAGTCACATATTTGTTTTGAACAAAGTGCATTGTTTCCGACAACAGTTTTGCCAGAGGTCATTGAAGTGGCGGACTAGCTTGTAGTCTTTCAGCATGTGCTCATGGCTTCCTCATTAGAAATCTTAGTGTGTAGAATCCATGCAGCTGTCTTTGTGTTGTGTTGGTGAAACTGAAAAATAAAATAAGGGGCGGGAGACCTCGAAACAGAACTTGAGGTAACAAGAAAAATGTATACCAGTGTGAATTTTTGTCTTTACATGTAAACATGTGAAAGATGTTTGTCAATGTAGCATTAAAGACATCATTTGCAGCACTATGCTACACTGCACATATTTGTTAGGCCTACAGTAAGTGTCGAAATGTGAAATATAAAAATTCAATCCATTGTTGCGATCAAAAGAAAAGGCGATGATGACTTTTCACTTGACAACTTCAAGCACATGACCCGTGTTTTGTGTTTTTTTTGTTTTTTTTCCCAAGGCGGGTACAGCGCTGCCTTGGGGGAAGAGTCGAGACGCTGCCTAAAGGAGTCGAAGTGGTCAATGGTCAGGGGTCAGGGACAGATATCACAGGATGCTCCTTCAGGCTGGACAAACAAAGCAAAAACACAAACCAGGTCACTGATTTTTCAAGTGGATGTGATGGTGGAGGGAGCCGCCACCACTCTGCCAGTGTGCCACCCAATCCAGCCACTCCTCCGCGGGCGTATCCCAATCTCACTTGGCAGCTTTCGCTAACGCACTCTGACAGGGGCTCGCAGGGCTCGGGAAGGGGTTGCAATTTCTGCAATGCTCGCTCTTCCAGAACCTGCATGTTTCCTTGACTGGGTCACAACAGCCTGACATGCCAAGACTAATTGAAAGAGAGGCACTGCAGAGTTGGATTATGTAGGATTGTTACCGTCACTGCCTCACAGGAGCCAAAATTGAGACGTTTGTGCTTTCGCTGTGACGACAGTCATGTTTGTGCTCTATGAAGCTGCTAGTACATGAACCAAACTGACCAACAAATAATGACGTGCCTCAATTAAAATGTAAGCCTGAATATTCAGCAGTCATGTGATTTGGACTTCAGACATTTTCCCCGCAAAAATACCAAGAGATGGGTCCCAAAACATGTAATGGGATGTGTAAAGCCTTGAATACAAAATGTATTCATTTTACATTAAAAACCAATATAAACACTTTGTTAATTTTTTTACAGTCAAGAATTATCGATGCATTCTTGGTATGATGACCACAGTTTAACCATTCAGTCAATGTCTAATTAATTATAGGAGTAACTGATTGTGAATCAAATACAAGTTTCATTATATTGTGTGAATGTTGAGACGCTGCTGATTTTTATCAAGCTTTAATTGCATCTCCATTGATCGGTGGATTTGATCTCGGTCAAGGAGCAAACAGTGTGGCTTGTTTGTTCACTTCAGAAACTATCAGGTTTAGATCATCTTGAACTTGTTCCACTATAATAAGATTAATTAATGATGCAGCAATGATGCCATGGTAATACATCAAAGCCCTTACTGTGCATCCAATCAGATTGCTCTCCATAATAGTCACATTTGCATGCTTTCTGGCCTCATCTTTACAATGGCAGATTTTTTTGATACAGCTCCATCATGGAATCAAATATGTGTATCTCATGGTGTGGCTCATGCTTGTAGATAAACCTCTGCTGTCACCAAGTGGTAAAAAACGGGACATGAGATTTACCTAAAATGGGAGGGGGTCAGTATGTTGTTTCCTTCCCTCAACTATTCAGCCTCTTCTTCCTGTTGGGAGAGACACATATTAAATATATTGATAACAAAATGGTTAGTGGATTAATTCTACTAGCAGTCAGTAACTACCTGTGTTTCTTCGTCTTCTCCCTGTTGGATACAATCAAAGGGGAGGGAAGAGCAGAAAAATGAATATAAAGTGAAGGCAGCGGGATTAGACTGCATATTAGTAGACATTCAACATACAAAATCTTGAGTTAAGTAAATGACAACCCTTACTCATTTACAGATCTAGCTCCTGGGTTGGGGGGCTAAGTAATTCTTCAAAAGTGGTACTTTATAACAGTGATGCAGCATTACGAAATGTTTAAGGAATAAACAATACGTGCAGTTTTTTAATTACATCAGGCTTCCAGCAAAGAGGGCAGCCTTTGGTGTTCACTGGGGAATGTAAAATACATATTTGTTCAAAACCAAGAGGTGCTCCATCTAATATATTTATTTTGGTATTAACAAAAAGCGGGTGAGACATATTTCCACTTGTCTGGTCCACATTTTTGTGTTAACACAACCAGCCAGTGAACATGTCCTAGCTCATGAGCACCAGCCGTTAACAACAAATGTTCCCACCTACATCAAAACGGAAAAACAAAATTGTCCTGGTGGTAAAGAGCCATGCATTGACGTTAAACCTTCAAACAAGACACAGACACGTAGAAATTGGAGCCTTAGGGAAGAAAGAAGTCAAAAAAAAAAAAAATCTTCTGAATACGCATTGAACACAGTCACTGCAAACAAATATATACAGTAGAGGTACCTCTTCTATGTCAGGCTCTTCTTCCTCCTATGCAAAATAAAATCAAGCAGAGTTAAAATAATAATAATAATAATAATAGTAACAATGATAATAATAATAATAATAATAAAAGGCGCATGTTGAATGGGTCAATTTTAAAAAATGGCACATCACCATAACCCTAAACAAAAGATACGAAATATATTGTTGCAGTTATGACGCTTGTCGGCTATCACAAATTTATGAATCCAGGTCATGCAGCATCCAACAAAAGGAAGACTGAAGGACATGAAAAGTATCTTGAAGAAAATACTACAGCCAATTGAATAAAATATCACATCGCTTTTTTCGTCTTCAACCTACAATCAAAAAAAGGATTGACAGCGATAAAGGTGGAGAAGAAGACAATGGAAAGGGGAAAGCAGCCAAGCAAAGCAGGAAAGTGTGTGGCAAAAGACCAGGCAGAACATTGGAATGTCTCAGGGAAGCACATCACCTTTTTTTCCCCCTCACACAATGTTCAGGGGCGATCTTATCACTAGTTCACCCAAGATATGTGAAATTGAACACATCATAAAGTTATTGCTTTTTCAAGAAGCAGTTACAAAGTTCTTTTGGCCTTGCTGTGTGAAAAGGTGTTGGACTGATCATTTCGTGAATATATATATATATATATATATGATAATATAATATGTGTATTTGTTTGTGTTCAGCAGATTTTCAATCAGCATTTAGAAAGCAAATTGTAGCTACGTTATAGAGTGTGAACTTGACGATGAGCATTACTTTATCTGCAAAACGTCCCTAATCAAGTTACTATATCAAAAGGCAAATTATTACTAATTCAAATACTGTAAATCCCTGAATCCCAAATTCTGTAAAGATGAATGTTTTAAACTAGTATTCATTTGTCATACTATATCTAATAAATACTATACAATATAATGCAAGTACATGAAATTATCAAATTAAAAAATAAAGACGACATCTCTGACTATAAGTAAGTGCAAGCTCATTTTGTAGACTATTATGAAAACGTTACTTGAGCAACACACTTTGGTGTCCATTTCCCCGATTAATGTTTTAGTAGGATAGGACATGGTGGATAAATATGAAAGAAATATCTGGCAAACTAGAAAAGGGAGAAATGATGGGAAGTGAAAGGTAATCCAAAAAAGGATATGAAAGTCATGTTTCTACCTCAAGCTGCCGTAGCTCCTCCTCCTCCTATAAGGAATAATAACAAACTGCAGGTTAGCAGGCTTTAGGGAGCAAAAGAGCAGGACAGGCACGTACGATCAATAAGTTGTCAACATAAAAAAATGGCGGGACAGTTGAGGTTGTCAAAAGCTACTCATGGGACTGAAATGAAGAGGAAAAAAAAAAGAGTGAAAAAATGTGAAAAAAAAAAGTTAGGTATCATAAAAAGATGGAATGGTGAAAGACAAAAATCCTCATAGGCCGTCAAGAACTCTGTGGTGTCAAACACACGCAAGTTGAGAGGGCAACTACAGAAAATGGCCAATGTACAATTACCTCTGACCGCAAATCCTCTTCCTCCTGGGATAAGCAAATCGAGAGATGGACATGAAGTCAGGCAGAAACGGGTTAAGTCAAAAAATTTAAGATCTGGAAAGAAATGTGTTTGACTTATAGGCATTGTATTGCCAAGAAAACAGCACATAAGCGAGGTATGATTAGTTTTGAATGGGCATGGGGACACAATTGTTGCACCACATTGATTCTACCTCGCAACAAATGCCCTAAAAATGTGACCAAGATTGGCAGATGCCAAAGAGAGGACTAGAAAAAAATTTCAGAAACAAAAACATACCTGTTCTTCATCTTCCTCTCCATGACCCTGTAACAGAAAGACAACATGGTGAATATTGATCTAATGTTTGTGACCACTTGACACAAAATGATTTTTTTTTTATATTAAATTGTCATCAACAGTTATACATTAAGAAGAGAAAACAAAAGTCAAACAGTGATGCATCCTGTATAAGAGTAAAAATGTGTGGATTATTAAAAAAAAAAAAAATAACGAAAGGGAATTGATGGGGAGATGTAGTTGACCGGAACCAGGAAAGACGACAAAGCCTGAGAAAAAAAATGACGTGGAATTTTGGGCTGCTGAAGGTGAAAACAGAGCACTTTAGGAATGTTTGGCTAAAAAGGAAAATAATGTTAGAGCTCATCAGTTACTGTATCTTCAGGTTCTTCAGCTTCTCCTCCTTCCGTGACTTCATTTTCCTCAGGCTCCGCTATATCTTCCTCCTCGTGACCTTCTCCTTCTCCTTCCTGCGTCTCCTCCTCGTCTCCATGTGCGTCCCCGTTACGATCTACCTCTGGAACTTCCTTTTTTTTAGGTGAAAACAACAAACTGGTTATCAGGGTAAATAAATTAGATAGTTAGATCGTAAATGCAAAGTGAGTGGCATACACGTCAACCAGAATTCTGGAAATTTAAAAAGAGACATTAGTGCACAGTAAAAGTCGAAACAAATCACACGAGTAGGATGATCAGCTGAAATAAAATTCTGTTCCAATTGGTCGGGTTACTTTTGTCACCTTGACAAAACCTTTGTGCATTACAGTACATTGATTTTACGTCACTCACACCCAAAATGAAAACATCACATGCCGTTCCCAACATGTTGATGTGGGTGAAGGGTGTTGGAAACGCAACTCTCCATCATTGTGAGCACAGTGATGGTGTATTTAGTGATTGTGAATTCAAAACGTCTCAGCCACTGAGTAACACAGGAAGACGAGTTAATGTGAAGACTGGACAGGTGCACCTGAAGGAACGTGAGAGTGCGATCAAGCTGACAGGACATGTATGGTTGGACAGGAAGCAAAAAAAAGCAAGGTGTGTCAATAAAACTTTACTATTGAGTCATCTTGGGTTCCCTCTTCATTGGTGTCGTCAGTGTGAGTACCATTCTCCAAAATGTGTTCTTCCTTGTCAGCCTGAAGTGCTTCCTGCGTTGAGGAAAGGATTCAAGTCAACAACCCAAATGTTTGCAAAGTTTGGGAGGAGCAGTCAGGTTCAGTTCACAAATATTGACTGCTCATTAAAAGATTACCATCTGAGTGAAATATTTGTTGGCGGAAAGAACGTCAATTACTTTTTTTTTTTTTTTTTTGGCTGGGGTCATTGAGTGGAAAGTAGTCATGTTTGGTGACACCGATTCAGACAATGCCGAGTCTGTGAGATAGGACGATGCCGATTCTGAGACCGATCACATGAATTAGCTGCACATTTTTCAATTTAGAGCTGCTCTGTGCTTCAACATCTGTCATTTTTTGATTGATGAATATGAAAATTCTATCCAACTTTCCATCTATTTATGATACAAAAATATGACATTATTTCTAATTGTTATTGCAGAAAATGCACAAACGTACAGTGCCTACCGAATGCTGTGGCGTTCCGTGAAACATTCAACAAAACGACCATTTTAAGGACCACCAAAGAGTTGAGAGAAGAACTGAATACAACGAGCAAGAAGAGAAAATGAATTGACAAGAAAAAATTGAGTCTTGACCTTTGAACCTGGAGGAGGGGCCAACCCCAGGAAGGCATACACAGAGTTGTCTTCCTTGGCATCAAAGAATGTCTCATAGTCCTGAGGAAAAACATCACATTCATTCTCAACAATTATTCTCTTCATGTCCGTATAAATAATAATCATCGCATTAAGTGTTGTGATTCTTCACTGACCCCACAGTAGCTTTCTTCATTGAAGATCTGAGGGGGCAATGGGATGCCATTTGAGGGTTTCTTCTCCTCTGGTACATTCTGCCTCATCCATTTGCGGTTCTCCTCATTGCAGGCAATGTCCAGCTGAGTGTAGTCCACCTTCAGTGCTTCCAGGAATCCCACCACATCTTGTTGTTTCTTCTTGATCTGGAATTAGAAGGAACAACGATTTCTCATCACTGTGCTGTGGTATGTGGACTCATTGCGAGAAATTACCCTGTTTCACATTTTCTTCAATTTCATTCTCAAGGAAAATGTCTTATTCTCAAGACAATCTGTGTTCATCTATCAATACCAGCACCGCAATACAATGAAATACTCTTCCACTAGATGGCAGATGGTACATACTGGAATGTAGCCATATTTTATGACAGTTTCTGTTTAGATTTTTTTTTTTTCCCCCTGATGTGAACTCTTGTGTGCATGTGCTTGGCTCTAAGATAGGGAGAGAAGCCCCTCTTGTAGGTTCTCCCCACTCATGCAAACAGGCCCGTGTAGAGATCGGACAACACAACAGGGCCGTCCAAGAGGGGTGGTGGTGGGTGGGGGGGGTTTACTACCCCAAAAAGTGGACACGAAAGTTGACATTAGCTCCTGCACGGTCCGTAATTAGAACACATGGGCCTTGTGTGCTTTGCTTGCAAATGTGTTACCAAACATAGATCCATGCCAAATTGTTGAAAAGCGACTGACGTTGCATTTGTGTTGGGAAGAATACAGCAAAAGAAAGTTTGGTTCACAAACAATCAAACTATTAGAAAAGGTCCAAACTTACCGCCGTGGATCCTGATGAGGTGGCGAGAAATACTTTGATCACCATAATGTTGCTATTTTCTTATTAGCGTAAGCAACAAGTAGGCTCTCAAAGGAGAAGGTAGCCTCCCTCCTCTATTATTAGAAGTTGCAGGGCGACACGCACAGCCACACGCACGAAATTGCGCGCACCCACACATATAGTGCTGAGGTTATTTTTGCCAGCGGGTTCCATCACCGAACGATTGGTGGCTTGTGCCCTGGAGGAGCAGCACTGATTGGCAACTTTAACTGTCAGTCGGCCAAGGGGAAAGTAAAGTTAGCCTCCAGCTCCTTGCTGAGCATACATGGACAGAAATAGTCACGACGGGTGCGCTAAATCGTTGGTGTGTGTGGTTTTTTTTTTTCACTTTCTTTGATTTTTGTTTTTGCACCTGTCACTCACTCAAATGAAATGTATTATGTTTTATTTTTGTACGTGTTCGCTATTGCAACCCTGTTTGTCAGTGTGCAGTCAAGCCAAACGGCATCGGGAGCACTGACCCACTTTTACAATCTAAATTCTAATATTTGTTTCAATGAAATTGTCAAGATTTATTCCAATCCAAACGATCCATTCTCTTTATTCTTTTGCATTTCTCTTTGCTTTTCTGCTTCTGGTGCTATATGTATGTTTATGCATATTGGAATTTTTTTTCCAATCAAATTTCAGCCTCTGTGTTGCCATGCTCGGGGCCTTCAGAATCATTTATTCAGTACCATGTAACATAAACTGGTGATTCTGCAAGGCATAAAAAATCATCAGGTGTGTGTGGCAAATTGTCCAATATCACTTAGTTGGAAAATTGTGTCTCTGTTCTGAAGCTGGCGCCTTCTGAAGCAGATCAGACATGGAAAGCCACCGGAATGTAAAAGTTCGTAAAGCTGCATAGAGTTTTTGGTGCAAAAAGGTTAATAGACAAATAATTCACTCACATCAACGACTTCACATGAGCAATTTAAACTGCAATAAACCCAAGCATGTTTTGGGCGATCTGAAGAAAACCCGAGTACCCAGAGAAAATCCCACGTAAGCACAGGGAGTATGCCAAGATTTTCATTTCTCTAACCATTAGCATTGCGGGGAAGTTGTTGCATTTTCAAGCATATTTACAGTAGAATCCTTACATGGTATCCATCCTAAATGTTTTTTTGTGTCGTACTTGGCCAGCAAAGATGACAACCCATTCATTTATCACTTGCCTTCATCAGCTTCATTAAGGGACTGTAGCCCATATCCCAGTTAACTCCAAACGGAAGTGACGTTCATCCTGCACTGGTTGACAGTCAGTCGGAAGGTAGAGAAAGTTTGCACAATGCTGGAGGACTTCAGAAAATAAAGTTAGCTTTTTCCTGAGAAGTGCAGAGGAAACTGGAAGCAACAGCCTGCTCAAATTTTCTCCTGTAATCAGCCGGATTTAAGAAAAAGAACATTCCTTTAATATAAATTATTTCATTGTTTTGTTGAAATATCCTTCATACATATATACATATATACAAGAACATATACAGCATGTACAGAGCGTGACTAGACAGTGAATGAGCTACATGAAGTCGTACCCTAAACAGTTGGGGGGGGGGGGGGGGGTTGGGTTCCTTGCTCAAGGGCTCCTGGAAGTGCCAAGCATATAGTCTTTCCATTGTTCCATAGCAAGTCCTCGGCTGTTCTGCTCTTGTCCTCCTTTGGTTTTGTACCTGTATCTTTAAATCCTCCAGCGACAAGTCAAGTCCTTGGTTCGACTATGGACTAACAAAGGACTTGGGAAGAGTTTGTTGTGTCCATTGTGGTAATTTCAGCAATCAATTTCCTATTCGCAACCGAGTCAAACTTTCAGTGCTCTTGGACATGTTTTGAATATCCAACACAAGAGAGCTGAGGTAGATAAGGTCGATTGTCAAATCAGTGCTCGGGCTGTCACTCATTTCAACCAGGACCTTTTTATTTTAGGCCAAATGAGTCCAATAAATGTCTTTATGTTTGACTCAAAATAGCTGAGGTAGCTAAGGTAAAAGGGAACAAAAATATACAATCCACATCCATGAAATTTTCAAATTTGCGTTAAACGTTCAACGATCATTTTCCTAAATTCAAGCAAGACAAAAACTGAACAAGCTAACGTGATGTCTGAGGTAGCAGGCGTTATCATCTCTACATATTTTTTTCTGCTTCCGACCACAATTTAATGGGTTTTCTTATTTTTAATAGCAATCAGTGCTCCATTTGTAGACTACACTTTATCACCTCTCAGGTTTAGGTGCTACTTGGAATACTTAACTTTTGCTGAAGAGATCAGAGAATGCCCAATAGATTTTTTCAAGCTAAATTTTAGCTTTTATTGACCCCTCCAGAAAGTGATTTGTGTGCAGGTGTATTTTCATCTAATTTGAAGGTGGGAGTGTGCATTTGTTATGCTTGGGTTCAATTTCAATTCCAAGTGAGTAAAAAAAAAAAAGAATAAACCTTGATTCTTAAAAATGAACTGCTGATAAAACCAGCTGCTACAAAATTGTAGAGGGGCAATATAATGTCAAATACCCAACAGAGTTGAGTAAAAATAGAGATCATGTTTGTGAGCCATCAACGTTTGACTCCAAATCAGAAACTATCGGTAGCACTATAGGGACCACCTCAGATCGGGGTGTCTGGATCACACGCGGAGAGTTACTGTCTATGGATTCGGATTTCCAAGCTGGTGAATGTGCAGAACGTGGTCGACTCAAATTGAGGACCCCTTTCCTCTGTCCCAGTAATTGTCTGTATTCATTTAGGGTCAGCCCGGGGTAGGCTGGTTTCCCCCTATGCAAGTTCTCAACCACTGGTGAGAACAGGTATTTACGTCTTAGGAGTTTAGGGCGTGCAAACACTTTCTGCTCAGGTGGCGTTGGGACCCAAACAACCTTTTTCTCTTCTTTTTTCACTGGCGGCTCAATGGCTGGTAGCGTTTCTGATTTTTTCTCTTGTGGCACTTCATCCTCAGTAACTGACTTCACCTCAGGTGGCTGAGGGGTCTTCGGAACTTCTGGAACTATCAAACATTCAATCAAGCACAATGTCGTTTTAGTTTCACAGGGATTGATCCGACTTGATATGATTGTTTTATCGTGAGGTTTGGTTACACTTAGGCATATTAGTAGCTCACCTGGAGTACTCGACAAGTCACTCATTGGAGGTTCAAGGGTGCGTGGTTCCTGAGGTCCACTATCAGGACAAACTTTCTCAGCGCTAACAGGTCGCAGATTGTCTTCAAGCTCGGAAATGTCAGACTTGGACTTCTCAGTGTCACTGCGAGTCATGGACACTGCTATCTCGGTCTGGACCATCTTGTTTATTCTGCCTATGGGTGAAAGAAACGAGTATTTTTATATCACTGACAATACCAGAAAAGTCTGGTCTTAGTGTACCTCTCCTCCTAGATTGGTCCTGGAGCCTCAAAGAATAAATATTGTGTATGTCCAACTCTCTTTTTATGTCCTGTTTGAATAAACAATGTATGCTTAATCATTCTACTGTTTTAGATATTGACGTTTTTATCTTCACTTGTGTGGGATTCAAAGAAATCTGCCAAAAATTACCCGAGTTTCCTTGGATAACTCATAAACTTGTGTTTGTAGAGAGAAAGATGTTTTTCTGGCCGAGGTGATTTTCCGATGCTCTGATGCCGCTTGGCGATTGATTGAGCCTCGAAGCAATTTGTTACACTTTTCCAAATCCTGTAAAATATCATCAGAAGGTAATAACTAGAAAGAAAACTGTTGTTATTTAACATGCAACGTGGCCAGATATGTCAAAGAGAAAACACTGAGTAGCTAGCTAAGGAGTTTAGTGGCTTCATCACGTAAATAAATTCAGATTTCCAATCTACTTGTTTGCAGCAAACCCAGGAAATCACCATTAAATCCAAGTTGTTTCATGCTACGCTACAGCCACCCCAGAAAGAAAATAAATGCAAGATCGCCATTGGTCATTCAACTGCATTGCTAGTGACGCTTTCCAGGATGTACTTGTTACAATGGTGACTGAACTGGTAGTCACTTATTGCCAAAGAAACGGGGAAGTGACCTTGACAGGCATATGGAAGTTTGTTGGATGACCTTAAAGGCACATATGGTTGCCTCCTAAGAATTCTGCCTGGCAACAAGTAGGCATTCAAATGTGGCCTGAACAAAATACCCTTGAACTGAAAGTGATATAATATCCCAGCTAGGTGAACTGCACCTGGAAAGCTAAAAGTTAAAAAGTACATGAGACAATAACATTCATCAGCAACCTTGTGGCCATTAATTGGTCTGGTACTACCTCGTCCTGTTTCGTAACATACATTTATTCGCTTGTCTTTCTCCTGCAGCTCTGTGGAGACCTCAGTCAACTTGTGAGACAGCTCGTCCTTTGCCGGCAAGGTCTGCTCCTTGATGACCCTCTGCTGGAGCTGATGTATCCTGTCTTTAACATTGGTCAGTTCCTTCTCTGTGACCTGAAGCTTCCAGGCCAGGTTGTTACGGCAGGTGCGGGTCCCACACAGCAACTTTTGCAAGTCTCGGACTTCACCGTCATTCTGATTTAGTACCTGGGAGGAACAGTTTATTGTAGATTTGTGTAAACAGATCAGTTGCAGTAAAAATACCTCCAGTCAAAGTTTCCTTCTTTTTTGTTTTTTGTTTTAAGGTATGACAGATTTAACTTCTGAGACATTTCAGATGAAAAATGTCACCAACCTCAGAAACACCCTCCTCAGAGTCTTGGAATTGCTGGAGTGCAACTGTGTGCCGATGCTGAACTTTTTTCAACAGCTTGGTCTCTGTTTTGACTTCGACCAGTTGCAGCTTCAGGTCATAGTTCTGGTTTTTCAGCTCGTTAATGCTGTTTGAGTACGACGAATGGATCTTGGTCTTTACAGGAGTATTAATTGGAGGCAACTTCAGCTTAATTTCTGAAAAATATATTCATATTTCGTACATATATATATATAGATATAGATATATATGTCAGTTATCACTGTTAACTTGTCATGTCACCAAACGCACATAAAGCTTTCTTTCGCAAAAATATTATTTGAATAGCTGACAGAAACAACATGTAGAGCTAAAATCTCGTGAAATAAAATGTGAACTCGTTTCATTGTAAAGGGCTTCATTGTAATATAATTTTTCAGACGCTTGAGTGGATGTGACAAGAGTTGCATTAAACAGCAAAACATACTATGTGACAAATATCTCAAAATTAAAATGAAATGCTGGCGTTCTGTTGTTGTTGTTTGTTTGAAATAAATGGTCCGTTTTTCAAATATGTTAGAAGTTGACCCATTGAATTTGAAGCGACACGTTTGTCACGCTCCACTGTAATAATGTGTAAAATGACCATACCTTCAGTTTTTTTATAGGAATTATAGGAATTATATTTCTTGTCCGGAGCAGCTTTGTGCGTCTGTGTTTTGGTTTGAAAGACCACCGTGCGTTCCTGTGGGTTGAGTTTCGGCAGAGATCCCAATTGTACGTTGCTTTTGCCTCCTGCAGTGTCAACCCGTGTCTTGACTGAAAAGGCCCTCTGACTCATCCTCATCGCCTTGTCGCAGACCTCTTCTCACCGGGAAAGGGCACATCGAACCGAAAGAGGCGGCCCGAAAACGGCATTGCATCGAGCGGAGCATACGTCAAGGCTGTGACAGGCCGAAGGCGATTTGAGTGCCGCTTTCATTGACGCCAACGATGACGTCACGATGCTCATATCAGAGCACAGAGGCAGACGACACCGACAGACATACAGCTGGACGACAGGCGTGACGTCAACGTTGGTAGACTGAGTTTATGCTGGCCTAAGTTTTCTCAGCGGATATGCAGTTCAAATGCCAGATGGATGGAAAGAAAAGCTGTTATTTTTAAGAACAAATAAATCCTATATACAGTAACGAAGTAGTATTTGTACGTCGTCACTCTAGTTTTTGCAGGTAGCTGCTGATTATCCATTTCTGTATGCTTTAAATACTTTGGAGTCGATTTGTGGAGCATTCATATGCAATACAGCATTAAAATATCATGAATTGCATTGGTTCAATAAAACAACAGACATGTACATATTCACGTGAATATGTTCTTATTTGAAATGTCATATTTGTCTTATGGTTATGAAGTGCGTGGTTCTTATACATGCCTCCCAGTAGCACGAGTGAAAAATCTCTGATTTTGTCTTCAATTAACATGTTTACTTTTTAGTCTAATTTATGCTTTTGTAACATGCAGTTTGAATTAGCACTGCACTTTAAGAAAAAAAAGGTACCGAATGATGCAATTAACATATCTTGCACGTTAGATCTAAAAAAAAAAAAAAAGTAAAAAAAAAAAAACTAAATGCAGATGTGAGAAGCGTTATTGAAGATGCAAATTTTATTTGTTCGTGCACCACACTGGGAGTCACATGATCTAGTCTTATTAAAAATATAAGAAAATCAGCATTCTATGAGACTTTTGTAAAACTCCTCTGCTTTATTATTTGTTTTAAAAAAAAACTGCAACAGCAATGTGCAAAAATAATTTGTGGTACAGAAAGTGCAACCATAAATACAATTACATAAACATAACCTAAAATGTAGAAAAACATTCATAAAGAAAATACAATTTCAAGCAAATATTTGTCTCACTCAACCGACATCGGATGGAAATATGGTTTTAAAAAAAATATGAAAACAAATGTGCAAAAGTTTCAGTAATTTCTTTTCAAATAATAATCGACCTTAACACAAATACTATTGTTTTTCTGTTCCTCAGTAGTGCAGGCTGCTGTCTTTCAATTGCTCTTGGAAGTGCTTAGCTCGCTTATGCCTTTTGCTAGGGCTCGGCAATGTGCTACTTTAAGCACATGGTCAATTACAGCCTGATCATGAACCTCCACTAAATTGTGGTTCACCTTTCACGTCCATAGAATATCTGATCAATTGGGTTATCTTTTTAATAGTAAAGTCCAAATTGTGCATCGTCAATATTTTGCATTATGTAACCAATCAAATGAATAGCTAGCATTTTAATCTGGTGGACCTTTTGTTAGAATTACAAAAGTTTGGTTGAACATTTTGGTGTATAGATATAAACAATCAATTATTTTACAGTGAACTTCAACTGGGTGTGACAAACAGCTTGAAGCATGCATGATTCGCCTCTGTGCAAGCGAGTCTTTGTTTTCTCAAAGCAACATTATATCTCCCATTTCTTGACAGCAAGGGAGTGAGAACAGGAACCAAGGAATACTTTAAAAAAAAGAAAAGAAAATTCCATGGATGGGTTTGAACATATCCACCACAATAAACATGAGATCACTGTACTTGTTTTTTTTTTTTTCAATTTGACTGGTTACATGTATGGGCTACAAGGGTTTTAAAAATATTTACTCATGTAATTAAAACATTTCACACAATGAACCCGTTTTCACAACAGCATTTGAATAGCCCAAAGGCTCGCTCTGTTATTGCAAAAGATTGCATTTGTCACATTGAAAATCAAGTGAACAATTCCGACTGGTAGTGTTACTCCTCTGGAGTCTTCCACTCCAGTGCTGAAGATGGTAATAATGCGCATTGCATAGTGATTTCATGATTGATTCCTTGGTCCATGTCATACCTCTCCATAGTTTCATTGAAATTAATTTGGTAGGTTTTTTTTGCATTATCCTGCTCTCAAACAAACTAGGAAGTTGCATGTAAACAAACCAAGAAGTTCATGAATTAAGTCATAATATACTTATATACAATTAAAGGCCCTCAAGTGCCTTTACACATCCCAGAAAAGCAATGGAACCAACTGGGTCAATAAAGAAAGATATTTGCATATTTACTCCTGACACAACTCAACAGAGAGCCAGGACAAAAAGAGACAACAACAACAAAAATAAATAAAGGTTCAATTGTCCGTCACTGTTGCTTTAAGTCCACAATGACATTTCATTATGTTTTGAATCTAAATCCGAGCTATCGCTGGCGGCATCCGGTTGGCTCGTCTGTTCGTCGCTCAGGTCGATGTCTTCTTCCATTTGCGAAGAACGTTTCCGATTGCGACAATAAAGGGTTTCCTCTTTTAATGGCACGTTTGGCCCTTTATGATACCTCAGGTGCACGCCACTGTGGGCTGGCTTGCCCATATGCAGGTTCTTAGTAACTGGGGTGAAGTTGTATTTACGTCGATGTTTAGGCCGTGAGCATCGTTTTGGTTCACGTGTTGTTGTCTTAGGATCGTTAAAAATGCTAGACAAAGTGCATTTTCTGTATGTCCTAATGTCTTTCTGATCTCCTTTCTCCTTCCTCTTTTGCTGTTTTACCTGAACAATCACCAGCACCTCATCGTCCTCCGCCAGCTGCTTATCTTCTACCACTTCCTTCTGCCTCTTCTCCACCACTTCTCTCTTCTCCTCCACTTTTCTCTTCTCCACTGTTTTCATTTCCTCTAGCTTTAGCCTCTCCTTCACCTCTTGCCTCTCCTCTACATCTTGCCTCTCCTCTACCACTTCCCTCTCCTCTACCACTTCCCTCTCGAACAATTTACTCTCCTCTATATCTTCCTCCACTTTCCCCTCTACCTCTACATTATCCTTTGTATCTTCTACCTCATTCTCTCCTTGTTCCTGCTTCACCTCTCCCCTCTCCTCCTCCTTTTTCTTCTTATATGTGTCCTCACCCAGACTATCGTCCTGCTCCTCACAAACCTTCTCCTCCTCTTCCTTCTCTTCTTCCTCATCGTGCCACCTCTCCTCCTCCTCCTCCTCCTCCTCCTCCTCCTCCTCCTCCTCCTCCTCCTCCTCCTCCCGGTTGTCCTCCTTTTGTTCTTCCTCATAATCCCACTTTGCCACCTCATCCTCATCTTCCTCCTCTTCTTCCTCCTCCTCTTCCTCCTCCTCTTCCTCCTCCCCTGTTGTCTCCTTCAATGTCTCCTCTAACACAGTTTCTTCTGACTTGTGCTTTTTTTCACCAGTTACCTTATTCCCCCCCCTATTTTGGTCCATTCGATTATCTTTGTAATTTTGCCCTTTCCGCCGCTCCTTTTCCTCCTTCCTTCCGCTGTTGTTTCCGTCATACCTCCCGCCACCTCTATCTTTATTCCCCTTTCCCCTCTCATCATTATAATCATCTTCATCCCTTCTCCTCTGCTTTCCCTCATCTTCCTCCTCATTCTCCTCTGACTCCTGTGTATCTTCTGATGAGTCCTGTCTTTCCTCGTTGGGGTAATGGGTATTCCCATTGGCTGAAACTAACAAATGGAATTTTGTAAATGCACTTAGTTTTGTGACCTTTTTAAGGTTCACCAATATTATTCATATGATACTTTTAATAATTCCTGATAATAATGCATAAACAACTCCTTCCACCTTTTTGATGTTATTCAATATTAATTTGACTGCTCACTTTGCTTCAGCCTTGTGTGCTTTTTCTTCACTGTCATTCTACTTTTAATACGTTTAATTGTTTCCAGTAAAACTTGAGTACTTCGTAAGGCACTGGTAAATGGAGCGCAGTGTTCTCACTATTATTATCATTACTCATTCTAAATACATAATGTGCAATATTTTGGTCTGCCTGGTAAAGGTTTCAACCAATTAAAAAAATTACCTGTATTTTTATCAGAAGGCCTGCGGCCATTCCCTCTCCTTTGTTGAGTTGTACGTGAATTGCGTGGGATATAATGCTGGAAAACACAAAGCACCCTCATTATTAATTTCTTGATACAACAATTATTGTTTTTGATACCTGCATCCACAAAAAGCATGATATAACTGAGCCAAAAATCAAACACTGTAATTATTTAAATGACTTACTGAGATGTTGGTGCTCTGCCACCTTGGAAACTTCTCATCAGTCTCCGAAAAGTCTGACTTGAACCGACTGTCAGCGTCACTGGTTGATGAGGCATATTCCTCCCGTTGGCCCACCTTGCTTTGTTTGGCTGCAAATCACAAGTTTGAATCAAAACAGCACAGCCAACGAACGGTGTCAAAAAGAGTCAAGCTTGGTCTTTATGGAAATGTACCTTTTCTTCCCTGTTTTCGTGATCGAATAGTATTCATATTATGTGTCTCTGAGTCTCTTTTTCTGTCCATCTTGAAGAAAGAATTATATGACAAAAATATCAATTATATGACACCCCATCGTTGTTTTTAACAATGAAACTGTACACTATCACACTTCTTGCAAATTACTTGAGGTTTCTTGGATAATTCAGAAACTGTGCTTTGTAGTCCGAGAGGCATCTCATTGTTCTTGGACATCTTTTTGTATTCTGTTGCTACTTGCCGATTGAGTGAGCCTTGAAGCAACACGTTACTCTTCTCCAATAACTGCAATGCAGAATGAAATAAGAAATCAAATAAAGAAGTCATGCCTAAGATTGTTACAATTTGAACTGACCATGATTATATCTACTAATGCTCGCATCTATTACCATTAGTACATGAAAACATTCAGACAATTTTGAAGATGAACAAACACATACGTATTCAGATTCTTTTATGGTCGCGAAAGAGCAAATCAGACCTCACGCCCAACTGCATCACTTGATGCCATAGTAGTGACATTCAAAATGTCCAAAAAAAACTGTAATGATTGAAACAGTTTAACAATATCTGCACAATTCTGTTATTCATACTTCTATAGACAGTTATGTTTTCAGAATTTATTTTCAAACATGTATATGACATACCTGTATCCTCCTGTCTTTTTCCTCCAGCTGTATGGTGAACTCAGTGAGCCTGCGTGTGAGTTCCTCCTTCTCCAGTAAATTGGGATTCTGGTTGACCCTCCACTGGAGGTGACTAATTCTGTCTTTGCAGTCCATCAACTCCCTCTCTGTGCTTTGCAGCTTCCTTACAAGCTTATCACGGCTCGAGCGAGTCTCAGCCAGCAACTTGCGCAAAGCTTTCACTTCATTTTTGTGCTGTTCTTGTATCTAGAAAATCCAAGAAGATGTCTGGGAATACAGACAATTTTTTGCACACACATCTGCATATTTGAAACCATGCTGACTTTGGGTAAAACACCCTAGAGTGGTCGCCAGTCAATTACAGGGCACATTTCAAGACAAGACAGAAACGCCACCCACCTGAGCAATGCTACCTTCCAAATCTTGGTATTGCTGCAGTGCCACCGTGTGGCGATGCAGAACATTCTTCAACAGTTTGTTCTCATTCTTGGACTCTTTCAGTTGCTGTTGAAGCACATAATTCTGGTTCTTAAGTTCCTTCATGTTGTTTGTAGACAGCTCTCTCAACTTTGCGGAGTCCCTGATTGGTGGCAACTTCAGCTTCGCGGCTAAACGCGTCATATGGTAGTTAATGACGTCAACAAATGTATAAAGAAGTGCGCCGTGTTTCATTGAATACCTTCACTTCGCCTGTAAGGATTCAGTTTGTCCTCTTGGCCTTTGTATCCATATGACTTAGTTTGCAAAGAGCGTTGCCCGGTGAGAAGTCTGGGAAGAGCGCATGTTTGGGCTGGGTCTCTCATGCACCTTGCAGCATCCCCTTCGCCTCCCACCTTGGATGCAAAGTCCCGCGCGTTCACACTCATCGCTCCCTTGCAGTTTTTCCCTCCCCCTCTAAAGACGCATTGCAAAAAAAAAAATACTACGCAAGAGTTGCAGCCAGACGCCAATGAAAATACACAGCTAACGTTACATGGCTGTGAAGCTCCAAATTCAACTTCAGTGTCGCTTTTAATGACGCAATCGGTTGTAACCTCATATCAGAGCACAGATAAGGACGACGCCTATTTTTATTACAGGTGGACGACGCGGGCGACATCATACAAGTAGTATGATGTCAACAATTGGCGGATGGGCGCGGCGACAACGCCCTCTATCCTCAATTATACGGCATGGGCTGGCTGGCTACCTGTTCATTCATGATAAGACGTTTTTGGGTTCATTTATTTCTCATTTATGTTAAGCTTTTGAGGAAAATCTCAACATTAACCTAATATTTTCTATGACCTTTACTGGTGAATTTAATTTCAAGTTTCCTACACTTTTGAATGCACATGTCTAGCTCTTCAACGTTTTCCTGCAAATTTGCAAAACCTGTTCTCTAACACGGATATAAATGGAAACAAATGTGTTTCATCCAGCATTACAGTTCCTAAGGCAATTGCAAATGTAGGTCAATTGCAAATGGTCCTATTCTTCATGTTTTTTTTTCTCAGAGGGAGAACAGCAGGTAGAACAGCAAATACTGCTACTGTTGGACAGGTAAATTCAAATGTTTAAGACTCAGTTGAAGTTCATATTCGATTCAAATCAAACCAATTCACTGAAGTTTCATACTAAAGTTGAATAACCCCATTTCTAGTCGTGTATTTTTAATTACCTGCATGGTAACTTTGTAATTTGTTCACTTGTAAGGAAGTCCAAAATGTGAATCTTGGCTCAAGCCTTCTTGTGTAAAGTTTGAATTAGCTTAATTAGATGATGAATTTAGACCTAGTTCCAGCAAGCGTGAAGTTTAGTCTACTTTCAGCCATGCGGCAAATGGTTAGGCACACCGAGGTTGTGTAAAAGTAAAATGCCTGTCTGTCAGGATGCCCAGCATGGCACAGAGTGATTTGCCCAATTCCCCACCATGCAAAACAAGACTTGCATAGATTTGTTTGCAAATATAAAGTCCATTCATTTCATCACTTTAAATGCGAATTGAGTTGAAGTGTCAAGATGACATTTTGCAAGTTGTAATAAATGAAGGTTTTTAAGTTTTATTTTAATTTTGAGGCACATTTATACAAAAACATTTTTTGAAGAAAATGTGTGACGTCCCACAAAACTAACAGTCCATTCATTTAATCACTTTGAATGCTAATTGAGTTGAGATGTCAAGATGACATTTTGCAAGTTGTAATAAATGAAGGTTTTTAAGTTTTATTTTAATTTTGAGGCACATTTATACAAAAACATTTTTTGAAGAAAATGTGTGACGTCCCACAGAACTAATAATAAAAGCGTTGAGTTGACATGCCACCATATGAAGTTCATGACATGTCAGTCTGCTCTTACGAGTGTCAAATCTTTTTGGATTTAAAAAAAAAAAAATCCAAATGCAAAAAAATTGACAATCACTGCTACAATAATAACCACAAGTAAAATAAAGAGAGACAATAGCAACTTACTTTTGTTACTGAGGAGCTGGCAACATTGGTAAAAGAAGGAGACTTGTCAACATGATTTGAAGAAGAAAAAAAAAATCAGGAAGAGTCTAGTAATCATCCTCTTCTGCATTGTGGTCTGCTTTCTTTGTGGGTGCTTTTCCATGTGTCTGACTCTCGAGAGACTTCCGGTCCAATCCACTGTAGGCTGGTTTCCCCAAGTGCAGATTTGTAGTTGCTGGTGTGAACACATACTTGAGACAGAAATGAGTGCGTTTGGGTATTTGTCTGGGTGACATTTCCTCCATAGCGTCAGCAAAGATACTAGAGCCTAGACTATTTTGCGTGCCTATCGAATCTTCCTCCTCATTCTCCTCCTTTTCTTCTATGGCCACGCTTGACACATCTGTTACCTCCTTTCGTTCACTACAGTCTCCTGCCATTTGGTGATCAGGAATTTCCTTCAAGTCTGAAAGTTTTTTGTGAAGGTAGAATGCAAATAGTAACAAAAAACTTCAGGTGTATTGAGCACAGTGCAATAATGGCAGCATTAGTGGCTTACCAGTAAATTTCTTATGTTCTTCTTTAAGCCTCCTCCTTGTCTTAAGGTATTTAACAGCCAAAGACATTCCTGGTGAACTATCCTGGAAAACAGTCAACAAGAATCAGCATTTTTTTTTTCTTGAAGGTATTCTCTGCACAAAATGACTGGAACACAACGCATATCATCGTTTTCAAATGTTCTTTGAATGGCATACTCCGCTGGATGATCTCAGCCATTTTTGCAGCTCATCGTCAGGCTTAGGAACGTCTGCCTTGACCAAACGCTCATCCGCAGTCAATGGAGATGCTACTTCTTCAGTCTGGACAATCTTGTTCAATGTTTCTGCAAATCAAAAATGAGCCTCACACCTAATAACATCAGCCAAGTGTATTAACCAAACATACCTTTTTTCCTTGCCAAATGTTCAAATCGCAGACCAGGTAGGTTGTGGTGTTCCAGTTCATTTTTTTGTTCCTGTTTGAATAAAATGATACAAATATACTATTTCAAAAACCTTAGGATTGGTTTTTGCAGCATGATCTATACACATCCCAATAAATGCTGTTATTGTGGTATCTATAATGTGAAACACACAACTTGCTTTAACTTACTTGAATTTCTTTAGTTAACGCATAGACTCGTGCTTGCAGACAGTAGAACACATCGGTGGTCCTGGACAGCTTTTTTTGCTCTGCTGCTACGTGTCGATGGAGTGTGCTTTGAAGCAGCTTGTTATTCTTCTCTAGCTCCTGTAACAAATTATTAAACAGGAATAAATAACCAAAATTGTCCTTCAAACATTGCATAACATGATGAGCACACCAGTTGCCTGCATACAGATTCATCTGTCCTTCATGTTTTTCTGGAAGCAGCCAAGAAGAAAGGCTACAAAATGAAGCAAGACAGTTTGGGTATAAAATAAGGCAAGTCAAAGCTTCCTTTCATGTTTTAATGTGCATTACATTTCTGTCATCATGATAGGAAAGCTTGGGTAAATATAATGTCAACTATCCTCCTCCAGTAACTACAATTCTGTTATTTCACCCTTAGGTGACTTTTAAGACACTTAATGACTGCTAGTATTGATTAGTTTACAAACCGAGTGACATCATCACATAACTATTAGCCATGTGGAGTAAACTTGATGACATGGTTTCCTTAAAAACAGCAACTGAGCTCATCCCTTTTCATAGGGAACACAGAGTTTTAAGTTACCAACTGTGTTTCCTCATTCAATAACAATCTGATTCCGGATGATTGACAATATTCATATCCTACTAGTTTATGGTTAAGTGAGCTATTCTACCCATCACACGCATTCTATTGTGCAGGTACTCTACCTCCTGAGCCATGCTGCTCCTAAACATACCCATATCCGTTCGTTTTTCTCCTTCAGATCTATGGTAGCCTCATCCAACCTGCGGCTGAGCTCTTCCTTTTCCAGCATGGTAGGATTATGAAAGATCTGCGATTCCAGTTGTAGGATTTTGCTTTTTGAGTCGAACAACTCATTCTCAGCGTCCAGCAGCTTCTTTGCCAGAGTGTCACAGCTGGAGCGAGTATTCCTGAGCAACTTTCGGATGACATTGACCTCATTGATGTGCTGCTCTTGTATCTATGAAGGGGGATGTGAGATATTTGGATGAAATTTGCATTTTTGTGAGAAATCATACAAAGTGTCAAGACAAAAGGTGAGTCATCTCCAGGTTTTATATTGTTTCCAGTGTGTCTTCAGTTGGAATGTGTCACTTAAACTCATGCCACCCCGTTACTCATAACAGAAAAAAAATATATTAACTTCTGCTCCCTGTAAATTGTCGTCTGATCTTTTGTGCTAAATGGCCCACCAGGGATCAGCCATGAAATAGATGATCAATCCAGCCTTGGTTTACAGCATTAACCTAGTTCTACACTTAGAAAAAAATAGTAAAGCTAAAATGTGTGGGAATGGGTGGATATGATGACAAATGTATGACACCCACCTTAGATATATTGCCTTCCAATCTTTGGTATTGCTGCAGTGCCATCGAGTGACGATATAGAACATTCCTCATCATTTTTGACTGTGTTTTGAATACTACCAACTGTAGTTGCAGGTCACCATTTTGGCGCTTGAGATTTTTAATGTTGGGGTTTGCTGACAATTCGTAAGTCTTTGGGTTCACGTTGATTGTAGGTAACTTCTGCCTGTAATCTAAAAATTAATGGCGATTATTTATATTGAATGGTGAAATTCCTAACCGGCGTGTCAGCATATAAAATACCTCCACTCTTATAAGGAACCAGCTTGTCCTCGATGGATTTGCGTGCATGGTACTTGGTCGGCCCTGAGGCTGCAGGCAGAGAATACATTGTCGATGACTTTCCATTGCGCTTTGCAGCGTTACCTTCCTCTCTTGTCTTCGGAGCCAAGTTCGGCAGGTTCACACTCATCACCTCCTTGCAATACAAATTACAAATAAAAACTACTTCCGACTTTACCCAACACCAAAGCTACCGTACTTCCAAGATGAATTGCTTCCAACCCCCGAACCCGACTTGAGCCTTTATGGTGTCATTAAGTCAAAACAAAGGGTGAGGTGAAATATCACTAACGGTTGTAAATGGGGTGTGATATCACGTGAGTCACGTGACCACGTTGTTGACGAAAAAGACGCTCAAATTTGATTTGGAAACGGACAGACGGACCGAGTATTTATATTAAAATAATTAGTCATACAACAGAAACATTCATTTATCTATTTTCTATGCAACTTGTACTGTTAGGGCAGTGGTTCTTAACCTTATTGGAGGTACCGAACCCCACCAGTTTCATATGCGCATTCATCAAACCCCTCTTTAGTGATTTTTTTTTTTCAAATTCAAGACATCAATGCTTATTACTGATGCACAAAATGAGCCATGCATGAACGACACCTTGTTTAAAGAACATAACCAACACAATGCATGAACTCAAAACAAATGACATACCTGCAAATCAGTGTGATTTCTGCTGTATGCGAGACCAATTCAGACATGCGTTTACACAATAAATCGGGTCTGTTCGGACTTCCACAGTGGAGGCTCTGCCGAACCTCTGAGAGCGACTCACTGAACCCCTCAATCTGTATCCCTGCTGATTTGAGGCAAAAGGCAGACTGCAAGCTGGACTGGGAACTGAACTCGTGCTGCTTGCACCAAAATCATAATAGAACACCTTTGGCATGTTCTTACCTAAATACACAGCTAATATCAATAATTATGGGACGCGTTAACCCATCCCGTTTAACTGCTGTGCCAATGGGGAGTTGTCATGACGACGAGGGATGGGTGCACTTTGAGCCCAAAGTGGTGAGAGCACTTCATCAATAATGAGCAATCCCAACAAAATATAGATGGTTTTGGCATAGAGTGGAATAAATATGTTGAAATGGGGGGAAAAAAAGAACTGGAAAAGAAAAGGTTGTTTCAATATGTATTTATTAAAAGGCTTTTCAGAATTTATCAATAAAGAAAATACACAAAACAATAAATTATCAACTTATAACAGTACTAACTAAAAGTGCAAAATGTGGTGAATTTTTCCCTTCATGCAGAGCAAATGATGGAGCACATGTGGCTTAACATAAACAAATGTCAAGATTTTACAATTGCATCTCCAGTTTCTAACTAAAGGCATGCAGACCCAGCGTGACCACCTTATTGCAAACTACCAGCCAGCATGTTATTCCCACTCCACCTGGAAATGCAAAACATCTGTGTTAGGATTTGATTCCTCGATGCAGAATGCCATACATCCCTGAATAAATCAATACTGAAAACAATGCAATCGGTGAGATGCATACCTGCGACTCCAGTTGGGAAAGCAACCAGACGTTCAACAGGGGCAATCCATTTACTGGGAAGCACTGTCACTGGGTCAGAATAATACTGCCATATTAAAGAAATCATCAGAGCAGCCTAAAAAAATATAAAATACAACATTAGATCAAGCACATTCACTTTCTAAATGCATTCAAATTGGACTTTAGCAACTCTAAATTTGAAAATTAATAATTATAAATAGATATTTTACTGTTGCCCAACCTGCAGTAGGTAAAAGACAATGTTGACAACCCATTTCATTTTGGCCTGTTGTGCAGTCCTGGATTGCACTGTCAAAGGGGGAAAAACAATTTCTTGAGCACTTTAATACTGCGCTGCATGCATACATATGTTCAGTTAAAGGGGTCTAAAAAAACAGCAGTTACCATGTGTTTTGAGTTTATCTGTCATTTTGTTTATTTTGCGCTCTAAACGGGCATATCGGGCAAATTCGTCCATCATACTGATTGAAGACTGCTCTTTCTTCATTGCTTGGATCTCAGCCCTCATATCATTCTCCTGTTCAGCATCTTTTTGCACCATCCTGTAGAGCTGGCGATAGATTTCAAAGGATGCAAGTCACATCGATAACAGCCGTCATTCAGACAAGACATTTTTCAAAATAACAAAGAATTCAAGGAGCCGTATATTCTATTCAAGCAGCACTAATACTTACAAACGAAGAAATGTTTGGCAAGAGTGTTTTCATGAGATTGCAAAGAAAAACCGACGCCAACACCAAAATCCAAGCACAACTGGCCGCCATGTTGACTGCTGATTTGTCTTCTTCCCAAACGAATTTAAAGTCCTCGCTCTTTGAATTGGCTACATTACCGCCACCTAGCGGATGGCGTGCACTACTACATTCCGTACTGTACTCACGGCCACTAAAGGACTATAATTTCTTGATTTTATTACATTGTCCTTCGACCTACCTGGTTTCATTTTCACCTTTGAGTCCAATTCGGAGTAACTAATTATTTGTATGTATTATTTTTTATGTGTGTGTGTGTATTTCTAGGTTTAATAAAATGCAAATAAATTAAAGAAACCAAAAAGTTGTCTTTCCAAAAAGTACATATAATGCCATTTAGTTTTGTTTCGTTTCATTTCATTTTAGTTTTGTTTTCAAATAATGTTATTTTGTTTCGTTTCAGTTGGTAAAATGAATTGGACCGGTGAGCATCGCGCTTTCATTGTAGAAACGTTTATCAAGAACGGACGAGCGGCATAGAAGATGGATGGATGGATGGATGGATGGATGGATGGATGGATGGATGGATGGATGGATGGATGGATGGATGGATGGATGGATGGATGGATGGATGGATGGATGGATTTGGATGGATGGATGGATTTGGATGAATGCATGGATGCATTTGCAGATCATCCATACAAAACTATATTGGCACAAAGAGAAAGAGACACAACAACTCCCAGAGCATTGTTTGGAAATGCAACGTAAGTAAATACATCCATCCATATATCCATCCATATATCCATACATGGGCGGCTCGGTGGTACACCGGGTAGCACCTCCGCCTCACAGTTAGGAGGGTAGGGGTTTGATTCCACCTCCGGCCCTCCCTCTGTGGAGTTTGCATGTTCTCCCCGTGTCCGCGTGGGTTTTCTTCGGGCGCTCCGGTTTCCTCCCACATTCCAAAAACACGCTTGTTAGGCCGATTGAAGACTCTAAATTCTCCCTAAGTATGAGTGCGAGTACGGATGGTTGTTCGTCTCTGTGTGCCCTGCGATTGGCTGGCAACCGGTTCAGGGTGTCCCCCGCCTATTGCCTGATGACGGCTGGGATAGGTTCCAGCACGCCCCCGTGGGGACAAAGCCGTTTAGAAAATGGATGGATGGATATCCATACGTCCATCCATACGTCCATCCATACGTCCATCCATACACACACACACACACACACACACACACACACACACACACACACACACACACACACACACACACACACACACACACACACACACACACACACACACATACACACACACACACACACACACACACACACACATACATACATACATACATACATACATACATACATACATACATACATACATACATACATACATTCATACATACATACATACATATCCAAAAGTGAGTGGCATGCGGTCCTGTCCACACAGGTAAGTTGCTATGGTTCAAAAATATGTTGCCTCCTCCTCTACACCAATTAGTGCAAGAGCGGGGCGGGATATAAGGTTTTCCGCTCCGTCGATAGGCTAAGGCTGAAATCACATTGAACAGGAGACCCAATCCCGTTTCGGCTAGTTGTGGTACTCCTTCGACGTTCATTTGAAGTTACAGGCAGAGTGTTTTGGAGGTAAATACCTTCAAGGTGTGGTGTGTGCTGACTTATAAGTGACAAAGGCTCTCTTCAAGCTTGACAACAATGGGAAAAACGAAGGTATGTTGTATCCAGACCACTTGAACATGCATTGCCACATCTCCGTACGAATGGCTTTTTTTTTTCATGATTACTATAACGTGTATTTCCGCGTCGTCGATCTGTTGAGCCACGGCGAGTGGCGCCTATTTACTTAGTAGCGGCTGTCTGTTTTTTGAAACCCAATCTGAATGTGTTGCTTTCGAAATGCACAAACTAGCAAACAAACTGGAGTCCGCAAGGAGACAAAGGGGTGTAACCTTCGTCAGTCGAGGCACAGGTTGCCATTGGGGGAAACGTATCGAAAGATTTTTCAAGAACGTCTTATTTACGTGGTTTGCATTGCAGGATTAACGTTGATTGAACCCAAAAAAAAGTATAAACGAGTGCAACGTTTATAAATGGTCGTTATTTTCACATTTCGACGTGGACACCGCACGTCGTGGAGAAAGATCGCTTGTATGCGCGTCACCGTCGTCCTTTCTCTCCGAGCGCCATGGCAGCCTTAAAAAGACACGCCTCTCCTTTTTCATAAGCAAAGCCTGTACAGTCACGTCGTGGATCGTTTTAATCTCGTTGCATGGTTTTTAATGTCATAGATCGCCGTGGATGCGTAATTGAAACGGTTCGTTAAATGTAGTGCGTGCTCGCTTCCATTTTCGAATGATCGTATTCTATTCCGTAGAGAATGTTTAATTAGGTTGGAGCGTTTGCCTCTAAGAAAACATTGCACAATGTCGTTATGACTTGAGGGGAGGGGAGGGATAGGTGCCCATCCCCCCTTTTGCATCACACGCCCACTTTAGCTTCGGAGTTTTTGTTGTTCCTGCTTTTTCTAATTTCTTTCTCCGTCCTTTCCACGCAGAGCACAGAGGCTCCAGCAGCAGAGGCATGCTCGCAGGTTGGTAGTTCAAGCTTTCCAGGGCAACGTTGGAACAGACAGCTAATGAACATTTTCCCACCTTTTTTTTTTCCCCCCCATTTGTATCCTCCCTTTTGGCACACATACATTACCAATGATGCTATATTACTGAAATGTGATCTCCCTCTTCTCCATCACAATGAAAACTCCATCCATACTGGAATGGACTAACTTAGCGATATAGATTCATTTGCTTGGGAAATTCATGGTTCTCTATGAACACAATTAAAGTAGTCATGTCATATTTACTAATATTCACAACCGTAAAAATACCGTAAAAAAAAAAACTCTAAAGATAGTATCTACATGAGTCTCTTTTTAAATGCAATAAAATACAGGTGATATTTCCAGTGCGTTTGAAATTTCAGAGTAAGGTGCATTGTAATAATTGATCAATTACATTGTATTCTTTAAATATTTGTAAAGGGATGGGAGACTCGCTCAATGTTCTTAATTCATATTCAATGCCAACAGAATAAAAGTCCTCTGAGGAGCTGATTCAGTTCTTTGGGCCACACTAGTTGATACTGAATTAGCAACGCTTCCGCTGGTTGCAGCACCTGTTGTAAGCCACAGTCTATAATAAATCAATTATACATAATCAACAATTTTGTTATCAATATTAAAATCAACTTGAATCCATTGGACAAGTGACATTTTAGCCAGTCGGGCATGTGCAAAATGGTAGGGCTGGATCCACAATTAACCAAATTTGAATTGCAATCATAATTTTGGCTGCTACTACTAAATTAACCTGATAGTCAGCGATATTTACATTGCAAATGTGGGCTCTGCTTAATACTGTATGTAAAAAAAATATCACAACCTGTAGTCAGCCAACCACCAGCAGGCAAACGTGTTTAAGGCTTCATTAAGCTGCCTAATGATCGCAAACAAGTTAGTGCACTCAATTGTCATGGTGGGAGAAAAAAAGGGCAGCAAAATTTGGATAGTTTCGGACTAATGGCATGTGACAAGTGAAATCAAGATGTTAGTCCCTGCAACTCAAAACAGTAGTAATGTTAAAATTGACACTTGTATTACTGCTAACACATCTGGCTGTCTGGTTCATTGTTATCAACTACTAAAGTGCGTGTTTTGTGATTGCCTGCTTACTATTATTCTCTTATTCCCAGCCAGTGGTCTGTTTGTAAGGATCTATAGATATCTACTGTATACTTGAGTCCTACATTACATCTCAGCAAAGACTACAGGGACATTGGATACTTTCTACATGTATTGCACGGCTGTTCAAAGCAGCCCATGGCGGCACAAGAAGATGATGCTAATGAAAATGACTATGATTGTCAAGTGTATATTGTGTCATTAACAAGTGATGTCCTCCTCCTTCAGCCAAAGCGAAAGTCTCTACGATTGTTAGCTGTGAGTATGACCTTCTATTTCTCTTTAATATCCTGTACTGTTGGTGTGGATTTGACCGTTCCTTGTTTGTATGTGTGTTTCACAGAAAGAGACAGAAACCAAACCAGAGACAGAAACTAAACCAGAGCCAACAAAGACCGTACGTAAATGTGCAATAATCGTATGACATTTTATAATTTACTAATGACCTTATTCCTGACTTTGTAGGCGCCTAAGAACCAAAAGGTGAAGGAGGTGGCAAAGGAGAAACCGGAACAGAAGAAAGAGGAACCTGAGGATGAAAAAGAAGAGGACCCTGCAGAAAATGGGGAGGCCAAAGTTGAAGAGGTACCCTCAAGTTGAACCTGCAATTATGTTTTGTGTTTTATTGGAGAGAAAAAAACAAAGTGCCAAGATTGTGGATGTCATCTTTCTTTTGCAGGCTGCCACAGAAGATGGAAAGGGGGATAAGACCGAAGAGGGTAAAACAGATGAGTAGTGTTGCCTCAACTCATCTGCCTGTGTTCCCTGTCCCTTCTTAAATGTCAAGTGCACATCATGTTTTCAACTGAGACATGAATACAGACACACGTTTAAAAAAAAAAAGAAAAAGAAAAAAAAATCCTCAACCACCATTTAATTTCATAGCTTCTGTGAAGGGAATATTTTGGCCTTTGTGTTGGGTTTTATTTCCCTTTTGTTTCCCTCCATTGTCAGCTTCTTATTTAGCTTTTTAGGCTTCATCAGAATTCTGATGTAAAACTACAAATTAACATGGAACTTTTCAAAGGGGTTTTGTGAACTGTACTGTTTTTAACAATATGTAAAACATGATCCCTTTGGTTGTTAAATTGAATGTTTGTCTGTTTTGGAACAATAATTATTTTCTTTACTGTAAAAATCATGATTACTAATTTTGGCCCTAGAATGCCCAGCATGGTTGTCTTCGTTGCATCTAAAGAACATCCGCACAGTTGCAGTTTAAACTTGTTCTTTTCAACAACAAAAATATTCTCTTGCCATCTGTATGCGTCCAGTGATGGTATGTTGTTGTTCTTAGCTATGCTCATTGCTCAATGCTTGCTTACTCTGTTGCCACTACCATCAACAATATGTACACGTTACAAATTTGCGGCTATACTTATTGTGACTTTGAAACATCTCTACCGATGTACAGTTTTGTTGTTGTTGATCTTTTTTTTTTTTTAAACGGTTAATAAAAAAAAAACATTCTTTTTACATTGTTTACATTTTCTTTACGTAAAAATCCTGACCTAGGTAAAAGGGGCTAAAATGTAAGTCAGCACATGATTTGATAACTTCTTTAACCTTCCAAATTGTTTTTTCTTATTGCGTGCACAAAACATGATTGTCAAAGTCATGTAGTAATTGAAATTTTTTGACTACTAATCAAGAGTTGCAGTTTGTGCTCTTTTCATCTCGTTTCCATTCACTATTCTAATCTCTTTTCCATGATGACTCCAATGATACATTTGCAGTATGCATATTAAAATTGTACAGATATTTACATACACTAAACTGATGATTAAATACTCATCTGTAAATATTTGGGCTTTGGAACTAGTGGGTCACAGTTCAAATTTGGGCTTTCACTATTATATATGTTTAGAATTGATTATTCCATCGATTCTAATCAAATAATGGGATAAAATGTTATTTTCCATAAAATAATAACAACCATTTTCCCATCTACTGTTAATTTGGTAGTGTTTGGTGATTAAAAACAAGTAAATAGCAATCAAACAATATCACACGAGATTAACGTACTCACTAAACATCTTGAAACTGATTCAGTTACTGGTGCCGTTATTTTCTGTTGTAAATGCAGATGTTTGCAAATGTCTTGTTTTGATTAAACAAAAACAAAAGATAATCTGTTTTAATGAATGAGTACAAAACTAATGAGTATTTGGTGTTGAGAGGCTGACAGAGTATTTTGTCCATTCTAAGATAAAAATGTCTCGAAACAATTCCTCTATTATTAAAATAGTTGTCGATTATTTTAATAATCCATTATTTGTCAATTGATTTTCACAGATCTAATTTAAATCCCACTGTGAACACAATATAAAAACAACTTTTTGTTGGTGAGATTCTAGTCTGCACATACTTGTGTGTGATCTTCAATTTTCTCATGAGGTCCAAGCAAATGCTTCGACATATCAATAGTGTTTCCAATTCCATGCTGCCAGCTTGTGGGAACTGTTTGGCCATGGCCCCTTCCTCTTCCAACATGACTGCACCAGCGCAAGACCCCTAAAGACATGGATAAGAATCTTTGGCTTGGATTAATTTCACTGGCTGCATAGAGGACTGACCTGAACTTGATAGAGCACCTTAAGGACAGAGGAGCCAGACAGTGTGACCTCACAAATGTATTTCTGGAAGAATGGTTAAAAGTTCCTAATAATGCATTTTAAAAGTGTGTGGAAAGCCATATACCATTGAAAATTTGAAGCTGTTATCATTGCAAAGCTTGTACAAATTTCATATTAAACCCTATGGATAAAGAATGGAATGTCTCAATATGTGAGTCAACTCAGGTGAGTGAAAACTTTTGGCCAATAGACTGCTGTATATTCTGTATACAATGTGTTGAAGAAATGCTCCAGGACTGGTGTCACAAGTTATATTTCAAATACAAATGACCAAGTTTTCCCCCTTTGAAATAATCTCTCCTGGAGTCTAATGCAGTTTCCCAGTCTCCCTTGTAAAATGTTTATGCTTCCCTGGATGGATTCTTCCAGGATTTTCTCTTAGCTCCATCTTAATGGCATTCAAGTCTTCAAAACAACTCTTCATGACTTGCTTGACAATGGGAAGAGAGGGAGAAAAATCACATGGAGCCAGATTGGGTGACAAGGAAGGTTGCTCTTGCATGGCAATGTTCATCTTGGCAAAGAGCTGTCAGGTACCAAGGGCATTGCGAGAAGGTGTGTTGTCATGATGAAGCACTCATGGGTTGTTCTTTCACAACTCTTACCTCTTCTCATGCATTGAATGAAGCAAACGCTGCAGGATCTCTTGGTTGACATGCTTATTGCTTGTCTGTCCCAGTGAATCCAAATCTGAGTGCCATGTTTTTGTTTGGTGGTGTCCTATCAGTTTTCTAATGTAAATTGGGTGCCTTAGCTCAATTAAGTGTGGGGAAACCCATGTCTGGCTGCAATTGAAAGTTGTTGTTTTTTTGCTTGGGTTTGAAATGTATCTTTTGTTACACTAGTCCTGAAACAGGTCTGGCATATAACTTTGCTGAATGGAAATTGGATTACCCCTCATGGGATTATAATCAATATAATAATAATAACAACAACAATAATAATTGATGTCATGCTGCGATGATAAAAATGTATTATGAGACAATTGGTGGAATATTTATCTCATTCTATAAACTTTACATGAATACATTAATTTCAATGCAAATGATACTGAAGCCGCTTCAGTGATGCGTATCAATCTTCAAATCAACCAAAATCAGCTCGATAAGGTCGTTCATTATTCATGACGTCATGCGCAGAACTCGCGACCTTGGTCAAAAAGAAGGGGCGACTGCGTGATCGTCGTATTGCATTTCAAAGGAAATCGCTTCATAATTCTCGTCACGTTAACTGCGTTTTCGTATACACAGTACACGAGCAGGTAAATCCAATTTAGCCGATCTACAGGACAACGTGTAGATTTTTTTGGGAGGGGGGTCTTTTGTTGAGATCGCTCCTCCCCCCTCTCCCTTTTTCCTGTGTGTGTGTCTGTGGCGGAAGTAAGTGCGATCGCGGAGGCCTCATCCTTCCAATGGCGACTGCGAACTGGCTGAATAGCAAACGGGAGCAACCGTGGAGGGGGTCAGACCTGTGTGACCGAAATTAAATAAATATATCTCATATTTTGCTGTTCTTACAAAGTTAGTCCAACATTGTGCTTCTCTCCATATTACGCCCGAGTCAAATGGCCAAAAATCGGAAAATTTCGCTCCTTGAAACGGGTAAGCCGCATAAGGAACCCCAATTGATCGTTCAGTTTACTTTGATACCGCTTCTGTTGATGAAATTACACCAATCGCACCGGGTTTTTCTTTTGTCATTTCAGAGCTATATTACTTGATATCTCGTTTCCTAACAACGGGTCCGTGTCGGAGATCGGCTGAGGTGAGCTAGCATGCTTATCCCGTTTGTGTTATATTTCTAAATAGTTGCCTTAGCTCCTTGATACCAGCATTGGAAGATGAAATGACTATTAATCGCCCCTTTCCCCCGTCTTGCAGGTCCTAGTGAGCGAACTAGAAGAATATCAGGTACGTGTTAACGTTTCGTGATGTGTGCTTGTATGCTATCCGGTGGTGGTGGCTTGAGACTTGTAACTTGTTTCTACTTTTAAATGACTCTGTGTGTCTCAGCCGTTTGACATCACTCACTTTTTTAATACAAGCTCAATATATTTTGTGCTCCTGTTTTGTGTCGAGACTCCCGTTTTACCGAGCTCTGTTTTCGACAGCTCTTACCAAGGAGATTGGACTGGCTGGGAAACGAACACCCGAGAACATATGAAGATGTGGTACTAGTTATCTTTAATTTATACCATGATTAGATTCATTGTTGTCAATGGTTCGCGACGCGATGGGACAGGACAGGAGTCCACGTTTAGCGCTTGTTTACGCTCTTTGTTCTTATATCTCTGAAGTACTGTCGGCTTTAATCGAGCCCTGATTTTGTACAAGGTCACAACTTGTCCTCTGACACATAATTCGACGCGAATTGAGATAAATTAGTTTAAGACGTTCATATACTCTGAGGTTTTATTTTTAATTTAGCCACAACAGTTGTACCGCAGAAAGGGTGGGTAGTTTGGCTTCCCTTGCTGGCGAGGCCGCTTCATTGGCCAATCACAGGCTGAGATGCGTTGTCTGCGTGTTGTTTTGCCTGTTAACAGCTTTGTGATTGGTCGATTAAAAGTAAAGACTTTGCATATGGAGCCACGCCTCACGGAAAAGCTCCTGAGAACCATAATCTTGACAGATTCTAGTCCGATGTAATCTCGTTAAAACATATGATTGTGAACAGTATACAGAGTAAATATATATGAATTGATAAGGAGCACTTTTAAACACACTTGATTCCCCTGGTGATTGGGATGTAAATATTGTTACCCTGTCAGTTTGATGTAAGTCTTAAGAACTATGAAGCTTTTAAGGATTTTTTTTATTTACATAAGTACAACTTCAAGATACTTGCTTTCATAGAAATGGGTAAAATGAAGTATCCAGTACGTGTTTCTGCAACACAAAAAAAAGTCACACAAAAATACTTGTTTAATTCAGTATGTGCACTGTCAAGCTGCAGTCTCTCCACCACTCCCCCACAGGTTGCAGCTAACAGACATGTTGCACCAGACCATTTGCTACAAATATGTGAGCAGATTGGACCTATTCTTGACAAAGATGTGCCGTCCTGTGTCCCTGGCGTGCACTCGCTCCTGGGGTCCGGAAAGCAGTCGATGCTTAGGACCTCTAAAGGTACCCTTGTCATTTATTGTCTGAGTTGTTGAATGTTGGTTGGTTTGTCAAATTTATTGTTACTGTCTGAAATGGATTCAGTGATAATGTTGCTGTTTTTTTGGCTCAGTTCTCTGATTTGTAATTTTAGAGGATGATAGTTGTCATAGTCACACGATTAATGGCAAAAATTAGATAAAGGGGCTTTGTTTAAAATTGTTACAGTGTTATCAAATGTGTTAAAAAAAAAAATAGCACATGACTGCATGAGAACTTCTGAATCTTGTTTCCAGAATGTGATGGTGTGCGTTTGAAAAATTCATCATACGCAGCTCTTCACAGAGGCAGACCACCAGAGAGGCCTTTAAACAGCAAGAAACCTCCACATATAGGTAGGCGCCCTTGTGCTCAACAGAAATCAGTTTTCAATCTCATTACGCTTGTTCACAACCAAGTAATAAGAATATTCACAAATATAATTTTATTGAGTGACATCCATAATTCAAGTAACAAAAATTGCTTTGGGCCTTTGGTATTTATTTCACCATGCCCTCCCACATGCCTTCCTACATAGTGGTAATAAAAAATCTACACACCCCTGTTCAAATGTTAGTTATTTTGGGACATGAAAAATATTGACCAAGGTAGATGATTTCAAAGTACTTTCATATACTGTATACATTTAACCTCAACTGAAAAAGAGAGAAAATCATCAGTTATGAGGTTGCACACACTTGTGCAACCGTGTTTATCTCTGTGGTTTGTTTTCAAATCCCTTTTTGTACTGGTTATGGTGGGCATTATTGTTGGAAAAGGTAGTGAAATGAATGATCTATGTTGGTTTCATTTGATCTCATGAAAACTTGCCATTTGAACACTTGTGTTAGCTTGCACCGCTGTATCTCCTTTCCTGTCCACTACTGTGTCCTTGTTGGCATTGTGTCCATCCTTCAGCCCTCTCTTGAAAGTTTGCATCTTGTCGCCAACAGTGAACGTCTGTCAAGGAAGAGAGCTGACAGGAACACAGCGCTACAGCTCAATCAATCCTGTCAGCAACTACGGGCGCATGCATCTCCATCGGCGGATCCTGGGGCATTTGTCTGCTGTGTATTGTATTGCATTTGATCGCACCGGTCTCAGGATCTTCACAGTAAGATGGAACTTAATATATATGCCCAGTGAAAACCATGACATCATATTTTCAGTGACTTTTTTTTCAATATAAAATGCATGCGGTGGTTTGTTTGACAGTAAATTTCATTTAAAAATATGAACACGTCCCACTATGCATGTTTTTTAATATTAGCCTTGCCGTCCTCATCAGGGCTCTGATGACTGCTTGGTAAAGATTTGGTCTTCCTTTGACGGGCGGCTCCATTCGACATTGCGAGGACATTCTGCTGAAATCACAGACTTGGCCGTCAGTTATGAGAATACGCTAATTGCTGCGGGAAGCTGTGACAAAACCATCCGTGTGTGGTGCCTTCGTACCTGTGCGCCTGTGGCTGTGCTGCAAGGACACAGTGGTTCTATTACCTCCCTACAGGTAAAACAATACCTCATTTTTAAAACGACGCAAAACAATATTACAGTTGGTCAGCTCTGAACATATTATTCTTTGTTAGGGACACACAAATATAGTGCAAAGTATCCAAACCCCTATTTTTTTTATTTTTTTTTATCCTTCTTATTTAGATCCATATTTACATTTGTTGAAACTATGTAGACGACTGTGCCTCTTCTGTTTGTGTTTTAAGTTTTTATAGCATTTATCGGCCAGCTTTAGGAAAACCTCTGGTTGTCCCAAATATCTTTTGGTTAAAAGATTTGGAGGCCACATTGTGTTCGAAGACGTTAAATGCAGAAGATTTTTTGTTGATACCTTGGCCAAGTACTTGCTCTCAATGCTCTTCTGCATTTGAGCTCATAATTCTCATTTGAACTGACATCTCATAGTTGCAGCCTGTCCCAATAAAGTCCTATCAATATAATTAAACACAGCGGAATGAAAAATGTTCAGTGGTCAAATACTTGTTGTACCCTTTTTAAATACTAGAGGTTCTGTCCTTCTCCACACTGTGCACATTTTTGTGATTTTTGGCAGTATATAAATTTGATTCATCCATCTGATGTTCTTTCAGTTTTCACCATTTGCCAAGGGCTCAAAACGTTACATGTTATCCACTGGTACCGATGCTACGGTATGCTTCTGGCAGTGGGACGTCAACAACATTGACTTTAGGTAAATGCAGCTTTAAACTGTCCCCCCTCCCTTGTATTCTCACACATAATGAAAAAGCTTAAACGAATTACATAGCTCATACTCATCTGTGGAGATTCAGAACTTTATTTGCTACTCTGCAGTTATGTGTGGTGGTCATTGTATTTCATTCATGAATATGACAACAGCATGCACTGCACCGCACCCTCTGACTCATTTTAGAAATCAAGTCATTGAATGACTTATCTTAATTATACTTTGCAGATATTGTGGCTGTCTTGAGTTTTCCGTCCCCCATCCAAGAACTTATAAACAAATTAAAAAAAGAAATTCCCCATCGTTCAAATCTGGAAGGATTTCTATTCTATTTGGCATCTGAAATTTAGAAGACATTTATTTTAACTTTACACTGATCTTTATAAGGATAAGTGGTTCAGAAAATGGATGGTTGGGCAGGACCTTTAAGATAAAGCCTACATTTGAAATGTACAGTATAATGACTAACTAAAAAATGCTGTGATCTTGACTATGTTCCCAAAAAGTGATCGTCCACACAAGTTTATAGAGCGTCCGAGACCTGGGGTTCAGACAGTGTGCTCCTCATTCAGTCCAGGTAATTAGTCCAACATGTAGACCACAATTACTAGGTATTTTGTTTGTAAATGCATCATGTATCTTATTTCAGGGTTAACCCACAATAAGTGTTCTTTTAATGTTTTTGCAGGTGGAATTTTCTTAGCCACAGGAAGCACTGATGATGTCATCAGAATATATTATGTGGGGACCGGAAGTCCAGAAAAGATAGCAGAGCTCCATGAACATACAGTGAGTTGACTTGTTTAAAATTTTAGCTGAAAATTAGCTTTGTTACAACATATGCAGAATTAGCCTGTTAACTTTCTATTTGTCTGTTCCATTTAGGACAAAGTGGACAGCATCCAATTTTGCCACTCAGGTGAAAGGTAATTAATAATTGACCTTATTTAAAAATCTTACACATGAATGAATATGGATGCTAGTGTTTCATTAAATGAAAGAGTGTAATGTTTAAAGTTACTCTAACTGTATCAGGTTTGTGAGTGGAAGCCGAGATGGCACCGCAAGGATCTGGAAGCTCCATCAGCGCCAGCAGTGGCGATGCATCTTGCTCAACATGTCCACCACTCTTGCTGGGTGAGCATGGTGTCCATTGAAAATGATCTCCTGCTGACACTATTGACTAAAGAATATACATAAATCTGGATTGTAGAACACGAAATAATTTGAAATTACACTGGAACTGTATTCAAGTGTGACATGGAAAATAGCCAACTCTTCGCAACAGGATCTTAATAGTTGTCGAAACATGTCACTGTTTGATGTCGTGTGAATCGTTCGTCGGAATTACCAAACCAAATCGGATGACTTTGGTACCCATTCCGAGATGACTTTTTTTTTTAACTTGTTTTGATTGGAGTCACTCAACTTGAACAGACGTTGCTAAATTGTGTAGTCGTCTGGAACAGGACTACTGTGGAATATGTCATAAATATTGCCATTATTAGGCTAGACTTTACTTGAAAAGATACATTTTAGAAATTGTATTAAGAAAGTATGTGGTTGTTCTCTAGTGCTGAGCCAATGAGTGAAGAGGAAAGCTACTTCAAGCCCAAAGTCACCATGGTAGCGTGGGACCGCCATGACAATACAGTCATCACCACCGTCAGTAACTATCTGATCAAAGTCTGGAACTCCTACACGGGACAGCTGCTACATGTCCTCAAAGTAATACTGCGCAGCATGTTGCACTAATTATTAGAATTCTGACAATCAAGCGAAGCACAATAGAAGAGACTAATACAAACCTTTTTTTCAGGGTCATGAGGCTGAAGTGTTTGTCCTCGAGCCACACCCATTTGACACCCGGATAATTCTGTCGGCAGGCCATGATGGAAATGTTTTCATATGGGATTTGATGCGAGGGACAAGCACACAGCACTACTTCAACATGGTACACTACAGAATTTTGATCACATTACTTTTATTATTACATTTAGCAAGGAAATGTTCAATCTTGATATGACATTCTTTGTGTTTTTTTTCATCTTATTTTCTGAAGTCCATTTGCAAGAGAAAAATAGGAGGGCCATTTGGTTGTTACAAAGAGGTTTTACTGTAATTTCTATGTCTACCGTCTAGATTGAGGGCCAAGGTTACGGAGCAGTTTTCGACTGCAAATTCACGCCTGATGGTCAACGTTTTGCCTGCACAGACTCCCATGGTCATCTGCTCATCTTTGGTTTTGGTAGCTCTAAACCTTATGAAAAGGTAAAAAAAAAAAAAAAAAGCACTGAAGTATGTAGAAATGTAAAAATGTCTTTTACAGGTTGAAACCTACAGTCCCTAATGCAAATTATTGTCTGTTTCTCTTGGTCCTCATACAGCTTCCAGACCAGGTTTTCTTCCACACAGACTACAGACCTTTGATTCGTGATGCCAACGGCTTTGTGCTTGATGAACAGACACAGCAGGCCCCACATCTCATGCCCCCACCTTTTCTTGTGGACGTGGATGGAAACCCTCATCCACCTAGGTAGACTGACAGTTCTATCAGTATTCTACCTCTCTGAGTTTAGACTTCACAAAATGGTAATAATTGAGAAGAGATTAAAGGCACTTTTTAATGAGGCATAAATTCTGTGCATTTCCAGATATCAGCGGCTTGTTCCAGGCAGGGAGAACGTCACAGCAGAACACTTGGTTCCTCAGCTGGGATACGTTGCTACAAGTATGAACATAGCGAAATATGACTGCTAATTTGAACTTGCGCTCTATCCTCATGCTTTCATGATTTCTTATTCAGGTGATGGAGAGGTCGTGGAGCAAGTGATTAGTCAGCAGACTGCAGAAGTTGAGGAGGTTGCCATCAGACGCAGCACCCTACTCGACGAGGCTATCCGAAACCTTCAGCAGCAACAGGAGCGTCAGAACCAGGCTGGTTCACAAGGGGGTGCTATGGTAATGCCACCAGCCCCAAGCACACCACGTAGAGGTATAATTATATGGGTTTATTTTTTTGAAACATTTCCCTCCTTATTTTGGTAGTGTAAATTAATACCCTCTGGAAATCTATTTTTGTCTTTACTGCAGTATCTGTAAATGATCGCGCAGAAGTGCAGTCTCCTCCAAATGTGGGTTTGCGGCGGAGCGGCCAGGTGGAAGGTGTCAGGCAGATGCACCAGAATGCACCTCGCAGTCAAATGGCCACGGAGAGAGACCTTCAAGCCTGGAGACGTCGAGTGGTGGTGCCAGAGCTCCCTGCGAGCAGCTACAGGTAGACAGAATCCTGAGACTACTGAGAATTGAATGTAGCTTATGAAATGGAACAGGTGCTACTTTTTTTGATACATGCTCAGAAATTCTTTTTTTAACATATTGACTTGACACACTTAATGACAATAATAAGAAAGCTGGACTCCCAAGAAAACCCACGCAAGCACGGGGAGATATTGTAGACTCCACACAGAATTGACAGAGCCCAGATTCAAACCCCCCCCCCCCCAGTCTCAGATCTCAGCAGCAGATGTTTATTATTATTCCTTTGTGTTTCCACTTAAAGTTCAATCGCATTTTTTTTAAATTCCAGTGTAACTGCATGTAATACCCATTAATCCTTTTCATGTGTCTGTCAGCATGTCTTCTTCTCACTCCTATTCGACCTTAAATGCTATTTTATTGATATTCATATTTAGTTTTTCTTTTGTGCCTGAAATAAAACTTCAATCAAATCAGTTAAATTTACATCGATACTCATTGTCTTCCAGGGACCAGGTTGACATCAGGGTTGCCAAAGGAGATGAAGAAGTAGCCTTGTACAATGCGAAAAAGAGACGCATAATGTACAGCAGTTGTCGAGTAGGTTCTTTTCTTACATGGTCAGATTTGCTGCAGCCTTGTATTCCCAGCATAGCTTCCTCTCTCTTTCGCGTTCTCTTTTTTTCTCTCACTCTCCTTGAAAAGGCTGCAATTTGGGCAGGTCAAGACTTTTTAATCAATAATAGATGTGTATTTTGATTTATTTTTATAGTGTCGTGGTTCCGTGCTCAGAACGTTTTCATATCATTGTTTTGTGCAACAAGAAGAAACGATTGCAGAGATAAAACCGCCGATTTGGGGGATTTCTGATTTACAGGCTTATGCCACAATTGTTTAGTAGAATATTGCGCAATTGTCTTGAAATGTAATAATAGTAATTCTTCAAAATTGTTCAGCCCTAATTTTATTTCTTATTTCTGTTTATTTGCTCTACATCAAAGACTGATTACCCGTTAGTCTCAAAGAATTCATTATCTAAAGCTTGTACAAACCTTCCCACATCTGTATTCTCTCAGGATGATTCTGATGAGGAGCCTCCTCCTGCAAAGCGAGCACAAATTCGCAGTGACACGCTGGAATTCATCGACCTGTCGTGTGAGGAGGGAGAAGAGACTGCAAGCTCTGATGCACACACTGAGGTATCACATTCACCACTGTCTTGAGACTTGTTTCAAAATGTTGTTTGGCTACACTCATTTCATTGAATAGTAAATGGCTTGTTCTGTTGTCTGTCCAGGACAACGACTTGGATGGCAGTGAACTGGAGTCATCTAATGACGAGGAGTGGAATAGTGACAGCGCAAGGTATTTACATTTCTCTGTATTCTTCAAATATCTTGCATGATTTCAGAAATCATCAATGTCTGGCCTTCAGAATTTTAAAGTATCACACTAACTTGCTCATCTATTTTCCTAGCAGTCAAAAATGTCTTTCTTAAAATTGTGCAGTCACTCGTCCAGTGAGTATTCGGACTGGACAGCAGATGCTGGCTTCAATCTGCAGCCTTCAACTCCTTTATCATCGCGTAAACGAGTACGACTCCAGCTCAGCAGTTCAGAAGAGGAGGAGGAAGACAACGAAGAGGAGGACGAGAAAGAGCAGCCGCAGCAGCAACAGCATCATCAGCAGAGTGATGAGGAGGAAAAAACAGGAACTAAAGGAAAAGAGAAGGCCAAGAAATCAAAGAACAAGTCTCCCAGAGTGAGTTGTGAAGCACTGGTATCATTGTAGAATATTTTACTATATCTATATACCTGAATGACTTTGTGGGAAAAATCTGTATTTGACTGAAAACTTCAACTTCTGGTAATGTTACGCACTGTTTGATATATTCTCTTTAATATATCATATATTCTATTGACATATTCTCAGCGGCCAAAAGTCAGACCGTCCATCAACAGAGAGGTGTCGAACGAGTTTCGACCCTCGTTATGGATCACTGATGTCATTCCCAGGAAATCTCCTTTTGTTCCCCAGATGGGTGATGAGGTGTGTTTTTGAAAAATTAAATCAGGAACTCATAATTCTCGCAGTATGTTTATCTCTGGAATTGTTTGGTAAACCTCTTCTCTTTCAGGTGATTTACTTCCGACAAGGCCACGAGGCTTATGTTGAGGCTGTCAGACGAAATGATTTGTACCCTATCAACTTAGACAAGCAACCCTGGAAGAAAATGGAGCTGAGGGTAAGGCAAACTCAGACAGGGAGGACCGTAATGCTGTTAGAAAAATACAGTTGTGTATGTTCAATGAAATGTACCTGGTACTGTACAAATTGTCATTTAATGTCTTGAAAAAACCCTGCTGCTTCTTTTCCAGGACCAAGAGTTTGTTAAGATTACTGGAATCAAATATGAAGTCTGCCCTCCAACACTCTGCTGTTTGAAACTGACTCTGATTGACCACGGCACAGGCAAAATTACAGACAAGTCTTTCTCGGTCAAGTAAGTCATTTGTCAGGCATCAGAATAGATAGGCTGAGAAAAAACCCCAAATATAACCGCCTTTTGGATTTATTTTACTCTGCAACACGTACAACTGTTTTCTCTTTCCAGATATCATGATATGCCTGATGTAATAGATTTCCTGGTGCTGAGGCAATGTTATGATGAGGCACTTCGTAGAAACTGGCAACCAGGTGAGTTGGCTTAAGAGGGTATGTGAAGACAGAACTAATGCATGAAACTTACCATATGTCTTGCATGGCAGCACATTCTGTACGATGGGAATTCCCAGCAAACTGATAAAGATAGTAGGAATGGGCAATTACTAATACCAGGTATCGATGCCAATACAGGTCTTATTTCACGGTATTAGTACTCGCGGTATTGGCCACTCTTTTGTGACCATCTTACCATCAGGAACCAGAAATGAGAAGAAAATTGCAGTTAATTTCATGCAATTTCAAGGAAAAGGTACTAGTGGTATTGGTGCCTTAAATCGGTATCTGTCACTGCTTAAAAATTTAGAACTTGTACCGGTATCCTTCTGGGGAAAAAAAAAAGTGGTATTGAACATCCCTTATGAATTGTTCTGGGTAATTCTAAGGTTTAGCGAGGGAATTTTAAGTATCAGCCTTGCTAGGCCTTGTTCACATTGACATTTTGGCTTTGTTTTTCTTTTTTAAGGTGACCGGTTCCGGTCGGTGATAGACGATGCTTGGTGGTTCGGAACCATCATTTGTCAAGAGCCATACCAACCAGAATACGCTGACAGTCTCTTCCAGTGCTTTAAAGTCAGGTGGGTAATGGACAAAACTGTGGAATTTGCCTGGTTAAATTATGCCTTAGTCACACAAACCTGATAGTTTAAGCTTTTTTTTTTTTAATCTGTTTTAGATGGGACAATGGGGAAAATGAAAAGCTGAGTCCTTGGGATATGGAAGCAATTCCACATGATGGTAACTTTGGGCCGAACATTCAGCATAGCTGTGAAATGTTGAAGCAACAATATTCTGTTTTGTCACCAGATTTTGTACAGACACTCTGGGTTTATCCTTTTTTGTACAGACATTACCGACGGTATTCTCTCTCTCTGCTTTGCAGCTGTGCTTCCAGAGACTGAAGGAGGCAGCATCCCCGTTACGGCAGAGGAGATGAGTGAGTTGATGTACAAGCCTCTGAAGGGAGAGTGGGGGGAAAAGGGCCGGGACCAAGAGTGTGAGCGAATCGTCGCTGGTATAGGCCAGCTCATCACTGTTGGTGTGTATTGGTGATCATAAATTGTCCCTGGATTCAAATCAACAAACTAACGCTCTGGTGTTTTGTGTTGCAGAGATTGCTGCGCCTTTCTCTGGCCCTGTCGATCTTATCCAGTATCCCACCTACTGTACTGTGATTGCTTACCCTACTGATCTGGACACCATAAGATTTCGACTCTTAAACAAATTCTACAGGTCAGTCCCGTAACTAGAGATCATTTATGCAATGAACTCAAGTTATGCTTTGTTTTAAGGGCTGTACTGTATGATACGCTATGCACTGACACTCTGGACTCTTGGTCCACAGACGACTCTCAGCATTAATTTGGGATGTCAGATACATTGCACACAACGCTCGCACTTTCAATGAGCCAAGAAGCAAGATTGCGCACTCTGCAAAAATCATTACCAATGTCCTGCAGAAATTTGTCAAGTAGGTTCTTCAATTTCCTTTTACCGTTCAGCAATGTCATTGTCGAACAGATTTTGTGATTTATGTTCTTCTTTCTGTAGTGATCCAAGCTGCACAGACATCATGGATATTTATAGTGTTGTTGAAGAAATGGACGAGGATGATGAGGTACATCAACTATTTTTGACCCCCTGTCATTTTCCAGGTTCATTACTATCCTCCATTCTTCAATTATCATGAAATATATATCTTTGCTTCGGTGTGTACTCATGTTTGCGCCATTGACTGAATTTCTTTTTGCAGTCATTCGCCCAAAGCGGTGGGATTAATTTCTATTCTAGTAGAAAAAATAAATAAAATGGTGCTCACCTCTTTGTAGATAACATAACATAACATAACATAACATGTTTGTAATTATTCAAATAAACTAAAATTGAAGCACTTTTATTGTACTTCCATTAATTCATATATTCTTTCTTTTACAGGAAGCAGATACAGAGGCACCAGGAACTTCAACGGGACACAGACTGCGTCAGGTAATCAGTGTTACCAGATTCATCAGTTGAAACAGTGTGAAAGTTAGTGTCGGTGTGTGGAAATATGAATATGGATGGGGGTAAATATGGGCATCTTGAGGCGAGAACGTCGTCATTCAGTGATGAGGAAACCTTCACTCCTAATTACAGCGCTCTGTGGAAGTGCTGCCAGACAGAGATGCTTGGAAGGAGCATTGCAAATCTTTGGTCGATTACATATTGGACTGTGAGGACTCTGAGCCGTTCAGACAACCTGTGGATCCTGAGAACTATCCAGTAAGTTAAACACTGCTAAAATCCAAATGTTTCATCTCAGTTTCTTCATTTGATGTTGAATTCTTAACCGTTTGCTTTATGTCACCAGGACTACCATGATATTATTGACACACCAATGGACTTTGGGACTGTGAAAAGGGCCTTAGGGGAAGAACGTTATGAAAATCCAATAGAGCTTTGCAAAGACACGCGGTTAATATTTGCAAATGCTAAAGCCTACACACCCAATAAACGGTCCAAGGTAGGGGGGGAAAGTTTTCAAAATTAGGATTATTACAATTTCATTCAATTTCTTCTTTTTAAGTTGTTGTTTTTTTTTTTTTTTTACGAGACTTTTGTTGTTGTTGTAGATTTACAGCATGACCTTGCGGCTCTCTGCCTTCTTTGAGGAGCAAATCCGATTAATCATATCAGAATACAAAACAGCAGTGAAGAGCAGTGCCAGGCTCCGTCGCAGCCAGCGGTTCAAAAAGAAAATGCAGCACGATCCAACAAGGTGTGCTTGTTTAGCTTGCCTCCATGTGTGAAGGCATGTCAAAACAATGAAATGACATTGATGTGCAATTAATGCTTACGTATTTTATTCATGAATCATTGTCTGATAAGTTGTCTCTCTCTCTCTCTATCTCTCTCTCTCTCTCTCTCTCTCTCTCTCTCTCTCCGTCTCTCCGTCTTCAGTCAAAAGAGGGATTTTGTGAAAACTCGGGAAAAAGTGGAGTCTGTGTCTGGGACCAAATCTACCTCAGCCAAAGCGTCAGTTCCTGAGCGGGCAAGGAGGCCACGAAGAGGCAGCACCGGTCACAGCTCCTCGGAAGATGAATCTGCTTCGAAAGGTGCTTCATCGACAGCAGGTATATAAGAAATGTAGTTTCCCCATTTTGTCATTTGTTAAGCAAATCATTTGCTTTGCTGTGTTTTGCCATGCTCATAACCCTTTTCTTACAAATCAACCATGGGAGTCATTTTGTAGCTAAGAAGTCTGAAGCTAGCATCTTTAGAGGTCCAACGTGTGTCATTGTGAGAAATTTCGGCCGTTTCTTCTTCAGACTCCGACAGTGAACTATCCGACTCAGAGGAGGAGACGCGTCCAGGTTCCTCCAAACATCATCAAAGCAAACAGAAAGCAAGAGTTACAAGAGGCAGCTCTTCCAAGCATCGTAACAAAGGTCCCGTTGTGCCTCTTGTTGGCGAATAAGTGGAATGTATTTAAGTTAGTACTTATTGCTATGCAAATATATTTTTGTAGTTGCTGAGAGTGATAGTGATGAGAAGGAGGTTGAGGAAGAGGACGAAGAGCCACTTGACAGTGAAGGGCAAGAGAATGGAGAAGCATCTTCCAATTCTTCAGGTCGCCGCTATCACAGTAGGGCAGCAAAGAGCAGGACCGCACGACTGACCAGAAACGCCGCCGCTGCTGCCGACAGAAAAAAGACAGGTAAAAGTTTGTCATCCAACCTTTTATGACGCAACCGAGCATTATGGTTGTGCAATACTGTCAATGCAGAGGGCAGAGTGGAGATGAACGGTCACGCCACCCGGTCCTCTGCAAGGGATAGACGTCAGCTGCAGGACTCCGACAGAGGCTTATCACAGGGTTCCGATGGAGATGAGGAGGAAGAAATTACCACTCGCAGATCACTTAAGAGGAAAACAGCCAGGGTAGCTGTCAACAGGATGAAACTCCTTGAAGCGTCAGATGAAGAGGATGAGGAGGCGGAGGACGATGACAACGAAGAGCCAATAAGGAGCCGCCTCCGCAACACTTCCCGGGCCAGCAAACGGAGCGCAGTGCTTCAGAGCAGCTCTGAATCAGATGGAGAGCCACAGGGTGGGTAGATGTGTTCTTCGTGTGCTGACAGCCCTCAGCCCTGGCACGCTTTGTTTTTTGGTGCATAAAGTCACATTTCCTCCAAAGTGGTCCTGTTCAATTCAGCTCAGCTCACTGAGGCAGGTTTAAATCTGTAAACCTTTCACCACAGCCTTTTTGTTGAGTGCTGGTCTCTCAACCACGTACCATACTGCCTTGATGATAATATTTCTTGACAAAGCTTATTAATGCCAAATTTCACATTTGATTCTTTTGCTGTAGCTTCTGCAAATTCAAAGGAATTGTCTGAAGAATCCCAGGATGAGGAAAATGGCAATGGTAGCAGCTCTTCAAGCTCCTCCTCTCACAGTAAGCCAAACGGAGATACAAGAACGTCACCCAACAAAAAGGCCAATGGTGTGTTACTGAATCTTTATATTTAAAAATGCAGAAAGTGGTTTAATCAAATCACTTCTTGACTTGCAGGAACTTTGACTTGTGTGAACGGACACGCCCCAAAACACAAGTCAGATAGCAGCTCTGAGCAAGAGGAGGAGGAGGAGGAGGAGGAGGAAGCTGCAGAAGAGAGTTCAGGAGACGCGGAGGAAGAAGATGCAAAGGAGGAAGATTCTGCACATCAGAAACCAAGTAGAAGCTCATCCCAGAAGAGTAGAATTACCATTGAGGAGAAGGATGCAGAGCGGGAGGAAGGAAACACCAAACGAAGGGCCACCCGACGCCAACTTCCTGTAAGCTCAGATGAAGAGGACTCTCCTCCTCATCAAGGGCCACAGCAAAATGGAAGAAACAAGGAGGACACTCTCCTCAAAGACTCTAAAAAGAGTAAACTATCAATGTCTAAAAGCCAAGATCAACAAAAACCTGCCTCAGCTCATAAACCTGATGCAGGTGATTCCAAGGTGCTCAGTCGTATACCGAAGAAGTACCACAAGAAAAGATCAAAAAAAGATCGACAGAGTGAAGCTGAAAGCAGTCGCTCCAGTGGTGAGTTTGAGAGCAAGAACAGGAAGCCTGCAAAGAACATCAAGTCAAAACGACCACAGGGCGACACTTCTGCTTTTGAGAGTTCTGAACATGACTTTAAACCCAAGAAGTCAAGGAGAAAACGCTCCACCGGTTCATCGGACCAAGAGTCAGATGAGTCGGGCAACGCGTCCAACAAGCGTCTTAACCTCAGAGTTCTGCCGAAAAAGAAATACATCAGCGACAGCTCTGCTTCTGATGAAGACTCTGCACGTCAGAGAAAATTGAGAAACGGGAACAAAGCAGGCTCAGTTCCGAGGGAAGACCGCTGTAATACGAACGAGTCGAAGAAAAGCGCTCGAAACGAAAGCAGGATTCAGATGTCTTCCAAGAGAAAACGAATTTACACCTCAGGATCTGAAGATGAAGAAAAGGTGCCAGTGGCCAGGAACAACAAGAATAGCAAACGTCCTAAACGGGAAGCAAAACAAGACAAGGAAGAGAAGGCCGATTCCCAGTCAAATTCCAGTGAGGAGGAAGTAGATGCTCGCCGCTCGCGCAGAGAGAAGAACGAGAAGCTGTCCAAACATAAAACGCGTAAGGAAAGCTGCAGCAGTAATCACAGTTCCGACTCTGAAAGCGAGCAGTCGTCCACAGCCAGTGAAAACTCTTACGCCAGCTCAGGGTCCCACAGCAGTCCAAAGAGAAAGAATCCGAGACAGGCCCAGCACGGCCAAAGGACTGCCGGTCGCCAATTAAGGCAGCGCCGAGCACAAGTGGTCTTGGAGGCGGAGGACAGTGACGGGTCGTACAGCAAACCGCAGAAAAAGTGCCGTGTTAACACCCGGAACCGCGGGAAGCGGACTGTCCATTATCATGACAGCGAGTGAAGGCCGAAGAGGGTTGACAACTGGAGACTGTAAAGAAAAGACACTTATTGGTAGCAGCACTGGTTTCCTTGAAAAAAAAAAATGCTGTGAATTTGTTTCTTTCAGGGATATTTATATTTTCTATGAAAAGCGCGTTTATAGATGTAATACAAATTCTAGCATTTGAACTGCTGGTCTTCACGAGAATACAGATCAAAACGCCACCTGCCAATCGTGTTTGCTGCGATTGTGGCCAGCAGAGTTAACATTGTGAGGAATCTTGGGTGCTATCTAATATACCTCTGCTAAATCCAAGCATATTGCTGGCTTGCACTAAGAAACACTGTAAGGAGGTATTTCATACACTAGTTTTGCATTAGAAACTCAGGGGGTCAACTAAGTTTACTGTAGTCTCAGATGTGCTTTTTTTTTCAAGCTATCAAATGGATAAGCATCAATTCCAGGTGGGAAAACGTCGAAGCACACGCAACTGAGACAAAACCAATTCACAATGTCACTTAAGACTACAGCACTCCTTTGTAAATCCATAAATACATTTAAATCTTTTGTCTGTTATATGAGCCAAATGAAATGTTTCCCCATTGTTGCTCTTTTTTTTTCTTTAGATTTGTGTTGTACATGTAAATAGGTGTTTGTTTTTGATGGAGAAAGAATGGATTGGCCATTAGTCAGTAGCAAGATGTTTATTTAAAGCATTTTTTTATTTTTATTTTACTATAAATTTTGTCTTGCCATATGTCATCAATTGGTACATTTTTTTGCCAAGTACGAGTAACCAGGTGTACTTTTTGCAGAATACTGTAATTTCTCATATTGGGAAGACTTTTGTCGTGTTACTTTCAGTATTAAATTCTTTCAGAGTCGACTAAAACATGGTTCAGTTTGGTTCATGCGGGATTCCTTTAATGCAGTTGCTTTGACATTTTCTCAATGGTTTTCGTAATACACCTTCAATAAAGCAATTTTAATAAATCCATGTGTTACGTTTTTCCAGGAAATGCGTGCTGCAACACATGGAGTCAAATGTATCGAAATAATTCAGGTTTTGGTTTTTTTGCCTTGTAAGCAGGGGTACCTGTTATATACTCCACACCAATAGGTGGCGGTAATACATTTGCGTTTCTTGTCAACCGCCATAGCACTGTAGGAAGAAGGCGGAGCCCGTTTGACACCCGCATGTTTGTTGATGTGTGTTCCCCCAGTATCATGTGTGACAAAGGCTGTCTTTTCTGAGAATAATTACAACAATTTAGCGTGTTTTGGTTGTTATTTGGGTTATTATTTACGTCCCACGATTTTATCAAAATTACTTTTTTAGCTCAAGCTAGCACCGAACCTAGGATTAGCATGTCCTCTGAGGGTCTCAGTCGGTACAAGAAGAAGCATCAGTAACAGACAGTAATTCAACATGAGTAAATGTTTGCTTTTCTGTGTGAAGAATAGAAGTCTGTGGACGTCTTTTCGGAAGACTGTCACAACATGGTCACCTGTTGGTGCAGCTTTCAATGTCAAACCTCACAAGAGACTGGAAGCGTTTGAGAAAAATGTGGTGAGTACAGGATTGGGACTTTCTCAGATATCTCACGTTTTCTTAGTACGACAGCAGTTATTCATATTCGATTAATCTCTCCTTGAGCACTCTGCATAATATTGAATTTAAAAAGACCTTATAGGCAGGTGACACACATTCAAAGTTTGTTTGCATCACTGTCAGGGAGTATGTCAATGCATGGTTTGTGATACTCGTAGAAGGACTTTTAAAATGTGATGAATAATTGGAGACAAACAACTATGAAGGTGAATTTTACTTGTGTCAAGAGAGGATTGCAATACTCAAGACAGTTTTAATATTATGTTCAAATGCTTGAAACATCTAATTGTGTTTATGTTTGATTGTAGGGTTTGTTTGGCTTGCCAGAGCTGAGTTCTCCGGCTGGATTTCAGGTGGCCACAAAGGTGGCTCTAAAGAATACAGATCTACTGATCGAAAAAGTGTGTACTTCTGCTCCAGGGCTTGAGACTGTCACAGCTTTTGACCAGCTCTCTGATGGTCTTTGTAAAGTGGCGGACTTGGTAAGTTCAGCGCGAAGGATCTGACGAGGCGTTATGGCCTTAAAATGAAATATGCCTAAAAATCAGATTCCAATATTGTTATTGCTCCATCCTCTTATGATATGTTTTTGTTCTGCTTTTCTTGTTATGAGATTTCCTTTATTTGTCCAATGCCAAACAAGATTTTAAAAAAATAAAATCATCCTTTTTTAAGGTAACAGAAATAATGGATAAATAATAGTTTTTTTCCCCACTGTGGTGACATCACACATAAACAAACATAGTTCATCTGTTATGCTTAAGGAATTGAAGTCTCACATAATCGCAGTTCAACCTTGGAACTTTCGTGCAACGTCAGAGGTGGATTTCTTCCCAAAAACCTTTGTTGCCTTCCAAAATGTATGACCACTATCATACTCAAACAAATTCAAAGAGAGGTTCAATTTTTTTTCCCCCTCATGTCAAACTTTCAAATCCAAGAAGCTTAAATTAACATCATCTGATTGAGTTGTTTGTGAGGCAAATCTGTCTCTCCATTTCCAGGCGGATTTTGTTAAAATAGCACATCCTGATCCAGTGTACCGCGAGGCCGCAGAAAAGACCTGCATTGAGATCGGCACAGTCGTGGAGAAGTAAAGGACTAACACACGATTTTGTTTCGTCAGTACTAGCAGTAATCTAACAATGAAATCATGCTGACTCTACAGGTTGAACACCAATGTGGAGCTATGCAACAGTTTGAAGAATTTGCTGGACAGGCCGGATCTTGTGGCTCAGCTGGACTCAGACACAAGGTGCCCCATCACAATAGAGTACCTCTTAAGTAATTGTGAATAGGCAGAATATAAAATATGCACCAGAAGTATTGCCGAGTGTTATATCAGCAAGTATCAAAGGTTTAACTCTGGTCTGGTTGACTTTTTTGCAACACTTAATTGTAAAAAAAAAAAACTTAAAATAAACCCATCAAAGAGTAACATTCATAAAGTTTAAATTTGATTAACACATTCGCAACAGTTAATAAACTTATAGATTGCAAAAATGTGTCCTTGTGACAAGTTTTAGAGTTCAACTGTATAGGTTTAATTGTACCAAGAATGTGTTTATTATGATTCATTATGGTTTTCTTTTCCAAGAATATAGTACCATCGGTGCATGTCCCAATGTAACCTACAGTACATACTTAAAAAATAATTTCATATTGCTGTCTTTGCAGGAGAGTAGCAGAGTTATTTATGTTTGACTTTGAAATCAGCGGGATTCATCTCGATGAGAAACTGGTGAGAGGCTTGTTGCGTGTGAAAAAAGTCAGACAGAAATGACAGACATTTGTCTTGTTGTCACTTCGCATTGCAGAGGAAAGAGGCAGTTGCTCTCCACGTGAAGCTCTTGGATTTAAACAATGAATTCTTGGTTGGCTCTCACATGGCCAACAGAATCGCCAGGTCAGCCATTCCCGAACATCTCCACTTGCACTTTGCCAGCTCAGGAAGTTTTGTGGAAATTGGAGGATTACACGCCGACTCGCCAGATGACTTGGTGTGTGTGACCAAATCTCGAACATTACTCTCATTGCTCAGTAGGTGGCGCGGTTGCTTCATAATTAATTCAAGAGATGCATTCAAGCGCTTTGATGGAATGATTGTTTGGCTATGTTTCACCATTTCATGTTTCTTTTTCACAAAAGACATATTTTGATTGCAATCTTATAATACGTTTAAGCTTAATATGTTCAGAACCCATCCGTCCACTTTCTGAACCGCTGCTTCTCGTGAGGCTCGAGCCGTTCATGCTCAATCATGCAGCACCAACATTTTGTTTATATTTTATGCACAATAACTTTAAATCACAAGCAATGAAATCTTAATGTGTTCTGCCCCCAAGCAACTACAGATATGCTGACATAAAAGTATTATGACACCCTATTGCATTGGATTAGGATTGCCCTCAAGAGTTTGATAAATAGATTTTAGAGTTTTTCTTTTGATGCTCTTTATTATTTTCCATTTAATTCACATACCCACAAATAAATAGATCCTCTGCACAGCATGCAGTATATGAACAGCAGTTTTTTTTTATGTTGTTGAATGTTGTCGTAAAAAAAAATAGACAACTTGAAAATGTATTAGTGAGGGTAAGCATACCAATTTAGCAATCCAGATAAGTACAGTAGAAAATTGAGTCGCGCTGGAGGTGTACAAATTACAATGCATAATATAACCAGCCGGTTCGAAGCAGGTCTAATCCATCGTTCAAGTCATTTGTTTTTCATTTGGCTTTGTGTGTGTGTTCTGGGGTTAATGAAAGTAACTCAAATAACATTTTCATATTAACAGTACTTAATTCCATTTTAGCATATTGAATTAGTGGTATTAACAATTGGAAAATAATTTGTATATTCAGACTTGAAGGATAATGTCTCTTGTTACTATTTCACATTGGTAGGTGCGAGAAATCGCCTACAGGGTTTACCTGTATCCAAACGCAGACCTGATGGAATGTCTGGAAGAACTCCTAAGATGCAGATATAAACTGGCCAAACTGGTGGGATACGACTCCTATGCCCACAGAGCCTTGAAGGGAACTATGGCAGCAACCCCAGGTTCAATTATAACCACAGATAATTACTGCTCGTTTATGCCTTTTGGATGATTCTGTCTGTTTTTAATGAGGAGCGCATGGGAATGACTTTCTAGTAGCAGAATTAAGCAGGGCGTTAGACTTCACATAAATAGTGCCATTTTGCCCTTAACATTTTAGACATAAAGTTTGTTTTTATCTATTTGTCGACTGTTTACAAACTAATTCCTCAATATTTTAGGTTAGGGGCCAGTCTGATCCTAGTAAAAAAAAAAAGTTAGACTGGAGCCCTGTTAGGTGCCATTCTTTGTGGCTGTCTTCACACAATCGAGCTACAAAAGTATGATGGATTTTGGTTATGATGATTATGTTATTTGTTGTTTCATGCTGCATTCATTTTGGTATATTTCAGAAACAGTGATGGGGTTTCTTCAACTATTAACAGATAAGCTGTCAGTCAGGTACATTTAGAGAAAGAAATTACAGAAACATTTCTATAATTGATCATATTTATCATGTACAGTGGACCCCCACTATTTGTGGGAAATGAATAATAAATAATGAATGTAAAAATGAAAAAAAAAACCTTCACCTTCAACTTCTGACTTTTATTTGCTCTTCTCCTCCCAATGTCACAGAACAGCAAAGGACTTTGCAATGATGAGTGACATGAAGAAAAAACTCAACCCTCGGCATTCGGTGGGTGACACTCTGTTCCCTTTCCAGCTATATTCCAGGTTCTTTGTCATCTATGAGAACTCACATGTTGTGTTGACACAGGAGCTCATGCCGTGGGATCACCCGTTCCTCAGTGGAGTATTGCGTGCCGAAAGGTTCGAAAACATTCTTATTTTAATCACTGCATTTACTCGAGTAGTGGAAACAAATAGGTGAGACGTTTGGGCTAATCCATGTGTATTCTAACCTACCAGTCTATCGAAACTCTAGCTTAAGTCTGTTCATTTTGCCCAGATTTAGCTGGGAATGCACTGCTGCAACAAAAGAATACTACTCTGTTCTTGCAAAATTCTATTTGCATTTACAGCATATACAGAAATAAGCTTGAAATGCAGCCTTTGTTTTAGTTCGCTACAAATACTACTGTATTAAAGATTCTGACATTTACCAAATGAATAATGTTTGCTCAGTTTCAGTTGGCACTGAAAGAGAGGTGCGCATTCATTCATGAAATAGTTTTCTAATTTGTTTCTAATGGACATAGTCCAACCTCAACAAGACAACATATCATAGATACTTTTAGATCTTAGATGTGTCTTTTGTTTCTCTTGTGTTTTTGGTCATGGTTCAGGTACAACATCGAACCCAGTCTGTATAGCCCTTACTTTTCCCTGGGGGCCTGCATGGACGGTTTGAACATTCTCTTCTCTCGGCTCTACGGTGTCTCCCTCATGTCCGAACAGCCCAACTCTGGAGAGGTGTGGAGCGACGACGTGCGCAAATTGGTATGCTGTTGTCTGTGTGGTAATTACCTGTTGCCTGATTATTATTTTTTTTTTTTATCATTTCCAAGTTTAAAATTTCCATGGGTTTGTGCACATTTACAGGCTGTAGTTCATGAAACAGAGGGATTACTTGGCTATATCTACTGTGACTTTTTTCAGCGGAAAGACAAACCTCATCAGGTGAGCATACACACACACACTCACACACACACACACACACACACGCTCAATCTTCTGCTTCTTACTCGTAGTGTCATTACCTCCATCACAGTAGAACACAATGGACCCCTTAATGCTTTAATTGTCATTTTACAACAGGTATACAACTAAATTGGGACTTCAAAATGCAGTTGGTTACTAAGTCTTGCTTGTCGAACACCGGTGTAAAGGTCAAGGCCCGACGGCCAGATACGGCCTGCCACATCATTTTAAGAAAAGAATATGCATGCATATGTCAATTACAAAATTTCAAATTGTTTTCACTTTTAAAAAAATGGATATTGTTATCCATTTTTCTTACCATTTATTTTTTTTAAATCATTTTTATTTTTAAATTAATTTAATTGACACCCCTGCTGTAGAATCTAAACATCTGCTATTGGCTTTCAGAGACACTAACTGTTAAATGGACAAGCACTTTCACTTTTGTTAAAGGACTTCATTTTTGCTTTTTGTGGAATCAAGATAGCAGCTTTCCCTCCCACCACAGAATCCAAAACAGTACAATCCTATCATCTTGCGACTAAAAGATTACACAACAATGAATGTAAATGGGCTTTCACTTGTATAGCCCGTTTCTACAAAAGAAAGCATGGTTGCCCTTCGTCTTCCTCCCCATGCAGGACTGTCACTTCACTATCCGGGGCGGTCGCTGGTGCCAGGAAACAAGTCAGTACCAGCTGCCTGTTGTGGTTCTGATGCTGAGCCTACCCCACCCCACCAGAAGTGCCCCCACCCTGCTATCCCCAGGCATGATGGAGAACCTTTTCCACGAGATGGGACACGCCATGCATTCAATGCTAGGGCGCACTCGTTACCAGCACGTTACAGGTGAGGTCAGCAGGTTGAACGTTCAATCTTAATTTTAAGGCTTTTATACGATGTGCAACCGCAGCATTAGAAAATTTCTCATAATCAAATGGGATCTAAAAGAGGGACTTAAGCCAAAGTGTAGGGACTGAAGATTTGGGGCATTTATTGTTGACATTCTCCCTCCTAATCGCTTTTCAATTTTCCAGGAACTAGATGTGCAACAGATTTTGCGGAAGTGCCCTCCATCCTCATGGAGTACTTTGCCTCTGACTATCGCGTCGTCAGCCAGTTTGCACGTCATTATGAAACTGGACAGGTAGTATTCTTCAAATGTAGTATGCACAAAAACCAAGAGCTCAAAAGTTTAAGGAATATTTGCCGTAGGGTTTCAGTAGATGATGAACTGTTTTTCAATGTCTCGTCAGCCTCTGCCTGAGAGTATGGTGACCCGCCTGTCTGAGTCCAAGAAGGTGTGCGGTGCCGCAGACACCCAGCTGCAGGTACCACCAAACAAAAAGTCACCTTACATTACACGCCGGTAGTGAACATCTTTTTAACATCTTGTGTTTGTTTCTCTGACTTTCTCTGTTGCACACTGCATTGTGGGATTATTAACAGGCAAAATCTTCTATACTTTGTACTGCAGAAATATTTCGTTTCTTGTTTTAATGTCAAACATGTACAATCAGTGGTTATCTGTTTTTCCTGGGCAGATTTTCTATGCTGCGCTGGACCAGATATACCACAGTAAACCCCAAAATCTCTCCACCACTGAACTCCTGAAGGAGATGCAGCAGAAGTTCTATGGCTTGCCTTACACACCAAATACAGTAGGTTTGAATCCCAATTTTTTATCTTACCTAGATGTCCTGGACAATTCTGTGGAAAGTTTTGATCAAAGAGACTTCCAATGGTCAAATGGACTCCACACTTTTACCATTTCTGCATTTAGGGTACAATGGCATACTAAATTCTGGTCGCTAGACTTTATGTATAGCTCGCTATACCATCGATAGCATCAAATTCTTGGCTCCATATGCCGCTATAAAATTAAGTTTCCGTAATCTACATATTCCCGTTCAAAATATTCCAGTTACCAAAGTGTCTACACAGAAATCAAAAGCCTATATTTGATTTAATGAGTCATTTGTTGTTTCACAGTACATGCTCCTCTGCAGTCAGCGATTTGCACGTTGTTGCCATAGTAAAATTGTCTCTCAGAATGTTTAAGTGGTAGAGGTGTTTAAATAAAAACCTTAGCTGAATTGCTGAACATAACGGCAGGCACACCACAAAGATGGCTGGAGGAACAATACATTGCTTCATCTTTTAAAAGTACAACTTTGGATGACATTTTCAGGTTTTCATCTTTAAAAAGCACCAGTACCGAACTATTAAATGCATATGTATAGTGATTATACGAAATTATAAGTTAATTATAAGCATGTATATTGCTATATATTACCTTTGGTACAATGGTGATCTAATTGCTTATGAAATTTGTTATTTTGATGGCCATTTTTTTTCTAAGACACTTAACTCACCCAAACCTTGCGTCTGCTTTACTCAGCAGACTCCAGATGCGTTCATTGCCTGCTCACAAAGTAGGACATCTCATAACTACATGTGAAAAAAACTCATTTAATGTGCCAAGCAGCAATAACTACTTGAACACATTGCAGGGGGCACGTGGAAACATTTGATAATTTATCTGATGCACCAAAATCAGAACAGCTGCATGTGGACTCAAATTGCTGGGACAGCTGCTGAGAAACTGGGTGGGTGTTTAGTCTGCAAGGGCGTTCCAGTAGCTTGAAACAAGCGTAGACCAGAAGCGCGTAACTCGCTGCTCCTTTCCCCCAGAAATGTTTAATGTACTGCTGTGTATATTGTTCATTGATCAGGTGTCCCAATACTTTTGTCAAAATATTTGCTGCAGTGCTGCAGTTATAGTGCCACAAACTACACTGGCGAGTCATCGTGTGGCCTTTTAGTGTCCTCTTTTTCAGTCCCAGCACAGTTTTAAAGATTAAAGATTTTTTTTTTTTTTTAAGATCTAGTAAAACCACAAAGCAGATCATTGAATGACGTCTCCCTTGAGGAAATATTCGAAACTATTCGTCCAATTCCTGTAATGAAAAAAAAGCTCGTCATTCCCCCCCCCACACACACACATTTACAGCTGTGGGTGAGAAGAAGAGGCCAGGAGAGGGAAGGGAATCCAAAACAAAGTCACAATGGAGCAAAGGAGTGGCCTTCATTGGGCCTTAGCTATAATTATGTGTATCACTGGTTCAGGAGATGGATGGATGGAAGCCTGGATGAAGAGAGATCACAGTGCTGTTGTAGTATCTATGCCCAAATTTCAGTGTCTGGTCAGTATTTCTTCACCCACGCTTCAGCTCGTGCCTTACTTATTTTTCAGATGCTACTGTCACATATATTTTTTTTTTTGTTTTTTGTTTTTTACAGTAATATGTTTCCCTCTTTTCAACTTGCATTGAGAGCTCTAGCAGACATTTACCTCAGCCAACCGCAGCAGAATTATTTTCCCAGTTTGAGCTGCTCTCTGTGATTGCTGTACCTCACTCTCAAGGATGCCCTTAGTGTTGGTTTGTAGATGGGCAAAAATGGTGGGCTGCTGTCTGCATAGTTTTGGTACATACCAGTATACGATCCTTGAAATAGAGGGTGCCTTCGAAATTGAACCGATGTTGGGACAATATTTTTGCTTTTACTTGCAAGCAAAAATTCAAGATACAAGCACTCTTTGGACAGGAAACTCAACTCAGGTCATAAGAAGCAGCAGTGCCTCAAACCCACCACTGGATGAGAGCATAGAAAGTGAAAGCTGATATCTTTTTGGAACTTTAATCCGCCCAATTTAGTAGATACATGCAGGAATGGTATCCTCAGCCAAGGAAACATTGGAGTGGCTAATGGGTTATTGGGAGACAGATTCTAAACATTCTGGCTAGCGTGTGTGTAATTTACAGAGTGCCGCTATCAATCCCTGGCTGTGTGAGAGAGGGAAGCTCAACTGTAAGTAACACGGACCACATGGTCTGCTCTTCAGCTGAGGATAATATTTGGATATAAACATCAGCCTGCAAGAGTTTGAGCTAGTATGTGATCCCTTGCTTGAATGCCAAAGCAACAAGTATTTGCTCTACATTCACAGTTAAAACCACGTGATCATCGCATGACCTCAGTCGGAATGAAACATGCTAACACACATAATTGATAGGGTGAATTAAAAAGAGCTCCATGATTTTTTTGTATTTTTAAATTTGGGGATTTCACAGTCTTCTCTCACAGTTCAGAATTTAGTCCAGCTTTCGGCCTTGAAAGCTGTGGTCTCCACTCCAGCCACTGCCGTCGTCATCAACAGGATAAAGAAAATATGAATGCATGTTGCACACTTTGTCCTCTTGACAAATGATCTGGCTTCAAAAATCCGCACAACACATTAAAAACAAACAAAAACATGCTTCACATTAGTTTCCTCACTTATGTACACGTGTAATAGCATTTTGTGAATCGAGTCTTGGATCGAAACAACTACAGGTCTCTAGATTATGATTGGTGGGAGGTCTGTAAGCTTTTTTTTTTTTTAATTTGGCATCTGTTGTCTTTCTCAACTTTCTGAATTCCTCTGTAGTTTGAGTAGTTAGTAGTTAGAGACCATAAGAGAACATCTTCAATGTCATGGAGACAGACCCCAAGGCAACGACACAAAATAGATGAGAGGAATCCATCCGTTTACTGTTTCGGAATTTCCATGTTTCGTCCTTTGAAATGGGAGATCCCTGCTTGTGCTTTGATGTTTTGTCAATGGTTCGTTGGAGTAAAAGTGAACAATAAATGATAGCAATAATGACGGAGGAAACGACGACAAAAGATGAGAATGACATCCCCACTTATGACTCTTTATTGGTGCTTCTCACACATTTCCTTCACATCCCATCAAACTGTCCATTTACTTAGGTGTTATGTTTGTTCACAGGCTTGGCAGCTGAGATTTAGCCATCTCATTGGTTATGGAGCCAAATACTATTCTTACCTCATGTCCAGAGCCGTGGCCTCCATGGTGTGGAAGCAGTGCTTCCTTCAGGATCCTTTAAACAGGTATGATGAAAACACCACTTCAGTGGTGACTAAAGCATCATCACCTCTCTCATGTGTCTTTCAGGGAAATGGGGGAGCGTTACCGTCGAGAGATGTTAGCCCATGGAGGAGCCAAGGAGCCCATGTTGATGGTAGAAGGTAACACAAACAGTCTTAGATAAATCTGGGTGACCACCTTCCCAATGAAATTGAATGAACATGGACACTGTCTTCTGTCTTTGAAGCAGTACATGTGATGACACCTTCACAGTCTTGGCCATGAAGCTCAAAATTAAGCCCACGGGCATTATGTTTCCACCGATCGTCCCCTGAGAAGATCTTATAGCTTCATCGGAATTCACAAGTGGCAAATTTAATTTTAACACAAAAAACTAGAAAAGGGTGCAAAAAGATTTCTGCATTGAGCACTATGGTCTCCCTCAACTATCATTTCTATCATTTTTTTTCCTAGTCTTGGCAATACGACAAGCCTGATGGCGACGTACGTTACAGAACAAACAACCAATATATTGGGTTGAACAAACCCAGAAAACAGGTTATTTTTCCAATCACAAAAACGGCATGGAAGGAGAAACACTGGCACAAACGGATCTGTGTATGATAAGAAAACATTTTATTGTGGGGGAAAAATGCCTAACAAATCTCGTCTTGGAAATAGTGTTCTTACAAAATTCACAGTCTTTGTAAAAGTTCAGTCTGAGACTAGGCTGTGACTAAAAACTGTTCAACCTGTCTTTAAATATGAGCAGGCATGAGATGATAGTTTTCAAAGGATTTTTTTTCTCCAAATCTTATCAGTCTTCTGGTGTACAGATAGCTGAAGCCGCACAACAGTTAGACATTTGTTTGAGACATTTACAAATGTGCGGGTATGTTTTGGCATGCGGCACGATGTCTTTGGCAGTTTAACACTGTGCGATCCTACTTTACACGAGATTTGGCAGTTTGCAATTGATGATGACAAACGCCACTCAATTAAATGATGTTGAATCACCACCGTCTGTGACACCCGCCGACTTATCACAGCTGGTCAATCCAGTTCAGTGATGTTCCCACTTTTTTCAAGTTGAAGTAACAGTTGATGTTTTTTCCCCCTTTCTTTGTTTTTGACACGTACCCTGCACGCCTGCAGCATTTTGGCGTGTCACTGTGGCTCGTTCATGAAGTTGAGTAGCACCTAGCAACAACCACTCCCAATTTCCAAAGTTTGTTCCGACCTTCAACTTCATAGTAATAACTAAACAAAACAAAAGTCAACAAACATTTTAGAATCTGACTTGGATGAATAGACAGACCTTTTTGTGTGTGTGTGTGTGTGTGTGTGTGTGTGTGTGTGTGTGTGTGTGTGTGTGTGTGTGTGTGTGTGTGTGTGTGTGTGTGTGTGAGTGTGTGAGTGTGTGAGTGTGTGAGTGTGTGAGTGTGTGTGTGTGTGTGTGTGTGTGTGTGTGTGTGTGTTGTTTCTTTATAAAGAGCCATCGTCAACCACTGGGCAGGCACACATATTACAGCATTTACGGTTGTTTTTTTCACGTGTGTGCGAATGTGTGTGTCCTCTGGCTGTGACATGTCAGAACAAGACACTCCAAAGGAGAAGGCGAGTAGGGAGTTAAGAACAGAAACATCAGCAGACACTTGGGAGTGGCTTTCCCCAAGGGTCTTCTCCTCCCTCCTCCAACACTGTGCCACACTTCCAGCTGCAGCCAGAACAGCTCCTTCGCCTCTGAAATGACAGCCAGCTCCTCATCCCAACTGTTGGGATTAGCGCTGCTGTTAATCTTGCAAACGAGTTAGTTTGGGAGAGGGGTGGTACCAGGTCAGGATCCTGCAAGGGAAGTCTTATCCAAGTCTGAGCAAACCCTGTAGTTTTCTTTTTTAGATATAGTTCAATGTCCGGAGTGACATAAATGAGTATAAAGACCCTAACAAATTTGTAATAACACCTTTAATTTGATTACAGAATCAATATTTTCTATGGGATACAATGCTACAAAATACTCCACAAATGATGTCCATTGATTGCAAACAAGATTTTTCAATTAGTACACACACAAGGACTTGATCATTCCATACCTAGCAAACATCTTGCTGTCCACAAAGGTCATGGACGTCATCCAAAAAACCAGGTATAATTGTTTTTGTTGTGCGATGCATTCATTTTTATATTAGTTAACGTGTTTGTAATGTATACATCACATTACATGTTATTTAAACACCAAAAAAAAACTAAAACATTTTGTCAAAATCTTGGAAATTGTTCTTGAACTTTTCCAATGGGGTTGCTGAGCACTGTATTGGCAGCATCCATTCATTTACCTCGGTCTTTCATTCTGTGGACCTGAATCGTCACCGTCATTTGTCGTCTTTTGTATTGAAGTATTTTTTTGTTCAGTAAGGTTAGAGTGACAAAATACCCCTTCTAGACAAATATGAAGGTCACTGGAGACTGGAGCAAGGATACACAATCCAGGTCTACATAATCCTTTCAAACAAAGGCGCTTGTAAATGGCAGTGTGGAACTTTCCCTTCAGTGAGGGGGCATAGCAGCATGGAAAATGATCGGCCCATCAACCAGGACTACACAGTTCCCTGTCCTGCATGCTGCCGTCTGTTTTCTACAAGAGACAGTATTGAAATTCAAACCTGCAGAGAGGCATGGAGACATAGTGGGAGGGGGTGAAGAGAAAGAAAAGAGCTGATCGAGCAGCTAAACTGACCTTTTTTTTTTTCGGCCACAGAGAGGGCCTTTATGGCCTTGGACCGGTCCCATAGCCTTGACCAATGAGTTCAGAATGTTTGATCTCATGAGTAAAAGGCAGATAGAAACACACCCTTGTCTTGTTGTGATGTAAAAAAAAAAAAAAAAGAGACTTGGATAAATCATTTCAAGAAAAAATGTCACCATGTCTTGAATGTCTCCAATGTTCTCGTCAACCACAATTGTCAACATCTTGCTTAATCTCTTCTTACGCTCTGTGTGTTTTGATTATCTTTTATATGTTTTCCATTTAAATTGTTCCTGTAATAAGAGGTTGTTTTACTGCCTTTCTTAGATGCCTCCATCAATTGTCTGACAGACAGGGCGTGTTGAAAGTGCTTAGTCGACTCAGGAAGCCTCCTGGCAGTGCGTACCATCAACCAATGTCTTGCTCCTCTTTCCGGGCCTCTCCTAAATCTGGTTTGAAGAAATAGCATCAAACTTCAAAGTTATAATTACAGAGTCCCATCATTTGCCTGCAGGTCAAACGGAGATGTAATCTTGACATGTTTCAAATAGTTACGAGGAGGCATCTCAAAGAGATACTTGAAGCAACCACAAATCTTGAAATGTGTTTCATCTAACTCTGTTCTACCACTTTGGATATTAATTCTGTTAATACTGCAATTAATTAAACTACAAAAGCATTGCGGCTCTAGCTCAAGCGACTGAATGTCATTTTTAAATGCATATGGTTGCGAAGCCCCAAATGCCTGCAATTAAAATTATGAAAGAACAGGAACACGGCCAAGCCCAGAGGATTGGGATCATTAGCCAGGTTTAGTGAAGTATTCAGACTGGCTATATACAAATTTCATTTGTACAGCAGTAAACGGGTGGAATAAGAAGCCATGTTTATTATAACTCCTTCTTAGAGTGCATGCAGATTGCAAACACTGACACTTGCCACAATATATTGATTCACATATATTTTTTCAGTTTTCTTTTTTTTTACTTGGTGGACTCACTTTTAGAATGGGAACATCATTGGAATTACTACCCGCAATTATTTTGTTGACTGAAAACTAAAGCTCCTCAGAAATTTTCCTCGCAGTGGCCAAATTGTTTCTTGGCAGTATCTAAGAGATTTCAAACAATTTCCAAGTGGCTCTCCAATTTTTTCATCCCCAAGGCGCTCATTATGACAGGCTCAGAGCTGTTAGGAGGTCACATAGGTCGTCACTGGACTCGATACCCATCTCCCACCACCCTTTCAAGTAAATAAACAAGCCATCCACTGCGCGTCCTTGTAAAACTGAAAATGAATTTTATTGTTGAAAACATTCTCTGGTTGCAATGAGCAGGAGCCAGCTTGGTTCTTCTTTAGCGTTGCTCAGCAGTGAGAGGAATTCTGATATTTGCATATCTGTTACACATTTTTGTGCGTGTGCGTAGGAATGACGCAGGTTATGTGTGGTCCAATTTTTACCTTAAAGGCTCCACATTGCTCAACTCTTCTCTTACATTGAAATGATTGTTTTGTCTCTTCTCTCCCCCCCCCCCCCCCATGTTTTGCCCTCAACAATCCAATCAGATCCTGCTGAGTGTTGTTATGGCTCCGGGGTTATCTTGGCATTCTCCTCCAAGCTCTCTCAGGGATTTGGGCTGAGAAAAGTTTCTCTCTGAGGAACTAGTTATTGAACGTTTTGTCTGAGATAGATCAGAAGGTCTTTAATGCGCATTTTAAAATCTGTCTCTCGTCTATTTCGTGGAAATCGTGCATTAGAGACCTTTGTGGCATTTTATTATTTTTTTTTATTTATGAACGTTTTGCTATTAGCAGGCTGGCTAAGACCCTTTTCCTTTCAAATAACAGAGGATTTAGATAAAATTTCAAGGCAAACCTTAAAACATTTACAGGTGATCTAAATTGTTTGTCTATGAACCATTAAATGGAAATGGAAAACACCAGTTAGATCAGTTGGAGCTTTCGGCTATTGGTAGGGAGCATCGTCACTATTGATAGAATCGATGCTTTCATGTGGCTGCCTTGGGGAAGGGTGGATGTTCCCCTCGGGAGCTGGACCCATGCGGTCACGGTATGTCAGACACCCCGACATTGTGTTTCATCTGATAGCCAGAGGACAGGGTGAGGCGGGTAGCTTTGTAAGAGGACACTCGTATCTCTTGCTCTTGAGTGCCATACCTCGTTCTCAGCTTTGTTGTGTGTGTTCACCATGTGAACATTTGGGCATTGCCAGTCATGCGTGTCCGTGCAGATGTGGGTGTGTTACTTACTAATGGAGGAAACCCAGTCATGGAGTGAGTGTGGTTAAAGCGTCTATTGACATAGTCAGGTCCACAGGGGCAAAGCTTGGCGACTTCAAAGCGAGCGGCTTTTTGAAGTGCAAAGCTAGCAAAGAGGAGTCTTCCACGCATGAGCTCACGTACAAATGTACAAAACACACGGCGTACTCGTGTTTACTCTGTAGTATAACAGTCAATGGTCTCATAATGATCACGTGTCTGAGTTCACTTGTTTGCTACAAACTTTTTGGTCTGGAAAAAAAAATCTGAATGTGCCAAACTATCAGTATTTTGTGGGCTACCCTTTTTGTATATGACACATTGTGATATTTGTTCAGAAAATATTTTTTATTTTGTTTCTTTGACCGCGTGTGCTTTTGTGTCGCAGGTATGCTTCAAAGGCGTCCTACCATCGAGGACTTCGTGGAGGCGCTGGTGTCGGAACTCCAGCCAAACTTTGAGACATTCATCATGGACTCGGAGACCTGAGAGGTGCTTTTATGCCCTCAGGACATTTGCTAGAGTAGCAAAATGTATGTACAATAGACCACAATTTGTGGGCATACATACATGCAAGGCCTTCTTACCTAATCTGTAATTATTAAATGGTAAGAACTTTATGGTGACTACCTTTTTCATGTGTTCAATAAAATATCCATTCATTTATTTTTGGATTGCACTCAGGTCAAGGTTGAATCCCAGCTGACCTGCATGACAGGTTGCCTACACCCTTGACCGATTTTCAGCCAATCACAGGGTACATATAGAAAAATTATTATTCACCCAATGAACAATTTTGACAATTTGGTTAACCTAAAAAGCATGTTTGGGGGATGAAGGGGGATAGCAAGCAAGTGCTTTGCTACCTGTTGTAGTAATAACCAAATGAATACTTTCCAAACTTACCATTGAAGTTACGTGTTCCCAGAACAGCAATGGGTATTTTCTTTTCTTGATCGTATCCATTACTTTATGCAAAGCGTATTAATAGCAGACATAGCAAATATTTACATTTTTGCCACCTCTTGTGCTCCTTGTGAAAGAAATGTGATACTAAATCAATGTTTCTTTCTTATTATACGTACAGTCTATTAAGGACAATAATGTGTCGGATCAAATGTTTTCACGTCGTATTTGGTTCTCCTCCCTGGCTGTAGTTGGAAATCCCCATGACACCTGCATCCCTTTGGCAACCGTGCTGGAATATTAACGCCGGGTGCTGGGTCAAGCTAAAGCCATACACTGACATGTGAGCCTGTGTCATGCTGAGTAGTTCACATTAAGTAGTTCATATTAACATTTTCATACAGTTGTTAGCAGCTGAGGTGATGTTGCAACTACTTCCTGCAGCTGTTGACACCCCGTCACCACTACCTTTAGCCTAGCACGGTTCTGAACCAGAGGCGGGCGGTAATAAAAGTGGCGGTCAGCAGACATCCTACTCTGATGACCAGTGGTGGGGAAAAAATTACCCATAACTTTTTAACTGTAGATTTTTCAGGTATCTGTGCTTGTGATGATATTCCCCATTATTTGATGTTAGGGACTCTAAGAATTATTTGTCTAAGGCTAAAAACGGCTGTTCTGTTGTTTTATCTGAAATAATCATCTGATGATAGCTAATTTAGCATTTTTTTGTGAGAACATATTTTTATCTTATAAAAGCCAGAGTCAACTCTATCTAGATAGCTATTAATATAGGTATTCTATATTATTCCAACAGAAGTACCTGGTCAAAACACATGCAAGACTGGGAAGAACGCAACCCACCCATGGGGAGGATTCGAACTGCAACCCCAAAACTGTGAGGCAGATAAGCCGAACACTCTTTCACTGTTCATAAGTGACAGTAAAAAAAAAAAAAAACACATTATGATCTTTATAAAGGCAGATGGATTGGCTTTGTGTATGAAGGTGTAGCTAGTGATCAAACAATGAACATTTGTCTGTTCAAGTGTTTTATTTACAAAGGTGTAAAACAAGTACATGGACAATCAACACTACAAAGGCCGCACACAATCAGTCATGTCTGTTACAAAAATACGCAACTATTTACTATTTTACATTATCCACAAGTCACTTGAACGCATGTACTCAAGAATGTCTTCAGTGTGATTTTCGTTCATGTCACGACTAAATACGCACAATGCCGGATGTGATATGATCAAGTCAATCGTCCTCTGTTTGAACTTCATTCACTTTCACCTGCGGACCGGTGGCCACTTTTGATTGTACTTTGTTTGGGCTCGGAGGTTGGCTGCGGCCTTCGACCTCACCAGAGAGTGCATCAAATGGGAGGGAGTGGTGAGTCGTGTGAAAGGAGATCTGTCCGCCGCCTGTTGTTGCTTGAGTCCGGGCTGTTGGAAGCCAAAGCAATGTGTGTCATCCTGGAAGACGAAGGCCAACACGCACTGATTAGTAACAGAAGTGAGCTGTGCCAGACACAGAAGCCCTTTCCAAGTCAGCTCCTCTTTCTCATAACAGCTGTTTTTCATATCCACACACATGCTGTGTCACCTTAGCCTTCTGCCAACAGTACTTTCAGGGGCAACGTTTCAAGAACTACAGTGCTCGCTGTCATGAACATCTCTCTTTGGTCTGAGAAGACTCATTCACACATCAACAAAGACAACTGAAGCACTCCCAAACACCATCATCCAGAAATCATATTCAAGAGAAGATGCTTCAAGTCATATTTTGTCTCACCCTCCCTTGTTGACAACGGCTGCTCGCTTGATTTTCTCTCAGCGAAACTCTGCCTGGGGCCGCACCCTTCCTCCGCTCCTTCGTCGCCATCTTCAGAAGCTTCTGTATTCCGAAAACCCTCCGAGATGGCCTCTGCTGACGGGGTCTGAGCGTGTCCCGCCAGGTCGTCGTCTGGCTCAGAATTTCTGGTAAGCGCGGTACAATCAGAGGAAAATTATTGATGCAAATCACCGGCGGGCTGCACCTTCGCATGTTTTGATTTTCAAACTTTGTTCTTTACTTCAAATCTTCCAAATAATTTCAAGTTAAATTGCAACCTAAGTGAGCGCAGAGCTCTTTTCATGTTGCCGGCACATTGGTTTGCCTCTCACCTTCCGTTGAGGCTTGTGTGAGAGCAAAAGCGTGTGTTGTCCAGACTGCACTTCTCCTCGCAGCATAAAGATGGGATCATGTGGACCGGACCTAAGGAGCACACATACATACAGACCATGGTTACTTCTATGCCTGGAAGCATGGTGAGATGCCAATCACATCTTTAGTTGAAATAATACTGTAAAACTTCATCATCCAGGTATCCATTTTCGACAGTGCTTATCATTAGAGTTGCAAGTGAGCGCACGCATGACCCTGATGTGTATCAAAGATGGATGGATGGATGGATGGATGGATGGATGGATGGATGGATGGATGGATGGATGGATGGATGGATGGATGGATGGATGGATGGATACAGCATATCAAGACATATTTTTGTATTGAATCTCAAAGTGGCCGGAGATACACATATGTGTGTGTTTACTGTCCAGCATACCACATGTGTGTCCACGGTCAAGGTGACACTGGCAGCAGGCTCCCTGGGGAAAGTCTTGGAGCCAACACGGCTCCAAGCAGGACATCTCAGCCCCGCCGTACTGACAGTCCTCGGACCTCAGAGATGCCGCTGGTTCAACAAGGTGGACAAATGACAACACTGATGACATTCAACAAAAACAGAGTGTTTTAGCAACAAACCAAGATTACAGCGAGCATTGCACTTGTTCTGTTTCTACACTGAGCCAACCTTTTTGATGTTGTGACTCACCACTGGGCTTTTTCTCCAGCAGCTGCCTCTTACAGTAGATGACGCAGAGGACAAGTAGGGCCAGCAGCACTGTAGCCAGAGCACTGCAGATGACCGCAGCCAGGGCCATGTCACGAGGACTGGTCACCACCGAGGGCAGAGGCACCAGGTTTACTCGACCGCTGCCTGCACGCACGCACACACAGACACTTATAGTTAGTATGAACCATCGAGTCTCACATCTCACACTGCATGCACGGTTTCATCAACTATACTTAGAATGCTACTAAGAGATGAAACTTTGTCGTTTAAGGACTTCAATTGTTGCAATGACAATGCTTGAGTACCCACCACACCTGTGGTTTTCAAACTGGTTACCCGGTACTTCTCCTAACATTATAACTCTTATTGCAAAAAAAAAAAAGTAGATTTCTTGAGGGGTCCCTGGCCCCAAAACATTTGAGTGAATCAGTCTAAGATTTAAGACATTAAACCTATTTTGTAGGTGTCGCTGACATTCCCCGTTCTTTTGTGTTAGCACTATATTGTTATTAAATGCATTTGGTATGTGTTACATTTACACCAGCTCGAGGAGCCTCCACACACACGCTTTCCGATGACGGCCTCGGGAAAGCAGCCTGCGATACGTGTTCCAACAAAAATAGAAAAGACAGACTTGTTTTCCAGGCACATTAATCTCAAAACAGCTTACGCAAGCCACCGGTTCTTTGTGCCGAAACTATTGTGCAAGTGGCTCAAGTAGTATAGGAATATGTAGTGAAGAAAAGCCTGGCTAACCTGTTCACGCCAAGCAACACAATTGCATAATAGGACATTAAACTAAGCCGATCATGACAAAGTGTCAGCCTATAATTATTTATAGAGAGTTGTGCACTTGAAAGATGGATCACTGATCTTTATTTGACAAGTATGTTTGATGTGGCTATTGTCCAATCCATCCAAGAGGAACATCATCTGCTCTCGGAACACAAAAGGAAGTCTGTTATCAGACGCTAAACAGCTGCAGCAAATAAACAGTGGTCCATTGAAGACAGCTCACCTGCTGATTGTATCTCCACACAAAACAGCCAAGTAAACCGCAGTCTTTCTCATGGACTCCCCCCTCCCTTCCCCCTCCTCCAGCCTGGAGCTTTGATTATGTGCCTTTACAAACACTTGAAACAGAAGTGAGCGCGTTTGACCCTGAACTCTAAGAGACCACCGCACATCGCTCCCTTTACGAGGGGACATTCCTCACACTAACTCCTTTTGACTTGGTTAACATGGTCGTAAAGGCAAACCTGGAATGTTTGAAGACTTTTAGCAGTTTGGAATGAAGTAAATACAGACAACAAGCCATTACGCTTCCCACCACTTTTACAGTCGACACAAGCTACAAGAGCTGTGTAAATAAACCTGTACTTGGGGCATTATTATTCTGCTCAATTTAACACTGGTAAAGGAAGCAAGAGATCAGAATAATCACACAGATGTATCCATCCCCTCAAAAGCAATACTGAAAGTCATTTTATTTCTAAACAGTAGTATCGTGTGTGGAATCGTGGCAAGTGCATCTTGTTCATGAGCACTTTGTCAACTTGTTGGAAGTTATGCAACTTGAAACGACTAATACAATAGAGGATTTGGTAAACTAGATCAAACTATCTTTGTGGTGTTTTTTAACTTTAGTGGTATCACTAAATAATGACACGTTAATGACTTTGGTAAACGTGCTTTTGAAGACTCTGTTTTGAAGTGTTCTGAGGCTTGGCAAGATATGTGGAAGCTTTGAAATAAGTCTACATGATTGAGTTTATGGATGACATCTGGCGTTCCAACATGCATAATTGAGGACGTCAAGGTTAGTTTGCTCAAACGGAAACTGTAACCCTCATATTTTTTTTCTATTATTATTTCATGAAAAAGCTACCACTTCCTCCCTGTACTATATTAGTTGTTATACGGCTTGATTTAAAAGTCTTTGCCATATTTATGACTACGACAGTAGCTCCCTTTGGACTAATACATAAATCCAACAACAATCCAAGCAGATCTGACAATGTGTATCTCTGCATGCATTTACGTATTTGTCTCCATGCCGGTGTGTTTGCACGATCCGCTCTGCTCTACCGTGACAGTGAAAATGTTCAGCAGATGAAACCCATTAGAGGCTTAAGGAGTCTATAAAACACAATCTTATTTTGACTAGGCCCAAAAAGTCACTGGAGAACAGGGAGGAGAAAGAAAGGGTTGCTTTCAAATTTACAGTCCACACCAAGAAGGTGATGACCTCCCCTGCACAGCTGCCAGCGAGGCCTATTCGAATAAACTAGCCTTTCAGTTTTCACCACCCTTCTCCAGATAACGCTGGATGAAGGCAGCAAGTCTTTCAAACATTTGGAAAAGCTCTACTGAGAGTCCCCGCAGGAGCTAACTGCCAGCTATGTTCCCACACAATGGCTGTTTTGTTTAGAAGGCCTCCTCCAATATCACAATTGGACACTCCATAGATGGACCACCAGACCTACAGAAGAGGGCCAAGGCAAACATCAATACTGTCCTCAAAAACAAAAATAACAAGAGCATAACTTTTTTTCCCCCCCTTACTGGTGACTTGAAAATAAAAAGAAGACATTTTTAGAGAGTTGTGAGATATCCCAGAGCCGTCTGCATTTATTTAACATGTAGCCGCTAAACCTGGCCAGGACTCGTCTGAAGCAGAGGTTTGCCAAAACTCTCCTCGGAAACAGCTGCCATCTCTACAAACAGGAAGTCACACTCAATTACCAAAGAGGTTGAGTTCACTCACCTATTTGTTTTATGTGGAAACCCCAAATCATTTACTAGCTCTGATTTCTGGAGGAGAGAAGATAATTGAATCTGAGGCTGAGTGGAAAGTTAGCCTCGCTTGACCCCTTGGCTCCTTTTTGTGTGGCCGACATGCACAAATTACTCTAAATAACAAGGTTTCAACTCTTAGCAGTGACAAAATTAAAAAGCACGGTAGTTACTGACAAGTCAAAGTAAAACCCGAACCCCCTGAGGTCACACTATTTGGAATTGAAACAATCTTTGCTGAAATAATGTGACATTCAAAGTGACAGTCTTAAGTACTAGTGTCTCTGTTTGGACTTTTCAATAAAATTATGAATGACTAAGGCTACCGCACCTTTAATAGCACAAATTTGGAATGTACGCGACTCTTCTGTTCCTGGGTGTGACAGGTTGAGAAAAACAATGGCAGCTTCTTGGGGATGAGAGCCAACTGTCACACATTGTCACACACTATAAATAGACGAGTACTTTTTAATTTAGTTTCATTTCATCTTACAATACAACAGTTAACATTTTATATTTGTATAACAGTCAAAAATCTTAAATGTTACACTGCCTATACATTTAAAGATTAGATTTAAGATTTTGTAATGAATCTGGTACCATTGTATTAGATTTGTTGTTTTGCTGTAGATATACACATTATAGAGTTAGAACAAAATAGAGGCCAACCAGTGCCCAGTCAGAAATTATATTGGACCATGGATGTTCTACTGTATCCATGACAACATGACACAGTATCCCAGTGATGACAAGCAAAGTGTGGGACAAGGTAGTGGAAAAGGTGCTTACATTGAGGCTCATACTGAGGCGGAGGGTCTCCACAGGGTATACACTCCATGTCTTGGAAGCCACTTAATTTTGTCTTTCTGTAATATCTGTTGAGAACACAATTGCATTCTTCCTCAAAATGTGGTTGAATGTCAGTCAGGTGTGAGAATATCGAAATAATTCTCTCAGGTTGGATATTTTGGGGGGGGGGGTTTTGTCTCTTTTTGACAATGATGTGTTTGTATTCTCACCCGGGTAGGCACTCTCCACACACAGCGTTGCTGGAAGTGGAACAGTTGCTCTTCTGGAAGCGATTGAGAAGTCCACAGTCCAGACAAGGCTTACATTTTTGGACACTCCGGTCTTCCTTGAAGCGACTGGTCCTGCACGGCACACACCGGGCATCTTCTCCATAACCAAAGCCACATTCCTGGAGGGATTAAAGGAAAAAACACACTGGGTAAAAGGTGGGGTTGATGCAGCTGGTGAAAAGAGGCCTTGAATGTGGACTACTGGGGGGTGTAGAAAAAGAAGGATCTTGGTTCATGGGATAAGAAGAAGACAATGGCCCGCCTCTTTCGAGAGTCCATCTTACACCGGCAATAATCTCCTTGACTCTCTAAAACTGAATGATCAGTCTTCCGCTGGAAGTTCCAGAAAGACCAAACATTTAAATAATAAAGACCCTGAGGAACTCCCACTGTTGTATCATGGCACCTTTATTACTGCGTGTGACTCTCCTTTCAGTCACACACACACACACACACACACACACACACACACACACACACACACACACACACACACACACACTGGGTGTTTCGTTGATTGAGAGGCCAGCAAGTAAAAGAAACATTTAAAGAAGGACACAAGAATTTGATGAAATATTTGTAAAGAGAAATTCAAGTGGGTAAAGGAGATTGAAAAAAAAAAATCATAAGAGATACAGTAAATAAAATCAAGAAATAAAAAATGAAGATAAATTGGCATGTGATTTTTCAAATATGAAGCTGTGGGGAGCCAAGTGCTCAGTTCTGCTCCTTAGTACCAATCAGGCATCCCATTTTGTCAGCAATGTACACTGTGATGGGGTCTTGGGTGACATCATACAATGACAGCTGCCCGCCCTCCTGTTGTCCACTGCCCCAATGTCAAGCTTGGACAACACAGAAAAGGAGGCGCTCATATATCATTAAAGTGAAGGTCAGCTTCAAACGGCTCTTCCCTTCTCTCCTCGCCCGTGTCCCATTTCACTGCCCGGGCATGCAGTTCTGCTGGAATGTGGGCACAAGAGTTTGGTATGGGGGTTGGGAGGGAAAGTAAACTGGCCAGAAATGAAAAGGGATTTTCGAGGCAAAGATGTGACACAGTGATGGCATCGCAGTGGAGGAGGAATGCACTTCTCTGAAAGCAAACACATGCAAGCCTTGGGGAAAGCCTGGCCTGAGGTACACCAGCTTAGGATGGACTATTGCAGCTGTTGTTATGACCGTTCCGTTTACGGCCTCGCTGTCCGTCAGCGGAAAAGAATGAGATGGAAGAAAGGGTGTGAAACAGAGGGTGACTGATGAGTGATTATGGTCAGAAAAAGCAAAATAAGGGTGACGTGTTAGGCCACAGCTGCTGGACAAAAGTGTTTCTTCACAAGGAGGAGATAGGGAGGTGCGGCCATGGGTCAGGGTAGGTCGGTCTTCAATGAGTGGGTTTCACTCCCACAAGAAGCTTGTACCCACAGAGGCTCAAACTCTGTTCCTATGGGGCACTGAATGACGGAGGCTTAGTGCCCAGTGCACAAGAACAAAAAGAAAATGGAGCCAACTTCTGCTTCTCTGATCCCGGCAGAGCTGAACATCACAAGGGGGTGATCAGTGTCCTCTTTCATTCCAACTAACAAAGCCCACCAGAACTGAACCACTCCACAACAATACATGATTTGAATACTACCTACCATTTGGGGAAAGTGTAAAAAAAAAAAAAAATGAAGCGGAAACTGAGGGATGGACTGGCTTGTCGTTTATGTTCTAGTTGATCATCAAGCACGCCTTCATGGACCTTGCTTACTTCCAACTCTGATTGACTAATTAGATGTGTCTCAATACATTTGTCCACACTACACAGTGTTCTTTTTTTTTTAGTCAGGGGCACCGATCTTAACATGAGTGCAGAGGAGGGAGAACAGACTGAAGATATTTGTGAGATTAGGAATCACGTGGGAGAGATCAGTCATCTGATCAGGTAATGAAGTGAACATAATGCTGAATCATTTCTCCCTGAGAAAAACGAAGTTTATTTATAGTTCTGTTGCTAAACGATTGTGTCTTTCACCAAAGAATCTTTTGCCCCACCGGTAATATTGAAGGAGGAAATACTAGAGGCTTGTGACACATGTTGTTGTTACAAGATGTTGACACATTAAAGTAATGTGCCTGCCTTTTTAGAAACTGGCTGGTTTCCAGACTGCACTAGAAGGAAATTCGTTTTCCTCTCCTTCACGCTTGACACGTAAAAAAAAAAAAAGATTGAGGAACAAGGGAGTGAAATATGGTTGAGACAAAAAGCTTGTAATGGATGTTGCAACTCTGTGGGTGGTTCTTTTTTTGCTATGGTGAGTGTGAAGGGGCTAATTGATGTTTGCCAGCCTCAAAGCCGTGTCCAGAGGCAAACTTCCATTGCTAACTGGGGCACATTCCTTTGGGATCTCTATGGCAGCTGCACAGAGGAAATCCAAACGTTTGCTTCCCTCCTAAATAGTCACATCTGAATATGGACAGATTGTCTTGGTTACAGAGCTGAAACTAGAGGTTGTTTCTTGGGAAACTTTCTCTGAGGGCAGGCTTGGGGTCTCTGTTGTGAGCCAACATTTTGCTGCTTTCAGAGAAAGAATGAGGCAGCCAATTATTAACCAGGACCCCAGGGTGCTCGCAACATTCATGCCTGTTAAAGCCGGCAGGCACATGAAGGCTATCACAAAGCATAGAGACTGTGGGTGGGTCTGTTCACTGGGCTTAAATGCATGTGCGCAACACATGTCAAGAGTTTATTTTCACCAGTTCTTGAGTGCAGAGGTGCAGCATATGGTCTACAGTAAGCCAGTTTCGCTGAGTGTTCCTAAATTGAGGCCGTTGTTTTAAATGTTGTACATTCAGATACAGTCTTGGCTTGAGATCCAGGCACTTTTAATGAAAGGCCCAAATAATACATGGATACTATATACTGAATACATTGCAAGCTACATTATGTACACAAATTGTACCAAATTTCTGTATCATCAAAGATTTGTTGAGATTCTTAGATTATTTGAGCAACATTGGCTTAACTCTGCATCTGCATATGAAGATGACAGTTGTGCCTGGGGGTGGTTCTCTAATGCTCAGAGATGTGAGTGACAGAGATGGCTTTGCGGTAAAAATTTATTTCGGCTCCTCCCCGACTATGACTCCAAAATATTTGCTTGTCATCAATAACTACTATCCTAATAGCTAGGGCTGTGGTAGAGGTGTCGAAATGATTTTTTTGAATGCACTTTAATGCAAATAAAATTGTACCAGATTATTCAATTAATCGATGGAAAAATGGACAAAATAATCCGTTCCAAATAAATGCCAACAGGTGACTTGTTCAATCAATAGCTGAGGATAACTTGCATGGGAAAACATTTGAAGATGTGAATTTATGAGTAGGAAATTGCTAATAGGTGGGGTTCACTGTATTGTAACTTCAGAAGCATTATTGATTCAGCTTGAACAGTTTGCAGTCTAAAAGAAGACAATGACTCATCCTAACTGACAAAAACAAATCTTTTAAAAAAACAAATCTTTTAAAAAAACATTAAGTGATTGTTCATTTCCGCATCATATATCAAGAAAATTTGTACATTTTACTGTGCAGTCTTCTTGCCAATCATGATTGGTGGTAATAATTTACTCAGCTTTCCACCATTGCCTACACTTGCACAAGAAGAGAAATAGCTGCAGTCAGAGAGGTAAGCCTTGACTCACCCAAGTTGACACGACAAAGGCCTGTCCGTACAAAGCACTCATATAAATACACTAACCAACTACAGTAGTGGAAAGAAAAATCCATGACCAACTTTGAAAACGGCAAGCTTAGGCATGGTTTCAAAAAGTAGAGACAATGAGTTGGAAAGGGTGCCAGAGGGAGACGGGAAACAATGGATGCCATTCAGCTGGAGAAGGTCAAAAGTATGGGTGTGACTGAATAAAGACAGGTCGTGCAGGAGTAAAGCTAATAACAGCTTGGCTGTTCTCTGCATGAATGAGAGGAAGTCATTAATAATGTTGTTTGCCTGGATGATGGACTTTTCTAAACATTCTTTGCCTGAACTCAACAGTTTCCCTTTTTTTTTTTTACGTGACTAATCCAACCAACATTTGTTTTGCACTTAACGGAAGTTGCCAAAGCAGCAGTGCAGTGGATCTTGTAGGTGGGAAACAAAATAAATGGTCTTCCAGCAAATATCTTAACTGAACTTTTTGCAAGAGAAAACACACACACACACACACACAGGATTTTTTTTTTTCTGACCTTTGATAGCTCCTGTCCGGCATCGCATTGCTTGCAGGGTTTACAATTCCCAAACTGGTCCTTGTACTCCTGCTCTCTGCATTCCCTGCTCTCCTCTTCAGCGCTTGCAGGAATCTGAGCAAGACAGACCTTTGGTGGAGGACAGTTATGAAATTTCTTCATTTCACCACATTTATTATTACTCTGATACTGAAGCAATGACTTGATGGGAGCTCCATGTTTATTCTATCCCCCCCTAAAACAAATCTGGAGTTAAGTAATGAGTGGAATTATAATGATACTCAGAATGATCTGTCACCAAGTCAATAAAATTGATAACCACCGTGTATGGGATGCATGGTTTTGCATCATGATATATTATTACTTGTGAGCGGATATCTACTTCAAATAAGAAAAACACTCCCTTACCAGACATAGGAGCTGGACAGTAATTACAAGAGAGATGGCGTTTTGAATCATCTGGACCATTGTGCTAGGCCACTTCTGCAACTAGCATCTGAAAAACAGGCAAAATATAGTTTGAGTTGCCTTTCGGTCGCATTCACTTTCCTTTCAGTTGCCATTTCAGTTTTTACAAAGTCCTTTGCATAAGGGCCATGCATGTTATTGATAAAAAGATAGAATGCGATGATTGATGAAATTTGAAGTGGTTCCGCTGGATGTATTTGCATTAGACATCTTTCAAAAAAACCTTGTTGAAAATCCTATAAAAACAATCTTTACTGTGTTTCTCCACCAATAAAGCGTGCTTAGGCAGAGCTACACATCTGCGAGGAAGATGATGCTGCAGATGTTTAACTGCAAATTGCATTTGCATTCTGCAATCCCGACATCTTCAAAATTCCATATTTTACATTCTTATTCACATTACAAACATGTCTACAGATAAATATAATAATGAACGGCTGCAAACTAAACAAGGCTAAATAAGATGACGCAAACACACAATTCAGCCCCTTAAATAGTTAAAATTCCAGCGCGAGAGCGCGTAGCATCACGAACGTGTTAAAGTCAACTTGTTCTTCATTGCCAAGTTTAGGTGTCACGAAAGGCGAAATAGTTTTTTTAGTTAGCGCTCGTGTGTTGACATGATGGCAGTGTTCTCCGCAGCCTACACAAACTGATTAAGCCGAAGCCAGAAAAAAAGAAAAAACTGATTTAAACGTTTTACCTGCTAGCTGAGAACGAGTGGGTCCAAATCAAGATCCCAACCGGTCCGGAAGCTGGTTGAGTTCTGGTGTCGCTCCACACGTCCGCAGATCGCAGGAGAAGCTGCTTGACTGTGCAGCGCTCCACATGAAAGCAGCAACGAGAACAAACTCAGCGCCCAGATCAAAGGCGGAGTCCTCCGAAGCGCGAGCGAGCGATCTTCTGATTTGAGATCAGCCACATCACTATCAGACACCAGATTAGCCAATTCAAGTCTGATCTGAGAGCAGCCGTATCACATAGCTGGTTTGCGATCGGATATCAAAACGTCTGTCCCAACGAGAGAGAGACATTTATGAATGATTTCTTTCAAGACCCACAATTTTAAAGCATCACAGAACATGTGTTCTAGAGTGCACAAATCTACAAAATAGAAGAATAGACTATTATTTGATCAGTCTTTAAAAAAAAAGGGGGAATTTTACCGTTAATGTTCATTTGGAATCAGCAAGTTTTCCAAAATGTAGCTGTTTCTCCCCCCCCAAAAAACGGAATAATGACTTTGATATTATGAATATTCGTAGTAGTGATAACGCTAACATCTGAACAATGGTTCAGGCATTTGATATAGCAAAATAATGTATAATAATGGATTTCCTGATGTATACAAGCCGCCAGCAAGCCTGATTCACAAGATGGCCCACAGTCATGGTTTCGGATCGTTTCACAGTGACTATGATCCTCTCCAATGTAAAATGGCGAAACTGGATCAATCTAAAATTTAAAACAGAGCATCGCTGCTATCTACTGGTGGTTGTGCATCAGCAAAGTTGTTTCTGAGCTTGAAATCAAAGGTGGAGAATCATCAGAACCTCCCTCACCCATCCTCTGTTGAAAAATGTAAGTGAAGCATATACTCGTCAATGGCAGTGAATGTTAAGAACATTTTTTTCGATTGCAGTGATAGGCACACAGTATTGAAGTAATACTCATCAGTTCTCTTTTAGACCAAACTCATCTGTTTATTGGATTTTTTTTTCTCGTGACCTTAATGGGCAATTTAAAAATAAAAATCCTTCACCTATCAGTCAGTATCTTGCAAGAAAATTGCGAAGACTATGCACCACAGTGGAAACAAGAAAGTCACCATTAGAGGCTACCGTAAATGTCCTTATGTCCTAATCCACACAGGCACAGGGAGAACATGCAAACTCCACACAGGAAGGCCGAAGCCCAAATAAACCCCTGCTGAACTGGGAGGCGAACGTGCGAACCAGTGCTCCACCGTGCCGCTGAGGCAATGACACAAAGGGCAAAAGTTCACCACTGCTGCTGTAAATGTAACCAATTCCCATTCATGTCTGGACTTGTCCACTCCAGCGAATCATGCTATTATTTGAGCTAAGGTCATAATGCATTCCCCAATCGGTCACTAATTGTAATAACATTCAAGTTATTTCATTGAGGGTTGCAATAAATCTGTTATATTATAGTGGGTGTTTTTCAAGACGTGTACAGGCTAGGTCAAGTAAAGCCTTTTTTTTATTATTATTATTTTGAACTCCTGTACTAATCAGAAGAAAAAGAAATAAATGTATCTGCTCTAAATTTCACAAAAACGCGCAAATACCACCCATGAAGACAAGAGGCAAAATTCAAACACAGAACCACAAAAAAGGGAGGCAGATATGCGACTATGTTGCTCAACACAAACAAAGCCATTAATAAGTTCATCTATTTTTTACACTGCATATTATTTAGCAAAATGGATACTTTTAATTTCAATTATTCTAAGTTTACTTAACAGTTGTTGAGCTTTGCATTTTATCGTCCTTAAAGCTGTTTCTATTTTGGTGTAGGAATACAAACCACAATAAACTACATATTTTTATCATAGTACATCATATTTCATATTATTACGTTTGCAAGAGCATCTTCATTTAGTCAACTCTTGACACGTGATTCTTTTGCAGTTAGTGCACTAAATGTGGCTGCCAAAGTTCTAAAACGCGTGAAACGTTCAGAGGCGATACAGACTTGGTGTTTTGTCTCCATCTGCTGGAATATTGCCATAATTGATGCAACGTCATTTACTCGACGTGTTTCCCTTTTCTATTTTTGTTTATTGGGTTTGATTTCTATTACTATTTAGCGTTTGTCTGTACTCTACCAATAATAATGATTTTCTTTATTTCTCCTTGCATTAAAATACAGTAAAAAATCGAATGGATCCATATAATTCAGTTTCTTTAGTTTTGATTGTCTGTGCCATAGCTTGATGCATTTGCTAAAATCTATTCAATATGTATTCAAATAATGATGTACACTACGCCTATGATTGACTTCATCGCTTCTGCTGTGCGCTGTGTGTCACTGTCACTTTAAGGAACTTGCGCTTTTGACAAATGACTGCAGCGTCCATGTGATACCACGCATACCCCCGGCTCTGGGATATTTGTCATGAAGTCTGATTACATGAGCCAACCAGAGTTCATGTTGGGTGGGATGACATTCATGTGATCTTGACATCCATGTGATTTTACTTCCAAATGCACAGCAGCGTAGAAGGTATCTTTCAGAGGTGCAGCTGACTTCATCGCGTGAGTGTCCCTTCACCTCCTTTCTTACTTCAATGCGGCAGATGTGAGATGAACGCACCTTGTTGGGATGACAGATTACGGCAATTCTGTTTTATATCCCAAAACATGACCATGCCGCTATATATATCTCAAGACAACACAATGATTCTCCGATGAGTGGTGTGATACATATCATTATTGGGTTTTTTTTGTAATTGGATTACTAGATATGTTTGAGGTTTCTTGAGGTTCTCTTATATAGGAGTGCTGATGTCACTTTCTGTACCAGAATTGTCCAAATTCAAATGCTGTTGAATGCAGTCTTTCCTTTTTCTTGCCAATTTATTTGATGATTTATTTATTCCAAAGTTACGCGTCGTGCGCATTTGCAGCGATTTAGCATTTCAGTCCTATCAGGACTTCGGGGAAGCATTTTTTTTTTTTTTTTTTTTACCAAATAAAAAAACAACGTTTGTTATTCTAAATCCAGAAAACACTCATGTTTATTTTTATTATTTTTTGTCGAGGGCTTTAAATTGTTTAAATGATTAAATGAAACTATACTTCCGGAGCAGTCGGCGACATAATTTGGATTTGAGGGTGAAATCTCTCGGTGTCATAACAGTCTGTGTACATGCAATTAGCCAGGAAAACACATTTTGTTTAGGAAATTGAATTCACGATGCTATAAAGTGATTTGAAACAAATCCTGACGAGCAGATAGCATATAGTAACACGAAATCCATCCTATTTAGTTTTTGGAGTTACACAAATGCGCATGCGCTTCACATCACCCACGAATGTCACTGACTTAAAAAATAAAATAAAATAGGACAAATAAAAATAAAATGGGACAAAGCACTCGTGTTAAAGTGACTATAATTCGTGCCTGAAGAATAGTTATTTTCTGGGAGTGCATTATTTCCAATCAAACGTACAGGTACATTTTGCAATTTAGGATTTGTTTTCAGCGTGTTTTCCGGACGACACGGAAGTCAGTGGCTTTGTACCATCTCGCATGATGTCTACTCTTGACCAGGCTAATTCATTTTTATTCTTAGAACATTGCCTTGGAAGGAGGCGCTATTGTAATTGCAGGAAAACACCATGCCCACTCATGATTGCTGTTGTTACAACGAGTATTTCCTGGAATACGTCCTGGTGTAAAATTGACAACTATTTCAGGGACCCTTTATCGGTGCGCATTGGTCAGACTCAAGTGAGTGCTAATGAGATAGCCGGATAACGCTCCAGTCCTTGCAACATAACACCCACCGGCAAATTGAAAAAGAGAACCTCTTTGCTCCGTTTTTATTCCAAATTGCTTCTCTGCATCTTGCTATGTTGTATCCTACTCATTGCCATTTCAAAACTCAAGAGACAGGTGTTTTCATGGAAGTAACGGGGTTCTTGTGTCGCAGCCCGAATGGAGTATTCTTACGCGAAGACCAGAACATAGTCCCGTGAAAGTGCTTCTGTGCTGGGACGCATAGCAGCAACAGCAGCAGCGAGATGGACAACTCTCCACACCCGTGGTAAGTTAAGATAAAATCATATTATACATGAGAAAATGTGCAAATATGACTGTAGCTGCTTGTTGCAATGAGAGCGTTGGTAAATCTTTTAGGGATGTCAATGTTATTCTGATTCATCTCTAGTCATTGCAAGCAAAGTTGAGCGTTTGGTCTCGGTCCTTTAAACGTGTTAGTATTTTTGGCCAATTAGATTCAGTTGAGTCTATTATGGCCAGTGATGGCTGGCTGCCCCACCCACACAGGAACATAAGCAACATCTTCGATCCACTGCTGCTGAATGAGATCTTTTTCTTCTCTCTCTCTCTCTCTCTCTCTCTCTCTCTCTCTCTCTCTCTCTCTCTCTCTCTCTCTCTCTCTCTCTCTCTCTCTCTCTCTCTCTCTCTCTCTCTCGCTCATGAATGTTTTGATTTTTCAGTGTTGATTAATTGAAAAAACACACGAATAATTTCAATAATATGCAAAGAAAAAGTTCTATCACGTCAACCTAGATATTTTAAATACAGTGGAGCCTTGGGTTTTGAACATCCCGGTTCTCGAACAATTCGGTATTCGAACAAAAGAATCGAATTGTTTTGCTTCGGATGTTGGATGAAATTCCGTTGTCGAACCTCGCGAGATGAGCCGAAAGGAAGCAAGTGGGAGCGGTAAAGCCATCCTAAAACACAAAGACGCTCCGAAAGCGATGCCACAGTGAGCGCCCGGCGCGCTGCAGTTGAGCGATCGGACCAAATTAAGCTCCCTGCGCACTGAGGTCCACTTCAATTTTGGAAAGTCCATTAGGACTTTCAGAAGATTTTCTAAATTTTAGCGACCGCTCTTTCACAATAATGCGACCAGCGCGGTGCAGTTGCGCGGTCGGCGGCGCGCTTCGGTTGCGCATTCGGCGGTGCGCTGCAGTTGTGCGATCGGACAAGATTAAGCTCCCTTCGCACTGAGGTCCACTTAAAATTTGGAAAGTACATCAGGACTTTAAAAATATTTTGTAAATTTCAGCAACGGCTCTGTCACAATAATGCGACCAGCGCGGTGCAGTTGCGCGGTTGGCGGCGCGCTATAGTTGCGCGGTTGGCGGCGCGCTATAGTTGCGCGTACGGTGTAGCGCTGCAGTTGCGCGATCGGACAAGATTAAGTTCCCTGTGCACTGAGATCCATTGAAATTTTGTAAAGTACATCAGGACTTTAGAAATATTTTCTACATTTTAACGACCGCTCTGTCACAATAATGCGACCAGCGCGTTGCAGTTGCGCGGCCGGCGGCGCGCTACAGTTGCGCGTTCGGCAGTGCGCTGGAGTTGCGTGATCGGACAAGCTTAAGCTTCCTGCGCACTGAGGTCCACTTAAATTTTGAAAAGTACATCAGGATTTTAAAAATATTTTCGAAATTTTAGCGACCGCTCTGTCACAATAATGCGACCAGCGCGGTGCAGTTGCGCTGTCGTGGACGCGCTACGGTTGCGCGTTCGGCGGTGCGCTGCAGTTGCGCGATCGGACAAAAATGCACAAATGAAAAAATTAAATTTTTTTTTGCTTGGAACGGATAAAAAGATGTTTCCATTTCATATATAAAATCATAGGTCTAGTACTCGGTAATTATTTTCCATGGGGTCACACCTCATTGTGCAGGACGCTGCCATGTCTCACCACTATCTTTCTGCTATGGAAACCTGATCACAAATTTGCTAAATCAATGACAACAGTGTCACAAATGCAAATCCAATGTACTACTTACTTTTCCACGTAAAGGAATATTAGAAGATGTTTGTGATGACATTTTGCTTGCACCTTTGCTCAAGAAACTGGTGGTAGGTTTGCAAAATCTGGTCTCTCTTAGGCACCGTAGTGCGCGTGCTTCAAAATGCATGTTTTCAACTCAGGCCGTTGCATTCTATTAGTCCACCACTCGATGGCAAACTAATTATCCACACTGTCCCTTTAATATAGCTTTCTGTTTTTGTGGGCATTTCCTTCCCATTTTACTCCCGTTTATTAGTGTTCTTTGAGGAATTGAAGGGTTTTTTAAAAAAAATTGCCCAATGCATTTCATTGAGCCTCAATGATTTGGAAATTTTTGCTATTCGCTACTCGCCAGCCTGGTTCCTATCCCTCGCGAACAGTGTTATTCTGGTAAGACACATATTGTATGAAAGAGCAGGAGAAAACACAAGCCTCATTCATGTGACATCTTGTATGCCGCTTTTGTAAGGTAGCATGAATCAGTGATGTTAATTCCTTTAGTAAAACCTTCAACTGAATACAAGCGCCATCTGTTCCTTCTCACGTTACTTCCAAATTGTACCTTTTAATCAATACAGACTCAGAACACTATGCATCCTTCCAGTAAGAGACCTCATTTGATCTTTTGTTTTTGTCACTGCTCCTATTTTGAAGAAAGCCTTTTATTCCAGAAAAAGTCAATGTAATAAAGCATTTGAAACAAGTTGGTTGGAAAGAAAATTAGAAATGATTTGTTCTGTATTGATTAAGACATTAAAGAACACTTCAACAATTTCAAATTATACATAGGATTAAAAATATTAGGCAACAGAGTGCAAGAAAGCTGCTGGCTACATTATACATATAGCACTGTAGAAACAATCCTTGTCATTTTATACTAGTATTAAGTATTTATATGACTAACAAACATCTTAAATATTTACCTCAATTTCATCTCTCTTTTTTTTTGTTTTGTTTAAGGTTGCCTCGGGTAAATGTACATCACGACTACTTTGGCCCGAGGTCCTACCAGGTCTCCCCTTTGACATCGCTTGGTGATGTGAAGCAGCTTCTCTATGAAGACACAAACCTGCCTGTCAGAGAGCAGCGACTCATCCACAATGGCAAAGTGGTATGTTATACCTTGTCAGATGTATGGGCCAATCAAAAATGTCCTTTTATATCACATGGGCTTGCACACACACAGACTAACACACACTCGCACACAAAGCCGCTTTTATCCATTACTCAAAGCAACATGAAACTTTGAATGGGCCTGCTCAGCGACACTTTAACATCATCGATGCAAAACATCCTGAAGCAGGTAAAGTCAGGCCTAAACAATGAAAGCATGCCAAAATTGCACCAAAAGCTAACATATAACAGAAAAGCGCTTTTAGACATCAGACGAACTCAAGGGATCAACTTGACTGTCGCTTTTTTCTACACTAAAACACCACCAAGTCCGACCAACATGCTGTTATCCTTTTGCAAACTTTTTAGCCCCTAAAATGCAGCTTTTACACTTCTGTGGCTTATCCGGCATGCTGCTAAAGCATCCAATTGGGTTTGGTCACATGACATTTTCAATGTGAGCCAGAGGGCACTCTGATTTCAATTTCAGTCAACAGTATGGAGCAGTGCAAGATAAAATCTCAGCCACCTGACATGGATAAAATCACATTTTTATTGATCCCATATATAACCTTTTAGTGATTGTTTTTGTTCATTCAAATATTTGTTGCCATTAACCAGTGATGACCAATTTATTTTCTTTTTCAATTAAAAAGGAACCTCTCCTTCTTCCATTCAGTATGCCGAGTTCATGTTTTTCCCCCTGTTGGAAAACATCCTATAACCAGTTCATTTTGAGTTCTACTCTGGGGTTTTGTCACATTGCACTAGTAAGAGAGCACACCCATAAAATACAAGAACTGATCTCTCTGTCTGTGACTGGAGATAAACACAATTAGCAGAAAACATCCCAGTTTCAAGGTCCTGTTATATAATTCTGAGATACTCATCTAAGCCATTAAGAGTTAATTAACTGTGGAGAAAACACCAAACGTTGGTAATGTATCGCAAAATAATTGATATTTATCTATAGTTTTACACATAAACATTGAGAACAAGAACTTGTGGTGGATTTTGGTTTCTCTTGTTGTGTCAGTGAACATGACTGGGAGCTGACCTCGCGTTGACTGAAAACACCAGGTGGTGGCCGCGGCTCTGCCGCTCCCCTGATCTCATATGCAAAAATTAGCTGCAGGCCACAGCTACATACTACAAATACTGCATAGCACAAGTTCATGAACCTGCACTTTACACGAGAATCGTACAGTCACTAACCATATCGTTTGATACATCTCTGCCTCTGCATGACACGGTACTACTGAGATATGAGTAGAACATTAATGTTAAAAACATTACTTATAATTTATGACATTGTGTTGCATTATTAGCTTGTTGTGGCAATCCAAACTGTCCATTACAGTTTATGTGAAGTGTGAATTTCTGATATGATATCTCTTCACATGTTGAGGCCTGTGACTACAACGCTGTGTGAAATAAAAGCTCCTTGTCCTGTGCTGTGTCATGAGTTGATTCAGAGTGTGAGTCTTCCTCCACCAAAGTCAAATCAATGTTTTGATATTTTTTTCTTTGCTTGCAGACATAAGACTATGCTACTCTTATACAAACAGCACAGTGCCAACGTGCAGTCTCAATAAAAAATTATTGCGCCATCATCCTCCTTAGGGAGTGAGTGGGCTGATTGATGACTGTACTCTCTGTGGTGTAGCCATGATCAAGATGATGACTGAGAGGTTTTTGTGTGCACTACACGCTTGGCCACTCATTTAATACTGTACGTGTAAGAACTGCTGATCACAGTGGGTCACACTTTTACCTTGCAAAGATCATAATAGCACCATCAATGTTGCATCATTTTAAGTAAGGTGTTTACTAGCCCTCATAAAGACGGTCAGTTCTGGATTTCAAGTGTGGTTTGATGAAAAACAATAAATGGCAGTGGACATGTGTTGTGTGTACCAACATTGTATGTTTCTACAATGAAATGCCTTTTTATTTAATCTTTTGCTGCATCCCATTTCATTATTATATTTTTACTTGTCATTGTTTGTTTTTTTTGTAGCTAGATGATAGCATGCCGATTGGTACTTTGGTGCCCACAGGAAGACCTGAAGTATCTTTCACACTGGAGGGAAGAGGCCTCCGAGGTGGAGGTAACGCTAAACTGCCTACAATGATTGTGAAGTCTTCCACTTCTGTCGTGAATGGTGACCTTTACCCAGTTTTTGTTTGACAGGGAGATTTGGCCAAACGGCACCACCACTGGTTGAATTTCTCAAAGATATTCTGAGGAGGTACCCCGAAGGTGGACAGATTCTGAAAGTAAGTGTCGCAACACATTTACTTTAAAACCATGAGGAAACCCCATTTTTTTTCAAAAACGTAACATCTCAACGTCATACTTAAAAGGAGCTGATTCAAAATGCTGAGGATGCTGGAGCCACCGAAGTCAAGTTCATGTATGATGAGACAGAGTATGGAGTGGAGTCACTGTGGTCACCTGACATGGCTGAGTATCAAGGTTAGTTCTTAGCTGTCAGACTGGCCTGATAATCACTGAGGTGCTACTCTAACAACAAGACTGGCCCTTGTGTGTTTTTCTGCTGTTAAGCATTATTGAGCATCTGGTCTCAAGCTGATCCTTTGCTCTTACCTCCATGTGACCTGAGAGATTTATTACAGAAGCAATTCACCTTTAAATTCTTGACCCACAGTACAGTCCAGTACAAAACAATATAATATCAAATCAATATGAGTGGTTCCAGGACCTTGTCCTGCCTTTCATTGCAAAATATTCACTATGCTCACTTTGATTACATGGAAGGAAGGTGTGGTGCATATACTACCTGTTTTCTTCTCACATTCCTCTTTGTGAATTCAATCGTCAAACTTACAATTTGAGAGCAATGTTTTCCCCAGAAAGATAGGAAAGATTTTTTGAAGTTACCGTTATTAGGGAGGTATTATCTTAATGTGTTGGCGCCGTTATGGGTTTCCAGGTACGGCGTTGTATGTCTACAATGATGCTGTGTTCACTGCGGAGGACTGGAATGGGATTCAGGAGATAGCCAGGAGCAGGAAGAGAGACGATCCGCTGAAAGTTGGACGATTTGGGATTGGATTCAACTCTGTCTACCATATTTCAGGTTGTCCCTTGGGAAAAAAAGTCTTTGTCTCTATCTTATTCCTGCCCAGTGATTACTCCTTAGTAGTAAAAGAATAAAGGCACAAACACTGTACCCACAAACTCTTCTCATACTCAACAGTTGCAGTAATATACACGGCAATGTACTTATGTTATCCCTCTCTTTTTGTTTAGATGCCCCCTGTATATTCAGCGGAGATCAGATTGCCATGCTGGATCCTCACCAGACTCTATTTGGAGCGAACGAGTCAGGACAGTGTTGGAATTTAAAGACGGACGTTAAGGAAATCTCGGAATTGTCGGACCAGTTCGCCCCATTTATCGGGATATTTGGGAGCTGTGAGAAGACCATTAAGAATGGCTGCTTCCCTGGAACACTCTTCCGCTTCCCACTGCGCACAAAACCCTCCCAGCTCAGCAGCAACCTTTACAACAAAGAAAAAGTTCTGGAACTTTACGAGTCATTCAAAGCTGACGCAGATACAGTGTTGCTTTTCCTGAAGTGCGTTCAGAAGATCTCTTTGCATGTGCGTGAATCTGATGGTACAGAGCGTATGTTGTTTCAAGTTACAGCTCAAGAAAATACTGATGATAAATGTGAAAGAACAAAGTCGCTCAAGACTCTGGCCGAGGCAGTCGATAGCTACAGCAACCATGTTCCCAGTTCCACCGTTACCTGTGTCACTTACCAGGTCAGTTTAGAGACTCGGGATCAAACCAAAAAAGAGTCCAGAAGGATGAAGTGGCTTGTGTGTAATGGAGTTGGTGGCAGAGGAATGTGTGCGGAGTTGGACTCTCTTGCAGATGACTTAAAGTTCATGCCTACCATCGGCATCGCTCTCCCTCTATCATTGATGGACAGAGAAGATGAAGGGGCCACCTCTGGTTTCTCAGGACGAGCGTTTTGCTTCCTTCCCCTTCCCCCAGGTGAGGAGGGTGAGACAGGACTTCCCGTACATGTCAGCGGGTTCTTTGGCCTGACAGATAACCGGAGGAGTATCAAGTGGCGGGATGTGGACCAGTGGAGGGATCCAGCTGCCTTATGGAATGAGCTACTGATAATCACTGTCATCCCTCAGGCTTATTTCATTCTCATCACTGAGGTTATCAAAAGGGTACAGACCAAAATGGACCAAGACTTTCCATTATGCCCAAGAAAGACCTATGTGGCCTGGCCTGATCCAAATCGGGTCAAATCCAGGTGGAAACTCATTCTACAGCCCCTGTTTCATGAGCTTCTACAGCACCATGTCTTCTTTTCCCTCAGTGAAAGCTGGGTCAGCTTCGACCAAGCTGTGTTTTCAGAGCTCGACCTAGACAAAGACATTTCACAGACAGTCATTAACTACCTCCAAAGCTCAGGGATGCAGGTAGTGCAGGTGCCTACTGCAGTGGATTCAATCTTGGTGGCTTATGGCACTCTCGAGTCCACAGAAGTGAAAAAGATTACGCCACTCTTGCTACGGCAGCTTGTCAGGAAGTTCAAACACAAAGGACCCTTAGAGGAAAAGCTGCTGCTTCTGGAATTTGTACTGAGTGACGCCAATTACGGTGACCTAATAGGACTGGAGCTCCTGCCCCTTCAAGATGGAACAGTTACTACATTTTCATCTTCTGTCACTGAAAAGGATTCTGTTTATATTACATCTCCCGAGTACCCCAGGTAACGACTTTGTAAAATTACTACAACAGTACTACATTAGATGAGTAGTAATCTACACATACCTTGCCTTAGAAGGAGCCCCTTTTACATGTTTTGAGTTAACAGATTTTTTCCTGGGTTGCTAGTCAAAGTTTGACTTACCAGCAAGCCTTAGTTATACCGTCCCTCAACACAAAATATTTTAATGCCATCATAATGCCCTCACATGTAGGAGAGCCATCGTCACAGATCACTTTCATCCATTTATTAAATAAGACAAGCAATCACACCGGGATTTTTTAAATATTTATATAATTTTTTTAATATATATATATATTTTGATCCCAATTACGTGCATCAAAGTCATGTTTCTTGCTAAAATATAATAATTACAAATTGTCTTCCTTCATATAAACATTGAGATAATGCAATTATGTTTGTATGTCTGACTTAAAAAAAGAGACTAAAAAAGGAGTTTATTGTCAAAGGAAACATGTCACAGCAACAGTGATTTTGTGAGACCTTAAACTATCAAAGAACAAAAACAAGATTGGGAATTTTTTTTTTTGCTGCAAAACAATTTATTTACAGAGGGTGATCAAGGAACAAGTTAAAAACCCTTACGCCAAGGTACTACTGCATATGATTCAACTCCATTAGCTCTTAAGCTATGGTAGATTTCATTTTCTTTTTTAACGAAGTAACATGTTGTGAATTAATAATATAACATTAATCTTGACTTTATCATCAGGTGTCTGTACCCAGGGCTTGAGGGTCGTTTCATTCTGGAAAGTATTAAACCTTCAGTAATGGAGCGACTAAAGGAAGCCGCCAAAAGCAGAGGTAATATGATGTTGATTTATAAACTTCCATTACTGATTTTTTTTTTTTGCAACACGGTGACAAGAAATTCGTCTTTCTTCGTTTTTCATACAAATACAAAACAGTATACACTAGAATATTTAATTTCATACTTCCAAAATGTGTCACTACAGTTCAGCGGTATCATTGGGGGTGCTCAGGTACGTAGGTATTTGAGATGTGTCAAACACTGACCTTTTTACTACTAACACAAACTAATGCATGTCTGGAAAGGAGCTCCAACTAAACTTTGAAGTGTCTATCGAGAATAAAACCAAGTCCTGTGCTCAAATTCTGTAGTAGATCATTTTACACAAATTCCCCCCTAAGAAAACACTAACACATTTCTGCATTTTGAAACTAATAAATGGCTTGTTTGGAATGTGTCAAATTATTTCTCTTTTAGTTGATATATTGTTAGATTATTACAGATTTCTTAAACTTGTTAACTATCTTTGTCATTTAAACAGGAAGACCCTGTACTCAGCTACAAATGTTGAACCCTGACCGCTCAGCAAGACTCGTCAAGGAGATTCTATCGACAACTTGGCCAAACAGAGACTTCATTTCCGAATGGGAACCTGGAAACCGACAGCTGAAGCATCCAACAGTTTCTTGGTTAAAGATGGTTTGGAAGCATCTCTACATACATTTTGCCGATGACCTAAGTACCTTTGACAATATGCCTTTAATTCCGTTTGTGCCACTGGAGGAATGCATGGAAAAAGTTCAGCTTTTACGCCTCAAAACTCCATCACCCATTATTCTCGTTGATGAAAATGAAACGCCGTTCTCTGAATGCCTTCTTGAAGTTATGGAAAAGCTTGGCGCTGTGGTCATGAAAAAGCAGGATTCATGTTTGCAGCATCCCCAACTCAAAAACTACATCCATCCCTGCTCTCCTGCCATGTTGCTGCGAATTATGGATAGATTGTCAATGCAGCGTTTAGTTAGCCAAGTGTCATCATTTTCTGTCCTAGATAGGATTACTCTCAGAAACTTCCTATCTGGATTGTCTGATGTCACAGAAAAGGAAAAGCACACGCTGCTTGAGCTTTCCATCTTTGAAAGAGTTGGAGCCTGTCCAGAAGGTGCTTCAGCTTTTACATCACTGAGAGGGGCCAGAGCCTTGCATCACAGAGCAAAGTACCCACCAGATGTAAAGTTATCTCAGTGTCTGGTGGGCTCCCACGATGAGGAGTCCATTCGCCTCATCAAAAAACTAAAAGTTTTACAGGTGAAAACAACTGATTGTTTGAAAATGATCATCCATGATATTCAAAGTGGATTCTACACACCAGATGAGATAACCCAAATCATGCTATGGGCACTTAAACATTTGGCCTTCCTTAAGAATGAAAACTCATCTGTCATCGGATGGCTTTCTGCTCTTAAATTTATTGAACTGCCTTGTGGAAGGTTAGTGTCAGCGTCCGAAGTTTTTGATCCGGATCTGGAGATTCTGCAGAATTTGTTTTACAAGGAAGGTGAAACCAGGTTTCCCACTAGTACATTTACCTCATCTCCTGATATTCTCCATTCACTCCGACAGTTGGGGCTAAGAAATGAAGTACAACTCAGTGAGAAAGATGTTCTACAAGTGGCAAAGAAAATAGCAGATTTACAAACCCATCCAGATCCTGAGTGGGAGTTTGTATTAAAAAAGGCCAGAACACTTCTGCAAATTCTCAACAAACAAACCAAACTGGTCAAATCAACAGATACTCAGGCATCTTTGTTAAAACTCAAGTGGGTACCTGTCTGCAAAGAAAGGCCTCCTAACTACCCCAAATCCCTTGCTTGGGTTGGAGACAATCTCAACATCAGCTCTCTGTCCGAGATGTGTAACATATCTCATGCTGTGCTTGTGGGATCTTCAGTTCCCTTGGTAGAACACACATCTGCTGGTATGAAGAAAACACTGAAACTGACTGTAGAGCCACAGGTGGATCAGGTATTGCAGCACCTAAAAGCAGTGAATGACTGGCATAAATCTCAATCATTCACCACAGAAGATTGGTATCAATTCCAGCAGATCCTGTTTGAGATATATGGCTTTATGCAAGCTCATCTTGAGGTTGCTAGAGAAGCAATGTCATCATTGACTTTTGATTGGGTGTGGACTGGGAAGACATTCTCACTTCCTGGCCAAACAGTGTTAAAACCCCTGCCTAATTTAGACCTACAGCCATACCTGTACTCTCTTCCCAAAACAATGAGAAAGTTTCACAAGCTTTTCAAGCTTTGTGGTTCACTTGAAGAGGTTTGTACAAACCACGTGCTAAAAGTAATAGCCACCATCCAAACAAGGAGTGAAGGTGAGATGACCAAGGAGGAAAGCAAACACGATGTTCTGCTTTTGATCAACATTCTGAGGTGGCTTTACAACAATCAAATACATGTTGAGACTAACATGCACGTTCCCATTCTTAATTATAAGGATCCAAGCAAATTAGCAATGAGGCCCATTCATGAATGTACTTACTGTGACATCAAAGTTGACGATTTGAACGACCTACTCGAAGATGCATCAGAGCCGATAATATTGGTCCATGATGACATCCCTATGAAAACTGCGGAATGGCTAAAAGTGCCATGTTTGAGCACAAGGCTGATTAACCCAGAGAATCTTGGTTTTGAGCAATCAGGTCAACGTGAACCTCTCACAGTTCGAATAAAGAACATACTGGAGGAATATCCGTCTGTAGCAGACATTTTTAAAGAGCTTCTTCAGAATGCAGATGATGCAAGTGCAACAGAATGTAGTTTTCTTATTGACATGAGAAAAAACACGGACATTCGAGAGAATCTCCTCGACCCGGGCATGATAGTGTGCCATGGACCGTCCTTGTGGTCTTTCAACAACTCAGTTTTCACAGATACAGACTTTCTGAACATCACGAGGTTAGGTGGATCAGTGAAGAGATGTGAGGCAGACAAAGTTGGTAAATTTGGCTTGGGCTTCAACTCAGTTTATCACGTCAGTGACATCCCCATTATATTGAGCAGAGAGTTCATGATCATGTTCGATCCAAATATCAATCACATCAGCAAGCACATCAGGGACAAGTCTAATCCTGGGATCAAGATCAACTGGAGCAAACAACAGAGACGTTTAAGGAAATTCCCAAACCAGTTCAAGCCTTTCATCAATGTCTTCAATTGCCAACTTCCTCTTGCCCAAGATTTACCATATAAATACAATGGAACTTTGTTCAGACTCCCATTCAGAACCGAGCAGGAGGCTTCAGTGAGTGAAATTAGTAGCTTGTACTACAACACCACTGATATCTACTCCCTTGTTGACGAGTTCAGTATATGTGGCCATCGGTTCATTCTGTTCACTCAACATGTTGGCTGTATGGTCCTAAAATACTTGAAATATGAAGAACCAAATCCCGCTGGAGCTCAAGATGTCGTGACCATAAACAAAAGCGTGTGGTCATCCAAAGCTTCGTATGGACCTCTGAGTATCTTGAAATCTGCAGCTAAGGTAATGAAGAAAGTAGTAAGCACCAATAAAGTACCCTCTGATATTCCCAAATCTGGGTGCATCATTCGTGTGGTAGTGGAAGAGTTTCATAATGTCTTCAAACGCATTGTGGATCTCCACTCCCCATTATTCAGAGGTTCGGAGGAAGATCCAAACCAGTACTTTGAATTGGCTGCCAAAGGGATTCAGACAAGAAGATTAACAGATGAGATGCCCCAGAAGGCGGTTGAGGTCACCAACTGGCTTATTTGCTCATGCATGGATGGAACTGAGGCACTCAAATTTTCACTCAGTGATAGTGGGAAAAGGCTTGGACTTGTGCCCTGTGGAGGGGTGGCTGTTCTACTTACAGAAGAGGAGAACAGGAAATGGACCGTTCGATCAAATGCCATCCCAATTGGAGAGGTGTTCTGCTACTTACCTCTCAGAATAAAAACAGGCCTACCAGTCCATATTAATGGTTGCTTTGCTGTGACTTCCAACCGCAAAGAGATATGGAAGACAGACACAAAGGGAAGATGGAATTCTGTCTTCATGAGACATGTCATTGTTCAGGCCTATTTGGCGGCACTCACGATGCTTCGTCTGATGGCTGAAAGTGGGGAGCTTCTTGACTACAGCTATTACGCAACCTGGCCTGATCCAAGTCAGGTTCATGATGACTTCACATTAATCAGTCAAGGGGTCTACCAAGAAATAGCCAAAGGAGGTGATGGAGAGCAGGCAAAGTTCTTCTCCGACGGAACATGCTGGGTGTCAATAAAACATGTCAGATTCCTTGATGATGCCCTCCTTTGTAAGCCACACATTGGTCCTGCCGCTTTCAAGATTTTCTTAAAATATCTCAAAAAGAGTGGCTCCCAAAACCTTTGCGCTGTTGAACTACCTGAATGGGTGAAGGAAGGATTTGATGATGCTGGATGTAAGAGAACCTTGATGGAAAACACCTTGACAGAGAAGCAGTTCTTCGCAGATGTCTTTTTACCTCACGTCGAGGAAATTGATAAAGATCTTCGAAATCCCTTAATGCTCTATGTCTTGAATGAGAAAATGGAAGAATTTGCATCAATTCTCCGGGTAACTCCTTGCATCCCCTGCTCCGGTCCCGAAAGGGAATTAGTTTTACCCTCCCGACTCATTCACCCAGAAGGAAGAGTTGCCAAACTCTACAACACCGATGATGGAAGATTTCCCGCTGGAACTACAAAAAACTACCTGAATCCGGTATGCTTAGTCAAGCTTCTGCAGTTGGGCATGGTGAAGGATGATTTGTCATGGGAAGATTTGGTCGAACGTGCTGAATCAGTTGATTCTTTGAATGAAAGTGATCACGCAGCCGCGTGCTTTCGCAGCAGTGTGATTCTCAGCCTCATTGATGAGAAACTGAAGATGAGAGACCAAGGATCACCTGAGCTGCTTGAAAAGCTACGGGACATCAAGTTCCTCCCCTTCCTAACAAGACCTGCAGGGTTCTCACTACCTTGGCATGGTAATAGCTTTCCCCCAACAACCATGTTCTCTGCAAGAGAGATATTCACAACTGAGCATCAGGAAATAGTGTGTCTGATGAAGGTAGTTTTGAATGAGAACTCACCTTCTTTCAAAGGTTGTGGTGCAATGTCACTGGCTGTGAAAGACTGCCTCGGTCTAATAAAGAAGCCCTCAGTTGAACTCGTGATCAGTCAACTCAAGAAACTATCTCAGGCATTTGATGGTGTTACACTCTATCAAGAAAACATAACAAATGCCTGTTACAAGTATCTACATGAGGAGATGCTTCAAAGCGACAAAGCAAAACAGAAATTAACTGTGGAACTCAAAACATTTAACTCTATTTTGGTTGAGAACACGTATGTAAATCCCTCCATAGTTGCATTCCACCTAAATTTTGATGCAGCTCCACACCTTTACCAGCTTCCTAACAAATACAGAAACAGCTGTCGTGAGCTCTTTGAAAATGTCGGCGTACAGCCCAGCTTTGCAGTTGATGACTTTTCATCAGTACTTGAAACAATGAAGCAAGAATGTGGGCAAAGAGCTCTCACTGAAGAAAACTTCCAGCTGTGCCGCAGAATTATTAGTGAGGGGATATGGAGCTTGATACGTGATAAAAGTCAAGAATTCTGCCAAGCAAATTATGGTGCCATTCTTTTACCAGACTCTAATCTGACACTCCAGCCATCGAAATCACTGTGCTACAATGACTGTCCGTGGATCAAAGTCCGAGACTGCTCTGTCAAGTACTGCCATGGAGATATTCCAAGAGAGGTTGCTGTGAAACTAGGAGCAGTCCCGAAACGTCACAAAGCCTTGGAGAGGTATGCATCAAATGTTTGTTTCACAGCGCCTGGAAGTGAGTTTGGACAAAAGGAAAAGCTTACAAGTAGAATCAAAAGCATCCTGGATGCTTATCCATCTGAGAAAGAGATGCTGAAAGAGTTGCTTCAAAATGCAGATGATGCCAAAGCTACTGAAATCTACTTTGTCTTTGATCCCAGAACACATCCCAATGAGAGAATATTTGATGATAAATGGATTCCAATGCAAGGTCCTGCACTTTGTGTGTACAACAATCAGCCTTTCACCGAGGACGATATCAGAGGAATACAAAACCTTGGGAGAGGAACAAAAGAGGCAAATCCAGGAAAAACTGGCCAGTACGGCATCGGATTTAACTCTGTCTATCACATCACGGATTGTCCCTCATTCATCTCAAACAATGACATTCTGTGTATATTTGATCCACATGCACAGTATGCACCTGGGGCAACATCCGTGAGTCCTGGAAGAATGTTCAGAGACTTGGACTCTGACTTCCGATCTCAGTTTTCGGATGTGCTTAATCTGTATTTGGGAGCGCATTTTAAATTAGAACGCAGCACAATGTTCAGATTTCCCATCCGCTCTACACATATGGCAAAGAGATCAGAGATCAGCTCCATCCCAGCGTCTGACAGAATGGTGCAAAACCTCCTAGAAAAGCTCAAAAATGATGGCGCAGAGCTTCTTATGTTCCTTAACCACATGGAGAAAATATCCATCTGTGAAGTCAACAATGCAACAGGAGAATTAAATGTACTCTACTCCGTAATTGCTAAAATAACAGATAGTGATCGCTTAAAACGAAAGCAGTTCCATGCCTCTGTCATTGACAGTGTGACCAAAAAGAAGCAATTAACTGCTATTCCAGTCCAACAGATAACCTACACATTGGACATAGAGGACACAGAAGGTAATTTGACCACGTGGATGGTCTGCAATCGTTCTGGTTTCCCAAACATGGAACTTGTCTCAAAAAGTGTGATATCAGCTCACAAGAATGAAGACATAACACTATTTCCGCGTGGAGGAGTCGCTGCATGTGTTAGCCACAACTACAAAAAACCCCACAGAGCGTTCTGCTTTCTGCCACTTTCACTCGAAACTGGCCTCCCCTTTCATGTCAACGGACATTTTGCCTTGGACTCTGCCCGACGGAACCTGTGGAGGGATGACAATGGAGTTGGGGTGAGAAGTGACTGGAATAATAACTTGATGATGTCGCTGATAGCACCGGCTTGTGTGGAACTGCTGATTCAGATCAAACGACGATGCTTCCCGGGTCCCGATCCAACTCTGACCGTGCTTCAAGGAACTCCCCTTCATGTTGCAAAAGATATCTTGAAAAAGTTTTTGTATTTCTTCCCAGTGAACAAAATTGACATCCAGCCTGATTGGTACTGCCTGGTCAAAGCCGTGTATAGCTGCATCCACATGGACCTGAAGCGCCTTCTCCCCGTAGTCAGAGCGCCACAAATGGACAACTCTGACATGCACTCTGTCATTTACATCTCATGGGCGAACACATCCACTGCGAGCAAGAATCGAGCCTTTTTTGACAATCTGCTTCAAGATGAACTCCAGAACCTGAAAAACACAGAGTACAATCTCACCTCCAGAAAGTCTGTGGCTGAAAATGTTTACAGGCTGAAAACCTTGCTTCTAGATATAGGTTTCAACTTGGTTCACGGTTGCGACGAGACCGCAAACCTCTACTTGTGTTTGGAAGACGCAGGGATAGCAGTGAGTTATGTCACACCGGCAGAAGTCCGCAACTTTCTTCATACTTTCTCATCCCCAGACACCTCTTGTCATGTTGGAAAACTCCCTTGCCGCCTTCAACAGTCAAACTACAAACATCTTCATAATTTGAAGCTCATTGTTGACTACTGCTTCAGAGATGTTGATGTGGAGGGAACCATAATTGAAGGCCTACCTCTTTTGCTCTCAATGGACAATATTCTTCAAGTGTTTGATTCCAAGAGACAGAAATTTCTCACATCACACCATGAGCTGATCCCATCCAGAAAGGAGATGTTCATGAATACAATGCATCTGAAATACAGCATCATCTTGTTGAAGGCGGATCTAGCAAAGATATTTGACATCAGCAGCTTTGGTGACCTCCTGGGATCCGTTATTCCAAGAGAGTATCAAACAAAGATTCCTGTTAGGTGGCGAGATACATTTGGTAGTGAATCCTGGCTTAAGGGTGTATGGAACTTCATCAGTGAGAATGTGGCTGTCAAGGAGGATGAAGAGGATGTCAAACCAAGTTTTGACACGGTACTTGACATCCTGAAAGAGTGGGCGTTGCTACCCGGAATCAAATTCATGGCAAGAGAAAAGCTCATTGTGCCTGAGTATGACATGCTTTTACCCCTGAGTTTAATGAGCATAGCCATATTTCCACATGGCCAAAATGACAAAATATTCCACACCCTAATGAAAGCTGGATGCATTCAACTTGCTGTGAACAAAATTTGTGTCAAAGAAAATCCAATCATGCCTTTTCTGTCACACCATACAGCAAATGTCGAAAATCCATCGAGTGTTCTGAAATCTCTTGAGTACATGATTCAGACATCTGCATTCAAGGCAGGAAGCCTGACTGATAAGGACTTTGAGACTCTTCTGTTGTATTTCACTTGCAACCTAGCGAGCCTCACACAACAAGATGCACAGAGCCTGAAACTACTCCCATGCTTTAAAGCGGTCAGTGGAAGGTACATCAGCATTTCAAATTATGGGTCCACTTACGTGCTTACAAAGAACATCCCTACTGCAGACATCGAGAAGTGGGCCCACACAGCCACATTTGCATTTCTTGCCGATAACCCGCAATTGAGAGAGATGTACACTTTCCTTGGCTGTGTGCCAATTGATGACATACAAATCTATCTTCATCATCTCCTGCCAAAGTTTGAAAGTCTTTCCTACAATGCCAAAGCTGAACACATTGTCTATTTAAAGGCTAGACTATTGTCAATGGAAGAGTCTTGTGAGATGAAGGACCAGCTGTTTTACAAATTGGAAGGGCTGACATTCATCTATGACTACTCAAACAGACTCAGGTCAGTCAACTTTTTCTTTGACGCAACAGTGCAAGTGTTTGAAATGATGCTTCCTGCAAAATCATTCATACCAATGGATTTCTTCAGGAAAGTTGAGCAATTGTCAAAACCCAAGAACGCCTCATTTTCGCACACTGCCTGGATAACATTCCTGAGAAAAATTGGTTTGAAGCATGAAGTATCCCAGCAGCAAATTCTTCAGTTTGCAAAAGAGGTCAGCATCAAATCACAAACGGAAAATTGGGCCAAAGACAAAGTACAAAACATCATCGATGTTCTCCTGAATCATATTTTCAAAGACAGGGTGGACCTGTTTCAAGGTACTTTTCTGAAAGAGCTCTCTATGATACCCTTCCTTTGTCCCGAGAGAGCCCCCAAAGAATTGATAAAGCTTCATTCACAATACCAAGAAATGAGTGGAACACTTCCTCTCATTCGCTTCAGTGGGTCTCAAGTCAATCCCAAATTCAAGCAAACAGATGTCATTCACTTACTGTGGACAGCTTGCCCAATTTTGCCTGAAAAAGCTACCCCTTCAAGCATAAAAGAGCAAGAGGGAAGCCCACTAACTGGACAAGAGCAACTTGACCAAGTGCTAGCCATGTTGGGTGTCAACTTGGACCCACCAGTGGAAAAAGTCATTAGTAACTGCAAGAATGTCTGTAACATATCCAATCCAGATGATGAAATGGTAAAAACAAGGAACAAAGTTTTGAGGTCCACCTATGAGTTTTTAAATGCAGATAAAAGAGATTTCCGCTACCAGCTTCGCGGGGTGGCTTTTGTCATGGTGGAGGATGGTTTTAAGCTCCTGAAACCCGAAGAAGTTGTGATTAATTTGGACAATGAATCTGACTTTAAGCCCTACTTATACAAATTACCACTGGACCTCGGCACTTTTCATCAACTGTTTAAACTTCTCGGCACGGAGGATGTTGTCTCAACCAAACAATATGTTGAGGTGCTGTGTCGGATCTATAAAAGTTCTGAAGGCAAGCACCTTGACCCGAATGAAATGAGAACTGTGAAAAGAGCTGTGTCCGGATTGTTCAAGGCTCTTCATAATGAGCCCGTAGAAATGCGGAAAGATCTGGAAAGTCTCAGAGATTTGATCTTTTATCTTCCGAGTCATGATGGAAGATTAGCCAAATCGAATAGTTTGGTCTATGATGATGCCCCACATTTCAAAAGCAGAATTCAGGGTAACGTTGGCGTTCAGATGCTTGTGGATCTGAGCCAGTGCTATCTGGGTAAAGATCACACCTTCCATACAAAGTTAATCATGCTCCTTCCTCAGAATCTAAGGCCAAGACTGCTAAGTAGCATTCTTGAAGAGCAACTGGATGAAGATTCCCCTAAAATGTGCCAGTTTGGAGCCCTGTGTTCACTTCAAGGTCGCCTCCAGTTGTTGCTCTCCTCGGAGCAATTCATCACAGGACTGATCCGAATAATGAAGCATGAGAATGACAACGCATACCTTGTGAATGAGGAAAAAGCCATACGGCTCTGCAAAGCACTCTGCGAAGGACTGAAAGTATCTTGCTTTGAGAAACTCCAGACAACGTTAAGAGTAAAAGGATGTAGCCCCATCCCACATAGCCGCAGTGAAACCCTTGCCTTCCTCAAGAGGTACGGCACCGCTGTCATTCACCTCTATATCCAACATTCAGACAGCAAAGACATTAATTTTCTCTTAGCTCTGGCCATGACACTGAAATCTGCCACAGACAATTTAATCTCGGACACCTCTTATCTCATTGCCATGTTGGGCTGCAATGACATCTACAGAATCACAGAGAAGCTGGACAACCTCGGTGTAAAGTATGACTCCACAGAGCCTTCTAAACTTGAGCTCCCCCTCCCTGGAACACCGATTCCCGCTGAGATACATCACACCCTCCTCATGGACCCAATGAATGTTTTCTACCCTGGAGAATATGTGGGTTACCTTGTTGATTCGGAAGGAGGAGAGATATATGGGTCCTATCATCCCACATACACGTATGCGATTATCGTTCAGGAAGTAGAACGAGAAGAGGAAAATATAACTGTCCTCGGGAAGTGTTTCCAGATTGACATTGGTTACAGCGAGTACAAAGTAGTCAGTTCTCTCGACTTGTACAAATTCTCAAGACAAGATGAAAGTGCCAACATGCGGGAAAGTAGTGCTCCATCAACCCCCACAAGTCCAGATAGTCGCACCTCTGGCCAGCAAATGACCCATCCTCTTTTTGCGAGCAGAGACAACCAGAGACCTCCCACACAAAAACAGTCCCCCAAAAAGATCAAGCTTAATGCTCTGCCAGAGATTCTGAAAGAAGTCACCTCAGTAGTTGAGCAAGCTTGGAAACTTCCCGAAACCGAGAGAAAGAAAATCCTGCGTCGATTGTATCTAAAGTGGCACCCGGACAAGAATGCGGAGAATTTGGACATTGCGACAGAAGTCTTTAAGCATTTACAGAATGAGATCAATAGAATGGAAAAGCAATCTTTGGCCGACCAGCAGAATACAGACAGAGCATCCAGGAGACCGTTCTCATCCTCCTCCGCCCGCTTCCAGTCAGAGAAGTTCTCCTTCCAAAGGTTTTATTCGTCATGGAACCAGGAGGCAACAAGTCACAAGCCCGATAGGCAACAATCCAGAGGAGGTTACACGAGCTATGCTGGTTCACACTCACATAGCCACCGTTTTTTTGTGCCACCGACTTTTAAGACGGTCGGAAATCCCGTGGAGGCTCGCAGGTGGTTGAGACAAGCCCGAGCCAACTATTCTGCGGCTCGCAATGACCTCCACAAAAACGCCAATGAGTGGGTCTGCTTTAAATGCTACCTGGCCACAAAGCTCGCCCTCATTGCCGCAGACTACGCGGTCCGAGGAAAGTCTGACAAGGACGTGAAGCCAACGGCCCTGGCGCAAAAAGTGGAGGAATACAACGCTCACTTGTCCGGACTTGTCAGTGATGTTCAGATCCTGGAAGGCTATGGCGTGGACAGTCTGCGAACTCGCTACCCTGATCTTCTGCCCTTTCCACAGATTCCCAATGACAGATTCACGTCAGAAGTAGCCTTGAGAGTGATGGAATGTACAGCGAGAATTGTCATAAAGCTTGAAAACTTTGTCCAGCAAAAAATCTAAATCAGGTGCACTGATGATGAGTGGATGAATGTGTGCAATATGGGTGTCTTGCTGGCAGCTTATGATTACCTATGCACTTGGGACTGAGTGTGAATGAATACATGCGCGGCTCTCATTACAGGTCAGGCTGCCACAGCACACATTTGCTGTTATATAAATGTGCATATACTATACTGTACATATGATTGCCTCAGCAATATGTTTTGTTTACCAAAATAACTGATGTTGAGTTTTTCTTAATGCTGCTTTTTACTTGATATTTTTTTACACAATAATATTGATCTATTTTATTGCCACAGAATCAGGAATGTAAAAGATGTGCTCATACTGAAAAAATACAGGTCATCTCTAAGTATTAAATCTTGTAAAGTAATGTCTTATGTCTGTTGTACTTTTTTTTTGTATGTATGTTTGTTTTGTTTCATTTATGCAGAAGTTGTACATTTTATGCAATTGCAGGTTTTTTTTATGGATGAAGCACTTTTTAAAATTATATTTATGTTCTTGTTCTTTGTCTCATAATCTAGGAACAATTCACTGTGAAATGAATTGATCTTTTTTGTCTTTTTGTTCGTTCATTTTGCTGCAGCAATGTCAATTAAATACAGCAAGTGTTGGATAAAGATTTTGTGACTATTAGTCATCTTTACATGCTTAAAAGAACCTACAGTTTGTGCAGTTGCTTGTATGATCCATAAAAATATTTCTGTCACTAACAAATTTACTGAAAATTTTAGTTTTATCTTGATTCTTAAGTGCAATATGGGTCCAGGTATAACATCTAAGATTTCCTTCTTAGGAAAGAGAGAACAATTTTTTTTAATATAAATGTTTATTCACACAAAAAACACACTGGAAATATCTTTTAAAATGTTATGCTATTGTCATCTGACTGTTATTACCTAAAGCCCAAGATGATGGCAGTGGGAACTCAAATAAAAATAAAATTGTGTGATCATATAATTCATAAATGTGAATGTACAGTGTGGCATCTTTGAGACTGCTTGTGATTTAGGGCTATACAAATAAACTTGACTTGACTTGACTTGACTTGACTTGACTTGACTTGACTTGACATCAGAAGGCTTAATAAATCATTTTTAAACCTTAACTCATTGAATTTTTTAAAAAACATCTAATGTTTAGTCCAGTGCTTCTCAATTAATTTTTGATGTGTTCTAACTTTGTGTTCTAACCCTTTATTTAGAAAAATGACCATGTTTAGGAAGGTTTGGTTTTTGAAAACGGCTGAGTATAGTAAGGATTTTTTACAAAAAAAAAAAAGACCATGTAGAGCATGACTTTTTTTTTATTAAAAGAATGACAATGTAATCCTTTTTTTTATTATTAAAAAAATCTTAATAAAATTTTAAAAAATGAAAGTCTTCTTTTATCAGTGGATCAGAGGCGTAATGATCACCTCTCACATCAATTTTAAATAGCTACTTTATGTTGTCTAAAGACATTTGGCGTCCTCTGCCACTGAAGTTAACATATGCGGTTTGATGCGGGCTTTTCCTGAAGAAATTAATCATTCTTGCCAGTTATGGAGCTAGTAATATTTAAGATATTTTGAGTGGACTCGTATGATTATTCATAATGAACGGTTTAAGGGTCTGTACATTTTTGCAAATAGAAGTGTCCACTCGAGGGCGACAGAGAGCAAAATAAATGTGGAAATCATTTCATACATTTGGTCATGTAGTATATAAAACTATTAACCATTCAGTTAAAATACATAAAACACTTAATAATATAATAATAAAATATAATAAAACATGGCATATACATAATATATTACTGTATTACAAATATGTGCACACATACGTAGTTTCTGTCATTACAGAAAGAAAAAATTGAAGACATATTAAAACACAAACAACTTTATTGTTGTATATTTTTCAATGTCTTCTGTTCATAATTAAATCCAACAATAAACTTTCTTTTTTTCTTGACAGTAGAACACAATTCCAACTAGATGTAAATATGTTATCAAAATATCCACCCTGTAACCCAGATATTGAACCTTATTAGATTGAGCAGATATGCCTAATGAAGCCAGTACATTATCATTTCCCCTCATTTTCCACTATCAAATAAACATGCTAATTATCAAACCAAAACACAAAGCTTGTCGCATCAAAATCCAAGCAATCACAACCAATATGATACAAGCCTAGATCCAGTTTTTTTTTTCTCACACCACTCCAATCCCTTTACATGTGCCACTTTGTATTGCACAACAAGATATTATATTGCATAGGATGTAAGCTGTAAAGCAGCTCCTCATTTGCCCAGCCATGATACTTGTGTGATACATTTTGTGTGTGCGTGTGCGTTCGTGTGTGCGTGTGTGTGCGTGTGCGTGCGCCTTTTTGCGCGCGTGTGCGCCCGTGTGCTAGGACGTCTTCCTGCAAGCACAACGCCCCCTGCTGGTGGGACTCTGAGCACTGCGATCCACACAAGATTAAAGTGTTATAAAAAAGAAAGAAACATTTGTGCTTGTAGCCTGCAGGAAAAAAATGAAAACACACACATCTCAACACTCCTGGTTATCACTACAAGTGGAGGTGACGCCAGCCTTGGACAGAAAGAGCTTTCCACTGGGACACATGCACACCTCAAAAAGACCCTCGGCATTTCCGGAAACTCCTCCTTGACTCTGGGGCAGATTGGCCATGCGCACTGTCTCGGCATCCAGCACCAACTGGAGAGCAGAGGAGGACAGCGATAATGAACATTTAGAATTCCAGTCAAGAGAGTAACTAGTGAATTTGACTTAAAGGGAAGTAGTGTAGCATAAGACATCAAACTCAAGGCCAGGGGACCAAATCCGGCCCGACACATTAGTTTATATGGCCTGTGAAATTGCATGCATGACCCTTGCTAAAATCTGTAACCATTTTTTTAAATTGCCTTGTGTATTAAAAAATAATGATGAAAAGTGCACATTGGTAATCTAATTTGCTCCATATTAGTGGGACATGACATTTCTTTTATTGAGCCATATGAATTTTGCCCAGAAACAAGAGACCACCAGTGGTCCTGGTATATAAAACCCCCCCACCACTGTTTCCAACCTCCAACCATACATGATAGTGAGAGAAGCGTATTGTTCTTACCAGTCCCACGCTGGACTGCAGGATAAGATCCATATTGGAAGCCGCTTCAATGTTCCCAGCCAAGGCTTTTAAATGAACTCCCTTTGGAGCGTCCATTGTGAGTGAACGAGTGGGGGACTCCAACCTGAGAATGAACAGAAAAACATTCCATTATCTTGGAAGAGCAGCGTCCATCAGTCATAGTGGGATTGGCTGGTAAACTGACGGGATGACAACGATATGGCAGGAGCACTCACCTCAGGTCTTTGAAGGGCTCTGACTTGAGAAGGGGAACCTCCACTGAATGTTGGAACAGTGCTCCTTCAGGACCTGAGAGTTAATAAATAACACATGATAGATGATTTCAGAACACAGCACAGATTTTCACATTTTCCATTTCCAATGTTTTGGTTTTCATAGTAAATATTTTCACTAATGCTGTCCATCAATATTTTTTTCCCCACAGTGGCTGGTAGCTTCAATACCTTGATAGACCCCACAGTCCAAATTTCAGTAAATCTGAGTGTCTGTGAACAATTGGAATGATGCTCAGTGCTACAATGCACAACAACTCTTATCGTTTTGACTGTTCTTTTGCTTTGACGGACGAGCAAGAACTATGGTGGCCAATAATGGTTTCAAAAACGGTTTGAAAAAAGTGGAAGAGCTCAGGGATGTCACAAAGTTCTTTATGATGAGTGAACAAAAATTCACATTCTCAAAATTTGTTGATGTAAATTAGAGGCCAGATGTTGTAATATTTTGCGAGACTGTATTATTCAAAGTGAGTTGCCTTGTCAGGCCTGCAGCCATGTGAGAAGAGAAGTGGAGATGACCTCCACTCAGCTTGACTCAAGCCATCAAGCAGATTTGAGCAGGAGACAAATGAAGGGCGACAGCAGAGTCAATGAAAAAATCATAATGTGGAGCTAAATGTGTTTCCTCGGGGTGCACAAGCTTTATGTGGGCTACTGTGCCGTGTGCAATAAAGTGACCCCCGGCGTAATGCAGCGAGCGGCTGACAACCCCCTCAACATTAATCAAACAACCCAGTGTGTGAGGTCACAGACCCACAGCGGCTTCAATACACACAGTGGAAAAAGAAGAAAAATGAATGGCTTGATAACAACATCATACAATATGCTGCAATGTGTGTTTCATCATTGCTTCAAATTTGCCTTGATTTGTCTGCCTTTTCAATTGCATCATTTATTCATTTATGTAAAATTCAATTTGTTTTTTTTTTTTGTACCTGTGATGCGCAGTTTGTCTGGTCCATTCACAGCCTGGTTGCCATCTGCAGAGAACAGCATGTTGTCGCTAGGGGAGCTGATGAGCATGTTTGGTGTATCTCCTTCAGCCTGTTTTGGACCTGCGGCAGCATTTATGACAATTCTAACTCATTTCATTAGTGGATGTGAACAGATACAGAAAATACAAGAACAAGTATTTGATCATTGTGCCATGGTATTATTGTCCATACATGAAAATACTCCAAAGTAAATAAAAGTGATTGTTTATTATGAATGTGTAAGAATGATGAAAAGTTGAGTTGAGTTGAGTTTATTATGGGTGTGTTCACTCTCAGCTTCTTACCCACAGACATCCTCCCTGTAACGTCACCATTTTCATCGCGGGCATTGAGGTAAACCTTTTCTGTATCCGAGTGTATAAGGAGTGGAGAGTCCTGGAATGAAAGGAAGTAGGCATCCAAACTATTACGGAAAAATAAAGATTCCGTAAACCTGCAACACAAATCCCATAAAGTGTGATCCAATAACCACTGATGGTTACTTTGGCTTCCTTCCTTTAATGCTCAAATTGGCCATAACATGAAAGTCGCTTCAACTTTCTGATGTTTAATCTAGTGTAGTATATTTGTTAAATCCAGTTCAGCTGTATTTAAGTTTTAAGTACAATACATTTGCATGTAATCTTTTTGAATCATTTCTTTGTCAAATAGTTATGCAGGTTAAATGTTCATTGAACTTTTATATGCAATGCATTTTAATAGTGTCACTATGTAAGTACAGCTTTTTAATTGGCTAGCACTACCACAACATGTGTCCTCATTGCCAACCTGTCTTAGCAATGACATTGAACCTATTGCCCTTAATAAAAGCAAAATGTAGCTGAGTATACAATCCATGTTATATATTGTTGCTTTGTGTAACTTCTTATGGTAGTATTGGGCAACTGAATACATACCGACTCACCATGTAGTATTTTTTGTTGTTGAGCACTTTGCTTAGTGGATGACCATAATGACATTCAGCTTCCTCTATCTTGTCTAGACTCTATTGTATATTTACCATTACAGATTTTCAAGTTAGGTTGTTAGATGACCTTAAATTGTTATGAATGTTGTTGTTCTGTATGAGCCTATTGATTGGCTGGCAACCAATCTAGGTCCACCCAAAGTCAAAGGACAAACGCTACAGAAAACAGATGGATGGATCACATGTTTGGCCCATGCTGAGGTGCCAAGTACTGTTATGTCCCCCACTTGAATAGGATGCAAATGAAATTTGACTTGTGTTCTGTGCTAAAAAGCTGTCAGACCCAGATGGAGCCTGAAATGTATAACATGCAAAAGCATTCAAAAGTGCGAGCACTCACTGAATCTAAATGTCAAACGCATAAGAAATGTCTTGAAAAAATGCTGCCATGAGCAAGAAAAGCCAAAACATGTAAACAACTGCAGCAAAGTGTTCCCATGTGCTGCTCGAAGGCAGGCCGTAAACCACGTTTCCACCGCAAACATCCTTGAGGTTCATCGGAAGCTCACTGCAGGAGCACGCGCGCGGCGGGAGACTTCAGGAGATTGGGCTCTATCCAAACTGCCTCGGAGCACTTGGAAAAGACGCTTTTGCAGAAAGCAAGGACTCACACTTTCCAACAATCATGCAGGGTGTGTGTGGGTGGGGGGGGAGTTAAACACAGAGGGAATAATGACAACCTTGCTGGATGGCTTAATTAGCAGGGAGGGAAAAGAGAGCAGAGAAAGTTCACATACTTCTCTGGAGTGGATCTCTTCTGCGTAGAGGGGCAAGAGAAACTCAGATTCGCCCTCGTCCAACTTCACGCCTTCCGAGTGGACTTGCAGGAGGCCCATTCCTTCCTGAGGTCACGCAGGACATGGAGGCAGATCACAAATACGGCATTTGATGATTGACAGCTCAGCAAGGATATAATATAATAATGCAAAAGTATTTCATTAGGACCATGTGAGGGCTTAAAGGGCCTAAACGCGAGCGGCACGTACCGAATTGAACCACATGACCCTGAAGATCCAAATGGTGAGGGCCAGGTTGACCACCAGGATGATAATGAGCAGCAGCACGAACAGGTAGAGGCAGCGCTTCCGCCAGCCATAGATGCCAACCTTGTAGATGTGCTCGGGCACGGGCCTGGGCACGCTGCTGCCCTCTGTGCTGCTCTCATAGTGCTCACCCACCATCTGCAAGCTGCTGACCACAATAACATCATCAGGATACTCGCTTGAACTGGATAATAACACAAGAGAAACACTGTACTGTATTCATGTACATTGCAGTATATGGAGCACATTTACATAACATACAATCACCAACTATGCCACAGTATGTATTGACAAACATTGAACATGAAACACGAGAGGAAAAATGTGACTCGTTTCCTATGTTCACAAAGAGTTAAAAAGCTAAAAAAAGTGTTAATAATCTCAACATTTTTATTATGATGTAAAATGACCAAAAATACGAAATATAAATTGTTTAAACATATTATTGGCATAACATACTATAATATAACATGATATAATATAATACAATACAATACAATACAATACAATACAATACAATACTATACAATACAATACAATACTATAATATATAATATAATATAATGTAATATAATATAATATAATATAATATAATATAATATAATATAATATAATATAATATGTTTTTTGACCCAAAAAATCTTGATGAAAAAAATCCAAATAAAGGGACAAAACTGATCATGTGAAATGACCATAGAGCAATAATTTTTACAGTAAAAAAAAAAAAAAAAAAAATTGACATCGATATCTAATATGTAGTGGATTCCATTGTTCATAAAAGAGGCATGCGTAAGAGCTAGCTACATATCAAATTGAAAAGTGGTGAACCAGTAAACCCATATTTTCAAAGGGAAAAGGAAACGAAAGAAATTTGAGCATTCTGAATCGCATTAGTGTGCTCAGACACACCCAGTGCATATCTGACTCATTGTGCCAATGGAAAGCTTGACAGCTTTTCCAGCAGTTTCATACTAAAAAGCAAAGTAAAATGCACTTTATTAGAGAGCAGAGGCGGGCTCCTGAGTGCCATATCAAGCAAAGCGCACACAACAAGCTGATGCAAAGGCAGATGGAGGTCCAGATGCATCAACAGCCTGGCCTCCAGTCAGCACACTGTCAGCATTGCACACTGTGACAACAAGCGGCCTCGGGGACACATTTGCCTTCGACTCAAACCTATTGGAGCCAAGGACTGCACCAATGATGTTTTTGTTTTTTTTACCATTAATCTGCTTTGGGAAGCTCAAGGAGACTGTACAGTCGAGACAAAAGCCATAAGCTGAAGATAATGCAACCACAAAACTAAGCAAAAATGACGAGCATCATAATCAGCCAGGAAGAAGAACTATTATAAGAATAAAGTCACAATCGCATGAAAATGAAATAAAAGAGGAATAAAATAATAATATTATTTCTTTGATAGAGAAAAATCATCAAAAAAGTTTCAATAATTGACAGAGAAAAAGTCATAATATTACAAACATTAAGTAAAAATTTCACAGAATGAAGTTAAAATAAAATGTGTAATTGTAAGAATGAAGCTGTTATATTACCTCTTTGGAAGCAAAATAAATAAAAAATAAAGAAAATTAATATGGGACTTTAGGATAACGTATCATTATTGTATGAATAAGGTTATTATGACCCCCAAATTCTTGCAATATTCAAAATTTCGGGGTGTCATTAAGATAGATTTCTAGTAATAGTAAATATGAAGTCATAAATGTGCATAAGTTGTATGATTGATTGACTGATTAATTGACTGGGGGGGGATAAAAGTTAAAATTGCGCAAAAATGATGCAAAGTTAAGATAATAAAGGTGTCATTTTATGAGGGGGAAAAAGAGTTTTAAAATAAAAATGTGATAAGAAGGCAAATATATCTTACATGGAGAAAAAATAAACCTATTATGTATCTACAGTAATGTAAATAATAGATGAGATTATTGGTACAGTTGGTATTAGTACAGGCCAACTTTTAAGAAACCATTATTTTGCAGAGAAAAGGAATGCTACCAGGAACCCTTTCTTTCAATAAGAAAAGCTCTCGTTCTGTTGGGAGTTGACAAATAGTTCAGATGCATGTCTTTGGAGCCCATTTGCCGGGACCTAATGTTGTGTCCAATGTTGAGTGCTGCTTCTTCATTAGCACATTCAAAGTGGAAAACAAAGTAGAGACGTAATTGTGCTCCAAGTTAATGACGCGACGCAGCTCACAGCTTTCGAGCGAGCTTAGATCAGGTCCACGTAAACGCGTCCAACAGTCCTAATGGAGTCGTTCATTATGATCTTAATGAAGGAAGACTCAGTCCAGTTCCTTCCTCGCACAAGCTTGGAACCTTTCCTTAGCAACCAAACAAAAATACTTGCCGAGCAGAATGGGAATGCTGTGACAATTTGAGGGAAAATCTTTTTCCTCGAGTCCGCTTTTAATTTGGAGCCTGCCTCCAAAGGAAGAGTGGTCAGATTGGTTAGGAAAGTGTGGCATCATGAATACGTGGGATCCCTCTATTGGTACGCAAAAGAATAACTGATTTATATTCCAATTTGATTACTCTACATTTTTTTTAGTACGGGTCAGTTGTATTTAACTTTTCAGGACAATTTATGTGTAGTTAGCCTTTTCCAGTTGTTTGTTATCAATATTAATTTAGGTACACTTTATATATATATTTAGTCAGCCTTTTCCAGTTTATCAATATTAATTTAGGTACACTTTATATATATTTTTTTACATATGTGCATTTTTTTTCTCATTTTCATTGGAATAGTTACTTAAGAACAGTGTTTTATTTTTCTTTATTTAAGCACATTTTGGGTTTTCAAACTGTACATTGTGTTTCAGTGTTTTACTTTTTACTAGGAGTAACATTTGGGCCAACTCCGTAACTGTATTTTATTGAAATTATTTGAGGTCTATTACTTTTTACTTGTAACAATCCAGTTTTTTTTTTGTAGTCTTTTATAAAATTGCTATAGTAAATTTACCTCATAATGTGAAATGCTGCAAAGTCTGGACCCAACGTTATGACTGTATTCTTTAACTGGAACCAGTAATGAATGAAAAAGTCCTGCAAGTATTTGGTAAAAACTATCCGCTCATGAAGTGGACTTCCCGTCTTTCACTGCTGGCTTACCTTCTATAAATAGAGGACTCTGTGCTGTATTGTAAGTATATTTTAGAAAAGACACCACAGAACACATACACGCACACACTTGAGTGGTTTGGCTCATGGGCACATTAAATAATCAAGTGAAAATACAACTCACACTGACATTGTGTTTGTTCAAGTTATTTTCGTATTGCTGCCCTTGTATGGTAACACTGTTAACTGTGCCATCAGAGGTCAGCGTGGAGGTGTAAAAAAAAAAAAAAAAGAGGTCAAATGTCACACGAGAGACTTTAGTGACACGCATGAGTTTGGAAAGCCAAAACAACAAGAGTACTCACCGCGTTTGTGGCGAGGTTTGCGAGGTTTCAGTGTTTAAATGAAGCTCGTCAGTGGAGCAGAGGTGGAGCTCCTCACACACGTCTGACAGCCGCTCAACAACTGCGGCCCATAAATCCACTTATGCGCCGCGCCTGACACCAGACGGCGCTCCCGCTGCCCCGCGGACCTACTCTTAATCTCACTCTGCCATGCAGTGGAATATGTATATGAGAGAGAGAGAGCGAGAGAGCGAGAGAGTGAGAGTGAGAGAGAGAGAGAGAGAGCGAGAGAGCGAGAGAGAGAGAGATGGAATGTGGAAGGGAGGGATGTGGTCAGTCCACATATGTTATACATTTTTTCACTGTTGTCATGGTTCCCAACCGTTTGCACATAATAAAATGTAAAAAAAAAAAATGTCATTAGACTATTAATTTAGTCAAGTCGAATGGAAAAGTAGTGCTTTGGCATCATCTTGTCAAATCTGCAGCGGGAGTCACCAACATGCTACTTGCAGGCAACAAGTGGGTGGGCCTGTTTTAAATTAAATGAATCAAATCAGGTTCTAATGTAAATTTCTAAATAGATCAGCAATGGTGGGACATTGTGATTTCCAGGGACCATTTGTAAATGTAAACTCCTTCACTTGAGTGCTGGTATTTACTTTTCGTAATTGTATTTTCCCCCCCAACCTTAGTGGCTGACTCAAGAGAAAGCAGTTGGCATCTTGGTTTATTGAGATCTTGCTGTCGTGTAAGGCAGGGGTGCATTCATGACAATAGAATTAGAGAAACCAGACATTTTCCCCATCCCCAATTTTCTTAATTATTAATAGTGTAGTGGCTGGCCACAAATGAATAGTTTTGGGCAAATGTTCATCTTGTGCTAGCCTTAAAATCTCAGACTTGCTATTTCTTTGAAAAATAACAGTTGGACAGGCATGCATCATAATTGTTATTTGAGGTCTGACTGTATGTATGTGGTATGAGACAGATTAGCACTCAAGTGAACTTTTGTGGCCATATTTAATCTTTATATCCGTTTTCATTCATACACTTATGTTCATCATGGCTTTATCAATAAGATGCTTCGCAAGTATTTTAAATATGCGTGTATGTGTAGTTGTGTATAAAAATACAAAAACACTCCTTTTTTGGAACAAAACATGTTCTTGAAATTTAATCTTTATTATCAAAATGAGTACCATGCTATTAAAGCAATCCTTATTCGACCTTAAAAACCGTCATGAGTCTTTTCTGGGATTTGTAACACGAATAGCGTTTTAACTGTTGCAACATCAAGTCCTCAACTGCAAGCTCATGTTTGTTAAATGGAGATTTACTTTAGATAAAAATAAAAGATAATTAAAATTATATTAAAAATATGAATGAAAAATAATAGATAAAATATTAAAAATAACTGTTCGATATCAACAGAGGCTTTGGGCTTGTATATCATGAAGACCTTTTTTTCTCATTTGGTGATACAGCTTATCAATATCTTATAGTGTTTCACTGCCTGTGGCTTTAAAAGGATAACAGCAGAGAATGGAACTCCAAAGAGGCACCCAGTTAGAAATGATCCAACATGAACTAAAACAAGACCACTGGATGTCCCTTGTGTGATAGCATTACAAAGTAAGAAACATTTAGCGAGTGGAGATGGTCTGAGTGGGAAGATCAGAATGCTTCCTTGGCACATGACTGCGAGAGAATTCAAACAGCCATGAAATGTTCTTGCTTGCAGTATTGAGTGTGATTTTCCATCCATCCAAATAAAAGAGTCAAAGCTTTGTCTTTACATTTTATTCAACTTCCATTACAAAGAGCACATCAAAGGAAACGAGAGAACCTGAAAAAGAGAACAATGACAGGTGAGAGGAAGCTCTAGAAGGAAAACATTTGGGCATCTTTTTTATCGATGTTACCTGATTATGCTTTCTCAGCAGCTGCCTCCTCATCTCCGCCCTTGGTGTTACGTGTGTAGATGAGCTGGGCTCTGTGCTTAGACACGAGCTTGATCATGCCTGTAACAACACGGCGCACACACGCATTTAGACTCTTTAGCTTCATTTGGATGTTTAGAGTATGTAGAGCAGGTGAGCAGCGATTTCAACTGTCACCCAAAAATATATACCGAGCAAATGGGAGTGCAAAAGGACTCCGGCAAAGTTGAAGTAGTAGGACACAGCCAATAAAGTGCTTTTGTAAAAATTTGACATTTCGCTACAATTTTGTGGAAAACGAGACAGTGATCATTACCTTGAATCCAATGTTTAGTTTTAATGACTTTGATAAAAACTTAATGTAACAATCTAATCGTACATACACCATTCTCAGCACAGAGGGGGGGTGCAAATTCAATTTGTAAACAAAAAAACTTGAGAGAGCTAGATCCCCCATGGTTTAACAAGCATACACATTCTAAAGACGTCCTACTGTGGAACAGTCCTAGTTGAAAGTTCCTAAATTCCGTGTTCCTCCACAACTTAGGCTAAGTTAAATTTCACGCCACACAAATTTTGTAAAAACGCCATCTGTGACATCAGTTCACATCACTCAACCTCATTTCAGTCTTTACTTGTATTGTATGCCCATGATAAAAATAAAAAAAAGCTTACACTTTTAAACAAGTTTTTGTTACATTTAAAAAAATACCGGTTTCAACAATGATGCCATTTGTACAAAATAATAAATCATGCAATGGGAATTTTTTGGGGTAAAATTATAAATTGTAGGCTGACCAGCATATCTTATTAGACGGTGGTCACATTTCGAGTTACTACTATTTTAAATGTTCATTGGTGCTCCTTTGGCCTTTCAAATTTTCAGCTGAAATAAAAGTAAATAAATAATAATAATAATCACATGATGAGTTCACCTTTAGCAAGCAGTTCCTGCAGGGCGTTCCTGGCCAAGGAGCCACGGATCTTCAGCCTCTCTGACACAACGGCAGGTGTGATAAGCTTGTAGTTGGGAACTTCTTTGTACAGCTTTTCATAGGTGGCCTTGTCGAAGAGGATCAGGTTGTTCAGCTTGTCCCTCACTTTTCCTTTGGACCACTTCTGCTCAAACACACCAAACATATTAAGTCTTGGCAGGATAAACACTAAAACATCACTTCACAATGAGTCAATACCTTTTTCTTGGCTTTGCCTCCAGACTTGTTAACTGGGTCCTTGTCCTTCTTGGACTTTCCAGTGTCCTTTTTCTTGTCAGTCTTGGGAGGCTGTAAAGGGAGGAAGGTAAGTTAGACATTTGTCAGGTTGACTATAAGCTATCATGTCAAGTAATTAATTATGCAAAACACAAGCTATGTCTGGTTTTAATATATCACTTAATATGCAAGGTGAAATTGTCAAAGTGGCATTAAGTTGCTGATTATTGCAAAGGCAGAATTTAGCACATCACCGGCATGGCAAGGCCTTGGTATCCCCTGGAGCATCAAAACACTCAAAACATACAGGAAGCGAAGGGTGAGGTGAAATTTTTCTTCAACTCATAGATCAATTTGTAGTCATGACTATTACGAGTACAGGACTCATCATTGAGGCAATCGCATTGCTTGGCGACCTCGCTCACGAGCACTACGAAAGCGTGGCAGTATTAGCATGTAAGCTAAGTAGCGTCCGCTAATTTGGTTAGAACGTTTGATTTCGTTTTACTAATAAGGCATTAATAACACTGTTTCACAGTATATTCCGCCTGTTTATTTGTCAGTGGAAGGCATAGACGCGTGTGATTTTGTTCACGTTAACTCGTCAAAGTGCTTGCTAGCCGTCCTCACCATGTTTCCTCGTCAAGATGTCGGAGCGAAAGGAAGTAGGCCCGTGCAAAACGCAAATTGGCAACCCGTATATGCGGAAGTGGAGGAGGGGATTATGGGAATTTGAGTTATTTTTCTGATCCCGGACCAATAATTGTCAGCACAAGTACCACGTTTTCTAATCATCACCATACTAAAAATAAACCATGGTGAAAAATAGAATGTAAAATACAAATAAAAAGTTAAAAAATAGCCACCCTGACGTTTTCCCGTCACGTGACCACTGCTGTCAGACGCCGCAAAAATGGTGATCTTCAGTGTGTATGTTGTCAACAAGGCTGGAGGTTTAATTTATCAATATGACAACTATGTGCCGAGAGCAGATTCCGAAAAGACGTTAAGTTACCCTTTAGATTTGGTGCTTAAGCATCACGACGAGAAAGTAGTCGTGTCGTTTGGGCAAAGGGACGGAATCAAAGGTAATGCCATTAGCATTCAGTTAGCCCATACAGTTCAATGTATTTTAGTAAACGTGGGTTTGAATTTGAGTCTAAATTACGGAATCAGCGATATGCCACTGTTATATTTCAGTGAACAGTGGCGTAAAATACTGTGCATTATGTTACTAAAAAATATGGCAAAGCTCAAACTTATGCTGTTATACCCAGAAACAAAACATTGTTGATTTGTCGTCTGTCCATTTGGTCTAATTCCATTTCTTTCCGCTCCCAGTGGGCCATGCAGTGCTCTCCATCAATGGGATTGATGTGGTGGGAAAGAATACAGCAGATGGGAAGGACATTCTGGAATACTTAAAAGATCCGTCCAACTATCCGGTGTCAATTCGATTCGGAAGGGCTCGACTCAGCTCCAATGAGAAACTTATGCTGGCCTCTATGTTCCATTCGTAAGTCATGCTCATTATGATTGGCAACATTCATTATTGACTCACACGTTAACGTCTCCAAATCTTTGCCAGGTTGTTTGCTATCGGATCACAGCTGTCTCCAGAGGTTGGAAGTTCAGGGATTGAGATGCTGGAAACGGACGTGTTCAAACTTCATTGTTTCCAGACTCTTACAGGTGGTGCATGAATCTGGTTATCCTACCAGTTAAAAAAAAACTGTCCGATTACCTTCTGTATAAAACTGAACTTTTGTATCCTCTCAGGAATAAAATTCATAGTGCTGGCAGACCCGCGACAAGCCGGCATTGATGCTCTTTTGAGAAAAATATATGAGATTTATGCAGACTTTGCGCTAAAGAATCCATTCTACTCACTGGAAATGCCTATCAGGTACACTTGGCCATCTTGAACCTTTTTGCGGCAAGACAACCTGTTGTGGGTGTTAATGTTCACAGTGTTTGAATTTTGTGTTTCCAGGTGTGAACTATTTGATCAGAACTTAAAAAGTGCACTGGAGGTTGCAGAGAAGGCTGGTAACTTTGGAGCTGGATCATGAAACAGAAAATAATCAAACATTAGTTTTTTGTTGGTTTATAAATTGTGGTTGTTTGATATGTCCAATTAAGGATACAATGACGACACTGTACATACATTGTTTTGGTAAATTTTATTAAACTCAATATTTCAACTGTTGTGTTTGTTTACAAGGTAACTCATAACACTAAAGGCCACAATTATTTATTCAAGTCATGTTTTTTTATTTTATAAAAGGTTGAAAATATTAAGACTAGTTTCTGTTGTTAAAATAATAACCTGCTCGAGTCAACTGCTTTCTGGTAGGAACTCCAAAGTTGAAGTTGAGATAGTTAAATTGAGAGTGTAGCAGTTTTTGGATAAAAGCATGGCCCAGCATCACCCCCAGCTTCATTTTGCATGCTGAAAATAACACGGCGAGTATAAAAATGTGTTTAAAAAAAAACAGGGTAATACAACGAAGGCTTCATATTTATCTTTTTGAGGGAAATTAGCACATCTTAGTCTGATTTCTTAGATACGTGACCCATCTTCGAGCGGATGTTACGCAGTAGGAAGAAGCAGACAGCTGTGATGCCGCAGAAAATCTCTGCAACCCAGAAGGCCGTTCCCCAGCCATGATGTTTGGCAATGGTGCTGAATGGAAGCCCAGAGAGGAAGCCACCGACTAAGGAAGAAATAATCGTTGTTTACCGTTTGTTTCTTATCAAACCATAACAGATTGATATAAAATTGTTGATCTGAAATAGGGTGCTCCTTCATGAACCATTCCGCTTTGTGAAAATTACGTTTGTGCAAACCTGCTGTGTCCGATTTAGTTATACAGTAGCTGTCTTGACTGCCATGAATAAGGGTCTTGTAAAAAAAAAAAAAAAAATGACAGTCTAACAGTATCTAAATACAATAGTGCTAAACTTACTGTTAGCCATGAGGGCCACAATAGCATGTGATGTCCCACAGTAGTTGGACGGAGCGCTCTCATTGGCGATCACACCAAACAAGGCTATCGGCCCGTAGGAGAAGAAACCAAAAACAGCACCCAAAAAGAGTATCCACACCTTCAAATGCAAAGAGACGTGAATTACGTTCATGATTTCACACAATATCTGCTGTGTCGTCAATTACCTTCGGGCTGTCTGGAGTGACCGTGACTCTAAACAGGTACATGGACATGAACATTCCTGCCATCATAAGGATCAGGACATAATGGCGAGGATTGCCGTATATTTTTATGCCTTGCTGTAAGGAGAAGGGAGATTTTCCACTTTAGGGTTACACCAAATTATAGAAAATGAATATATGGGTCAATTTGAATCTGATGCAAAACAATCAAATATTTGCATCACTTTAAATGGCAAACTGAATACATTTCGTACATTTGGTGCAGCTATGTAAACAGGTACAAGAGGAGGATTTAGGCAACCAATTAGAAAATAATCATTTGATATTTGTATACAAAATCAAACAAATAATGGGACAGACATTCAAAAGTGTTTGGGCTGTGTGGCTTGCTAACTCACTTTGGCCACAGCTCTATCAGAGAAATAACCTGCTGCCAGGCTGCCTATAAGGCCTCCCAACTCCAGCGCACTCATGTATGAGCTACCTATGAAGAAGAAAGCAGGGAATATGGTCAACATACAGTACTTGCATAACCGATCCATTTGGTCTTCAATGCTAACGTAGAATGTCACTTCTCATCAATATTGCATACCCATTAGCGTAGACTGTCCCTTGTCCTGAATGAGAAACAGCTGTCCCCAGTCAGTGCAGGCTGTCTTCACCCCAAAAACCACCAGATAGGACACGGAAAGGAGCCACAGGTAAGGTGAGAGCAGGAACTCAGACAGGGTGCTCTCATTGCTAGAAGACTCTGAAGAAGACAAATGGAAATGAATGCAAGCAAGGTCTGCAAGCACATGTCCGCCTCACAGTTAGGAGGTTACGGGTTCGACCGTCTGTGTGCCCTGCAATTGGTTGGCAACCAGTTTAGGGTGTTCCCCGATGATTGCTGGGATAGGTTCCAGCACGTCCGCGACCGTGGGGACAAGTGGTATAGAAAATGAATCAAGAAGATGAATCAAATTATTTCCACCACATGTAGGTCCCTCCATATGAGGGGAATGTGAATACCTGAGGGATACGAAGGGTACAAAGTCTCCAGAAGAGTTAACCTTTAGTCACAAAAGAATAAATCAAGGGCTCTACAGCTGAGTTCAACCAATACTTCCTGGAAAGTTGCCCAAAATGTCAATCAACAAGGTTTCACAAGGGAGTAGCTTTTTTTTTTAAAAAACACTTTTTATGTGTTCTTTTGTGTGTACTAACTCCCGGTCGTTCGAAGTCGTGTAATGGAAGTGTTAACGAGTCAGTAAACTTACCCCCTTTGCTCTTCTTGTCTGCCACTTCAACATTAGGTAACCCCACGTCCTTGGGTTCATTTTTGATGAGCAACAGGCAAACGAAGGAGAGTACGACACAGATCATTCCGGACATGGACAGGATGGTCCTCCAGCTGTAACTCTGGGCCAGCACCGAAGCAATAATCGGGCCTAAGCTGCCAGCCAGATTCATGCTGCATGACAGGATTGCCCACCATGTTCCAAACTGAGAGGGCTCGAACCACTAAGAGGAAAGATGAAATGCTGTCATTGTCATTCCTGTGATGGACTCAATTGAAGTCATTTTTCTGCCTTTCTTCCCATGCTGCTGTTGGCTGTCCTGTCCTGTTTCTACTCCTTCTTCCACTTACTTATACTCTAGGGAAATAGATACTTTTCAGGTTTTAGATTGACCACAATTACCTAGTATAACAAATTGGGACAAAAATGCACAAACATCAATTTTATTTAATGATTCCGAGATCATAGGGCCCAATCTAATTAGAGCCAATCGAAAAGATGCAGACGAAGCAGCTTTTAGAATCATGTTGTTGGAGGAATAAATTTAATTCATCAATTTAACTGGGGATGTTGAGATTTAAATGGTCAAAATGCATACACAAAAAGGAAAACTTTTATATTGTGGTTGCAGTTAGAAATGCCGCATAATGCTATACACATCAGAGTGGTTTCTGATCATTTTACACTTCCTTGTAAACTAAATAATGCAATCAAAATTTACACACAACCTAGTCAATACTTCATATTATCGAGTATTATCTTTAAGAGCTCTTTTACGTTTGGATCTCATTAAATCGTGCATGCGTACCGCCAGGATATGTTGCGAATGGTCATTGCAAAAGATGGAAATATAAAAACAAATTCCATGATGTGCCAATAATGTATAGTATTGCTATGCTACCTTGCGCAGCACCCTGCCACAGGGAGGCCAGCCAAAGCCCTGGCCCAAGCCGTTGAGGAACCACAGGGCAGAGAATACGGCCACAGTGGATGACCAGGAAAAGACCACATTGATGCCTCCCACCAAAAACAATCCAATGGAGAAAAGCCAGCGGGCACTGATCTGGTCTGAAAGGACTCCACTGATGAACTTACTGATAGCGTAGGCCAAAGACTGACTGCTGGTTATCATGCCTGAGCAAGCAGAATACACAAACAACACAAAGTTGCCATACATGAACATAACACGATGTAGTCGTAGTTCAAAATAAAAGGAAGAAATCAAATGTGACACCATCAAGCATACCCAGATCATCCTTGTCCAGTTCAATTTCCTGCATCAGCGAAGGCATCACAAAAGAGAATGTTTTTCTGTTGAAGTAGTAAAGTGTGTAGCCAACAAACATGGCCAAAAATATAGTGCTTCTATAGTAGCCATAATTTGCTCTACCCATGATGTAAAAAAAAAAAAAAGGAGGTATTTATATAAATATATTTAAAAAGAGAATTCAGAGAGGAGATCAGCAGACAGTGGCTGCCGGTGAACTTTGCTTCAGGATCGATGAAGCAGCTGCTGCTTACAACTAAGGGCTGTTTGCAATCTGTACAAGTTAATGGTCAACTCTCAAACACCACAAATGATTTAATCTAACCTCTTGGGCGGGTATTACAGGTCCGATATGTTGTATGTTATGAAAAAATATTCCCGAAAACAATATTGTCACTGTTTTGCAAAATGATTCTGATTTAACAATGTCCTTGATCGATGTTGGGGTTTGCTTGTTATGGAACCCTTGGACTAATGACGTTAATCATTTACTTTCACTTTTCTTTCAAATTGTTATTTAAAATACCATATAGCAAAAAATAAATAAATATTCAAACTGCTAAATCAAACGGGATTCTATCCCCACTATTTTCATATTAGTGTGCATCGATTTGAACAATATTTTTTCTCAATGAATTATCGTTGCCATGATGTTTTCGCATCATGTGAGCCAATCGCCGCCGCTTAGCGTGATTACAACTGGGCAACCTTTATGTATAGAATTATAAAAAACTGTCTATATATCTAAATATCAGTTTTTGTAAAACAAAACAACTCATGCATTTTAACATAGCTTTGACATCGAATACGTCGTTAGTCATTAAAAGTGGCCGGTAACATATACCAGGTTGCAATATAACAACGAGCCAATGTGGACGTTCTTGTATTTTATTTAACTCAATGATCCGATATTCGTGAATAACGCTACTACATAAAGTTTCGATTTCTATTTTTCAGTTTACTCATCCATCCGTTTTCACTTTTAGTGTATGACTGCCCCTTCTTCGAGTTTTTTTCTTCTTTACTTTTCTATCTAAGAGAAGTGTCGAGCGCTCGGGTACACTTGCGTCTCCTACCGATTCTTTGTGGCACGGGACAGACATTTTCCAAAAACGACAAAATCAAAAGTTTTAAACAAACAAACATCGTTTAGAATTAGAAATATTTTTGACTCTTGGTTTTATTTTGAATATCCAAGAAAAATTATAAACACCTCCTTCCTTGCTGTATTATCGTGTTTCTATGGAAACAGCACAACATTACCACGGAGGTTGTTGTCACGCGCCACAGGCAGCAGAAACTTTTTGTGGTATTGTTCTTTTTTTATTTTTGTGACCAAAAAAAAAAAATCCCTGTCTCAGCTACATCCGGACGTAGAAGAAATGGTATGGTTTGTGCATTTTTTTTTTCCTGAGGTTTTCACTTTTTGCTTTAGTTCTGCTGAAGTCCGATTCATTCTGACTTAGTGTAATTTGCTTTGCAAATAATGGAGGAAAAATAAGGCCGGGGTGAGGGTGGAGTGGACAATAAATCAGTTTTTGATGTTATAAAAAGCACATTTATATTATTTTGCAGTATATAATCATTTAATGGCTCGTAAATGGAAAATGTATGCTTTATCATGAACATGATATTAATACTACTAATAATAATTTGTATGCTTGTAAATAAAAAATGACAGACAGTCAATCACATTCATGAGTCTTTAATGTTAATAGAACCAGACAGTGATAATTATTGGAGAAGTGTAAACTTTGCAGAGTGAGACCTCCTCCACTTCAACTTTGAGAAGACAACATTGCTATCGCACACGAGCCCCCTCATCCCAGGTGGATGAAAATCTGTTTGGAAAGACCACACAGGTGAGTGTGTGTCCTTTACCTTCTGCATCTCTCAACTGTCTGATGTCTTTATTGTTTAGAGGTCATCACATTCGACCTCGAAGGTAAAGCATGTTCCAGTGCAGAAGCAGATCGGCACGACTATCCAAATAGTCACCAAAGACCTTGTACGCAATCTCAGGTAGGCAAAATTTTTTAATTTAACAGACTTGTTGTCTGGCCAAAATCTCACTTCCAGCCACTTGCTCAAAATTAGATGGGATAGGCTCCTGCTGACCTGCGACCCAAATTAAGACAAGATGATGGAAAAGTTTGGAAAGTATAACTACACTCTTGTGTGACCAGGGTCCCATGCAGTGATCCCTCTGGACAGTCCATCATTCTGCCATCAGCTGATTTTAAGCGCATCACCTCCAGATCCAAAGTTCTCTCCAAGGAGGAGAAGGAGGCCATAAAGGAGACACACAAGAGTAGAAAAGAGAATGAAATGGTAGGAATCATTCCAAAAACATTTACTTGCTGACTTTACATTGAACAGCATTCTTAGTCGTGTTCTTGATCCTAGCGGGCAGCTGAAGAAAGGAAGCGGCAGATGTTTGAGGCCGACCTGTGCCGCCAGGAGAGGCAAGCTGTGAGTGAGATCGAACTGGAGGCTCACGAGCGAAGGCAGTGTCTGCTGGAGCGAGCCAAGGCCCTGAGAATGGAGCAGGAGGAGGAGATTCGAGAACTCAACAAGGTAGGAAATATATGTGCAGTTAAGGCAGCTATTTGGAGCGAGGGCATTTTGTTTGTTTGTTTGATTAGAGTCTCTAACTCAAGGGCAGGAGGCCAGCCCCGGTCTGCCATGCATTAGAGCTGACAAGAGTACAGCAGAGTAGAGTAGATACTGTCATTGGAAACGAGGCTTTTGACTCCTGTGGCCTAAACAGAGTATGTATTATCAAAGTTTAGTATGCCCTCTAGTGGTAGACGACGTGAAGGACTTCCTGAACTGTTCATATGTTACAGTGGTTCAAACGTTTAACACAGTACATTTCAGTTCAATTTGAAACACATTTGCATTCATCTTTTTAGAAGAGTTAGTGAGCAAACATTTATATAAAAATACAGATTTTTTTTTCAATTATTTTTGCTGAATCTTTATTTAAATATTTCCCCCCTTATTTAACTGTAGTTTTAATGTTCAAAGTGGGCATAATGTAAAGTAAATGACAAGAAAATAAATATATTTTCTTTAAAAATAAAATGATGAACAATTATGCTTATTAAACTAATGTACTTCCGTGCCATCAAAATATTATGAGCTGGTACTTATAAAACGTTTGAGGACCTCTGTCAGTCATAAACTCCCTATCTGCGAGCTCCTCAGGCGATTCTTGGCGCTCAGTGTCAAGCCACACGAGATGCCCAAATCCAGGAGAAGAAGCAGATTCAGAAGGAGATGCTAGAGGAGGAGAAGCGCCTAGATGCCATGATGGAAGCTGAACGACGCAGGCTTCTGGAGAGGGTGGAGCAGATGGATGAAATGCGTAAGCAAGAGAGGATCAGGTGATCAATCAGCTCCCCCAAAAAACTCCACCACCTTTCTTACACTGATGGAATCAGGAGTGTGTTGTCTGTGTGCTCCAGTGGGAAACAACAAATCTTTGAGCAGATCCAACAGCGTCTGGAAGACAAGTTGGTACAAGAGGAGCTCAAAGAGCAGGAGAAAAATCAGACCAGAGAGAAACAAGCCAAGATGAACATGGAGGATCTCATGGTACCACAAATTAAGATGGTCAGTAAAATATGTACAGTACACTGAATTGCCTGTATTGTTCCAGTCCCTGCAGAACAAGAGGGAGGAACAGCAGCGTCTGCACCAGGAGGTCATGCGCATCAATGCTGAGACGTTGAGGGCACAAGAGCTGAGGAGAGAGGAGGAGAAGATGGCTGACATGAGGGAAATTGAATACATCAAAAGCAAATTGGTCAGACCTCCATTACCTTGATGTTGGAAAAAAAAATTTCCTCCGTTTTTTTTTAACCGGGGTTCTAGAATCAAACGTTTAGGAATGTCAGACCACATTTGATATATGAGGGCATTCGGTTGATCATTTCAAAAAGGACAATTGTCCCATCGGATGATTCTGATCTGTAATGTTTCCTCGATAGAAAATTGTTGGCTAGCTCCCACCTAACAAAATAAGTTATAATAATAACTATAATAATAATTCTCAGCGGTAAACTGTTTGGGTTTTTGCTCAGTTCTCCACCCTCCTTCCAAATACATGCATGTTAGGTTCATTGATGCATAGGTGTGAATGTGACTTAAAATGGTTGTTTGTCTATACTGTACTGGATATCTTCTACAATTCGCTGGTGACTAGTCCAGGTTGTAAACTACCTCTCGCATTAAATTCAGCCGGGTTAGATTTCAGCGTACCTGTGAAAAAATGAAGTCAAGCGCTATAGAAAGTAAATGGACAGATGCGTTCTTGTTTGCCATTACCTTTGACTTCCATATCTCTCGAAGCAACGTGAGTCCGAATATGAAGCGGAACAGAAGAGGATGAAGAGGGAGAAAGAGTTGGAGATCACCAGGTTGAGAGCTCAGCAGGAGAGAGCGAGAGACCACAAGGCTGATCAGGTTAAGAATTACAACAAATATACTGAATGGTACATCCTGTAAATACTAAGTGATTTTTGGCGACAACTAGTGAAAACCTGCTTTGGTTTAGAACAGTGACGAGTGGCACGCAATGAAATAGATGAGAACCACAACTCTCAAAGCATCTGTGTTTGGAAGGATGAACTCCGTGCCAAGAGGAACCAGGAGATAGCGGACAGAGAATGGAGGAGGAAGGAGAAGGAGTTGGCTGCCAAGAAGGCTCAGGAGGCGGCCATGGTTCGCGCTGCTCGCCTAGAGCAAGTCCAGCGTAAAGAGCAGCTCCTATCCATGGAGGCGGGTCGAGAGAAGGCCGAGTTTGAGAGGGTTCTAAAGTGAGAGACGACAGTGACATGGTCACTGGTCACCGTTCGGAAGGTTTTCTGCACCTAAGGTTGCTTTGTGCCACATTTAGGGTTCAGCAAGAGGCGAGTGTCAGACAGAAAGAGGAGGACAAAAAGCAGCGTCAGAAAGCGCTGCACCATGCTGAGGCCATCAGGCAGCAGGTGAAGGAGTTGGAGCAGGCCAACATTGCCAAGCGCAAAGAGACATTTAAGGAGGCGGAGAGACTGAGTGAGGAGATCCGGCAACGACGCAAGCGCATCAGTGAAATGAAACAGAAGAAGCTGAAGGAGCTCAAGTAAGTGCAGGTGGCACTTGGAGACAATTCTTAAGATATTTGTGTAAATATGCATTTTTGTCCACTCGCAGGGCGACGGGGCTCAGTGAGAAATACTGCGGTGAAGTGGAGAGGAAAGCATGGCTACTTTAATTCACATACGAGTCTGTACCACTGTATCATCATGTATGCTTGTAATCCAACATTCTGAATCGAAACCACATTTCCATACAGACTGGACAGAAACTACTTGAGCATTTTTTACGTTTTATTTAGGCTAGTAGTTCCCTTTCAGTTAGGTCATATTAGGTCTTTTACTTTTTCAATGGCAGAGCCCCTTTCGAGCCCCCTTATGACAACAAATAGGAATTGAACTTAAGCAGGGTGACACTTTATATATATACACACACACACACACACGCACGCACGCACGCACGCACACACTTTGAGAGATGTAAGGAAGTACATCAAGGTAAATACAGGCTCTTATTGGACACCGTTCTGGCTGTACCGAGACCTTTTTTCTTAACCATCTACACATGCAACCTACATGTTGTGGGTTTCACCGAGCTGTCATTTGGACATCAAAAAGTCATTTGTTGTTTTAGGAGGATGAGAGAGGTGAAGGACATTGGTATGTGCGGTGGGAGCATTGCCTCACCATCTACAATGTTTCAAATCATGTTCACATCTGTACACGCCAAAAAGGAATGAAAATAAAACCTCATGGTGACCCGAAGGAAACGTCACAACACCTGGCATAAACAGACCTCAGCAGCGAGGGCTCAGCGTAAATGCGCGCGTGATAAATGTCTGCGTGGTCCCGCCCTTGCACATACACAAATACAGTCTCACACAAGCACTGTACACGGCACAAGAGGTCACCTAAACACACAGAGGAGAGCTAATATCTGGCAGGTACCACCTGTACAGGGCAAGAGGGTTTAAAATTCTTATTTAGACCATCTTTAAGTCACGTACGTACGTACGCACACACACACACAAGCTCAATCATAAAGTGACATACATCTGAATGCATTTAAAACTCAATAAAGCTACACACCTGTGCAGAATATACTATCATGACTGTACTTAGTGTTGCTAGGGGTAGCCATTCCAATGGCGATAAATGTTCAAATACTCTATGTAACATTTTTCTCTCTCTCCTCAAAATAGACAATGATGTCATGGATTGAACCAGACTAAAACGAGACACAGTTCCGTACATCAAAACGTAAGAGCTTTTCTCCACAGGAATTTCTTCACGAGTGCAAAATCCAATGCTCCTCAACCTACTTCAAAGTATGCTCAGCTTCAGCAAGTCCACTTCAAACAAATAATTCAAAAGTCAAAATGAAATCAACAAAAAACATGACAGGAACATACAAAAACATTTCTAAACAAGGGGTTATAAATATGGAATGTGGGGATTGCAAATGTGGTCCAATTTCAGTTCAAACAATACAAATAAAAGTCCTTCATAGCATGAACATGTTTTTCTTCAAACATGACAACAATGTTGTAACAATAGTAAGAATATAAATACAAAATAAAAGTGGGCTGTTGCTTGCTTGTGGCCTCTGTTGAGGGTAGAAGACCATGGGAGGCTGGAGAAGAACACAAAGAGAGGAAGAGGTGGGGGGAGTGGACGGGGTGAAAGGTCATGGTGGAGTGGGTGTTCACATGCCATATCCAAAGTTGGCCTGCGGCGGCGGCGGCTGGCCATAGCCTGGTGCTGCTGTGTACCCATAGCCGTACGCCTGCTGAGGTGGTACGGCAACATTAGCGCCTGAAGTGAGCATCAGCTGTGGTGTGCCTGTCAAGCAAACACAACAACAATCTTCATTAAAAAAAAAAAAAAAAAAGCTTGCAATGACATGTAATACGCTTGCCCTGTTCCATTTTTCTATTCCTTTTTTTTCCTTTAACAGTCATGCCTTTGGAATTTCAACATTACATGAAATCAGCCCCCCCCAAAAAAAAAAACAAAATAACAAAAAATAAATGAATAATTTATGTAATCTGGTAAAAAACAACAACACACACACTCAATCTGGATAGATTTGCATTAACGCAGCTAAAATGGCTTACTGAAAATAAATAAATGAATAAATAAAAAAGTAAGAACGTGATGTGGCCGTCCCTGTGCATTCATTTACCATAAACAATTGGTTGAGATTCTGTGGCCTGCTCCTCCTGTTTCCTCAGGGACTCCGAGGCTTCGAGCTTGTCCACCTGAAGAAAAGAACATCAGTGGCGTGAGAACTAGCTTGGTGGTTTAGCAACTTGGGTGGAGGCTTTTGAAGACGCCAGGTTTGTAAAAACTGACCTCAGGGTTATTTCACTGGCTGACGGATGGGACCATTCCTGACAGGCGGAGGAGATGAGCACCGTCCACATTTAAGTGAAAATGTGCAGTTTAAGGTTCTCCATTAAGTGACTAAAGCCACTCGTGTATAACTAAAGCGCTATAAGCATCTAATTAAGGTCTAATCCGCCTTGATTTAAGGGACACACAGTCTAATGTGGTGTTACGGGGGGGGCAGGAGGAGGGGTTATACACAGATCATAACAATGGTCCCACCCATCTAGCCACCCAATCATCTACGCTACGATTTGAGAGTATGTAGAGAACCAACCTGTCACCAGTACAACTGACCTCTTCTTATGTTTGGCTGCTCTAAAAATGTAATTGGAGCTAATTCACATTTAAACTATGTCGTTCTTAATGGACGGTAATTCGTCAATTAGAGGGCATCTGCAATTGCGGGAGGTGTCTATTAGTTGTACAGCTGCATTTGTGGGATAAAATTGAACAAGATTACAATTTAAAGATAAATAAAAAAGGACCATTGAGGAGAAAAGCAACAAAACGGGATAACATTGATAATATTAAAGGGTTACTTAAAAGAAAATATAGCTATTTTAGGTAGGTTTTATCCTTGCAACAGTTTGACCTAAAAATTAAGCATGTGCTGTGAGAAAATTACCTTTTAATTGCTTGTATACAAATGCTGTAATGGGCTCTGCGTTGGGCTTGCCATCCTTCAAGGCTGAAATCAAACATCAATGTAAACTTTTGAGGCGCCTATTTCTGAAAACGTGTCTGTTAGTGAATCATTTAGACCATTGTTACCAAATTGTGTCTGGCAATATGTCCGCTGTATGCGCCACATTCACGGATCTGTACACTAATTGACGCATGAAATTAGAAATATTAGTCAAAGTGTTGACTGCAAGAGGAAAATGTCTCTGTCTTTGTGGCATCCTGCACAGACACTTTGAAGTTTGTTCTTGCTTTTGTTTTATATTCCGGACTTAACGTGCAGTCCACCCTAGTCATTGTAGTAATGAAATATGTAATTACCATTGTCTCGCCGTATATATATGCAACAAAGGTAGGGCTGCCTCCTCAAAAATAAACTAGTTTTATCAAGACATAGGTGTGTAGTGTATCCTAAAATGTATAATCCTTGGGGAGGTTTGACAAAAAAGGGGCACAAAGATTTAAAAAGACAATATAAATATAACTTGGGTTTTTTTTAGGAGGGGGGGGGGGTTCTTGACTACATTACATTTTTGCCAGGTAGCCGCTGAGAAGCAGAAAATTACTAGCAGAATCCAAACGAAATAAGCAGCCAGCAAATTGAGTTATGAAATATGCAGCTTGAACAATAGAAGCTTGAACTTTGATGAAGCACAGGATAAATGAGGTATCCCTGTCCTGGTACTGGGTTTAGTTCTGTACATACTGTGTAGTATATTAATGTCAGTCAATCTGGTTGTGCAGGCTCTTGCATTTCGAAAAGAGAAGGGTTGAGAGACATGCGGTAGCAGCAGTTTTTGGTTACGTTCCTCTTTAAGAATGCGTGAGAAAGAGAAAAGAGAAGCACAGCGCCATAGTGGAGGGAGCGAGAAAGAGGGCAGACAGGATGCTCTTGTACAGCCAACTTGAAGGTTTCCAGAAGCAGGCACAGCCAACAACGATTTCTCCTTGCCCGGTGCTGCTGATGTTATCGAGGGAGGGGCAGTGCATGCGTGTTGCTTCACACATCATGTAGCTTTACTCAACACACGACCAGAGTTGCATATTAAATGCTTTTGAACTGTTTGACAACGATGTTGGGAGGGATGCTTAAAGAAATCACTGACCACATATTCATCTCTGTGTACCCGATATTTGTTTTAATGTACTATTCAAGCACAGGAATCAATTGAAGCATATTGTAGACATACGCTGGAAAACACCATGAAGAAAGAATTGAAACTCATTGTAAACCTAGAGAAAATGCTCTCAGCTAATAATCACAGGATGGTGTCGAGGGGTAGCTAACCACCAGTTTCACATTCAAAGTAATCGGAAAAAGACCTGACACTGAAGGTAGTGATCCAGAGTGGCACTTTTCACTTGCTGACACTAACTAAAGAGGGGCTGGAAGCTTTACTGACTGATTCCTGTCAGCCTCGAGAAGGAGGCTACGAACAGAGTTTCATGATAGCCAGGTCACTTGGTGACAATCACCAAACTAATGATGCCATTAAAATATTTTTGGGAGAAACACATTTCCTCAGATAGCTCCCAGAGGCATCAATTTACTCATTAGCATTGAATACTACTAGGTAGGGGGGAAATCTATGATCTAATTATTGATTTATTACTATCCATACTCATATTCCAACCAAAACCTGTAATTTTGCTTCATATTTCAAGTGATCATTTCTTTTTTTGAACACCCTGAAGATCAATTTAGTCTATAAACAGTACAGACTATAATGGCCAAACCACTCATGGAATATAGCCACACATTTTTATTAATTTAGCATACTTTCTTTTTTGACAATCCAAACAGAAATAAATCTAAAGACTTTTTGTGAAACTGCTCCCTAATTTGTATCTCCCTCCTTGAGCAAGGCACGCTCTGTTTTGTCATGAAAAATCTGACATTTTTCCCTTTAATCTTTAAATTCCTTCGTAAAACAATAGATTTTATTTTAAAACTCCATTAACTAGCTTTGCAATCATAGCCACTTATATATCAGCATATCGGGGTGTGTCTATGACTGTGTATTCTGTTTATTAAATGGTCAATGCACTCGAGTATAATTAGGGCATACTGAATGTCAGCGTACAAAACTATTTGAGGAAATATAGTATGAGCCTCCCAGCCAACACCCCAGCAGAAGAGCCGTAAAGATGTGATGTGAAGAGCCCCACTCTGGATTGTGGGGAAATAGTTGTAGTCTAGTGAGGATGCAGAAAGTTGTACACACGTGAAAGCAGCATAGTGACAAAGTGGGAGGGGGGAATCATGCAGTTCCTGCTAATTTTAGCCCTCCAGACTACTACAGGTTATAGGACAGCGAGTCAAAAAGGATGATTAGGAAATGGATTCAACGTTCACCTTTTCCTTTATCGCATCAACCTGGAAAGGAAATTCAGAGAGGCAACTTAAGGGAAAAAAAAAGCAAGTGGAAGTCTCCCACAATAGAAACTGACAGTGAGAAACAAGCAAACGGGACAATTTCACAAAAACATAGAAGAGATGCAGGTAATAATGCCACTTCTGATACAAATGTGAGGCAAAGTACAGTAGTTTAGAATTTGGCCCAAGGTTTGATGGAATTTCAAAGTAGTTTCCCCTGAGTAAGGAATCTTAACACCCCAAACTGCTTCAGTGTGAGTATAATAGTGTGTACTTGCTATGTTTCTACTCTCTATACTTTGACATTAATTTAAAAGCATTACTAAGACACAAATAAGGTTGTTGACGAGTTTAAACTCCCCTTTCCACTAAATGCAGCATAATGCTGCAGCGCTATTTAATTAATAATCATAGTGGTTGTAAAAGCCTCAGTAACTTGCAAGTCAAAGATGCCATAACGGACATCTATCGCTTAATATGAACTTTTATTCCATCCAACGTGTTAAGTGATTACGACTGCCACAAATCCCCTCTGGAGCACATTTGTATAGGAAAGTAGCTTGAGTGGATGAAAACCCAAGTGAAAAAGAATAACACCAGTGATGGCACATGAAGGACATAAGAGGAAATTCAAGGGAGCAAGAATATTCGATCAATGTACGACTCAGGTGCAGGCATATGGACTTATGCTACACCGCCTGACGTTAACAGTATTTGCAAATAGAACGAACAGTGTGGAAGGAAAACACTAATTTTGAAGAATCCATCTAATAGGATCATGTGAAAGTTTGTCAACAGTATTTTCCAACATTTGCTCACAGGGAGAAAGTCACTGTGAAGGTGCCTATTACTACCAAACTCTCTACATAACAAACATTCTTTTCTATAAATGTAGGTTTTAGTGTTGTTTTCTTACACCCTCATTAATACATCCACTGTATGTTGTTCTTCCCAATTAACATGGTGTTTTAGTTTCATGTGTGAATGACCCACCTTACTGAGGTACTCCCTCATGACCTGGATGAAGTAGGGCATGGAGAAGTCCATGATATTGTGCCTCCAAGCAGTCTCAAGGACCACGTCAGGTCGCAACAGGTCGTAGCAGGTGAACAAGCAGGCAGCGAAACACTCCTTCTTGTCCTCCTCCAGGAACCACGCAAGAAGTTCCTCGGCCAGTTCAATGTCTTTGGATTCTGACGCATACTGCATGGCGTCCTGATCGAGGAGACATAAAAAATGTACGTGGTAATGGTTCAGGTGTTGCTTGTGTGAACATAATGCAGTGAGTGAAAATATACAGTTCATGCGAGTGCTGCCACAACGTACCTTGTAGAGCTTGTCTTTCTTGCAAAGCTCAACACTCTGTTTCCAGCGGTTGTTGCCTTTGAAAAGGTACGCTGCGATCCTTCTGAATTCGATCAACTCGTGTTTCTCGAGGCCTTGGGCCAGCGAGATGTTGTCAAAGTTGTCGTAAGCGTCAATGGAAGTGCGTAGTGACTGTAAATAAGCAAGCATGAAAACTATTTTAATAAGGAGGGAGAGATTGTTTGAATGACAGCGTCGACAATGGAAAGTTGTTGTGACTTTTGGTTTGATTTGGTGGCAACGGCAATTCACTCGGAAAGTTCAAAGTACATCCAAATGAAACAAACAGGCATATAACATTCATTCAAAACAAATAACAATAAATAAATAGTCAGTGCCACATCATACATACCACATAGTCTTCCTCGATGATGAAGAGGTTGTTGAGAGACTCATTGACTGACTTGTTGTTGTGATTCTGGACAGACCTCAAATATGGTTTAACCAGAGGTAACTGTTTCACCTGAACAGATGAATCAGAAATGAAAGAAATAATGATTACAAATGAAAACCATCTTTACAAATCTGTGTAATGCTTCACTCATGGAAAACAACATTTCATATTTGCATGGGGTTGTGCATTAATCAACCAAACAAAACAGTGGCATAAAATGAGGAAACCACTCACCTTGGTGAAAAAATTGACAGCACGTGTGTGGTCCAGTCTTGGGGAAAGAACGATGAGCAGGTCATTTAATAATAAAGGTTTGAACTCCAGATAAAAGTGGATGGCTTTGTAGTACAGCTCCACATTTGCCACCTTGTTGGAAAAATCAAGAAGATTACAAATGAACACACTTTTTTTTTTTTTTTTTTGACAATAAGCAAGTTTGTTTCATAGAGGAGCCCCACCTTGGTGACAATGTCTTTAAATTGGCCTTCTTTCCAGGCATCAGAAGGATGGTTCATCATGGTGATGATAGCATTGTCATATTCCTCATATTTATCATAGAGGAACACTAGCTCTGCCCAGAGGTGGGCCTGCTCGGCCGCCCTGAGAACCTTAAAAGTCATCAATCATCGTCATCAATAAATATTATTGGATCTTACCAACAAAGGCCTGTGTATCAAAAGTCATGGCAACATCATCCCTTTGAGAACATGTTTCTTTAATATGTATGGAGTAAACATCATTTTTTTAATCTTGTTAATAAATGGTGTGATGGTTCCCTGGGTATGTATACCTTTGGAATGTTCACGCGGGACCAGAAAAGTTCCAAGTGCTCCCTCATCTTCTGGGGTTTGAATTTGGAGTAGAGAATGGCCAGCTCTGTGAACATTCCCATGTGAGCCCGCTCCAGTCCCAAAGCAGCCTCCAGCATGGTGATCAGCTCCTCAAAGTAGGCGCGGTCCTGAAGCAGTTCAGACGTACACCTCATTCAAATATTTTAGTTATTTTAAAAGGCTAGGCTATTTTTTTGCCTTATAATTCTCTTGAATATCGGCATGTACTCAAGTGTATGTAAAAAGGATTCTCATGCTTTGTACCTGATAGTAGTTGATGAGTTCCTCCAGCTCATCGGCATGTACAACAATATGCAGGCCGCACATTTGGGCAAGCCTGAATTCTTTCCCATCGACACACGCAAAGCACACCTACAAGTAAGAGAGAATGGACTCATGAGAACTGTAGAGCACGGTTTGCTTTCGCTTTAATACTGGGTAAAAGCTAAAATCAGACTAGCAGGTAATTTCATTCAAAACTAATCTGCCCTTTCTCACCTCTTTCCAGGTGCGTGTACTGTTGGCCTTGCGAGCACCATCCACAGCTGCCTGGTACTCTCCAAGGTGCACCAGAGTGGAAGCCAGGCGACCAAAATTAGACACGTTGTTGTAAAGCAGTTTGGCTGCCTCATACATCTTGTCATCATAGCAACGGTCACCCACCTAAAGAAAAGGGCAAGCAAAAGGGAAGTCAAGACAGAATCAATTGGCAACAACAAGTGGTAGAATTTGATGAGTCTCAGAACCTACTTGTTGGATGTGGGCATTATTGGGTCCATTGATGAACTCTTCTAGCTCTGCAAGGCGGTTGGTCTTTGCCAGAGCAAAGATTAACTCAGTTTCAACGTAAGACTCACGGGCCTTTTTTCGGGCCATTTGCAGAAACTTTACAAGGTCCTCCCAGTTTCCTACACACAGCACATGACTTTTATTTGGCCATTTCAAATGATTTTCACACAAATTGCGTTTTCTCTCAAAAGTTCAAACAAGAAACTATGACATGACACTTACCACTCTGAGCTGCAGCTTGCCCCACCTCCATGTAAGCAGATGGGTCATCAGCCTTGATGTAGGAGTCAATAGCTTCTTTGACCAGGCCCTTTTGCAGCTGGGCCTTTGCCAGCTGGCTCCACACTGGAGGCTCGTTGCAGCGCTCGGCAAACTCATAGGCTCGGTCCAAATTACCAATGTGCTCAATAAGAACCTAAATATGATAAGACAGTATTCCAGTAAAATACACGGGCTAATAAAATCATGAAGCATAACTAAGTACAGCATAATAGTCACTCACCTGCACAGCAGATGTGTTGACATCAAATTTCCTAAAAATAGCAAAGGCCTCCTCAAAGAGCTCATTGCTTATAGCAATGTTTGCAATATCTGGGGCATCATAGTTGTCCAGACGGTTGATGTACTCCATGACGCGGGTCCGATCGGCTTTGATCGCTGTCAGGATGAGCAGATTCTGGAGGTTTCTAACATACACACAAGACGAGAAGATCTCAGTGAGAAAATCGTTTTTTAGCTATGGGTGAAAAAATACAATAAAAGCAATGACATTTCATGATACCTGTGCTCGCTGAAGACAGAGTTATCCAAGACAATCTTCTCCAGAAGCTCAATGAGCTCATTGGGAAGGTCAGCAGTCATAAAAGCCTTCACTGAAACAGACACTTCCTCTGGATCCTGGGTCTCTGTCAGAGCAGTCTGGACAACCTGCATCACAAAAACACATCAGAAGCACAATGGCACAACATTTATAAAACAGAAGCTTTCACAAGGACAGAGACATTTTCAGTTCAATAGAAAAAGACCTTGACAAAGTCTTGCACAACATACAGTGAGTTCTATACATTTGCAAGACATGTTTACTAGATTTTGCACGATTTAATACAAATAACACAAAGATGTAAGACCTGATCAATAAGTGGTCTTCTGTAGTTGTTGGTCTCCAGCAGCACACTTGCCCACAGCTCAGGATTCTTGCGGCGCACGAGGTAGCGTGACAGACTCTTGAACAGCGAGTTTTCATTACACACCTAAAACATTTGAAACCAAAAATCAGTTGAAAATGTTGACCAAAAAAAAGTAAAAAATACACACGTATAACATTTGACAAAAATCAGTTAAAAATGTGGGTCGGTGTAATACTCTTGGCCTTCAATGACAACTCACATGAATTAGTTCCTGGTCACACTGTCCTCTTTCATAGGCCACGCAGGCGAGGTGAGGGTCTCTCTTCTCACAGTATTTGCCTACTACACGGCTGTCGTAAAAAGGATTCTCCCTCAAGAAGCGCTCGGGATTGTTGTTGCTGTCTATGTAAATCTTAGCAAGGGCATTATGGGTCGCAGGCTCCTCACAGCCTTCATGAATACGAGCTTCCAACCAAGAAAGCAGGAGCTTCAGTCTGTTGGGAAAAAGAAAGACGGAATTTCATTTGCTGAGAAATGTGTCTCTCAACACTGATTTGGCTATGCACATGCACTCCATTAGGAAATTCTCACAGCACACCACCAAACAAAAATATTCATTCATTTTCCAAACTGACTTCGCTGTTTAATTAAACACTCAGCTGTGTTTTTGTTGTTGTACTATTGCTCCAGCTTAATTGCACCTTCTGCCTATTCGTGGAAGATCACTATACGTTATTGGCTGAGGAAATCTAGTTGATCATTTCTTGTGGCTCTTACGGAGCCAGTGTTCCACAGCACAGTAGTTAGGAAGCAGTCAAATTGTTCTTTCAGTGCATGACAGTTTGTTCCTTCTCTTACCGATTTCTCTTCTCCACTTCAGCAACTAGTTCATCGGTGGAAAACTGTCCTCTAACGACCATGATCAGGTTTTTGATAACATCCTCAGCGCAGTCGACATCCAGCAAACCTCCTATGACCACCGGGAGACGACTTGGGTTTACCTGCAGAACATCAGAAATGTGGAGTCAGATTTTTTGCCCTATAGACAGTAAATGTTGACTTCAAAGCTCAGATCAGCATTGTACCTTCTGCACATAGATCTCAATGTATTTCTGCAGACTGTTGCGATACAAGTATAGAACCAGATCGTGGACAAAATCAAAGCGGTCACACACAATGATCAATGGCAGTTGATCAGTCAACTTGGCTTCCTGCAGAGAAGAATAAATAGTTGATGTATGCAGTGGGAAAGTTTTTTCGTGTCCTGAGTGTGCAGCTTGAAGACATTTTTGACCTTGAGGAAGTTCTTCACACGCTCAGGGTCATAGCAGTTACTCTCTCTGCAAATTCTTTCCACCTCTTTGATTTGACCCGTCTTGCAGGCAGCCTGAATGTATTTAAAGTGAACCTCTGGGTCCTGGCTAAAGTTGACAATGGAACCCAAGAAGTAGAACAACCCTGAAAGACAAAATCGTGTTACAACTTGTTTGCGCTCTCCAGAGCTAACTCTCAAGGTGTACCTTCAAAACTTTTAAAGGACTCAAAAAGTTCAGTGAGGCTCTGAGTGCTGAGTTGCTCATGGTACTTGGAGGCAACCTGAACGCAAATCTGCAGGTTCTGGCGGATGTTAGCAGAGAGCATGGCCCGAAGGCATTCCAAAGAGTCCTCCACTGACAGCGAGCCAAAGAAATTGACTAACCACTAGAAGGGTACAAACGAGTGACAATTAGTAATCTGTAACAAAAAAAGTCAGTACCTTTGTAAACAATTAGAAAATCCCCAGTGTACCTCTGGGTTGAGGAGGTGTGTGTGCACCACTGCCCGCTTAATGTCATACAGATCAGTATAATGTTCTAGCGCCCTCTGAAGGAGACCAGCCTTTTCACACAGCTGTGCCACATGGGCACGGTCGTAATGGGTGAACATCTGGTTGCCCAGAATAGCATCTGCGACCTGCAAAAATCACCAGAGGACTTTAGACACTTAAAACCACTTTTTGTTCTTGAAATAACTGAAAAGGACAAAATTACAAAAAATGAATGCATGAACATTTCTCATTTTATTTCTTTATGTACCTGTGGCGCATGGACCAAATTCATTTCCAGCAGACGTGTCTGCAATGGTCCTTCCATGGGCCTGTTGTTCTTCAGGGCATCCAGCAGAAAGGATGTGCATTGCTGGATCAAGTTGTATTCCATAAAAACGTCTACAATCTAGACACAGAAAGAAACAATTGCCGTTTTGTTCAAGGGAAAATCGTTTGACCGTTATCAAGAACTTAATTGAATTCAAATGTTTTTGCTTCCTTCGTTTGTACCTGTGTTATGTCAGCAAGAGGCTCTTCATCCTGCACCAACATCTGGGAGAACTGAAGCCCCTGTTCAGGGCTGATCCGCATTACATTCCGCAACAAGAAGATCCAGTCTGGAGTGTAGCCAACCTTATATATAGGAGAAAAAAATATATATAAAAATCCATTCAAGAACATTTCATTATTATTTTGTGACAATGCTGTAGAGTAAAAATAATTTTTGGAAATGTAATTTGGAATTGAAAACATGGACGCAGCTGGCCATATGCAGTCAATGATGATGGTATTAGTTTACAAAAAGACTATTGATCAAACTATCAATATATGGTAAAGAAGAACAGCAAACAAGACACAAAAACAAACCTTCTTAGCATACAGTACAATCTTCTGGAACTGGCCAGTTTCAGCAAAACATTGAATGACTTTGTTGGGGACGTTTGCTCGCAGGTACACACTGAGCGCAAGCGTGGGATCCACCGACTTCACCAGGTCTCCAAGCTCCTCTGAGCACTCCAGCTGTAACCAAAGCAGGACAGATAAATCAGTCAAGACAGCACTAAAAGCCTATTGTGGTAGACAAAAGCATCGCCAGCCATAAAACCACCCAGTGAGCACAGACCTTGTCTTCTTTCAGCCATTTCTCTAGCAGCTGTTTGCGGCCCTGCTGGAGGACCGGCCTGCACAACTCCAGAGATTCAAACTTATTAAGCTGGCCTTGATCCAATAAAATACCAAAATACTGAAGTAGTGGTGACCGCTGGCCTGGTTGAGCAGGAACACTCTGGAACCTGCGAATGGTGTCTGGTGTTCGCAGTATACCCTGGAGAAAGACAAACAGATGTCCTGATTAAAATTGAGGGGGGATGTTGGCAAGGATAAATGTCTCGATGTTACTCTATGTTCCAGGGTCAAAGGTGCAATTGATTGGAACAATGATTTTGCTTGAGGTAAAAAGGTTAGCTAGAACTTCACTGTACCTTAGGTGCATTAGCTGCCACTTTCGCCGCATCGGAGTAATTCCCTGCAGCAAAGAGGGTGTTAAACTTGCGGGCAAACAATTCCTCAGCCCCAGCAAGGTTATTGCGGACAGCCATGCGGAGAGCCAGGTCTGGATTCTGGAGCACATTGGTGATGTAGGGAATAATGTTCTCCTCTTCTACACATACCGATAACACCTGGGAAAGCACATTTATCACTTCTGAGTTGCATATTTGACCCCAAATACTTTCGAAACATTTTTATCTCTTTGACATATTGCTCATTTATACAGACTCTTCAACTTCTTGCGTGTTGTGTCACATTTTGCTTGCGTAATACTCCATAAGCTCTGCGTGGTGGAGGTGCAGGTGAGATTTAAGAGCAATAACAAGATTAGACTCAAGTCTGCCTCAACAAGCTGCGCTCTTCTGCTGCTCCTATCTCACTAAAAGACATTTGCAAGTCTGAAGAATATCAGTCAATTTTCGTATACTCATTGAGGTAATAGGGTCTGCCTTGTCCATCAATGTATGGGAGAAAGGTATTATGTACTCTGATTTCATCATAAACCAAACTCACGCTGGCTGCACAGAAATCAGTCAAGTGAATCCTTTGCACAGTGACCTTGCAAATATATGTATAAATATATACATATTTCCAGGTACAGTATATATGCAAAAAAATGAGGTCCAAGAAATTCAATGTCAAGAAAAAAATAAAACACTTTTTTTTTTTTTATACCTGTCCTTTCCTGTTGACCCCAATGATACCAGCAGTTGGCTCATGAGGGGCAGTGACAAAAATGGTCTCTCCACTAATCCTGTTCATGTAGATGCAGGTCCCCGTTTCTAAGTCGTACAGGTGGATGTAGCCATATTTGGTGATAAGAAAGACTACATCTTGCTTGGAGCTTATCTAAAAATAAAGACAATAGAGACATAATTAGAATACCCACTTCTTATAACAACATTAAAGTTATGTTAGTGGAAAACATCAAAGGTCAAACTAATCAACAGACCATCCTACTTATAATTTGCTGACATTTTTAAGACTTTTGAAAGAATGATTTGGGACATTTGAATGCCAAATAATGCCTTGCTTTAGATTCATGGATTCAATCCTTTATAAGACTTTTTAAGAATCCGCGGGAACCCTGAATTATCCTTCATACCTGCATGGCAACAGGGAAGTCATTCTGGGCTTCTGGAGGGAAAAATACATCTACAGCCTTCTTCGGAAATGGCTGGTTCCCGGTTGGTGGAGTGCCGACTTCAATGATGTGGAGCTATAAAGGAATAACAAAACAAAGAAGAGGCAAAAAGTGAAATTGAAATATAATAAGACGCATCATTCATGTGCATGATCTTACTTTTCCGCCTGCCTGTCCTCGAACAGCAAAACAGAACAGAGTTGACTCCTCTGTGTTGTCCTCCATCTTGAATTGTGCAAAACCAGCCGCATGACCTTCAATAGGCTGAGAAACCTTCCTGTCCACCGAGTACAACTGCATTGCTCCAACAACGCGGTTTTGCTGGAGAACATAAGCCATAACAGAAGATTGATACGTACATGGACTTCAACTAAGAAATACACACATTGTATAAATAACTGTGGAACTACTACACTAACTGAAAATATAGGATTGTCGATCACAATACATCCCACTGGAGCTTTATCCCAATCTTTCCCACACAATGCAATATCCCGACCAACAAACTGAGTATTACATTACTTACATTACAACAAATAAATGTTGACCGGTGACAAAAAAAACATCATGTGACTAAGGCAGCACAACATTGAACACTTTGTAAATAATCTTGTCATCTAAATCCATCCATTAAACAAATATATACAGTCTAACACAGATGAACAGTTTTGTAGAAAAGCTGATGACCACACAGTTGGTACCTGTGCTGAAATGCCGATTAGCAGTAACCATTTCTGTTTGGCGTCAGTGCGATAATTGATGATCTGGCAGCCTGCCAGGCTGGAATGGCGGTCAAAGACTTTGACTGGCTGAGAGTCGCCCTCCATGCTCCAATGGTAGACCGCGTTGTCTGTGACCAGGGCAACTGTGTTGAGCGAGATCCACTTCCAGAAGGTCACATCATCTGTCATTGTGTGAGCCTTCATCTTGCTCTTCATTTCAATATTGAAGATCTGCAGGGTCTTGGCCGCTGAAAGTATAAACATCAAGGTTAATGCGAGTCGACAAATTGTTTTGTTTTGACGCCACACGCTTGTGAGAAGATAATTATTGGACAGAAAATTGAGTCATCTAAGCTACTACACATCACCCACATCAGACAATGGGGGGAGGAGGGGACAAATACCAAATTCCAATTGTTAGAGTAGGGAGTCAAGGTTTGCTTTCAGTGATAGGAAAGCACCACACAACAAGGCAGTAATCAAATCAAGAGGCAAGACCAACAAAAGGGTAAACTACATTGTGGTAGATCTGCATTCAGTTCATTGACGTGTGCACATTCAAGGCTGGATATGCAAACCCCCCCACCAATATGTGGACAAAACCCCCAATTTATGGCTTGACAGACTTCCGCAAACTGTTTTCAGACTGACAAAGCACTGCATACTTCTATGTGTCAATACAGTTACTTGACTTGGTGTCGCTGCAATGGCCTTATTGGGTACATTCCACAGACAGAGACATTAAGAGGTATTTCGTTTTCTCTGCGGTCATACCAACACATTGGGTAACGTTGGTCATGGCACTCGTGTATTACTGTGCAGAACTATCAGTTAGCTTTCTCATACACACTCGGAATACAAAGACCAATTGCGTGCATTGTAACGCCTGCCAAATGACATGACTCTGCCAATCAGATTGTAGAAAATTCAGAGCAGCTTTGCGAGTGGAGCAACAGGGTGCGTGTGAGGCAGGCAAGCGGTGAGGAAGGCGCGTTTTCGGCGCAAACATCACCTTGTGGTTCAAAACAACAGAAAAGAAGAAAACGATTTGTATTCCACAGTATATTCAAAGAGAATGCAGCAAATCATAAATGCTCACTTCTTTTTCTGTTTCTTCAATATTAACCCAGAGTCAGTATCTAAGTTTGTTAAGATGCCTTCTTCAAAAGAACTATTCATCAAGCAAACTTGATTCAACTTAATAGATCATATTTTTTCTAATAATTTCAACAGAGGCTTCTGGATGATTTTCTTCTTGTTATTGCAATGACAAATACATCTGTTGAGCTTCTGTATTTTTTATTCCAATGGTTAGTCACTTTATCTTAAAGCAGATTAATTCAGAGCCTCCATCTAGTACATGAAACAATAACCTCTGTAGCTCTCCATCTTAAAGAGAAATAACACAAATGAGAATGAAATTCTAAAATGAGAGATGTCAGACTTTGGGTTAGGTCTGAATGCAGATTTGCAAGAGGGAACTACAAAGCATACAGATGATGTAATGATGGGAAGGTTGCTGGACAGATGCACTAACACCGACTAATTTGTTTGTTCATAAAATATGATCTGCAGTGTTCTTTACAACACAAAATAAGCAATATAGATACAACCAGTGATGTGTTATGTGTGCAGCAGCTGAATAGACCATTAGAATTGGAGGGTATAGGCATGTTTTTAATTTTGGGGCAAGGGGAGTTTAAAATGTCCTGTGATACTGCTAAATAGTGGAAAGCTCAGAAAACAGTAAAAGGGTCTTAAGAGGGGAAGTCAATTGTTTTCTTTACGGAATCTTAAAATATCTTTTTATCTGGAGAATGGCCTGGAAACTGACTTAAAGAGAATATAGTCTTTATTGTGCTTATCAAATTATTCAGAAAACTTCATTTTAATCATTTTTCAAATCAAAGAATTCACTCAAATTCATGAACATAATATATATCTGTATTGCCAATTACAAGAGTTACTTGTATGAATTAAATTCTAAGGCTGTATGTACTGTACTAATGAAAATAATAAATAAAACAACACCACAAATCTCATCTGACACTGTTACTAATCCGATGCCAGGCTTGTGCTGCAGTTCAAGCATTCATTAAATCTATGACCGGTATTGTGCATTCGTGTCAAGACAAGTGCATACAGGGATACACTTTGACAACTCATGATTTGTAAAATTCAACTCACCGTCTGCAAACATAAGAGAGCATTAAGGAAATGAAAAAAGAGCAAAAACAAAAACAGACAAAGCATTCATGACAGCATGACTTTTTTTTTTAACCATCAGTTTTACTGAATAACTTAATATAAACTCACAATGATACAACTTCACATTAATGACGCTATTTTATATGTCTGCACAAACGAATGAGGTGGCCGAATAAACTACACAGATGACCCGTGTGTAGGTGTACAGAAAAAGTTTTCAATTAAGTCGTAAACTATTTTGGCTTGAATTTGAAGACAAATTGCACAATGAACAATTAGGGATGCTATTTACTTACCTTTAAGAGCAATAACTTTGCTTGCAGGGTTCATGATGGCGCTGTCTGCAGAGATAGGTCTGCGGATGGGGTTGTTGGGATCGGCCATGTCAATGATGACAACCTGAGCCTGCTCACCCACTTTCTCTCTTATACAGATGAACTTATCTGACTCCATTGTCAGAGTGCTGAACCCAATGTTAGCTGGGTTGATGCCCAAGTTCTGGAGCTGGAATATGAAGACAGTTTGTCTTAGTAAAATACAAATAGCAATGCCCTCCAGTGACGCGAGATAGAGTATGTTTGTTAGGACAGATGACACCTAATTTAAGTTTTTCATATTGCTTTTGGCAAAGACTGAACTAACTAGTTCAAGTTTGATTCGTTTTAATGTGAACACATTGTTATTTCACTTTTTTTTTTTTTTTATTTCACCAAATAGAAATAATGTCACTGTCAAATTACTAATTGAACAGTAATTGACAGTTATTGTATGACAGGTGTCAAGCACATTTTGGTCTCGGTCCACATCATAGTTATGGGCTCAGATGGCCATTCTGACTGCCAAGTCTGAAGCCACATACCAGAAATGTATGATCGCCGCATAATATCACATACACACATAACACAAATATATGGACAACTAATTTTGTAATCAGAAGCTAGTAAAAAAAAAAAAAAAAAGGATCATTTTTTAAATTCTAAAGGGGTTTGGTAACAAAAATGCCTGTAATCTCACAATCTCACAACAAAGTGAAGACAAATTGCAATTTTGTATTTGGTAAAATAACATGAAATCAATGCACATAATTTGCCTTTGTGGACCACGTAATAATGTGGCGGGCCAGATCTGGCCCCGATGATAGTATCACAAAAGATTTGCAAATGATAACTATCACAATATCAAACTTATATATTGACGGAACACAATATGGAGGTAATTGTATGGATGTATACACACATGCACACAAACATGTATGTGTGTATACACACACACTTGCATATATATATATATATATATATATATATATATATATATACACACACACACACACACACACACACACACACACACACACACAAATACAATGTGTGTGTATGTGTATAATATGAATATTTTTTTCTAATATTTCTAAACAGACGCTTCTGTATGATTTTAGTGAGCAGCTGAACACGGTTTCTTGTTTGACTCATCCTGTCAGAATATGCATTGGAGAGATATTTTGGACATGAAAACGTCAATCCAATGTTGCATAAAGCACGATGACTAAACGCGTCATTTTCATACAAATTCCGCGCTGAATCAATGAAGCTGGGATTACATGACGTGACTGCAAGCATCCCTCATGACACATTCATGACGGTACGAGCTAACATTTAAAAATGAAGGCGTGTGCAAATCCAAACCACGCTGACGGAACACTGAAGGACGGCGAAAATGTTTAATAGAACGATTTGCCAATTTTGCTAGTGTCAAAAGATGAATTGGGGTGCGCAGTGTCTTTAGTGAAAATGAATGAGATGCTATCCTTGAAGGCTATTTGTTAGCTGATGCTAAACGGGGGAGGGGAGGTCATTTATTTGCTGCGGGTATTGACGTTAGCTCGGCTAGCGAGCTGTCATACGACTACGTTGTAAAGAACTCGATTAATATAGCAGTCGCGCGTTTCATATCACTACCAAATGCGCCTACATACCTGTAGGTGCTCCTGGAAGCGGATAGGCAAGATTTGCGACATGGTGTTTTCCTCGGCGTTCTCCAGAGTGATTAAATGTTAGCCGCCGTGCTAGCTAGCAGAGCAGCAGCACCGCGCTAGCTTACGACCTCTTTACGCTACGTGTAGGTCGGAGCAAGTCCGTTGAGACAACACCACGATAAAATTGCACTGCTCCCAAAAGCGCCACCCAAACGTTGCAGCCGTTAAGAAGCTCAGTGTGTCAGTGTTTAGTTCTTATGCACTCCGCACCACAAGATGGATAGCGGCTGTGGTTACGGCTGATCTCCTGTCTAAAATCCGCAATGGCGGCGGAAACGGTTTTGAGTGGCTTCCCGATCCGGAAGCATCTGGAAGGACACTGGCTGCAGACCTTAATTCATTATGGCTGTTTTTCCATTTAGAGTCATATAATTACATTATGTCCGCATCTAATTGTCACAATTTTCTAATATATCATGTGCATATTCTTATTAACGGTGTCAGATAATTCAAAATGTAAATTCTAATTCTGAAGCTCAAGTAGATAATGTCCCGGGGGGAAAAAAATGCATCAAACTAAATGTTTTGAGTTCAAAGCATAACTATGCGTGACGTCACCAGAATTTGAGTTCGGTGAAAATTGAAGATAAGCTTCTCACGTATGTTTTTCCTTCATCTCTTCTGATGATGGCGCCACAGAAAGCGGTAGTTAAAATGAAACGTGATGGGTAGTCATAATATGTGCAACACAATTACACATCTACTGTATTACATCGTCTGAGTATGATTTTGCCAAATCGATGCAGATGTAAATGCACCTAATAAAAAAAACACAACTCGGACAAAGAAATGCATTTCAAGAAGCAGTTGTATTCGACTATAAAGGCATTTCTAATCCAGTGTCTCTAAGCTGTTTGCTTTATATTTCAGTGTAAAAAGCCTAGATTTCATTAGAAAAAGAAGCCGTGAACCCAAAATAACATCTCATAAGAAAACAATAATCAAAAGGAAAAAACAAAATCCCCATTCACCAGTCATTTTAATTAAAATAGAAAAAAAAACTGTTCATTTGCTGACACTTTCCCTCAAAACAAATATATTTATTCATATATATATATATTTATATCCATTCTCAAGGCAGTTGGTCATGGCCAAACTAATTGACCTATTCATGGCCATGTTTTTCACAACAACAAAAAAAGTAGAAAATATAGCTAAGAATGAAAAAAAATAACTCGCAAGTAGTACAGTTTAGGACCACTGCACTGGCTAACAACAAATTTCATTTAGACTGTGAGGGGGGGGGGGTAAAGGTTTGTCAAGGCAGTGTGGCACATGCTCACACTTGACTCTGGAACAAGTGCAATGCAAAGAGAATACATTTCTCAAAATATCATAAAACAACAACACACTCTCGTTCACAGCATTTCAGTTGTCCATCGGCATCCGTTTGCTCGTCGTTTCTATCCTGCAGCAGTGAAGGCTTTGTGCTGTGCCGGGAGATGTAAATCCTTATGGCAGAAAAAAGACCGCAGAAGTCAGGGAGTTCGCTTCTCTGCTCTCTCCCTAATTATTGATTTTCTGTCTTCCAATTTCCATGAAGAGAATACAAACTACCAGCGGACATCTGATGTATTTATGGCTGTTTTTGAGGCGTTGCTGAGAAGAAAGCGTAGTAGCCAAATGCCAACATTCCACCATCTTGCTGTTTACAGTAAAAAATGTGGCAAATACCTTCTATCCCTGAATACTGCTTGATCAGTGACTCTGTCAGAAGACGCAACTAGCAGAAAGACTCCTGATATGAAGATGAACAATAACGACAAGTCAGTACTGTGGCCGCAGCTGTGAACTCAACTCATCCTTGTTGAGGACACCTTGGAATAGGACAAATGAATGAGGGAGAAACAGCATCACCACACAAGTGAGTGATATTTAAACAAGTTGGATGGTGGCCTGAGCAGGTTCCCTGGGTTACCATTTACATGAAGAGTATCTAGGCATGGTGACACAAAAGCAATGCTTGTGGGAGACAGAAAAAAAAAAAAGAAAAAAGAAAATGAGAAATCCCTGGGCTACATTAGAGGATGCAGTGGTGGAAAGGTCCCAGCGAGCCTCCATCCATCACATCCCTCTGCTACACCAGACGTGCACCAAAACTATGTGCTTCTCTTTTGGAGCTCCTGAATAAAGGCTGTGAGGTAGAAGAGTGAGAAACAATAAAGGTCAACAGTCTGGCAATGCGTTCCTTCTGTGGCCTTAGCACTAATAGAAGCCACCATGCCACGAGGAGGTAATTGCTTCCTATGCTGCCCACTTTAACGCTGTACTTCAAATAGACACCAACATCTAACTTGATGGTTATAATTAATTGCCTTTGCAGAAGCGCCACCGATAAAGGCAACATTGAGTTTGGCGAGAAAGTGTGGACAGTTAAACAATGTCGAAATAAAAAGAATTAGCATGCTGATTTTTCCTGAAAACAATAAAGCGTGCAGTTGTAGTTGCATTACAAAAAGTTTGAGGATCAATTATTTCAAAAGAGTATTTACCCCCCCCCCCCCAAATTGATATACATACTGATTAAATCAACTCATCGCCAAGCCCTATACTGAATATGACAATTATAAATGATCATATGGTAATAAATGTATTTTGTGGAAAGAGTTAAGACAAATCTAATATATTATTCAAATGCATTGAGCCGCTCTATCACTAAGACATATTCCGGCTCAGCGCAAACGCTATTTATACTAGTTTCGGACCACATTCAGGGCCATATTCTTACCTCTGATGATTTCTTCCTTTACTTTATGAAGTTCTTTTCGCACCTCCTCAAGTATTTCCTGCAGAAAAATCACCACGAGTCAAACAAAACTTCGTATGAGGGCATTAATACAACATACAACAAAAGCTGTTGAGCGAGGGAGGGAGAGAGAGAGAAAGAGACAGACAGAGAGAGAGAGAGAGAGAGAGAGAGAGCACGAGTGAGGAAGAGAAAGAGAAAACAATCAAGTTAACCTCTGATCAAGTTACCTGTTTCATCTTTTCTAAATCCGAGTCTTCGAATCCACTTGTGTCATTACTGTTGTTTGCTGGCTTCGCCCTGCACAACAGATACAGTTTTAGTTTTAATGTGTGTTTATTAAAGTAAAGATGCACAAAAAGGAGTATTTGAGGTTTAACTTCCATGGTGCTGCAAAAAAATAATGCCATAAAAATATGAACTGTACACACGGGTGTCAGTCAAGATTAAAAAAAATTTCTATACTTTTGCATTCGTAAAACTTGTAGACAATTGAGAATCGTTTGAACCACAGCATCACCAATCCAAATTGAGATTCCAGTACATGTACTCATGGTTAAAACAATTCACAGCCACCTATGCAACCGTCAAAGTGGCTGGCAGTAGTTTGACCAAAAGGGGGCAGCGCTGCCCAAAGAGCTCAAACATCCTATGGAAATACAATAAATCATGTCATTGAACTTCTGTCTCTCAAGATAAAAATCGGAACAAACACAAAGTGCATTCTTATGTGCGGCTGCAAGCAGTGTTGCCCACTAAGCAAAAAAACAAAAACAAAAAGCAAGGGGAGTGAAGCTGACAGTGGATGGGATAGTATGCATGTATACCTGTAACTTTGGGACAATGAGGAGGTGGAGTCCATGCTCTTGGGAATGGAGTTATTCCTGTTAGTGAAACATACACACACTCTCCTCTTAGAATGGAGATGGTTGACATTCGCTTACTACACCACACTTGGACAATGGTGCAAAAAAACATGCGGGTATTTGTGAAGTTGCATGCATACTGATGGAGGACGACACTTAGGGTGAGCTCAAACACATTGCTTCAGGGGAAACTGATGATGACATCCTAATAAAACAGGAATCATTAATCACCTGGTCATAGTGGACGACGATTTCTCCCAGGCTTTTCTCGTGATCTCTGACAAAAATGAAGTGTGAAAATATAAACTTTGTATTTTTTTGCAACCGAGTTGAAACAGCATGTTACAAATCTTTGTTTCTCACCACTCTGACCTTGAGGCTCTGAATCCTCCTGTATGGAGAAATTAAAGACCTGCTTTAGCGTGAGTCATGCTGCAGCAGATATTTGGGCCCATGGTGGCTACGTTTATATGGACAGATTTTCTTCAATCGGATCAGACCTTGGATAAAAATTATGATTGGTTTTCATGGACACACAAAAAAAAAACAGTCATCCAAATAGGTCTTGCGTGTTCGTACATCAGACCTTTCAGACTTCCGTGTCAACAAAACGTCACTCTATCCACGCATACCAGAAATGCGTATACAGAATGTGCAGTAAAGATGGCTTGATCCGATATTTCAGAATAAGTGTTTTCATGCGCGCTGATCGGATTGTGTTCATAAAGCAGCAGAACTTTAATCCGAAATAAGTGTCCATGGAAACATAGCCAGTGTCAAAACGTATGAGGGCCATTTTTTTTGATTCGTTGGCTTGGTTTAATCAGCAAATAAGCATCTACGTACATTGTCCTGTGTCTTCAGAGGTACTTTCTCTCCAGTGTCAGCCGCTTTTCTCCTAATAGAACAAGGAATTTAGTTTTAAGGTCAAAACTTCAAGTTAAGTAAAAACTAACAGGCATCCATTATTTACACGACATGGAAATATGACATTTCTTTTGCCATTGCCTCTACCTTCGGGCCAAGATGGCACTCATCTCACCCATCAGGTCACCACCTCCTCCAATAGAGGAGTTGCTGCTGCGGCTGGCATCCGCTCTGCCCACTGGAGCAGTAACAGATCCCTCTTCCTGCTGAGGATAAAAAATGCTAAAGAGTATGTGGAGGCAACGGTGTCACGCTATCAGGATCAAAGTGTGCAGATGCAGAGCCATTTACGTCTATGCCACAGCAGTTGAAAAGTTATCCAACATCTCTTTTTATATCCAAGGTAACCAAATTACATGAGGACACGTTTCAGCCACACCAAGAATGTTAATGAAGCTACTAATAGCCCTTGCTTTACACTCACTTTTGATACTTTGCGAAGTTTCGCTCCTGCCAGGGCCGCGGCCAAGCCCCCGCCTCCACCACCTCCACCGATAACTCCATTAGATGGCAGAGGCGGGGGAGGTGGGGGTCCTCCAGATGGGGCTCCAGATGGTGGGGGTCCTGGAGGTGGCGGAGCGCCAATGGCTGGAGGAGGCCCAGGCGGTGGCGGAGGCGCTGGTGGAGGAGCAAGGCCCCCGGGGGCCATAGGCGGAGCAGGAGGAATAGATGCTAAAAAAAATAAAAAATAAATAAAAAAAACACAATATGCTGATCTTGGTACATCTTCCAGTTGCCACGGCAACAAAAATGTTTTGTTTTTTTAATTATCAGTAACTCCTACTAGTTTTCTGACATTTTATGAGCCAAAGCAATCAATCCGAAATAATTAATGATAATTCAACAGTTTTCTCCATTATCAATTTGAAACAATGTGGACATTAAATGTTTTTTTAATCCAATTCATTGACAATTACAGATAATCAATGGATTAATCAATTATAAAAATAATTGTTGACTGCAGCCCAAATTGCTTGCACACTCCACTGTACACCCAAATATGCACCCAATAAAGATCATGTCACAGAAAATAAATAAAAACATGTATCCGACTGGTGTGATTCTGGTAACCAGTACATTTTTACTGACCTGCTGAAGCTTGTCTTTCTCTCTCCAATCTCTCTCGCTCCTGACGCTCTCTTTCCTGTCGTTCCCGCTCCTGCTGTTCCAACCTCTGCTGCTCCAATCTGCAAACACAGTCGTTGTTAGTGCGATGTATTTTGGCTAATAATTGTTATGTTAATGACAAATTTAAAAATAGTTGATCAGTAGAATATTTTTTGTTCCTATGACTGACGTCTAAACTGTCCGAGGGTCCTCTTTATTGATCCTTTGTGTCTACTTCAGGTTTGCATTAAGGACAGCTCAAATGAAAACTCATCCAATATAATTTTTGGGTAAATACTAGTACTGGTTAACAGTACTGTGACTAATACAGTGTTTAAATCCGTTTACACTCTGAACACCCCCCCCCCCCCCGAACAGTCTTAAATCTTCACACAACGCGTGCACACCGAGTTGCTATTTAGTCTGTGCAACAATAAATGATTTGTTTCAATTTGGAAATTATGATTCAGTGTTTTTACAGCCATTTCACATCACTATTTGAATCACCACTGATTTGTGCACAGCTCTACTTATCAGTAATCATAGTCGTATTGCAACTAGTCGTTAACTATTGCAAGTAGTTAAGTATCAAGTGGTTATAGTATATGTCAAGTGAGACAATGCTGATATCACCATGCATCGAGTTTGCTGGTGGGATGATGTGCTGCTAAGACGCCAAATCTTCTGTTATGGCTCGAATGCAGCAATTTTGTGATATCTCTGGGTGAAAGAGGCTTAAATTTGAATGTGATCCAAATAAATCCAAACAGACGGACAACTATTAATCCTTGGATCCCCCCCCAATGGGATAAAATAAACTTTAAGCTAACTTATCAGCTATTGTCCAACAAATTGGACGATGTACGCTATATCCAATGTACTAAAAGCAGGAATAACAGGGATGATGTTCATTAATATGAAGTACGTAATAAAGTACACATCCCAATTTGTGTTGCTACTAAGAAGTCCACAGATGGACACTGTGGCCTAATTCGAGCTGCTTCAGTTCTCGTCAAATAAGTCCCCGCCACATCTGGCATTCTGCAGCTGTATGCAGCACAGCTCACATACAATACAAACAACTTGGTGGTATACAATTATGACACATTTGCCTCATCGACCGACTAAGGACAGTGAAGGTGGGTTGATCACAACCACATCACTTAACCCCCGTTTTGACACTTGTAGTGAAAAATGATTCTGCCGATGAGTTTGGCACTCGTTTCGACTCAAAGCAAGGGTGTAAATAACATTGACCTCCATGTAAATCTGCGGTGGATTTTGAAGGTTTTAATAGCAGTGCTTTATTGCTTAAGCCACAGCATGGCAGCGAGCAGCAGGACAAACACTGGTTTGACAGGCAGTCTCGCAGGCCAATCACAGAAGCTTTTAGTCGAAATGAGATTAAAGGTTAATGCCATGTTCGTGCCGGCGAGCATAATGGCCTCCATTGGAGAAGCAGATAAATGGATGAAGAGAAGGTGGGAAATGTGAGATGTGTCAGTCTTGCTCTCTATTTAACATTAACCTACAGGGGCCGAGTTTAGCAGTGTCAGGCTAATGCCAGCAAATCCTGTGCATATGCTTGTGTGCAAAACTGCAAAGTTTCAGTTAGAATTTACAATTGATTGTTAAATAACATATATTAGATAGCACCCCCCCCCCCCCCCCCCTTCCTCCAAAACATGGCCGTTTCCAAGACGTATTAGTTGGACATATTGCTTATCAACACTGAATTGAGCCAAGAGCACAGGTACACAAACATTTTTAGTGGCTTACATGTGTGGACATTTCAAGTCGAGACCTATTACCTCCTTTGTTGCTCAATCTCTTCAGGGGATGGACCATTCGACATCGGCCGGGGAAGGGTTGCGTAGCCTGCCAAAATACAATGCACTAAAGTTAAGATACCCCCGCCACTAAATTTCGCTTTAATACTCTCCTGATTGCATTGTATACACATTTTGGATGGCAGTCAAGGCACAATTGATCTGTTCAGTCTTAAACGATACAGTCTAGCTTAGAAATGAATTCTATTCCACAACACTGCGCTAACTACAAGCCAATATGTGAGAAGTTAACGTGAAGCTTGGAGAAACATATTTTGAGGCTGCTTGGAGAAACATTTTGAGGTTGCGAAAACCAGCACCTGCATCTGCCATGGAATTGAGCACCTCCAGAGCATGTGTCATGCCATTGGCAAAAAGAGCAGCGTCCTCTTTGCTGCCAAAGTTGAGCCCCCACACTTGCCGGGCATCCCGCCACTGATGGAAGTTAGGTGTGGCTTGGTTGTATTTCAACCCTTTCACGATAGGACAGTTCATAACCACCTGTACAAAGAGAGAGAGAGAGGAAAAAAAACAAAAACAAAGATCAATTTGAAAACCCTTCACTTTATCCTGTAACCAAATAGACAAAAGGAAGGGGTTGTAGTTTCTGGAAGATTCCTCAGTTGCTGATTACTAAACTCAGTCATGGTTTATGCATCCTGGTTATTCGTTCAATCCAGTAGGTGGCGTCAGGCTAATGAATGAGAAGGGAAACAATGTTGTGGTTTTGAGTGTTGCCTGAATGTGCTGACATGCCATTTCATTATTTGTTTAACCGCCTCTGAATTCCACAGAGTGCAGACAAAGAGGAGAGGGTGAGATAGTAAAACGCATTGGGAGGGAAAGAATAGGGAAAAATGAATTTTTACATACAGTAGTTGCCCTTTAGTGATATTATTCTCCACCATTGGACACCCAAAGGGTCCAGAATGTGCAAAAAGCCCCCCTCCAAAAGAAAACGGTCACAGGAAATGCCCAAACAGGCCAAATATCTCACAGGAAACATCATCCACTTTAAGACTCTGTCTCTGGGGAGCACTTTAGCGTGGTGAATGTTTAAACTGAGACGCTGAGGCAGCAGGCAGAATGAGAGTGTGGTCAAGAATAGATCCCTCCAAACTCACTTAACCCTTATTACAGAAACTTGATGGCCACCCTTTATCTAATGTTATCTCATGAGTCATGATCTTGTAATAACAAACAGTTCATACTGGAATTGGATGAAACTGATATATCCTGAAATACAATACTTCCATTTTAGGAGAGACATGGAAAAGGCTGAGTAGTTTTTCATCGTAAGAAATGCCTTCAAAACAGCACTGGATTAGCTTTTATTTCAAGGGGAATGTGAAGTGGATTGCATCTGTCACATATTGTATTTCCGGTTCTATGGCCACAATTTCCCATTGTGCCATTACTGATGCTCCGTGAGATGGTGTCATAGAACCCAAAAATTGAAAACAAGAACAGTTGATTAAGTTCATCCTTGAAATGCTCACTGATCTTTCATTTCACAAGATGGACGGAAGCACTGCGTGATGACATTGATTTAAAAACGTATAAAGCAGACGCATTGCTGCAGTTTTGTTCTAACTACAAAATTGTTTTAGGGGGTTTGTTCCAAATGTATAATAAGTAAAATCTCACATTGCATCGTGGCAAACGGTAGAATCTGGGTCAGTTATTGCACTCCGCGGTGTTGCAAAATGGTGATAAATAGTCCTCCAAGACTGGATGGGTTAGCTTGCATGTTCCTTCTTGGGAGCTAGTTGCCGAGGCCATAGATATACAACAGCTAGTGTTTGTGTTTGGCTCCGTTCATTATAACTCATTAACGTTGAATTCTTTAGCAATTTTGCAAGTTTTCGCCTCAACCCCAATTTCTACAAGCTGGTCTACAACTGTCGGAGAACTGGCGCAAACAAAACGGCAGTTACATTGACGTCACATTATCTCATACGAGTCCGTAAATTATAAAATCAATTATTAATATGCCATGCTCAAAGGAGTGAACGAACTATGACTGATTCATACACGGTATTAGTTCAAACGTCCTGAATGAACAAAATGTTGGCAATGCAGTTAAGTAAATACATTTCCCAGACATGCGCAATAATTTAGAATGAGTTAAAACACACAGCCCCCGAGTGATTCATTTCACCTGCTGGTCCGTCTGCATCTTGCGTCCCACTATTCGGAAGGCATTGGTGGAAGGGTTGTGATAGATCTGGACTCTGCTGAAGGCCTGAGGTCCAGTACCGGCTGGCAGCCACTTCTTATTGCTGTCATCGTAGATCATCACAGTGGCCCGGGCCTGGCAGATACTTGACTCACTACAATGAAAGGCAGAAAGAAGACAGCGTGAGTTTGGATGTAAGCACTAACAACATATATTCATCAGAGAGCACCAATCTCTGCTCTGCCCTGCCCTGACCGGGCAATGTTACCACCATGCAAATACAGTTTGCTCAAATGGTGGAATCTTGGATGCTTCACATCTCTGTCTGGTAATGGACTTCAATAGTTGTATTTAAATTATATTGTACATGGCCACTTTATGGTATTTTCTAACCACTTCCTTCTTCCACTGACTTCTCATTTCTCAGACATAATTGTACCCATAACCTGTCTAGATCAAACATTCTCATCTGACCAACAATTCTATTATTACATGCAAGTAAAAGAATTGCGTAATCGATAAGACACGGCAACATTGCTAGGACATGACACAAATGCATAATCACCATTTTTTTAATATTATTCTTATTGTAAGAGGGTAGAGAATTTTTATTCAAAACAAAATGGGAGTCCAAACCATAATGGAAGTTGACAAAGACAGGAAATTGTGCAGAGCTCTGCAATCTCCCACATTTCTAAATCAACCTCTGCAGAAAGAAACATGATTCGACATTTGTGAATAAAATTTGAAATGTATTTAAAGTCACCTGCACGAATCCAAAAGTCAGCACTTGTGTGCATCCGTGCATATATAGACCACATGAAGGAAAACCACAGGGGGAAAAGGGATGAGTACCCTCCTCTTGTCTTTATTTTACACACCGTACAAACCACCCCTTAGCCCCCACAGTGCCTTAATCCATCTCTTCCTCCATATGTCTCATCCATGAAACAATCTGCAACTTCCCTTCCTATGACACAGCACCTAGACCACAACCCACTTCCTGCTGCAAACCCCTCCTTATAAGGACAGCTTTGGCCCAATCAATCAATAGTCACTCCCACATAAGTTTGTTGTGACGGCTACAAATGGAGGGTTCATTGTCCTGACTGTTAGCAGTCTGGAAAACACTGAAAAGTAAGAATAATATTACACTTGTTTTTTGAAGCATGTCAATGCACTAAAAAAGAAAAGGGTTCACCATAAACAGAATGAAAATATTTGTCACAAGCTCATGATTAAGGTACAACCCGTGGGAAAACAAGTTTGAATAAATAAATAAAAAACTAACACATTCTTAATGTCGAACGTGGCAATTCAGTGAACACATGGTTCCATCAGGTTCAAAATTAATTATGGCTGGAGGATTAAACATCAAAAAATAGTCCTGGGATTCCTGATCGGATGAGCCTCGAGCACACTGTTGATGTGCGGTCTAGAGAACGAGCTTATGGGAACTGGGAGGGGACGGACACTTTGGACTGGGAAATGGATGCATTTTTAATGGCAAAGAAAGGGCTGGCTCGGGGTGAGACCGAGAGTGCGCACCTGCATTATTGATACAACTATAGACAGAGACTCTAAAAGCCGACGAGGTGGACAAAGCCATGTACACATTCCTCACCTGTCAATGCTCCGGTGTGCGCTGTAGTGAAGCACACAGCCGACAGAAAAACCACAGACTGAATCGGACTTTTTAGTGATCGGCTACTCCATGGTTACATGACCAGTGCCAAGTTCCGAATCATGTTATATTCAACTGAATAGCAATAAACGTAATGTGCGAGGCAAAACCAGTCAAACAAGGCTCTCCATAAAATCGTCTTCCTTTCAGCAGGCTAAGTGATGTGAATGAGTACTTTGGGAAGTAACGGCACCCTGCTGGAATAAATACAATATGCAAAAGTATACTGTAAAGTTTTCCAAATGCTTGCTTTTAAATAGAAATGCCAATTTCAAATATGTATGTATGGGGGCTCCAAAAAATGCAGTCATCTCGTAAACAAAGAGCCCGTTTAATCTATTTCCACTTGATTGATTAGGTATAAAGGGCCTCTCAGCTCTGCTCATAAACACACAATAGAATACGGAGGAAAAAAAAAACGATCTGAGGCTCCTACGTCGGTTGAGGGGTTAACAGGAAACCACAGTGCAAGGCCAGGGTACAGACCCTTGGTTGGAAATGTCTGTATATGGGAGTAGAAGACTCTCGCAGCTCTTTGCCACAGTGCCGGCAAACTCGGTCGAGCCCTGTCGCTCTGTCTCCTCCCACTCCCTCTCTCCAAATCAAACAATTTAACAAAATGTGCCTCTTGGTGCTACATGTGGAGCTATCTTATGCAACATGGCAGCGCACAATTTAGATCAGCCAAATAGACCTGACTCACTGTACAATAATGAGGTTAGTGCCCACAATTTTGTCAGTAATGATCTCAAGCCTCGGGATTACTATTTTAGATAAAAGACAACATACATGAAATACATTTAAGATGAGGTAGACACTAAAACAGAGTAATACCAATTGCATTTTATGCATTTCAGGATTGCTGTGCCTTTATGGGGATTCCTATTCCCTGGGATCATAAAACCATTAAACGAAAAGTCTTCTTGCCCTCACATGAAGAGCCTAGTATTATTTTTTAATGTTGTACAGGCTTCAGGGAGTTATTCATATTCCAGGGAATAGAAATACATCTATGAAGAATACCCATGCAGAGAAAGACCTGTGGGGTATGAAAACTGAACATTTGGCTTCATCTTTAATGTAGGAGGGGGCAACAGTTTGTCCTTGGGTCTGACAAAAGCAACACACTCCATTTCAGTGTGGGTGATGGAAGAAAAAAGTGGATCCAGATCCCAGATTACACGTTGTGGAGTGGTGATGTAACATTTCACATCTTGTAACCTTTTGTTGAAAGGTGGAAATTTTTATCCCCCCCCCTCCACAAAAAAAAGAGTAATTAGCTGATCTCTTAACTTCAACTTTAACCCCCTCCCCTCTTTTTTTTTTTTTTATTATGATAACACTCATCTCCTGTCCTTGCTGGTTTCTCTCCACCTACACAATTCCAGCCAGATTTCTTTGAACTGTCTGTACACTGTAGACAGAAATACACTGGTCTTTCGTGAGTGTACATTACAGCCATTAGCTGTGATTTCTCATGCTCCCTTTTCTCAATAAGTGTGTTGCATGCTTAGCCACTCCGCATCCAGCATTAGTGATAGCAATACTTGTTCGAGCTATATTTGCCACCACGGTTAGTTTCCCAAAGGAGAAAATCTGCATTGCGTGCTTTTCCCTATATACATGGTACAGAGCTTTCCTCCCTCTAGTTTGTGGACACTATTAGCTGCAAACACAAAGACAAAGGGAGATGAGTTACTGTGTAACAAAAACTTAAAAATTTCCCATAATCACCCACACCTAATTAGTACTTGATTTTTTATTAGATTGTTTTCCGTATATATAGTTACTGTGTAACTTAAACTTAAAAATTTCCCATAATCACCCACACCTAATTAGTACTTGATTTTTTATTAGATTGTTTTCCGTATATATGTTTTTCAGAAAGAAAGTTTCAGGTCACGCGACACCTCTTGGGAAATTCTAATTGCAGACAGGTTTCACTGCATACAGAAGTGAGAAGAGGAAGTGTATACTTCAAAGAGGAAACATGAGAAAAAAGAACATGTGCACCTCAGTGCACCTTCCTTACTGTTAACTGTTGACCACGGTGAAAGCTGCACTGCACTGGATGCAGTATCCAGAATTATTGAGATACTTTCGTAGCCCAGGAGGCTTCAGAAGAAAATGAAAGGGGTAATGACTCCGAGACAAATTCACACCAGGTTGCAGGCTAAATGCACAGAAACAAGGGCCTTTGCGTCCCAAACTATTCTTAGTTCCTCTCACTATATTTGTGTGAATGGAATCGTATTGTCAGCTTAAACGACTCCACTACAAAAACCCTCAGCATTTTTTGCACGCTGACTCATACTCTTACTGGCATTGTTTATGGAGCACTGAGGTAAATCTGAATAGCTCTTGCCAAACATGAGTCTTCTATGTCCACTTCAAACATAAACTTTAATTCCCCCTGCTTCCGAGGCACTGGTGTGTGCATGTAAAACCTGCAAACTCAATGCCCATATTTGGAACCAACTCACCTCTTTTCCTCTTTATGTGAGCTCAATTCCTTTTACAGGTCGGGGCATAATCTTCTGTAGTCTGGCCCAAGGAAGGAGGTTAACCCGACTGAAGAACAAGCCACTTCAATTCTTGTTTTGTAACATATTTCCAATGTTTCAGCCTTTTTAGTACCAAAAAGCAATTTGTACAATAGCATAAGAAAAAAACCCCATCAAAAACTGGACCAGAGACGTTTTAACACAATAGCACTTCCAATTCGAGTCCTCTAACTTTACAGATTTCGTGTTTCCTCTGCCAGTAGCGTGTCACAGTCACGACGCGTGACATGAAAAATGCTGACAGTCATAATAAAAGGTAATAACAGTGAACTAGTGGCACCAGCTGTTCTTTGCTGAGGTGGAAGGAGGAGGATTCTGCTGGCGGTATGGTGCAGCATCTATTTCAAGCCCTTGAAGCCACCGAGCGGTGAACATTTGCGAGTGTTTACGAAGGTATGGAATATTGTGTTCTTGTCAAGGTTCGTTCTTGGTCTCAAAATGTTGCCAGACATTCGCCTGTAATCCGCTTGTCAAATGGAAATTTTTAAACAAAATGTCCTTGCGACAAGAAAAAAAAAAAAAAAACTGCTGGCAAATATCTTGAATGTTTTACCAATGTTTGTGACCTTGAACAAACCCTGACATAGATCAAAGTCAAAGTCAAATGCGTATTTTGCTATCTTTGCCAATGGTTCAGGGCGATTTCAATAATATCGTTCAATATAATTGCTTACCATACATCATTTTATACATACACCCCCACAACCAAGACGGTGCATGACTACCAAGTAAAATACACGCCTTATCATAATTGTCAAAGAATTCCTTAAATACGTAAAAAAATAATAATAATTACAAGACTAATCCACATGAATGAAGCTGAAAAAAAAAAAAAAATACCGTACAGCCATGTGCTTGGACTGCTAACGCTCGACTGAAGAAATTACGTAAATATCCACTCATGACTAAGTGTTGACCATTTAGCAGATGAGTAGTGACCCAACTGACCCCTTGTCTGAATGAATGAGTAGTGTACCATTCAAGCAAACCCAAAGGGGAACTGAATCTCAGTAGGATCATAAAGGGAAATATTTAGTACCTTATTTAGCACCCATTTGGGTAACAAGAGTCTCTCTACATTAAGATCACAAGATACATGGGGAGTGGGGGAAATGAATGGAAGGAAGTCATTTTAAATCCTACCAAATCTGTTCATGTTTGGTCAAATTCAACATTCTTTACCTTTTATCTATGATCTATTAACATGGGAGACACATTAAAGCAGCTTCCATTATGTCCAGTTTTGCAGTGCACGTCATTAGCAATGCATCTCCCCACCTTGAGATATTTGATGGATTGCACTGCGTTGTTAGATGCAGGCACTCTATCATCTCAGATGACTCTTTGCTACATTTGGTTACAAAGACGACACTCCGCTTTTACAAGCTAGTCTGCCTTGGACACTCCACTGCGGAACCATTAGTCATCGCAGCCAATGTCTTGGGTTACTTTATACGGAATTATCTCCTGTGAGAAAGCTATCAAAAGAAAAAGTTCAATAGTATCAGACACAACAAACAAAACGGCCAAGAGCCGCTATTAAAGAAGGAAAACAGCAGCCACCACCAAGGAAACGGGACAATAGAAGGTTTTGTATGTTGCTGCAGAGTCTAATCCAAAAGGCAGGTCAGTGTAATGGTCTACTTATGAGTGGGAGGACCTAAAGTGGTACATGTTTCAGAGAAGGGGGGCTGCAGAGTTAGAATGTTGAAGCAAATTCAGAATGCGACAAAAGATTTGCACCTTAGTTTGTAACACCTAACGTGCATGCAATAAAACCATCACAGGCAGGATTTCCCGTGATTACTTTATTACCTAGAACAATTGTTGCTCATCCATTGTGCCAATTTTGCTCAACAGCAAAGTTTTTAGTTCCCCAAATGTGATTATTTGAAGTATTTTCTTTTTTTTAATGAAATGTATGTTTTGCATTGAACTTGAGGCTGGCAATCATTTCATATCATTTATAAAAGCAAACTAATTGGGTAGATCAGATCAGATTTCAAAAGAAAACTCTGGCTGAGCAAGAGCGTTACAAGTCGAGACATGAAGGAATCCACAAAACCTACTGTTAAGGACGTTACGCAACCCCCATGGTGTGAACACACCACTATTTGCAAAAAAACAACCAGTTACATCTTGCAAGGGTTTATATGGGCAAGTACAATGTTGCTAAATACTGTAAATTAAAGCTTCCAGCTTTTGGGAGATTTAGAGCAAGGAGGCTATGATCGAGGCAGGAAAAAAAACAACAACATTGAAAGAGCAGGAATGCAAAACAATAAACCAATTTAAAAACAGTACTGACAGCTAGAGAAGGCCATTTTGCTGCTTATAAAGATGATCAATAAGGCAGTGAGTTAAGAAGTGGGGGGGGGGGGCGCCTATTGCGTCTGGCTTTTATGCAGCATAGAGAACTCAGTGGCTTAAAAAGGTACATTACGTGTGTGCAAGCCTGAACGATAGTTTAGGACACAACCAGCATTTTAATAGTTGTTTTTCTATTTTTTATTTATATCCAGTTGATGAATCATATGTGGGCTGGCATCACCCCTCTATATTTATGACTGACACGTAAAGCATTTCAACGTACTTCCCGTGATATTAGTCACAATGTCAATGGTGGTATAAACAGAAAAACAGGCAGGGACCAAGAGGAGAGGACACATCTGTAGGATTCTCTATTGGTTCTTGCCAACATACCAAGCGATGCAATTTTAAATATAGCAAAGAGCTGACATGCAGAGACAATGAGTGGAAATGGCGAGAATTGTATCATGAAAGGTGATTCTAAATATGCTTCTCAACTCATTTAAGAGCAACTGATGCACTTCTGACAAGCTAGCTCCAGCTGAGGGTCAACATTGACATTCCACAAGGACAAATGACAAAGAACACGGCACTGCATTCCAGTCATCACTTCAACAAGGTAGTATCAACAAGAGAAGGACTGGTCAGAGCGCCACACGTCCGGCTTTTATCCAGAGGCTGGTGTGAGTCTGAGGTAGCCTTAAATGATCACTGTCGCCTTGTACTGTGATCAGACGTTTATTTTTTACCAACCATTTCTTATGTCAACTTTTCACAAACTGGAGGTGAGTCTCTTGAGTCTACAGTGCTTGATACAGCGCTTGCGGTTGAGTCAATTGTTAACTTAACAATCCTTGTGCGTGACCGTATACATGAAGAGCCATTTGGTGATAGTTAGTGATTAGTTTAAGCACCTAAGTTTGGCCCTGCAGTGTAGCTGTAGCTGCTCGCCCCTCCCCTTCTCCCAACAGTCGCCATGGCTACAAGGAATGCACATTGCCCTGTTTGCATTCTAAAGTTTAAACGCAAGCGTTCAATTGTTTCTCGTGTCCTCAATACTAGTTATCAGGCAAGAATATAGTACACCCTGGATTGGTTCATGTGTGTTGTTTGAAGCTTTAAAAGTGATTCGAACACCCATGCTAATTTTGATCACCATTAGCATATCTGGCTTTTTTTACAGCATACAGGTAGCAGATGTTCGTTGTTTAATCCTTTGTTGTAAAGTTCTGTAATAAACTCCAGCTGATAGTGACAGACAATTTGACGCAAGAACATTTGTCTCTTCTTTGTAGAGTGTTCGGCCACAGTACGCACACTCTTCATCTTAACAAGACAAACAATGTTTGAAAGTGAGGTACGATTTTACTGCGCAACCCTATGACACCCTTGAATGTAGACAAGACCATGACTTCATTTGCCTCCTCCTACCTTGCAGTAACACTAAAGCTGACCTGTGATGACTACCGCAAGCAATATGACTAACAGTGATGACTATCTCAAACTAAATACAGTCTGGCGCAGCTCTACTTTTCAATAACAGCGATGACTATTTCAAAGTCAATAGAAAACGCAGACATCACTGTGCAATCACATCCTGCTCTCAGCACTTATATGTTGTTAGTTACCTGAAAGTTGTCAGTCACTTAAATGTTGTACAGAGGCTGAGATCAACCGGAGCCAAATTCCCTGTTTGGCATGCACAAATGTGGTCAATAAAGCTGATTCTGATTCTAAATAGTCTGGCACAGCTCTATGTTTCAACCTTGACGACAAAAAAACAAAAACAAAAAAACAATATAGGGCAAAGCACAGAACGAACACATATTTAACTCTTAATGAGAAAAAATACAACTGAGTTAAAAATTGGTTGTTTAACCAGGCATATATAACTATTATTACTCTCCGGTGTCATTCAGTGCCAACACTAATGTACGTTTAATGCTTATCACTTCATGCTTGTTAAATTGAATTAATAATAAACAATAGCACCAAGCAAATCAAAAGGAAACATAGTAGAATTGTGTTGTGACTCACTCCATTGCTGGACTTCTGTGATAACGCTACGTCCACAATGGCCGCATGTTGTACAAGCGCCAGATGACCTATACTTGATGAAAATCTGTGTATTTAACTCGCAATCCATAGAATTGCTTGAATGTTTCAATCGTGGAAAATACGATTTCACCAAAATATTACTGTCATGTCTTAAAATTGTGTAAACTGGGTTATGACCACACTATGGTGTGTCGTGTGAATTTGCTTTTTTGCTGACTGGAACCGGTTTTCTTATCTGTATTTACCGTCATGAGCACTAATTTTATTGTACCGCCGCGTCACTATGCTGTATGTGCGTTTCTGACATACTTTTGCACCGCAGGATGGCTTCTATATTAGTTAATATTTAATAACCAGTCCTGGTCAAACACTTCTACTAACGAACAATGACAATGAAGTAGACAGGGATTTAAGGAGGTTTGAATACGTCATGGTTGGCTTACCGGAGCATTTCACAAAGAAACAATTGTTGCATTTTTGTATCTGTTCAGAGAGAAGAGTGACAACATATCAAGGTCAAGCCGGGTCTCTGAGTGAAGCTGCCTTGTTGATGGCAGAGGCTTTGGAGAAACAGATAAGGCAGGAGGAGGAACACTTGATCAGCCCAAGAGTAGGGATAGGGAGGACCATTTCATTTCTATTTTTCACTACTGACAATTAGACCACAGCAGTATTGTTGAACCACTCATAAAATCATAATTTGGTTGAAATAAAGCACGATTATTTGAAACACGTTACAGGTGTTAGGTTGGTATGGGAGAGAGAATGGTCACCATCATACAGAACAGAAAAATATTAATTGGAAATATGACTAGTAACTAAAGATATTACAAAGTTGATTTATGAAGAGAATCAAGTCAGTCATTTACGTTTTATAAAAACAAGGTTGCCATTTAATCATTAAGAGTTTAAATGTACGACTTCATGAAGATGAGAACTGTTCACAGGGTGATGTTGAGAAAGTTCAACTTTAGTATAAATTATGCAGAACAATGATAAACACTTTAAAGGGATTGTTACCCTGCTTTTATTGAATTAGTTTGATCACCTAACCAGAAACGTAAATATTGCACAATATTATATGTGACAGGTCTCACGAGACAACAGCTGCTCTGTTGCATTTAGATCAAAAACATTTTCTCATCATAACAACGCTTCATTCTCTTAGTGTTACTCTGAATTATTCACAATTGAATTAAACATTCGATTTTTATCTGGATCTGTCCTAATTGCTTTCTTCCTCTCAGCAACATTGCTATTATCTGTGCATCTGTGTTCTTGGGCAGGGCTTTAAAGCAACAGGCCACAGACAAAGTTTACTGCAGTGTTACACTCGATTTAACCTTGCAATACTCGTCGTCACACTGGATAAGTAAAAGTACAGTCCATTTTTGGTAATTATTTAAAAGCATATGTTTGTCAACTACTTGTTTTTGGGAAGAAAAAAAAAAACAAGAAATAACACAAAGAATCAGTCTGCTTTTATGAAGGACTACGAAACTGTAGATTTACTGTTGAGAGGTGGAAATTCCACAGAATTGAACAATTTTAAATTCATTATTTTCTCCAAAGGCTATTATTAGTCATTTGATAATTTATTATTTGTCAATTAACCAATTAACCATCAAACAGTGCTGTCTTTTCCCAAGTTTGACCTGATGCCGTTTTCCACAAAGGTTAAGGAAAGGTTAGAATATTTGACTTTTCGTAAAGGCCCATTGTTACGGAAAAGGCTGGTGCAAGAGATAAAAGTGAGATTTTAATTAAAGAAAAAAAAAAAAAACACCACACACACACACAGGTTATAAAACCTGCACTGCACTGTTCCAGATAGTGTCCCACAATGACAATCTCAACAGTCAAGTTTGCAAATTCTAAAAGATTTTTGAGTTGCCCCTTCAAAATGAAGAAGAAAAAAAAAAAAAAATCTGTGCCGGGCGCTTTAAATGAGGAGTGGTGGTGGTTTCCGAGCATGTCATTTCAAACCGCACAGGCTGTGACAGGATGTGGAATTTGAAGACACTAGCTTCTTTCCACTGAGCAATTTCATCCCTGCTGCAAAACCCAGAGGGAGCTAAATAGTACAAGACACATAAATTTAATGTGTGCCTACGAAATGCACGCCATGATCTAAGCAGCATGCTATGCATTTAGGACAATTGATTATCCTGCACTTGCGGCTTAAGTCTTAAGGCAACACTCTGAATACTATCGGACGATATAAATGTATCAAACTTTTAAATGAGACAAAAAAATTGTCAAATGAATACCCAATTCACTTGACCTGTTCAACTACTTGAGAGTAGCTCAGAAAGATTGAACAGGTAGCACCAGGCTGTCATTACGCTCACATACTTCCTGATTCACACAACATCGAATATTCACTCTCAAAGCTGCCACACAACTTTCATCTTAAACACACAATTTTTTGCTTCAACATATTTTAAAATCTCGAAAATTTGAGACAGGGTTTTGGCTTTTTTTTAACGGCACGGAAAGTAGCACAAGCGTGTTCCAAACAACCAAACGGAGCGATTGCAACGGTTTTCTGTCCCCAGCGCCTTTGTTGAACTCTAATGGCCCAAACACAAGTGTAGCCTGGAAACACAATAAAGATGAAGGAGATTCGAGTCGCTCTTACCCACCTCATTGTTCGGCCGGGGTGAAGCTCCTCTCCTCGCGGGCAACTTGGACTCACTTGAGCTCTGAAGATGTCGGATTAAAGTCAAACTAGCTGAATCAACACTAAAACATACGTCGGAGGGGGTGGTAAAGTCACATCTACACCCGCAAACGGGGTAGCAACTCTCGGGATAATCGAAGTACACCTCGACGATTTCCTGGTTGTGTGGAACTGGGAGGAGGGGGGGGGGGTGGATACAGTAGCGCAGCGGGCTTGTCAAGTCCAATCACTATCTCACGCTAGTTTCGACGAGCTAAAAGTGGGAAAACCCGGAAAGTAGCGACGATACTATAAAAGCCAAAAGCTCCCCCATATGCTAAGCGTCGCGGCATCAAAAACCCGTTTCTGGACTTGAGCCCAAGTCAGACTTTTTTTTTTTTCCGCGGTCGGTAGGTCTGAAACCCATTGGAGTGTGGGCCCAGCCCGCCAGCTTCAAAGAGGTCTATGAGGTCTCGTGGTGCGTTCATGACGCCTCGGGGAAAAACACGGCGGGGAGGAAAAACACACCAGACACGTTCTTCTTGATCGTACGCGACGTTGTCGTTTGGAACGACAATGACTCGAGAGCAAAAAGGGTGCAACAAACCTATGACGCAATCCAATTCAAGACTGTGATTTTAAACAAGCACTCTCAGGGTAGAGATATAGTAATGATTGCATAAAATCATCCCAATAGATGCAGTATTACACGTAAAACGGAGCTTCTTTGCTAAGGCTGGGATTTAGATACAAATGTGATTGATGTCCTTGTTTTAAGATTAAGCAGATGAACTTAAGTGTGCAGTGGACACATATGATTACAGTCCTGCCCTACTTTTCATTTTGTAAAGAACTGGATGGTTGACTTGGTCAAAGTAAGATGCATCAAAATAAGTTTCTCTTCAATGCAATTGATGTCACTAGTGAAATGTCTTTCAAAAAAGAAAGTGATCAAAAAAGTATCAGCTATCCACTCTTTGGCTGGTTAACATCATACATTAGTTACAGTAATCTGTTTACGTAACTCCCTAACAAGGCCATGCTTGCTTGTATATTACTTCATTACTTTGGTGTTAATGATGTGATGTGAATACATTTGGAGCATTTCACATTTTCAAGTACTTAAAACCTTGAGCTATATATATCTCCTTTCCATCTTTGACGAGGAGATATTTGTTGGCCAAGAAGCAAAATGTGACCATTTCTCGTGCAATAAAACACATGTATTTCTTATTGACAATGATCATTTATACGTTTGTAAAGTTGCATCATCCATTGTTTGTCAACACTGAACTCTCTTTATACACCATACTAGAATTAGTGCATAAAAGAGGTATTTTGTTGACTCGTTTAAAAAGGTTTGGTTGTTAGTCAAAGTGGTTACGTATCGTATCCAAAAATTAAATACATGTCAGCATGGAATATGTACGTAAAGCCAATGTTTTCTCTTACAGTGGCATTCCTTGGAAGTTACAGAGTAGAGGCTGTGGTTTATTAGATAAGAATAATGTGTGCAATATTAAATCAGTAATAGACTACGGGAAGAGAAGAAAGCTACAGAATAATAATTACTCCTGGTTAGTTTGCAAATATCAGTAATCAACACTCGGAAGAACAATATACTTAACAGCACTTTGCAAAGGAAAGCAACGTTATCTAATCACTAAGTTGACAATGTGAGGAAAATGTATTCTTCTCAACACTGAGATGCAGAAGATTCTAAAAGCATTCCTTCTTTCGAATAGGGATGAAGCTGAAAGTTGGGATGAGAAAGGAATGCATTACCATTACATGGCATGTGTAAACATCCACAACCTCAAATATGCTTTTAGTTCCACTACACAAACACGCACACACACAAACAGAGACAGATCAAACTGTTAGTGGGGCATTCTTGAGCCGTGCACCTCCTGTTGACCCTGCTGTCCACCAAAGCTGTCAAGCAAAGTCAAAATATCTTTCCCATCAGTGAGTGTGCAGTTTTGCAGATGGTAGCGTCCAGATCCTGTGTGAGCATGTGCTGAACATGTGCTGGAACATGTTGCCCAAGCTGGTTGAGTTCCCAGCTAGTACAGTAGCTCTTTAACTATTGAAAGTAAGTCATACCATAATTATAGGTTTCTCTTAGTACCGCAACTTTATTTCCAGAACTTGACGTCAGTCGGTCGCTCTCCTCGACAACTGGATTTCTGACAGGCTATGGAATGGAAATTTTAAAAAGACATTTGAGCACGCCAAGGAGCATGTAGCGCTTGTTGTGAAAGTTTGAAAACAGCTCTGAACTTGTTCAAGTATGTAAGTAGACCACAAATGAAGACCACTGAAAATTCCAGTGAACTGAAAGCAAGCTGACATTAATAATCAGAGGTTATGAAATACTCTGACGAATATCACTTCCTTTATCATTTTCTTGTACAATGTCACTATCACCCATGACAAGGACATACTGGACAATATGATGTACAAATATGCACTATGCCGATAAGACGACAGGCTGAGATTTACCAGCTCTTCTTGACCATATGGCTCAAACTATAAATGATTGGATGATGATTCACACACTTATTCAAACTTTTAAATGACCCAAACCAAAACTATCTAACTGTATAAGAATAGAAATTCGTTTACTGTATAGTGTACATGCATATGAAAAAGCTTATCTTTATCTTATCTCATTTCAAAATGCTAACTAGTGTTGTATTGTTTGTATTAGCATTGCTTGACTATTCTGTTTTGTTTATTTTTTAACTGTTTACTATCACATTTGAAAGAACGCTTTATTTATTCATCCATTTGTTTATATGTTCATTTTTCCAAAATTGGTGGCCAGCCAATTCTACAACCTGTAGTGAAGACAAATAGACATTCATGTTCACATTTATTTGTATGTACAGTTTAGAGTTTTCAGTTAAGACAATGATTGACAATTGACCATCGCTGGAGGTTTAAAAAAAAAAAATCTGCGTAATCGCTAGTATTTGTATTACCTCAAGCGTCCGCTAGATGTCGTTATCATACAATAATATGCCCAAATTACAGTTTGACTAAATATTAAATAATTTGACCATTGACCTCTACACATTTTCTATCGAGAACTGGATTTAGCTAAAAAAAAAAAAAAGTTTTTGTAATTATTGTTTACAAAAAAAGCAATTATGACATCAAGACTAAGTGTGAGTACAAAATAAAGTTCAAACATTGTAACAGACTCACAATATTCATTGCAATAATTTTGCTGTCCAGTCTATTTGCTTCTGTGTGTAAATAAAAAATTTCACCATCCCACATAAATGTTTGTATGTTTACACATCATCCCCTCCTTCTGGTGGCTCCTACACTTGGACTGTGGTTCTGCTTGGAAACAAATTGCAGTGGAAGCTCAGGTTTCTGCGACCACTGTTGCCCTGGTGGGGTCTCACATTGCTCGGGTATCAATGCCCTACCGATTGCTATCATAATAACACTTCCCCCTCCTTCTTATCACTTACCTACTGAATAAAACATCTTCCTTCCTGCTCAGGGATGCTTGCTCACCACACCAAATCTGGAGAGTTGAAGAGACCTCGAGGAATGTCAAACACAAGAATCAAGTAGTTCAGTGGGCAGTAAAAATATTACAGAGTAATACACAATGTAAAAATGAGACAAACGAGTAAACTATCTTCACATAATGTGTGCTAGTGCATACAGTAAAGACAAAATCATGTAAACTGCCATAGTTGAAATACTTCTAGAGCAAAGGTGTTTATTTAATTGCGGGCCGCATTGTCATTAGGACGGCGAACATTTTGTATATTAATCTCATCATAACAGTCCAAAACACTATAGCTGCTGAATTTTGATGTCATATGTATTTAAAAAAAAAACAATTTGAAATAAGCAATGGAAAATTATGACAACCAAATATAACAAAGTATTGTTCAAATTAGGTTATGAAGGAATTAGCGGGGGAAAACCTTGTAATTTCAGTATTTTTTTTATTTTTGCCCTCCCCCCAAAAAATCAATTTACAAAAGGTCTGAAATAGGCAGTTTGCCTTCATTCAGCACAACCTCATCTTAAATTGTGTCTATATGTGTGACATTGTTGTTATATTGTATTGTGTGTTTGAAAATCAACCATGATGTTCAGTTAAGACTATGAACCAAGTGGCCAGACAAGGCAACAAACGAAGGTGTGAAGAGACACTCAGCACATCTGGTTTCATAAATAATGCAGCAAGTCTTTAAACGGCACTTTGTCACTGACTGAGCGTTACCCACTGAAATCAAGCCCGACACATAAGATTCTGTAAGGGAAAAGGGAATTGGTGACTGTGGGAGGAGGGTCATTGCATCTCTGATACATAAAGTGATTAAAATTGTGATAGAGTGGCAGTTTGAAAAAGAAAATACATTCAAATATACGCCTCACAATGTAGTAATGGACTTAAGGGGGGGGGGGGGGGGGGGGAAATGACAAATCCTCATGCAATTAGTTATGATGACAACCATTTTTATTATCAAAATGCAAAATACAGTAGCCTTATAATAGCCTTCTGTAGACAAACCAAAGTATTATTTTCCTTGGACATTAGGTTTTACAAGTCGTGGAAAAAAACAAAACAGCAAACAACTAAAAAAGTTTCCATGAAAAAAAGGGGAAGGAGACAGACCCCGGTGGCAATCCACCCACATTAAGTTCATTTTCCTGTGATGAGAGGATTTCTCAGCACAACGATAACAGAGTCTCCTCTGAGGAACATTTTAGAGATGTAGCGATCCTTGTTTACTGGTTTAGACTTCTTCTTTCCCTTGCCACTCTTGGGAACTTCAGTCCACATCTCCTTTACGTTTTCCAAGACCATGTTGCAGTGCCTGAAACATAAATCAACAAAAACCCAAAAGAAAGCTCAAGTTTGACAAAATAAATAAATAAAATAAAATATTACTCTACTCCACAACAAGACAGATACCACAATTTGCTGAATACCTGTCAAAAGCCTTGACTCTTCCAAGCAACTTTTTGTTGTTGCGACAGTTAATGAGGACTTGTGTGTTGTTCTTGACCGACTGGGTCAGCACAGACAGGGGGCCTGTGTTGAATTCCTCCTCTTCACGTTTCTGGAGTTCTTCTGGGGTCATTTCTGACTTGGGCTTGGTTAACAAACTCCTACAATAAATAATTGATAGATATAAAACTAAAGATAACATACTGAATCAGAGTTGCACTGAAGCTTGATAATAAAAAATGTACATTCAATTGACTAGAATCTTTTGATGACTATTATCAGTGTATGACAATTTAATTGTAAGCATAACATTTTTCAAATAGAATAGATATTTAAATGTATCGATACAGTACTAATGGATGCTGCTGATACAAGCACTGATGCTTAAGGCAAAGAAATAAAAAATCTGACAGTTTTCCTTGCCAGTAGTTGGCACTAACATCAACGAGCCCAAAACTAAATATCTTTGCTCACAATGACCTGTAATGGTATGAACTGGACTTTTAAATGACAGTGGTATCAGTACTCTATTATTTTTTATAATTTATTGCTTTACATGTGAACATTGTTCATTTTTCCAATTACTGTACTTTGATCATTTTAATTCAATAATTTCGTTTTTATCCAAAGTGCCGTGACACTGTTAATATAACGCAGCTTTCTAGAACAAATACACTATTCTGGGATAAAATCTCCCTCGGTTTTGACGATCTATGATGATGATGGGATGGTGAACCCTAACTTGGAGGGCTAAGAATTTGTTGAGGTGGTTACTTCGTGTAAAAAGTTCGAGAAACAAAGCTCGCGTAGGAACAATGACTGACGATGATGAAACTGCTGAATGAAATGTCGACACCCTTCATATACAGGTGTAATAATAAATATTATATAAAATACATATAATTAAAATTAAGCGATTGGGAATTCCCAACACATATTGTTACAAATGTTATCTTCCACACAGTCAAAACATTAGCATAAATTACTTAGCTAGTACGTTCAGCAGCACTAGCGTACCATATTAGCATGTGAGCAAAAACAGCATCTTGCTGCTCCCGTGTGTAAAAATTGCTTCGAGAGAGGAAACTACCGGATTGTGGGGCTTAAGCATTTATATGAATAAAGCATACATATCACAAGAGTATTGAATTATAAATATATTTAATTGCTTATATAAAGGGCAGGTTAACACCGGCTAAAAGGCTTTGGCTAATGTGGGTAGCATTGCTACATTGATCGACGATTGCTACATTGTTAGCGCTGTTAGAACACAAGTATAGTCTACACGCGCTCGTCTCTGTATTTTTATTGACCAAAATACTCACATGATTGCCAATAATTGAATTCTGCCGAAATGCAGCCTTCACGTTCCGACTTCCTTCGTAAGTACAACGATTGCTACTCGCGTGGGGAAAGAACTACTTCCGGGTGTTCCGCGCCTGAAATGTACACAATTTCCGGGTCGTTTCACTACGTCACCATTTCAAAAATTTGACAGATTTTTTTCAGTCAGACAAAGATCAAAAGCAAACAAATAAAATAAAAATAAATATCAAAAAAGGTTGGAAAGCAATGTTCTCGTATGTCAAACTCAGTACGACATAATTACATGCTTACATTAGGTATATATTTGTGTGAAAATCACTTCAAGGCCATAAATATAAAACTACAAAAATAAAAGCACAAAGTACGGGACTAATTGGACTTGTCTTGTGACATCTTTACGGTGCTGTGCAAACTAGTTCATCACGTTCATAACCTTGTTGTGTCAAATTTGTAAACCAAGGATCTTCTGTAAAACTGGCAAAACATATGAAGTAGGTATGTCAATATGTTTTATTGCACTAGTGTGTGATAATTGATGTTAGGATTACAGAAAATACCTGCAAAATGCTGAAGAAGATGTTTGCTAAAACTGATCAATTCATTTTTATCATGCTTGCTGTGATGGTTGTGGCCTGCAGGTATGCTGAAGAACTGTGGGAAAAGTGTGTGTGATGAGAAGTGTTTCTGATGAGATTACCTACATGAGAAATGAAGATATTAGCTTTCTGGTAAAAGACAGCCAGATCAACTGTGGACCTCAGCAGCCCCCCCAAAATTGCTCAGTGCGCTTCAATCATCTTATTGTGTTTAGATTTTGCAAATAGTTACGTTTTTGAAGTAACCAACTGTGATGAACTCCAAACTGTAAAAACATAGTGAAAAACCACACACAATACTGCATTTTCAATGTGCTTTATTCAGACTGATATGATTGCTCACTATTATACAGCGTAAGTATTTCATGCAGGTTAACCGTTAACAGTTTTCGTCCACAAAGAATTTCTTTCAGGCATAATCTTAATAAATGTAACTAGTAATTCTATGGGTAGTAAACATATTGATGAAAATGCAAACTCACAACGACAAAAAAAACATCATGACTTCATCTCTATTTTACAGGTTCAATAAAAAATACATGGCATATAGGCAAAACAAAAATAATGTACTTATGGGTTGTAATCTACTAACCATTTATTATGACAGTTCAAAATAAGCTAGGTAGGACCTAGGTGGAGTCAAGGCGGACAACAAATGTATATAAACGTCATTGAACAAATTTGTGTCATAGGGAAACAGCATTAAATATTTGTTTTGGGAATAACAGCCTTACTGATGGCTTTAAAACTCTATGTCCGACTGTATCAAATGCTCTTGCTCACAGGCTGTTTCCTGCATCTACTATGTTCCAAAACGAAGGGCGCAAAGGTCATCCCAGCTTCTTCCCAGGTCAGAGAGACTAGGTACAGACTGTCCGAGAGATGTCTTGTTAGCTGACTCTGAGCCACCACACGGTATTTTGAAGAAGTTGGCTTGCCCTGAGGACATGCTAAAAGAACGTTGATCCTGGAGAAAACAGGTGCAGGTCGGGATGGATGTAGAGAATTTTTGTTGCCAAGCGTTTTGCTCGGAGCAGAGTCCAAAATCAAATTCCTCTTGATACGCTTTCACAAAGCTTGTGAGACCGCCGGGGTTCGCACAAGTTGCCCGTGATGTGTGTACAGGCGACGTAGACAAGCGAGTGTGCGCACTCACGTGATGTTCTGTTTCCAAGTGGTAGGTGCGCACTGATGATGGAAGCGGCATCAAGGGTGGTACCGGCGGCCAGTAAAAGGAGCTAGTGGACATCAACCGAACCGCAGCTCTCCTGGATGCAAAGGAGGTACCAGTCCTGGTAGCAAGTGGGATCCTACGCCGTAGTTTCCCCGAGGTGCTCCCGATGAAGACATCCTCACTGCACGAGTCCAGCATCCAGTAATTTCCTTTGCCCGGATCGTCGTAATGGCGCGCCACTTTCACAAAACATTTGTTCAGACTCAAGTTGTGCCGTATTGAGTTTTGCCAACCACGTTTGTTGTGTCTGTAGAAGGGAAAGTTATGCATGATGAACTCGTAGATGCCGCTCAAGGTGAGACGTCGGTCCGGACTTTGCCGAATGGCCATCATGATAAGAGCGTTGTAACTAAATGGAGGTTTGTCAGCTTTAAGGCAACTTTTCTCTTCATCATTCCTTATTGGTTCAGAATCAACCAGTACGCTCCGGTCCTGATGACTGGATGTCTCCCGGTTCTTCCACAACAGGTTACTGATGCTGAACGAAGACTTGTGGCAAAAACCGTGCGAAGTCTTGCAGGGTTCCATGTTTGGGGATGACGATAAATAAGAGCGCAGTTGCAAGCAGACGTGCGGTGAGGATCAAGAAAGACAAAAGTGGCTCGGGAGCTCAAGTGGAACCTCTTTTAGGGAAAGCAGGGTGCACGAGCAAATGCGCATGATCACAGTGACTGCACAGTTGCTGCCAACCGTGTAACTCATGCCACCACCCCCACACTCCGGAAAAAAAGATGAATTCCGCCCAACACGCAAACGCGGGTGCGCACCCACTCACACATTCATTTTTTTCATAAACATCAAAAAATGTATTAAACCAGCACAAGCAATCACTTTGCCTTTAGAAAACCACAAGATCGAGGGCTTACTGAAAGTTGTTTCTAAAATGTTCCCATTGTAAGTAATAAGGTAACTAAAAGAGTGGAAGTGGATTTCAGTGCAGGATGGTTTTTCCACCAAGTGCAGAGAATTAAGGTGTCCATGCAGGCTGATGAGGCCCTTAGAAGAAATTAATGCTAATTTGAAGTCTGTAAAAGCTTGATTTTATTATACATACTGGCTGATCACTTGCATTGCACTTGACCATTGAATTTCTGATCCTGTCAATAAAATGACACACACCAGTCATTGAAACAACACATTGTATTGATAACAAAACTGTCTGAAAATGACAACTCCTAATAAAGAACAAATAAAACAACTATATTCAAAGGATGTCTGACAAAGTTGCAATGCACACTACTCCGTCCATCTATGCCCACAGTGAGGAGCTGTGCAGACATAGTAAAGTCTCATTGCATCCTGTGTTGGGAGACACAACAATGTATGGTTAGAATTGACAGACCACAATCATATCCCACTGGATAGCCTGTAATTCTTTCCAATTTATTTACAAGATAGGAAATAACAAAAAAAGAATACAGAGTTTGATAAATTGGTGCCAATTAGTTCTTTATACAGTATTGATTTGAGGAGATGAGTATGCAAAAAATGATTACCTCAGCTTTCATGCTGTGTGACTGGAAGAACACTGCCTCCTTGTGACCACACCTAAGGATAGACCAGTGCAAGCGCAGCGTCATAACATGCAAACATTCACTGATACATCTCTATTTTTCACTCCATATGTACATACATATAATATTAAATAAACTACATATATTAAGTAAAACGCACGCATACAAGAGGTGTGCTTGATGTTGTCCATATCTTTATATTTTTAATTAAAAAAAGCATAGAAGGGAGGTTGTTTCATCATGACAATGTTCTTCTCAGCCAGAAACTGCTCACAGAATTGTAAGGTGGTGCCTTGACAAGGGAAAGCAACCACGAGTTGTCCTGCCCATAATTTCGTCTCTAGAGGAAATGTTGCGGGATCTCTAAGGTTTTATGACAACGTATATTTTATGATATATTTTAGGGAGAGAGGGGGGAAAAAAAATCTAATTCACAAACATTTCACCATATGCAAGTCTGATTATCATGAAGCACAACAGATGGAAAACATAAACCAAACAAACAAAAAACACTTAAAAAACACGTTTCATATAGAATGTATTCCTTTCTTTTCATTTCAGTATAAATGAGTGAGCACTGCACAGTGGGAAAACTTACTTAGGGCAGGGATGGTCTTCTGTTCGTGGTAACGTTGGATCTTGAGATACATCAGCAATGATTTGGGTCAGTTCACTGCAGAAAAGGGAAAGCGGATTAATGAGGGTGAACAGGGAATAGCAATAAATATTTTTTGCAAGCCTTAAATAAACTGATCTGCTGCATATGTTATCACATGTTGACATTTTTAACTAGCGCATGTACATTTGAAAATATTTCCCTCATTTTAGCCTCACCACAGTGCCAATGCAATTCAAGATTCATTTTAAATTCTATCCATGTATTTTCTTTACAATTTATCTGGAGCCTATCCCATCCAAGTTTGGGCAAGAGGCAGAGTTCATCCTAATCTAGTTATATCTTACAATCACTTTTGTATTTCTAATAGTAATAATAATTTTCTCGATACGGGGTCTTTGCTTTTGGTGTTATTTTGTACACTTTGCTCCAGTATGTTTTTTAAAGCAATTATCGAATCTCAGTTAGACTGGAACATTACACATTCGAATAGAACACCACAAACGACGTTAATAGACACAGTAACGTAAATTGATTTATTCATTTAAAAACGGACGGTTGCTTTAAACACAGAAAATACAGCCACCGTAAAGAGTTCACTTCATTTCAACACCAATCAATATATAGTTAGAAAATACAACAGAATTCATACTTACTCAACCTCATGGGTGATCTTATTGACATAGATACAACTGTTGTCCGCCTCTTGCTGATAGTCACAATTTCTGCACTGTGAAAGGATTTCAAAGATTAGAAATAAAAGTGGCAAATTAATTCCTGGCAATGACTGATCTTTTTATGACAAACGAGCAACCCTGTGCGTTCCTTAAGGAATAACCATGGGGTCTGATTTTGACATGATTTTAAGCGATAGTACCAACAAGAAGCAATTTAACACATCTGATAAACTTACCGCGTAAAGTAAGATACGATTCTCCTTATCTTCTTTTGGATACAACATATTGTTACTGAAATAAAGCAAATACAACAAGATAACACCTCGATTAATATCTCCACTCAGCGGCAGTTTAGCTAGCTAGTTTTCCGTATCACAATCTTACCACTCTTGACAAAACCGGATCCCAACAAAGCCTGGCTCGTATGTCCCGCTTTCCAAATCCATTGGGATGACTATTATTTAAGGATAATAAAAAAAACTACTATCTAAATTTAAATCAGGACCGTTAAACAGAATTTTAAAATCTTGAGAGGCAAACACAAACCAGTGGTTGAAAACACACAAGTGCGCATGCGTGTTATTCTGTTGAGTCTTTTATTTTTCAGACAGCGTCTCCGAGTGGCTGGAGGTATATTTTGCAACGTCCAATTCGTGAGGTGTACCGTGCTTCAACGGATTGAAAGATAAACATGCATAATTCAAATCAATAAAAAAAAGCAAATCCAATTCCTATCTAATTTCTGTACAGTGTTGAGAATAATACTCAATAATAATAATAGTACTCAACATATTTCCTATATCAAATTCTATAATTTCTTGAAATGGGGAATTCTATTTTCATTTTAAGCCAAAATAAAAATATTACAAAAACCTAATAGAATATTCAACCATGAAGAATATTATATATATATATATATATATATATATATATATATATATATATATATATATATATATATATATATATATATATATATATATATATATATATATATATGTATATATATGTATATATATATATACATATATATATGTATATATATACATAATATATATGTATTATATATACATATAATAAGTATATATAAATTAAATAGACAGAAAATAAATATTCAATGTCTGTAATTTAAGAGATGTACACATGACTGTATAAGCCGCATTGCCTCCTTTTACTTATACTTTACTTTTAAAAATCCCCTGCACCATATTTGTTATTTTATTTAAAAGAAAAAAGGACACAGGCAGAAGCAGGATGCTACTTTATGTGTGTGTGGTTTTTTATTATTACCTTGTAGTTCCATGTACAACCCACATAAGGGTTGACACACAGCTGTCCAGAGAACTCTGTCTGTTTATCAGTCACCGGTGCCTGTTATATATTCCTCTCTCTCCCCCCTCAAGCTTGAGCCCTTGATCCCTGAGCTAATTCCATGATTCAACCAAGTCTAAATTTGCTGATGGCGCAGCAGCACACAAAGTTCAGATTTCTAGGATGAGCCCAAAACCTCTTAAACACAACGTAAACACATCATAAATTGTAAAAAAGTTTGAGCTACGTGCACAGTCATGTAACTTGCTGTTTGTCAATAGTGCTCGCCATCTGTGCCCTTGCACATGCTTTCACGACGCACTGTGCCAACTCATCAGAGGGGACTGTCAAGCCTGGCTGACGTCACCCATCAAGCCGGTGTAATCGAAAGAGACGCTAATCCAAAGCCTGATTGTGGGTCGGGCTGGTAGAGGGAGGACGAAGACACAAGGAGGGAAGTTTGAAGGCAGCACATGTTGCCAAAGTTACACTGAGGCTCCTCAAGTGAAACAGGATTTGTTCTAATCGGAGCAAGGCTTTCAGGCACACCACCTCTTGCATCCTCATCTTTTGAGCATCTCTGAGGGGGTGATACGCCCACATCCAGGCCTCGTCCTGGACACCAACAGACTCGCTGAGCGCTCCGCAGAGGGGGAATGCTGTGGGAGCTGCTCACCTCCTTCAGAACCCCCCATGATGCAAACTGTGCCCACGGTTTTCACCACAGTGGATCTGTGTCAAGATGGAGAAGAAGAAGACTGCTACCTGACAGCAAATGAAGGGTAAGAGCAGGCGTTATTATAGGAGGCAGAATTTTCGTTATTAACTTTATTTAAACCTGAATTGGACAGTGATACAATTTTTTAATGTTACACCTAGCAATATAGAAAATGATTTTTATCGTAGTACTCCTAGGCTGCCATTTTCCTTTGTTAATAATACTGTAGACACAGTATTTTAAGACGATATCCGTTAGGCCTATTGAGAGTTGTGTTCATTTTCCGTACATTTTAACATTGTGAATAAAATCCTAAAATCTAGTTGCATTTTGCAGCATTTGAAGCGCATTTAGTCTTGGCACAATGTATTTTATACAGCAAGCTTAGCTGCTACTGTTGTGGTCCACATTCTGTTTTTGGCCGTGCAAACAAGATTGTGGAGTGAGTGGAAACGCACAGGTGTTCAGACTCAGAGAGAGAGTGTATATGAAGGGGATTACATGGAGGCTAAGCTTCTTCATAATAGCTCCTGTAAGTTTCCATCCCAGGTGGCACTCAAACAGCTTAGTGTGACACTCTTGCCATCGACATCATATCAGATTTTTATTTTACTCTATCGGATTGCACGCATTCCAGAAATGGGTCAAAAATGGCAACGTACCCTCCAAAGCTGATCCGGTTAGGATGAGAACAGATGAGCGTCCTGGTTTTTGGCCAGTGTTGTTTTATTTGGATTTTGTAATAAAAATTAAATGTAACTTGACAACAAATGCATCATGCAGGTTCCGCATTCGCAGAAGGTCAGTTTGACAGAGAAAAGGTCGATGTGGAAGTTCATAGGAAATATCCGTCATACATTTGTCTTTCCTTTAAAAACCTACAAGCTTTTACACAATGCATCGTAACATAATCAAATAAAGTGAATCCACACTTATTTTTGATTTGACATTTGCAACTTCGTCTATTCACTGATATATCTAGGGAAATCGCTATTTTAGTATTTACTGAAAAAACATTCTCGATGCTGCATTTGTATTCAGGTCAAAACGAGAGCAGTATTGTTTGGTGCTGACTGGTGGTATCTTGGTGCCAAGGAAATATGTTGAAGTGATTCGGGGAGCTTTATTTAGACCAAAAGTAGTCATTTGCTACCATCCCGTGGCATCTACAGGCAGACATTTACAAAACACTATCAACCTTATTAGTGTGTGTGTGTGTGTGTGGGGGGGGGGGGCATTAATTACTTGCGCATTTTTTTCATTCTCGCCAGGGCTTGGTAAAAGCACATTGCTTTACAGCTGCTCTGCAGGTATACCTAATATTATGGTTGGTAACTCTGTTTTTGTTTTTGAATGGACCATACCTGCGTCTTTAGGTAGTAAACATTTACAATAACTGACAAACATGAATAATCAATATGGATTCACAACTTAATGCCACCATGCAAGTCAAAGTGTAAATTCCCTTTAGTGCGCATGCCATGCAACAACTGGCCAGCAGATAGAGCTGTTTGTCTGTCTGGTTGTTGTTATCTGCAAGCAGTTACAATGTTAGCATTCTAATAATGCTCATCAGGTTTCTGTTACTGTTTTGTTTCTGTTGGATGGAATAACCATCTGAAGTTCACGATAGATTGATGGAGATGCTCAGATTACATTTATTTTATCATGAGCCAAAAAATTCATGTAAAAAGTGATCTCTAAATGGTTCATCTGAAAGTACATGAGACCAAATTTTACATTTGTGCAGTGCATGCATTTTATTCATGGTCACAAATAAACAGATTTTTTCCCCCCAACATCAGTTCATGCCCATACACTGAATAATATTTACAACACTTTAGTTACTGTGTAGACTATTACGCATTGACCATTTACATTTTGCAGCAAAGGAAACCGTTTGTGAAAAAAAAAAGTCTTTCACTCATATGCCTTAGCTAAATCTTGCTGTTACTAAACATCCAAAAGAGTCCAAAGCAGCTTCTATATAAAGTAACACTGAAATGAGATTTGTCTTTCAGCCGAGATGTCATTAAGGCATAAGCACGATTTTAACAGATTGCGTGCTACACCGTGACTCTTAGAGTCAAAGCACAAGTAAAGCAGGGAACGAGACAGAAAGAAAGCAATTAAAAAAAAGAGAAAAATCAAGTAGTGAGGGAAATAAAAAAGAGGATTCAAGCACATTGCCAGTCCTTCTTAATCCCCCTCTCAGTTTTTATCGACACCCCGAAGTTATTTGAAGCTGGAGTGAAAGATTGAAGACACTGTGGGATCCACAGCAGGAATCTTTGTGAACTAAAGATAACAGGGGACCTTGGCATGTCTCACATCAACTATCACATTTGGAGAGTGCAGCAAATGGTTGGTGGCAGATGAAACGCAGCGGCCACGCTCCCACCCTCTCTTTCATAAGGAGGGCGTGGAGTCCATGTGTTCAGCATGGCTCACTGTCACAACATGAATTATGAGCAGCAGCAGACATAATCCATTTTTGTGCAAATATCTGTTTGACTCTGCGTTAATCTGCAGTGTGTGTGTGTGTGTGTGTGTGTGTGTGTGTGTGTGTTACAGGAGACACCATGTGATGACACACACACAGACACAGCCACATAATTCACTTAGTCTGGGAGCTTTAGATATGTGGGAGTGACCGTAAACCCGAGAACATAGAGCCTGAGAACAGCCAAAATTGAGTTTAAAATACAAGAAAGCATCGATGAGAATCATTTGTATCAAAATACTGTAAATGCTTGACAAGGACTATGTGGAGAAATGTCAAATCCAGACAGATTTTGAAGTATGTGTTAAACACAATAGTTTGGCAGGAGCTTTTTCCAAAACGTTTGCAAATGTCATTAATCCAGGAATGTAACTTGGACCACACAGTTTTGGGTTAGCGAGTGCATTTTCTTTCCAGTCCAGTTCTGAATTCTCTGGGATTCCGAATGGCCCCCAGAATGACATTCCGTCAAATTATGAAGGTTTTTAAGCTTCATTTATAATCACGTGACTTCTGGAAAATGCTTGTGGCTATGTCTAAGATCTCATAAAGTTGTTAGAAACGTCCATGAGCCGTAGTGCTGCTTTATGCTGGTGATGGTATGATCACCGGGAGGTAAATTATTTTCTGTGAAGGTTGTGACATCAAGTAAGTTGATCGTTTTTAATGGTCTACACAAGTCTACTTTGGTATACTGTAGTGCTTTTGTTGTGTCTGCAGAGGGATGGAGGAGCTTAGTGGTCAGGATTCTGAAGATCTGAGAAGGAAGCAACAACGATTGCCTTTCCAGGTACCTATTGTCTCTATTCTGGTCATGTGAAATGCCTATTTCCAAAATGCCTCATTTGGCTCAGTGGAGAATGTGGTTCAGCCTCACAGACTGAGGTATGATGTTTGAGTCTCGGCTCGGAACTTTGTGTGGGATTTGCATGTTCCCTGTTTTTGTGTAAAATTTATCCAATTTGTTATGACATGACAGGGCTTATTCCAAATTCTATTCCACTCTCACATAAACTTCCTTAAATTATTAGTCCTAAGTGCTCAATTGCTCCCATTCATTTTCCTCCAGATCTTTCCTGACCCAGTAGAGGTAGTGCTGGGCCCTGAGACATCTCTGAATAGCTTGGCTCAGAACCACCAGAGGGAGCGTCTACCCTCCATTGTTGTGGAGCCCACTGAGGTGAGCGAGGTGGAGAGCGGAGAATTGCGTTGGCCCCCGGAAAACATGGACATGGATGAGGATGAGGAAGACCTCTTTTTGGAGCAGTGCATTCCCCCAGCCAACATTGCTGACTGGGGAGAGGAGGACGAGGAGGAGAGAACATCAGTGATTCTGAGCCAACAGCAAGGACTGACACTCATTGGTGAGTTAAATGCATTGAGCTTTGGGTTAGGGTTAATTTTATGGTGCCATTCTGCTAGTTCTTATCCGGGTCACAGATGAGCTGGAGCTTAAACTAGCAGATTTTGAAGTAAGAGGCAGGTACACCTCGCCCAGCCACTCCGAAAGCTCATTTGCGATACACTCACATTCCAAACGATTGACAAGTTAGTCTTTAATTTGTATATTTCTGGAACTTGGGAGGTTGTAAACACACACAAACATGGAAAGAACATGCAAACTCCATATATAAAGGCCAGAGCTGAATAGAAACCCTGAGCCTTTGAATTGGGAGGCACGTGCGATTACCACATTCTCCACCGTAATGACGGGCCATCTTTTAATTTTGAAGAACTTCAGAAAGGCCGAACAATGTCAAATGTTTTCTCCCATAACTTTTGTGGAAATATTGATCTCCGAATCAGTATAATTCTGACTGAACTGCTACAGGACAAATGTAATTATTGAGAGCTTTTCATTGGAACGGAAGCTTCTTTTCGTATTCCCATTTGCAATTCGTGGCAGACTTTCTGTAAGGAGCAGCGTAGTATCTGTGCCAAATGTGATGGAGAACGATCTGTGTATTCTCCATCATAAACACTATGTCTGAATCGGATAGCTCAAGCCGCCCCACCTCAATCTCTTGAGGAAATAAAGCCGTAGCTGTGGCTTCATGCTGTTGGCAGAAGCCCACGTAAAATCCCGGGAAAACTACACTCCAAGGAACTTTTTGGACTGTGTTCACAGCTACTCTGATGAAAATTGGAGGAGGGGATAGATTTGGGGTAGTGGATGTGGGGGCGGCTATTCCTCCAAAAATCCCTTTCATTTCCTTCACACTGATGTGGAGGTCAAACATCTACATCTTCCAGCTGGAAAGATGACTTATTGTTCCACAATGGCCGTGTCTTGTGCAGGGGGGGGGGACGGGGTTAGGTCACACCCAAGTGCTGAGGGTGAAGATGTAATGGAATGAATTCTGATGTGGACTCAGAAAGTCTAATCATTCGTCCAAGAAGCAGAAGTGGGTTGACCAACGTATCATGACAAATTGTCTTTCAGCTTCTCATGAAATCATGCAGAAGTGGGTTGACCAAAGTATTATGCTGTATCTGTCTTCTCATGAAATCATGCCATGTTTATTTCCATAATTATTCATTTATTTCTCAGTCATTTTCCAATTGTCTGTTTTACAGACCTACAATCGGATGCGTTTCAAGATGACACCCCCACACTTCCACCAAGCTGTGTTTCGGCCCTCAACCGAAACCTCTGAAGACCCCGTGAGAAAACATTAATAAGTTGATCCGGGCAATGAAATATTATTCGTGTGAGCTGAAGGACTAAAGGGCAATGCTGAAAGTAGATTATTTTTTCAAGTGCTGATAAAGAGCCAGTGACGCTCACAAAGACGCCATAAATGGACATGTCGACACACTTGGCAACTCACTGAGGAAGATCATTACATAAACATAAATTGTAAAATGCAAACATTCATGGAATATTAGCATTTCTGTGTCGGATTTTTGTTCAAATTTCAGAGCCATTGTTATTGTTCTTAAGTTTTATTTCCCTAACTCCTATTTTTGAAATGAGTCAGTGAGTCACAGTGCCATAAGAGGACATGCTGGCTTTGCATATTATTTTGTTCCCTTAACGCTGTTCTCCAAAGATCCCTAAGCTTAGTCTTGGACTCTATTACCAAACATTTTCAACCCATTGTTGACTTCAGTGTATATTTAGAAGACAAAGTTCTAATACTCATTAAATAGTCATCATAATATATGAGGTCAAAGATTCTAAGACAAACATGTTATGGGAACTTGTCATTTTGACCAAAAAAGAAACTTTTGTATGTATAAAGCAATTCAGATAATAGTGAAAACTATAGTCATGGATATTGATATTAATTTGGTCTTGTGTCTAGGCTGCCTGTGAATATTATGTACATATATATGATGGTGTCGCTGTATAAATGATAAAAATAAACCTGTCAATAAAGCATTTTGTTCTACTGCCACAATCCATGAATTATACGTACTTTATAGATTCACAAAATTAAGAGTTAATACATTTGATCAAAGAAAAGTAAACATACATCCATCACACTATTACTGCAAAATACTATGGGTGTAAAAAATTCCAAATTTTCTTGGAAAAAAAGAAATCGAAATTTTAATAGTTGGTTGATTATTTATGTAATGTCAAATTTATCTGTCTGACCAGTCATGAATGTTGCTATACGTCACATAATGACGTGTGTGTGTGTGTGTGTGTGTGTGTGCGTGTCTCTTGGGGTATAAGACATTGCAACAGTAGAAAAGCACATAACTTCCTCCTAGCGAAGACACAAGCGCAACATCAACTGCTGTGACCCGTGAGTTAAACCTTTTGAAGACTTACATTATTTGTGAAACCCTTTATTTCAAACTTAGAATATGGTTGCTATTATCGAGTTTTTCACATAAGTATTGTGATTAGAATGTTTTGATCATATACTTTACAGTTTATTGATGGAAGAATTGAACTTCTTATGTCAGAGAGCCCTGAAAACTGTACAATGGGAAATTTGACCAAATGTTGTAAAAAATGTGGCTTGAAATTTGAAACATTAACACATTGCATATCAATGCATCTAAATAGCAATGGTCAACAGCAAATTTCATTCGGAGATGGTGTCCTAAACTCATTTTTGACGCTGATTAAGCTGATCTAAAAGTCTCCTCAAGTTGTGCGGCTTAAAATAGTTTGGAGACAGCATTCACATCATGAGAGCTACATAGCTAACATTTTGTTTTGAATTTACAGCTCAATCATGGACGACCTCGATAACTGGATTTACACCCTTGACTTTAACCTCAGCATTCCAGACGGCAACTTCACTTTTCCCGATTTTCCCGATATCATGAGGCCCAAGATTCAGCCTATCCAGGTCGTTGCTCTGACCTTCTATGCCCTTGTGGTTTTATTTGGTGTTCCTGGGAATGCCATAGTGGTGTGGGTGACGGGATTCAAAATGCCCGCGTCGGTCACATCCATCTGGTTCCTCAACCTGGCGGTGGCTGACCTCCTGTGTTGCCTCTCGCTGCCTCTTCTCATGGTGCCTCTTGCCCACGATGACCACTGGCACTTTGGCTCTTTAGCGTGCACATTGGTCAAAGGCCTCTTCTACTTAGTGATGTATTGCAGCATCTTGCAACTTGTCTTCATAAGTGTGGATCGTTGGTTGCTGGTGGCCTGGCCTGTGTGGTGCCACAACAACAGGCGACCCAAGTACGCTGTCTTGGGCTGTATTGCAGTGTGGTGTCTGGCCCTGATCGGAAGCATCCCTCAGTTTGTATTCACTCAGGAGATCGTGTTGGGCGAGTACAAGCGCGAGTGTGTGACGGTTTTCAGTGTGCAGAAGGCCTGGGCCGTCACAACCATTCGCTTCCTGTTTGGATTCATCCTACCATTCCTCATCATTGTCATCTGCCACTTGATGGTCTACAGAAGAGCCGACAGTAAAGTGGCATGCAACAGGAGTCGCTCCAAGCGGACGCTGAGGGTCATCGTTGCCGTGGTGCTCAGCTTTTTCCTGTGCTGGCTACCCCTGCATATTGTCGACTTTTTGATCTTGGTGACCCCTCGCCATTCTCCTCAGAGCCCATCTGTGTATCTGGCCCATGTTCTGACCCTATGCCTGGCATACTTTAACAGCTGCCTCAACCCTCTTCTTTATGTGTGTCTCGGCCGAAGCTTCAAAGACACCATGAACCGCTCTCTATGCAACATTCTGCACTTACTGGGCGAGGACCACACGGCCAGAACCAGCGTCACTCCTCAAACTACAAGCTCCTCAGAAAAGCAGATGACTAACGTATGAGGAGGTGCAGAAATTAACATGAGCCATGATCAACTGTGGCAGTGGATGAGAAGACTCAAATTTTCTTCTTTCCTTTAATTTACTACATTGAACAATTATGGTATGATGGCCCATTCTTGGCAAAAGAAATATATTTGTTAATAGAGGCCACCTACTTCATTATGAAGCAGTACAAACAAACAGAACCATTAAATGCAACTTAATAAAGTGCTGTAACATAAAGAAACAGATTTTTCATGTTTAATGCAAAGAATATATATATATATATATATATACATATACATATATATATATATATATATATATATATATATATATATATATATATATATACATATACATATATATATATGTATATATATATATATATATATATATATATATATATATATATATATATATATATATATATATATATATATATATATATATATATATATATATATATATATATATATATATATAAAATCTAGAATAATAGATAGAAAGTAATCTAGAACCACCCGCGAAAACTGCTTGTGTAAAAGTCAGGAGAATAATTTCAATGATACTGCATATATATATTTAGTATCATTGAAATTATTTTTGTTTTGTTCTGTTGTACTTTAAGAGCATAAAAAATACAGTGCTCGTGGTAAAGAATGATTAGGGAAAAACTATGAGGTAGTAAGTAGGAATATCAGTTGCAGATGCATAGATAGTACTACTGCAGTTTGAGTGTGCTTTTTCACAGAATGTGACAGGATTTCTTCAGAATTGCAAAGAACCAATACTTGCATCATATCTTGTTAGTCCATGTGACAGTCAAAACCACAAGAGAGCTTAACTGATTCATATCCACTTCATTAGATATTTATAGAAATAGGAAATTGCACAATGTCAGGCATTAACCCAGTACTCAATACTTAATATGTCAGAAATGGTTAGTTCAGGTCTTCAAAAATATCTGATGAAACACATTGATTAAATAAATCTGCTTATTCTGTCTATCACCTCTGCTGGAGCTGAAATCGAAGCCCGCACATCTAAACTGTGAGGCAACGTGCTAACCAGTGCTGCACCGTGTATGTACAATACGTGTTTACACCATACTGGCAGTTGCACGTTTCCATACACAAGGACTAGTCACACTTGTGAACATACCAAAGACCAAAACATTTTTATTTTATTAAAAACTACATTCATTCCGAACAAGGCCACATCATGGATATAACTTAGCTACATACTTACAAGTGTGTTACCTTGTGTGCTTTTCCCTGTTTCACTGCAGTCGTGCCTTTAAAACGACTTCTGTTGTAATGACTGCGCTAAGCCAGTCATCATAGATGTAGTGTACATTTTCAAATAAGAATTTAGTTACAAAACTGACATGAAGTACGATAGTACCTTAAAACAGTATAACATCAATTTCTAGTAACATGAGTCTCAGACGTGCTTAACTCAAAAGTGACATATGGAAATATTATAAGTTGCTGGAAAGGCAATATATAGTATTTGTGTGTGTGTGTGTGGGGGGGGTGCATAATTTGAGCATTTACATTTTGGCCTAATCTACAAGCATCTATTGACATGTCATATTATTCATCCATCCATTTTCTATGTCACTTATTCATACTAGGGTTGTGAGTTAGCTGTGCCTCTCTCTCAGCTGACTTTGGCCAAAGAGGCAGGATAAACCCTGGACTGATTACCAGCCAATCACTGGGCACATATAGACAAATGACTGTTCACACTCACATTTACATCTAAGAACAACTCAGAACAATACCGCATCTTCACATAATTTAGCATGTTTTGCAATGTTGGAGGACGCTGGAGTGCTTGGAGAAAACCCATGAAAGCACAGGGAGACATACTGGAGCTGGATTTGAACTTCATGATTGTGAGGTGGGTGTGTTCACCACTAAGATACTGTTCCTCCTAAATGATGATGATAATGATTTATTCTGATCTACTAAATCCTCATGAGAACTTTCCCACCAAAGACAGACTGCGTACGCTTTCTTGCCCTGACCATAATTTATGAGTGAAGAAAATGCAAACACAAAAAATAATAGGTATTATTTCATTTGAGTGCTGGTTTACACAATTATAAATCTCCTATCGTGAGTTGTCCATCAAACCACAAAGAACATTTTCAGGCTTTTAGCAAAGTTGTTGTCAAGATTTATGATATGACTTGGAGAAGTGAAATTTGCCAATACTTGAAGACATTTTGTAGACTTCTGTGCAAAGGCATCGGGCCACCATTTACCTTTTTTGTTCTATCAATGCTTTATTGACCATACAGTTTATAATTTGAACATCACCAAGCCAAGCACAGACCTTTACCTTTGAGCATATTTGTGCTTATCTGTTGATTAGGTAACAAGTGACTCCCTGGTTCATTGAGGGCAACAGACAGCCACTATCCTCTGATGCAAACATTGAAAATAAATTCCTGTCTTAGCACCTTAATCTAACTCCTCATTAAAGTTTTATGGCGTGTGCATGCAGTACCTATCCACAAAGATTTGTGGAAATATTTGTTTTTGGTAGTCCTGCTAGAATACTAAAATGACAAACCCAGTGGTGGCTTAATATCTTTGCACAACATTTAGATTTTTATCACAATATTAGTTTCACAGGCGTGAAGCATGAGTCATTCGCAATAATTCCTTTGGACATCAGCTCCATAGCAACAAAGCAGGCCTTGTCAACATTCGTAATGTGGCATCACATCAATTAACGTCATTTAGGGGAAGATGGAGGCCATTAGTTTTGATGTGGGTGCTTGTCGGAAACAACCATGACACGCCAGTCTTTAATTAGAGTACAGCGCAAAGCCGAGAAAAGCTGCAACCGACAGTCATGCTTTGGTTTTGAAACCAATTCACACGGTGGTCATGACTTTGAGGGATCCTGAGCGGAATCTGAGGATCTTCTTCTTGAGGGCGTGGGAAGCTTTAATTTTGACAAAGGCCTTTGGCTGGGCAGGCGGGTTGGCGGCGGCGGCCTGCGCTGAGGGTGAGGACGAAGAGGATGTGTTAGCGAGACGAGGTGGAAGCTGCTGGGGCCACACTAACCCCCCGCTTTCGTCTGAATCGCTGGAGAGTGAGCTGGAGGCCGGTGAGTACACCTCGCTCATGCTGGATGAGGACTCGGCCGGGGCAGCTCCCACATAGGCGTCTTCCCCTTGGCAAAGTGGTGCTCGCTGCTGGAAGTCTGAGTGCCAGCGTTGGGCATGCTGCTGCGGCGGATGATGATGATGCTGCTGCTGCTGCTGCTGCTGATGATGGTGACCACCGTGACCATGGCGTGCTTTTCGAGGTGGCCTCCTATGTCCTTGCTCTACGTGGTTTTCCCCTTCGTCTTGACTGAGCTCCAGGTTAGAACACCAACGTCGGTTTGCTTTGTCACTGTTGTTCCCTACGTGAATCTTAGCAACTTGACCTTGAGCTTGATCCCCCCTACCTTGATGCCTCTCGGTGGTGCTGTACCTGCGCTCAGGTAGTACCCGCTGGCCAAGGAGGCTGTTCTCTGATTGGGATCGACCGGTTTTACCGCTTGACTTTTTAGACCTCTGTTTTTCATTGTGGCCTTTCCTTGAGTTTCTGGACTTGGCGTTGTGGTGGTCAGGAGAGGCCTGGCGGGCTTTGGACTGCGTTGGGTTGAAATGTCTCGGGGAGCGCAAGGGGGCATGGCAGGCCTGCCCTGGGATGTATTGAGCACTTACTAGATTGTGCTTGTGATTAATTGGGGGCTGTGGACAATGCAGGGGGGTTGAGGGTTCACAACAAAGGTTAAGCGCCCCAGCACTGCTGTTGGGGTCCAAGGAGGGCAGAGGTGATGGTTGCCGCCCAGCCGGGTTGTGTGGCTTACACTGGGGGTAGGGCAGCATCGAATAACGCTCCTCATCCAAAGATGGGACCTCTCCTCCATAGGACTCACCCTCCGGAGGGTCACAACCCCGACTCAGGCTCTTTGGGTTAGACAAAAGGTCAACTTGAGGACCTGGATGTCCTTGCTCTGTGGAAAGAGAGGGGCTTTTCCTGTGAAGGGAGGCATGTGCGGGGGTGAAGTTGTATGGCGGATCCGGGCTTAGAGTAGTGCGAGGCTGACACGGCCGTGGCGAAAGGGTATGACGCTGGACTAGATGAAGTATGTAACCCTCCACCCTCATGGCTTGCTGGTAGTGTTCTTCTGTCACCTGATCCCCCGGAGGCTGCTGCCAGGATTGCTCGTCTCGGCTCGGCTCCAGCATCCACGAGTCTACTGGTGTCCCTTCCTCGGCGATGCCCTCCAGAGGTGGGTGGGGGGCAGAGAATGAGCGAGGCAGGCCACTTGGAGGAACTGTCATGTCTGATTCCCCATTCAACAAGAGTGGGTCTCCAAATAGAGAGAAAAATGCAAGGAGTATTAGTGTCATAATGAACAGGAAACTAGAATACAAGCAGACCATCTGTTTTCATCCTGGAGCTTCCCACTGAATTCGGCCAAGAGACCAACTAGTATAACGGTGTCAGGGACAGTAGACTTCAAAATAATATGATTTTATTTTCATTGAATATTATTTTTTCATAATTCTGTTTTTTATATTTAATTACCTTTTTTTTTGTTTGGGTGGAGTATTATGCAAAAAATACTTAACCATTCTAGCACTTTCTAGGTCATTGCAGGCCATACTGTAGTGGGCGAAAATGCTGTGGTTACAAATTATATTATCTTTTTGTGTGTAGGATTGATCAAAACTATTTTACTCATATTCTACCAACCATCCCTACCCATATTCTAGCCACTTTCTATTGCGTAAGACGTGGCATCCACTAAGCAATGCATCTGAACTGGACAATTGCAAATAAATTACAACCAACAAATAACCTCACACACCGACAGGAAATCCGTTCTTGCTGCTACAATAAATGCAAACTATTAACAGAAAAACACCTTTTGAACTACCATCTATACTGTATATATATTTTTATGGAGCTAAAACCAACAGGACAAGTCAAGTAGAAAGCAACCGCTGTAGCTACTACATACATGTCTCCGTTGGTGTAAAATATAAAGGGCAGAATGCACGAGAAGAAAGTAGAGCATGTTTTCACGATGACTAGATTTCAAGATTGTCATAACTTTGCAACCACAACTGTCATCGTTGTGAAAGATAACGTGACAACCAGGACATGACGTGATTTTTTTTGCTTACAAACCACTGTGGATAGTGGTGATAATAGTGGTTATGGAATGATACACAACTAACTTCTGCATTTGATAAAACAACTTGAAGAATTTCAGGTATTCAGGGGTCATCAACGAAAATGTAAAAAAGTTCCAGAAAAAAGTGAAATTGTCCTTACGGGGTGTTCTGAGTAGAACACTATTTATTTTCTTATGTGGCTGTAACATGACATGGAGAAAGTGAAGTGCTGTAAATATTTTACGGTGGATTAAGAGCCTCAATGAAGGCCAAATTGGGAGTTTGTTTGTTAATTTCTTACTGTATTAGGCTCGCTCATAAAAGAATAAAAATAAAACAAATCACTTTGTACTTGCTTTACGGAGGTATCAGAGGCATCTTTTATACATAAAAAAGCTGTAGCAACCAATGGTTAAGGCACATAAAGGCAGAGCAGTCGTTATTTATTGACAGAAGCCTTATAATGATGTCCACGTGGAACAGGAAACGGTGAAAGAGGACCATGTGTGTTTATTTTCTTACCCACAGACTTGGGCCTTTCGTTGGTGTAAGGCCAGGAAGAGACCATTTCTGCTGGCTCTTCAGAACAAGTTCTCCCTTTAGGCGACTGACCTTCAGTTGACTCGAAAAACACTAGAAAAAAGTACAGCTTGTGTGAGAGAAGAGAAGGTTATTTCATAGCCATCAAACCTAGGTTTCTTGTAGCAAACGTTGCAAGCTGGCCACTAAACAAATATGTATAAACAGCATCCAGTCAAAAATGCAACAAAATCCTACTTGAATTGGCAATTTATGAGAAAAACGAGCTTACGAGAAGTTTGGTTGGTACTTAAATATAAGTATTAACTCATAAGGCTGCTAGAACCCTTCCCCTTGATTACAGGTTGTTAAACTCGGCCGACTGTCACCTGTATCTCCTTGAGCGGCATCATGGTGGTCAGTGTCGATGTTCAGCTCTCCCACCTGCTGCTCCAGCGCTTGCATGAGACCCCATGGCGAACTCTGAAGAGCACTCTGAAACACAAACACAACACACTCCTTGTTGTTAGCATGAAATCTCTATATGACTGAGGCATGAATCTGAGACAACAATGCATAATGATCAAGTGGAGTCTAGAGATGCCAATCAATAAAGTACAGCATGTTGGCTTTTCATTGAAACACGTCGATTTGTATTCACACAAAAAGGCTTGAGTTGATGATGTAATAAAGTATTTTGTCATTTAATTGTCAAGGACAAGTCGGAACATAAACATGGACTCACAAAAATTCTCTGGAATCTAGGACAGTGGTTATTTATATTTATTTTACATTATTCTGTTGTATTTAGTTATTTATTGTGTATTTTGATATGATGTTGTTTTGAGGTTTTAGTTCGGTGTTGGGATTAGTTAATTGCTGCCGTGTTTTTAATTACTAGTTGAATTTAGTTTGCTGTTGTATTTGGCACTTCATTGATGTATCTCTGGACGTTGTTATGCAAGCAAACTGACAGTACACAGGAAGAAGTCAGGTGGAACATGAATTATTCAAATACACTTGAAAGTGCATGCAATGGAGTGGGCCTAATACAGGATGTTGCACTCATGTTTAGAACGTGTGATGCAACAACTGAAATCAGTTGTCACGCAAGCTTGTGTCAGATCTAATACATGTAAGCCTACACTGATTTAGTCGGAATTTGTACAAAAAGATATACGCTGTAGTAATTAAAAAAAAAGTATATAAATATCAAGTTACTTGCAAAGGTTAATACAAATTGAAATAATGAGTCGCCATGGGGTTCATTTGAGACTTCCTCATGTCACCTCCAAAAAAGTGAGCTTTTCCACTGAGCTTCATCGTCATTGTGTTAAGATGTCATACTGTTTAAAATACATATTGGTCTAGCTCACACACTTCTTTATAAATCAACTGCAATCAGAAAATGGATATGCAAACAACAAACTATGGGAGTTAACTGACAGCGTGGATATTTTTTTGGCTAATGTCAGCATTTATTGAATAAATGATGGCCCACATCTCATAGGCTATATTTGCATTTAAAAAAAAAAATGTATTGGACATATAGAGCGGACATATTACGTGTAACAACATTCAACTACACACAAAAGGTGAAGAAAAGTACGCAGTACAAATGTAAATAATTTGCAACTGAATGCTGATTCAGCCTCCATTTAAGAAAGAGAACAGACACACATCTGCTTTTAATTCCTTTAACAGCTTTTCGTACAATAAACTTACAAACACCTCTTAAATCATGGGACTACTGAATTAGAAAACCTTTTGAATGACGCAAGGGAAATGGTGGTTTTGCTCAGTCTAAACTACAACCACAATGGAGATTGTTAAATTAACCTAAGCAATATCTTTGTGCTAAGTGCTAACCTCTAACAACACGTTAAAGCTTTCTCTTGCTCAGCCAGCAACAATGGCCTTCCTCAGACTGCTGCATGCATGTGATCAGCCGTAAGTGAATTAAAGGTCGTGTAGCTCAACGTCAGCATCATCACAAATTGACATCATGTTCCTGCTCCTCCTCTGTTGTTCAAATGTGTGCTTTGCTCACGACAAGAAAACGTCAAAATGCACGTGAACGTTGACTCCTTTTGTTTAACGCGCACTCATGATGCAAATGCCGCTTAGGGTCAGTTGACCCACGCTAACCTATGCTTCCCCAATAACCTTGTCACCCCCCCACAATTGCTGTCATTCCAATTGTCTCAACAAGGGTGCTTATTGTCTTGGTCCAAACAAAGCTGTAAGCAACCCTCCATCAATATGTTCTTGTGTGCTAGAGACCTGAAACGAGGAGCATTGTTTTTTGGAATTAAAACCATTGGAAATCAATGAATCAATGATGCAATTTCACACTATTGATTTCTTTCTTTCAGACAGTTCCCACCCTGGTGCTGTTAGTATATAAAGCAGTCTGACACTTTACAGCATTTGATGGGCTCCTACAGTAAGGTACTTCATTGCAAGAAGCTTTTAGCAGGCTGCTGTGAGATTATTGTCTATTATTGATGCCCTCACACTGCTTTCACCACACTGTGCACAATCTATCATTACCCTTTTACAGTCCTGGGATGGTGGGGGATGGGGGCAGACAGACGACAACGCTCAGCCCACCTCACCTAACCATAAAGCAGCTACACAGAGACTACAGGGACCGATTCATGTCATCATTGCCACTAATTCCGATTTGTCTCCACGTCTCCACATTCAGAGTGGAGATGAAGATGAGAGGTGCAGATACTGGAGATACGAACACACAATGGAAAAAAGAGATCACTGGTTGTGCTAAAAGGGAGTGAGCTCATAAACCAGTCAGTGGTTCATCACCAGGACATAAACATCTATGGAATGGACCAATGAGACAGCCTCACTCCTGGACCCTCTATAATTAAATCAGACAAGGCTGTCTGACACACAACACACACACACGCGTACGCACAAGCACACACACGTACGCACACACACATACGCACAATACTTGACCAAGCATTAAAAATCATAAACACTTAAGTTCACCTTTCAAATCATACACTTCACATCACATCTGGGGCTGGTCAGAATGGGTTAATATTACCTTCCTGATAACTGACACTGTTGACTTCCAACATAGAAGAAAAATGCATGATGGAAGATTGGGACTGAGTTTGACCATTGAAAGTCCTCACTGTGAAAAGAGCTATATAAAGGTATATAAAGAGCTATATAAATAAAATTGACTTAATTAGGTAAGGAAAAAAGGTCCTTCATTTAAAACTGCATGCTGCTAACGTTCATAAGTAAGGAAAACGTAGGCTCCAAAATTTGCAGACAAATACAGGCGCCGTGCTGGAATCACATGCTCGAACTACAAAGGAGTTGGACACAAGCGAGCTGCACTTCAGGTACATTATATGGTCAAGATGTGGCTAATTTGATGATGTTGATGAGGCATGACGTGCTGCCTGCTGGTTGCAAATGAAAACACAACATGTATTTTGTGTCTCCTAGCAACATCGCTGCACATTCTTGACAACCTAACAGTCATTTGCTAGTGTAATAGAATGTGACCCTAAATGTGCTCCTTTCTCAGGGCGTGCAGTTCAAAGTCATCATTTCAAAGACACATCCACTTATTGAAACACCAATCTTTTTTCATTCAAACAATTAATCAGGATTTCCTCTGTAGCGCATGCACTAACACACACGTGAGCTCTGTGATAACAAAATATCAGGGAATGGAACTCATTAGGATGCTATGACTTAGTGCTAAAGCAGAGAGGAGGGATGTCATGGGGGGGCTGTGAAAGGAGCGTGACGTGCCACGATGTCCTCGTGTGAGTGGCAGCTTTGACAGCTCAGAATATGTGTGCTAATATGAGTGTAATGTGATGACTCAGCGTTTGTACACTTTCCATTTAAATAAAAAAAAAGACTCTAAATTAATTATGTGTCCATGTCTTATCGGGGCATAAAAACTAAACCCTTGATCAGTTCCCTTATCCGATATATAATACCAAGCATTCAAATGCACTCGCAGCTATTTAATTATTATACCTACAACATACAATACAATAGAGACGAGTCAGCCGATAATATCATCGGATTTCATTCTTAACTGTGACAACAGCGTGGGACAATCCCTCCGAATTATTATAGAAATCAATTCCTTGAATTTCTTGAAAAATCACGTTAAAAATTGTTTAATAGCATTACTGTCGCTCGACGGGTGTGCAAGACGGTTTCTAATTGCCAATGTCACATACACGGCCAACTACATCATCCAACTAAGCACCTTAATTTACTTGCCAATGTCATGCACAGACCCGAGCGAATCAATTTCTGTTTCTGCATTGTCAAGCATAGCATACTCAGGCGTACTATGCTCCGACCTCTCTGATTTTGATGCAAATGAGGGATGCTGCCAGGAAAAGACTACTTCCATCCCATAACGGCGCACAAAGGGGCATACGCCTTGTTATGTCTGACTTTACCAGTGCAAAGCGCAACCAAACAACAAAAGAAAGAAAACTCCAATCTTATTACCAAACTCCACAAACCAGAAATTAGGGCCACCTTTAGACTTCACAGAACCATACCATTTTAATAGTTGCATACAAATTACCAGGTTATATATGGTGAATGTGTTCACAGAATAGTTTAGAATCACTATTATTTTATAATATAATGAAAACAATCAAGAAAAATACTGGAAGCAGTGCCAAGAGAAAGGCTTTGTGAATAAATTAATAAAATTTCCATGAAACAAGTATTAAAATTAAGTTGTAAATGTAGGTCAGAGCATTGTAGTTGAGGGTGCCAGACAAAGCCTGAAGGCACACTGCTGGTTTCACAAAACAGTCAAAATACCTCTTAGTATGATGCAGTACACTTAGACATTACAACATTAGGGGAGATATTGCTAAAAAAAAACAAAAAATTTGACCAGTGTCCATAGAAAGTGAGCCTTGTAAACATCAATTCTTACTGAAGTTGTGCTATGACCAAATAAGGTGGTGTGTGAGTGCCTTGAATGATGAAATAAACTGTTGCTCTACGGGCTGCCAACTCACTGCCATTGCTTCTACGTCTGCTTAACAATAGCAGTGAGTGGACAGGAGGTCAGCTCTTCATGCGTCACCAGCTGCTGTCTGCCATCCGAACCCTGTTAACACCTCACACTGTAGTAGAGGTCGGCCTCAGATGGCACCACAATGTACACACATACAGTACAGTACAGCCACAGTCCCAACACAGCTACACCCTGTAAACTACACGGGGAGTTGTCTCCGACACACATGGAGAGCTGAATTGAGTACAACTGGTGCCATCTATTCTGTAGGGACATTCCTCATGCAATTACTCACATGCTTGGGTTGGCAGAAGAGTTAATAGACATTGATCCACATATGTTGGATCGAAAATAAAAATAGGAAACTAAGCCCCGTTTCCCCCCTCCCTATCCTTCATCCCCAAGCCAATCCCTCCTTTGCAGACCATGAAACAACTGCTTCTCCTTCGTTTGTGATGAGGACAATTTTGGCTTGCAAGGTGGGGTTGGGCGCCGTCACTCTGTCTCCTGCCCGAGTGGAAACACGGCTTTGTTCACGTTTGTTATGTATGCATCCTAATATCCAATTGGAGGGAAAGAATCGTGGAACATCAAGTTTTATGATGGTGTTCAATCACTGGGAATTTGACCACCATTTTCTGGTTGTCACAGAAATGTTTCCAACATTACTGGAAATTTGATGTATTATAATGTGGGAAAGCAGAAAGCACATCCACGTAGCACAAAAAACCAAGGTCAAGATCACCCAACATGTCAGCGTACCCCAAGAAACATTTGAGAATGAACTGTTTTTGATTTTTAGTTGGCTTTTTTGGGGCCTCTTTAGCAATATTTCTTCCAAACGAAATACCCTCGACAATGACTGCTAAATGAAGAAGAACGAAAGAAGAAAAGTGGAACGAAGGAAGCAGATTCAAATTCAAAACAGTTGGCAATAAAATGAAAGAAGAATGATGTACGATTGTAGATAAGCACTGCATGTCTTCAGGAATGCTTCAGATATCTATCCATCCATTTTATGAACACTATTATTCAGCCTCACATTCACACTGTCAATGATTGGGAACTGAACCCTTGCTGTCTGCATGAAGGTCAGGCAGGTGAACCACCGTGACCTCATTTCACATTTTGTCCCATGGTGAAATTGCATCATTTCAATGTATGATCCACATTGATTTTCTACAGCGGAATATAGATTGACACTTTCGGTCAGATTAGTTTAATAATGTTCATGATTATACCTAGCTGCATAAGGTCAAAAAACTATTCGATACACCTCGCCATAGCTTTAAACATATAGACAAACTGTGTACAGAGAAAGTGTTGTGTCTTTGGTTTCTGTTCCCATTCAGGAAAAGTAAATGTGAATGTTGCCTTTCTCTATCTGTTCCCTGTGCTTAATTGGTGACCAATCTAGGGTTTAGTCTGCCTTTCCCCAGATGTCAGCTGGGAGACTCCATCTCCCTGCAACCCTGAACAGAATAAGCGCTACATAGAAAATGGATAGAAGGGCATTTAATTCAGCTCTTGTTTTGGAACTGACTGCTTTGCTGAGGTATACCAAATGTGAGCAGCCGTGTTCAAGGCCACCATCCTGTCATCTAGCAACATTAGTATTCTGGTCCACATGCATCTATTGTTAGGGCCCCTGGTTGTGGGGAGGAGGAGGGGGGGGAAGAGGTGTAGAGAGAAGGCGGTCGATTTAATTTCTCATTCCACCTCATTTATTTCATAAATACCTCCTTTTGTTACAGGGTTATAACAGTTGTCTGGGAACTACAGTACCGCTATGAGCCACAATAACAATGACCGTAATGCTTCTATAATCAGCATATGTACACTGTACACATGATGCTCAGTGATGCATAAAAGTTGGGAGTCTGAGATGCTCCAGGCAAAAAAAAAAAACCCTCCCCTGCAGTAAAACACATCACTTTTAAATCTACTTAGAGCACCTCATCAATTATGACATAAAGACGTGGACCACAAGCAAACAACTGAAAATCAGTCATGTCTTTATGATGTGGAGAAAGCTGCAATAAGAGCGGGCTTGTAAAGCAGTAAAAGGCACAAAAGTGTATGATGGGGAACAATGGGCCATTAAATAGTCGGCCTGGGCTCCAAACGGCGGCTGCTCCACCCCCTGATCTGCTCGCCCACAGGCATAAACCTCCAGACCCAGCGAACAGAGAGCCTATTAATCAAGTTGAGTAACTTTTTTTTTTTCCCCCTCAACGAAGAAATATCTCATTCTGCACCATAGGCAAAAGCTCAAAGTAAAAGCGGGCAAGCGGATTACGCAGAGCAAACAGTCTGGAGAAAAAAAAGGGGAGGGGGCGGTGTTTGGACTTCCTAGAATCCAAACACAGTGTGAAATAAATAAATAATAATAAATAAAAGTTCTTACCAGCTGGCGCCTCAGTGTCAGGTTATCTTGGCCCCAGCAGCTGAACCAGGACACGTCCCCTGAAGTGGGGGGTTCCTGCAGGGGCCGCGGGTCACCCAGCGCAAGCGCTCCGAGCACTAGCCCCTCCTGACGCTGCTTGCGGAGCTCCAGCTCGCACAAGCCGGCCAGACTTGCCTCCAGGCGCTCCTTGGTCCGGCTGCGCTCCGCCGTCACCGGGAAGGAGAAGGCGCGGTGCATAGTCCGAATTGCTTCTAGAGAACAGTTAGAATAAATAAGCATACAAAAAGAGTTTTTACGCGGATATTGGAGCTTTCTCCATTCTCCAAGAGTGTGTTGGGAGCAGCATGCTTCCCAACATCTATGCGCGATACATTTTTTATTTTTGCAGCTGTCAAACGCGGCCACGGAGCCCCGCCCTCGCTCCGCCACAGTCCACGCACGGTCCCATCTGGGTCGGGATTGGAGCTCGGGAGGCGGATGGGGGTGTCTGTGAGCCATGGACATCCCATCCCCCTTGATTCATTCCAGACTCGGCGACCTCACCCATCTCCTCGTCCCCCCCCCTGATGAGGAGAGAGAGAGTGGAATACTTGAGGGGGAGGGCTCCTCTTTAAAACTGTTAAAAAGAAGAATGATGAGGGAATCAGTAGAGATAAGACTGCAGGAAAAAAACAAAAACGATTCTCATGGTTCTAGAAGAACCACTCCAAGGCAAGTCAACACCTGGATTCAACTAAGCAAATAGTTCACATCCTCCCATTGGATATGCACTGACTGCACGCATTAATAGCTTTCATCTGGCTGTGAGATGCTACAAAAATATGTTGCACAACTACAGGGGGGAGAAAACATTTTTCCGAGCAAGAGTCTCATAGATAATAACGAAACCTAATCCGGTATAAAGCAATTGTAAAATGTGTATTAATATTTCCGGCAATTTTGTAATGTAACATTTGGCAAGCATGGTAGTACAAAGTTCAAATAAGTGAACTCACCCCTTAACAACAATGCTGGTGTCAAACAAACAACAAAGTTTTCAACCTTTTGAAACTTTACTTAAACTTGAATGTATTTGTTTCGATTTTGTGTGTGTATTTGTCAAAAGGAACAAATATTATGTATATACGGTTTTCAACATTGCCTTCAGAAGTCACCCAATTAGCAGTCTTGTTTGCTCAAGATATAAATGTGCCTGTTCTGCGAAGGCTCGGCAACTCACCAGAAAGGTCAGGGAAAACGTTGCATGGTTTGATGGTGGTCAGAGAAGCCATCAAGAGGTCATTCTGGAAGAGCTGTAGAAATCCACATCTCATTTGGAAGAATCTGTCCCTAGGACAACTACTGTATAAGTCACGCACTCAACTTTTATGGAAAACTGGCAAGAAGAAAGTGAATCCAAGTCACATGAACTCCAGTTTTCCATGTAGTGGACACTGTAAACATGTAAAAAGTGCTTCTGATTTTTTTTTAAATCTGAATTTTCTACCTACAGCATTTTTGAGCTTGGACTACTGCCCGGTTGATCAACAAATGTCAACTGATACAAAACAAACCTTTCAATAGGTGTTGATCCCGTTCAAATAAACTACAACTCAATAGATTGGATGTAAACAGCTGCATTGCTTTAAGAAAATAACTCGAAGCTACACCAATTGGAGAACAAAGACTTCATTTTGGAATATAGAGCAATGTGGTATGTGATCTGAGGATGGGCACAGAAAAGCAATGATGTCTGTCCAAGCCTGTGTTTTATGATCACTTGTGCTATGCGAGCCCTAAAAGGGAGGTGAGCCGACTATGTGAATCCACTGAATGAACAGTGTTTTCTTTCAATGAATGTTCTGTGGAAGCGTAGTTGAAGGAACACGAGACATCATTTTCACACATGCATTGGCTACCCACTCAGTCTAGACCTTAACTCCATTGGGAATTTTTGGAATGTGCTGGACAAGACTTTACACAGCACTCTTGACATGGACACTCCCACCATAAATGAAACAAGAAAAATCAAGATCAAAGCAAATGTCAAATTGCATGTATGTTTATTAAAACAATTCAAAAAAAAATAATTCTGATGAGACAGCGTGCATGGGATAAATTGATAATTATATAACCCTGTTTAGATTTGACATTAATCAAGACATTTGTCACATTTTAAATGATCTGGACTTCATTCGAGCAATAGAACAGGGACAATTTGGAGTCTTTTTTTTTTTTTTTACCAACTACATCCTCCAATGTTGAACTTTTGGACATTCAACAAGAATGAAAGATATTTGATTCCTGATGTACATAGTTGACGTTTATGCTCTAAATGAGGTCATTGAGTTGCGATTGAGAGGATTATTCAAAGTGCAAAGAGCTAACAGATGGACAATGGGGACCCACTCTACTGTAGTAACCCCCTTCCTGCCCCCCCAAAAACAAAGCTTTCGACATCAATATTTTAAAGTCTATCTATGTACTGTACTTCATACTGCAAAGTATAGCAAATGATGAATATTTCATTTCAGCAGCATCACTTCCTCTCCACTCATGCAGTGTTTGAACTCTCCTGAGGTCACACAATAGAATGGAGAGAACGTTTTGACACAGAGAGCAAATGTATCCGCATTAGATCTTTATTCATACGTTCAGTCTCTACTTCACAAGAACCAGAAAGCCACTTTGTCTTTTAGTCTCTATGAGGCAAAAAAATTATCAGCAAGTCAAAGAAAGCCTACGCGCAGCGCAGGTTGGATTTCTTCTCTTAAGATTTCATGTGTTGAGTGTGTGTGTGTGTGTTTGTGAAAGAGTGTGTGCGTGCACACTGGAGAAATACCCCCCACACACATACACACCATATACTTACAGTATATATTTATCTTGTATAGAAATGTTACTAAAATTCTCCTGGGAGAAGATCAAAACATTTTCTAAAAAAAGAAATAAAACGAAACATACAGTAGAACTCTTGATTTTGACTCAATCAGTGGTCATTTCCCATGTTAAAGCAACATGTTTCATCTGATTTCAAAAAGGAGCTACGTGTGAAAAGCGTTATACTGATTATTTTTGAATGGTATGCTGGCTACATATTATTTACTGCCATGGAGACCGCAGACCATGTTATGTAGTGGCCTGTAATATTTTGTGGACCAGCCAAGACACTGCTCAAATGCATTAGCACATACATTCATCAGCTTCTTAATGCACATTTTGTTACTGTCATAATACTGGCAAGAATTATTTCTTCATGTTGCTTCAGTAATGGGTGTTTTCTTTTTCTTAAATTACAGAAGTGGTATAGTGATGGGTTGTAATTAATAAAAACAAAGCGTTCCATTGCAGTAAAGATTAGCAGCATTAACTCGCTTAAATACAATGTACTGTTAATATACTTTAGCCAAGTTCTGAACATGGGTAGCCTTAAATGAAATTCCCCGGTTATTCTTTATTGTTGCGTTAACAAAGGCTGTTTTGTATAATTACTATGTTGATTAATTAATGCCAATTAATACCATCAAAGCGTTCCACTGCTGTGCACCGACAATACAATCTTTAAGACAATACAGTAGCCTATACTATTTAATAGCATAGCTGGGGTCATCTAAATGAGATTTGTTGTAAAATAAATAGAAAAGCATAGCTGGGGTCATCTAAATGAGATTTGTTGTCAAATAAATAGAAAAACAGAGTGTTTGAATAGAATGAGAATCATTGAGTCAAATAGCTGTCCTTGAAATACATGGAGTCATACTTGCTATCCAGCTCTATCAACTGAGTGTTTCTTAAACAAAACAGTAGTAAAAAAAAAATAAAAATCATCTGGAAAAGTCAAAATAGTTCCCATTTCACATTTTTCATGACATTCTGTACCATCATAAAAATTAAGCATAGATTTTCTTCATAACTCTTCAGTCTCATAAAGTGGTCTCTCTCTTTCTCTCTTTAAAATATTTATATTAAAACATGTAGCGGTGTAACACATAGCAAAAAAAAAAAAAAAAAACCCTTCAAGGGAGTCCCCACACAGCAGGTGTTCATCCGTTATAGTCACACGCATAAACATTAATGATTCCTTTTCATTCCTATACGCCACAAGCACATAGACCACACACACACACACGCACACACACACACACACGCACGCACGCACGCACGCACGCACGCACGCACACACACAAAGAAGAATACAGAAATATACTTTTTGGGGGATCAAGTAATTCGCATCAAGACCAAAATGAAAATAAATGTTTGGAAGATGATCTCATACCTGGAGACACTATTAAAGTTGGAATAAAGTGCTTCTCTTATTCATTTTTTTTTAATTGAATGGTTGATTACAAGGAGGTTTGGAAGTGCTTTTAGTTATGGCTGAAGTTCAGCTAAAAGGTTTTCTCTTCTAGTCATGCTCTTGATGCCAAACTACTGTACATGTAATAATACTTTTTGAACATACAACATGACAATTTCTAGAATTCTTTCATTTGGTTCCTTTCATTCTCATGCTGCACGTTGCATCCAACACAGACAAACACTTGAAAACAGTTGGGAGGCATTCAAATTAGCAGACTTTAAAGAAGAGTGTGACATCTTGGGACAAAGCAGTTTATGGCATTGCCTCTAGTGGACAATTCAAATTAGGGGCAAGTGTGGCAGTGCCCCATGAGATCCACTAGAAGGTGGTGTATAGTGGAAAAAAATAATTTTAAATATATCATGATTGAGGAATATTACAGCCATAAAAAGCAAAATAATATTGAAATGATGGAAAATCAGTTACAAAAATAGAATAATGACATTTTAATATTACAAGAATAAGAAAAAAATCTCCATGATTATAAGGAGTGAAAACCAAACTTAACAAATATTACACGTGTAATTTATTTGCATTAAATATTTACTTTTTTGAACAGAATAAAATTATTACTTTCTGCTGATACAATTTTAAGTCTTTATGATTTTATACTCCTATACCTTAGTTGTTTTTCATGTAGTTAGAATTTGATTTGTGTAAAATAGACTTTTCCTTCATAAGTGTATTCTCATTTTTCTATTTCCTGCAAAATTACAACTTTATTGTAATTGAAAAAATGATCTTAGAAAATTAAGAGTTTACTTAACAGAAAATGTTCTGTTAAGTATTTTTCATTCTGGTAATGTAAAATATGTAATATGTAAAATATTCATTTATATTCTTGCAAAAGTATGTGTTTCTCCAACAAAATTTCATTTGCATAACATTTTTTGTAACTTTTTGACTGATATCATTTTGAGTTTTGTCCCAGAGGATTACAACTTTATTTCCTACCGTTCCTAGTTTTTCCTTGTATCGTCATATTCCTTTTTTTGTGTGGCCCTAATATTCTGCTGTATATTTAGAGTGACAATTCAGTTGCAAAGTTGTAGCCATAGTACAGAATATGAAAAAGTAAAATCGCCAGATTACCTCATAAAAATGTAAAGTTTTTTTTTTTAAATATTGCGACAAAACCTGTCCAATTCAACCGTATTCTTCACATGGACATTTTCACTTTTTATATATGCATTTAATAATTAAAGTCACCTCATACTCAACTGTTTTTAGAGTCATGTCCTATAAGTGTCTGCCAATTTGCCGTGTCCTTTTTTATTTTCTATGATGAAAACATTGTAGAGAATGTGACCCACACGTAGCAAATTTATCATTGGGCTCAAGGAACACTCATTTTTTGCTAGGTAGGAATTCTACCTAGCAACAAGTGACTGCACAAATACTTGTACATTGTGACGACTAAAACTTTATTGCATTTGGGTAGTTTTAAACACTATGTATTGTTTGGATGCTCAAGTACATAGCTGTTAGGGCCTACTTAAGTGATTGGGCCAAATCAGCTACTTTTCCTTAGAAAAGCACCACTTGTTACAGCAAGCAGATTGATGTAGTTTTCCAAACATTTGATTGAAACGTGAGAAAAAAGTTTGGATGGTAAACTTTAGTGTGGTTGGGGCTAATGCAAGGCTGCATCCCAAAAAAGGCAGTCTGGCTGCAGGAACCAGGAACAGAAAAAAACCCCACATGTGGAATGGTAAAAATGTCACACTCTTTACACACACGCACACGTGTGAATATAATCGCACAAATGCAGACTCGTACTTGCACACTGGACATGTCACAGACATATCTGGCATGCATTTTTTTTTTCTTTTAAAGAGGAAAACCTTTTTTTTTCTTGAAAAATTCTTCAGCAGCTGTAGAGCTCTCATTTCCTATGTACATAAATGAACAATAAATATAGGTAATGCTCATATATTTTGAAATGTATATATATTAAATAATGAAATACTAATATATTTCAAATATATTCATAGAATTCTTTCTAATTGGAAACACTTCTAAAGAGATATAGTCACAGTTTAGTAACAAAACATGTAAGAAGACGTCTCCCTACTAGTCGCTGCAGTGCCTCTTTTTAAAAGTCTTCGAATTGAAACATACATTCTATTTCTACATTCGACCATCATTGATTGGGCAAGATTCATTATCACTGCGCAGAAACAACTGTCAAAGCAGATTGTGTCGTCTTCAAATTTGGCTGTCTGACAGGGAACCAGCCCTGACAAAGACCACTAACACCAGATTTGTAAGATGATGGTCAAAACAAACTGCAGTCGGATGTCCTCTGTGAAAAGAGACGCTGCAGCGAGGTCCTCTAGGGATGACGATGAGGAACAGTCGTGAGAGTAGAACGACTTTGAACTCTCCAAATGAACCCTGTCTCTCCTCTTCCAGTTGTTTTTGATATACACAAACTGGAATTGGAACCGCACAAATACTGACAGGAGCTGCTGTAAGATGTCTAAATGCATGCAAGAGTGAACTCATTCTTCCTGCCTAACCCCCTTGATGACACACATGGCTTACAGTAGGTTAAAGTCGCTGTTGCTGGAGACATCTTCTCAATTCCCATCTCAGTCTTCACTCCTCACTCCTCTTCATGTTCCTGGACCTGCTTACTTTTTATCTCCCTGCATACAGAATCATAAAAAAAAAAGAAAAACAAAAGCGGTCCAATATTGCACAGCATGCCCTCATGGCCTTGTTTTGTGGCAGCAGATCAGTGGTAGTGAGTCCTCTTATCTTCAGTTTCCGAGCTGTAGTCCCTCAACCCAATACCCCGCTGGAGGTTCAATAAAGAGTCTTTCATCTGATCAAAACAGGAATAAAGAGGAAAAATGTTAGTTTTATGAACTGCATATTTTACTCACTCATATTTATGGTACGCATTTGCAAATTTGCCTATTTCAACATTTCTTTTGGAACTGATCCTCTGTTCACAATAAAAAAAAACATCTGTTTTCTGTTTTGAGTTCAGTCGAAAATATTTATTATCAGTACTGCTTTTGGCGCCATCTCTCTTGATGTCAAGGAAGTACAGCGGTGCAAGAGGAGTCGGGACACGTGACAATATTACGTGTTTGTTTGGAAATTTCAATACAATGACGTTTACACTTCTAAATAATACATATACCATTTCTACTTTGCAGATGTTCGTTTATTGTGGGGGGTTCTAGAACGCATCTCCCGCGATAAACGAAGGATCACTATATGTCATAAGCGTAAAAAGCTTTATTGTGGCGATCTTCCTATTGCTATGTCCGTTTGTCCATCGATCCATCCATTCATGAGTACCTGGTCGAGTAATACCACGGATGACTTGATTATCTCCCTCCATTTCTGCAGTTCGGTGTCATGGAAACGCTGCTGTGCCTCCAGGAGTTGGGCCCACTCCATTTGTGTCTGAGGAAGTTTACTGCGAACACAAACGCGCATGTACGGACTTTAGCAATTAGCAAGGTCCAGGCACTGAAGCGTGACCTACATTCAAAGAACTTGGCAAATGGTTTCATTCAGCCCAGAAGCCATTTAAGAGACTTAATGGATTACGCTCACATTTGTTATTATCGTGGACAGCTTACAGCATGTGTATGCATGCTATATATTTCAAACTATATACTATGCAGCATACTTTGTAAATCACTTTGTGGGATTGCCTGCTGGGTAACAATCCGAATGTACTTACTGTATGCGCTCAGGGGCCTGTAAACAATGCCGAAAATGCAGTATTATTTGGACGACAGAACTCATGGTGTACAATGTGTGTGTGCAAACCTTTCATGCAGCCGCAGACCTTGCCAGGTTGTTAAAGACTGTGCAGAATACTCCAGCATCCATAGCTTGTAGAAGAGCATCATATTGAGGAACACCAACAGGACCAGACTGAGGGGGAACAAGATACAGTTCATTTCATGAACAATATCTTCCATTTTGGATTTTATGAAGCATATCAGTAAAATTAGATTAAAAAAAATATTTAAGGCTATCGTGGCTATGCAAATAAATGTACAGTACTACATGTACCTTAGACAGATCCTATGGGTGGCAATGAAACGAGAGGAGAGAGGAGTTACACTCAAAGGCAGCGTATATTCTTATAAATTGAAGTCAGATGAAAATAATATTAGGGAAACAAAGATGAAATGCATGTGCAGAGTCGTGTAAGCAAGTGCTTAATCACTATTAAGATATTTTAAGAATAAAAAGCAGCAAATGACCTGTTAGATGTGAGCAATCCAATATATCTGCTGTATCAAAAATTCTGCTGTATTTTTAGAAATAGCTGAGGCTGTTCTCCACTGCAGTCACGGATGTAGGGAGGTAGATATCAAAGGAAAATATATTATTTGAGCAAATTCATCGACTACAATAGCGCTTAGTAGAGGGTAGACCTCCATCAAGGTTAAATGATCCTAACCAGGATGGACAAAGACATTTTTCTTGGTATTGTAGTACCATCTGCTGGACCAAATTGGTCACTTCTCTACTAGCCCCTATGCAAGTGGATGGTAAAGTCTAACTACTTGCTTGGTGATGGTAAAAAAAAAAGACAATTTGCAATTTTGATACTCATTTCAGCATCAATCATTTGGCCGACTTGCCCTTGGGCCTTGAGTTTGACACCTGTGTTCAAAATAGGTGTCAATGTTTGCTTGTTTATATATGCCCTGTGATTGGCTGGTGACTTATACCTCGCGTCTCGCCCAAAGTCAGGGAAAGGCTGCACGTGAGACCCCAATATGGACGGAAAAAAAAAAAAAAAATGATTGAGGGGTAATGCTGATGTATCTAATGAAGTGTCAGATGTGTGTATATTTTCCAGTGCATGTCTGTTATGATGTGCAACATACACGAAGCTGATGATGAGCAGAAGTTTGGAGACGCTGTATAGAGCCAAGCCCCCAGGCAGGCGACGATGCTCTGGACTCTGATGTCTGGTCTGTGTGGAGCCTGCCACTTGTTTGATGCGTTGAATAACTTCCTCGTCTGTCGGCGTGGTGACGGGACTGAGCGCTTCATCCAGATGCTGGCTACGCATGTGGGGGGTGGGCCTCTTCTTCCGCCTCACCGTGGCGTTTTTCACTACTTTTGCCTTTGGGGAGAGCTGGTGGGCCTCGGTCAGGATCTCCTCCAACTTGGACAGCTCCACCTCTGTGAAAGACATTTCCCCAAAGGACCGAGTGTCAGAGATGTGATACCAAGAAAGAAAATATATGGAATATATACAGCATAACTGGTAGATACATCATAGCAATCCCAGAAAACAATGGCCTCCAGGGCTCCAGCCAAAATGATATTATTATTTTTTTTGCTTGGAGTGGCCACTAATGGATAAAAATCTTTAAGTGTGTTCTTAGTTTGGGGGAAAAAAAAAAAAGCAAGATGTTGTCAAACAAATAAGTTCCCGAATGCATACGAATGCTGAGCTGCTATGACTTTGCTGTTTTTCTGTTTAGGATCTCACATTTCTCCCATTCATATTTCAGAAACTGCTTAGAAAACTAACACTACATCCATTTCAGCAAGACACTTGATTTTCAGCACAAAAGTCAGGTTTACCGAGCTGGCGAAAGTTCTCCTCCAACCCACTCCAAAAGTTTTTCTCGATGAAGCCTTTCACCAGCCCCCATGGCTGTTTCCTATAGCGCAGCTCTGTTGATACCCTAGAAGACAAATAGAACCGAGCCTAATTTGACTGATGATGGTAATAAGAAAATGAAAAAGCTAACTGGTAGTATTACCTCAAGCGACACTTGTTCTTGGCAACCCGGGTGAGCATGTAGCGGTTGAGGGTGTAGAAGTAGTCGTGGTAGGGGACGTCATGCGTGATGACCTCAGCGTCGATGATGTAACACTCGCTCTCTTGACTGGCCTTGTACAGTGTCTGAAAGGTGAATTTAGATTTAACAGTTGAATGTCGTGAAGATTTGAGACATTGTATATTGGGCATACTTGTGTCTCAGTGACGGTGGCTGTCTTGGGGGCTAGAGGGTTTGTCAGTGAGATGGTGTATAGAATCGCCCTTGTCTGATTCCCAGCCTCTTCCTTCTTCCATGGGTGGTAAATCACATCTGAACACACAAAAACACATACAAGTAGATTAATACCCCATGAGTGAAACTGGGAGTCTGACAGGATGAAGAGCATGAAAGCAGACCTGAGAATCGCCGCTGCTCCATGAAATCGCTCATGAACTGCGACTCTGTGAAGAGGATGTCGTACAGCTTGTCCACGCTAAACTTGTAGATCTCATTGATGTACTGCCTCCCGTTCAGATCCTCGTGGAAGGCCTGAACCTCACCTATCAGAGACACACACAAGCACGCGGGAGACTCTTTTGTCTGCCTTTGATGGCTGATTTACGGATGAGGTAATCCGTCCTTTGCACTCACCCTCATCGTGAGTCTCTGAAGAGTCGCTGAGCTCGGTGGGGATGTCCTCGTTGTCGTTGAAGTCGAGCGAGGGCGAGGGAACCGGGCCGCCGGTCCCGCTGGTGTCATTGTTCTTCTCTTCTACCAGCAGAGGCACAGCTAGAAGCTCGCCATCCGGTTGGCAGTCTGTGAAATCGTCTGTGGGGAGGTCAAACTTGTGTGTGTGGGGGGGGGGGGAAGAAAAAACACAGAAGGGATTTCTTTCTTTGGTTGACAATTGGAGTGTGGAAAATAGACATTGCTTGATCCTTGGATGATGGTTGTTAAAATCTTGCTCATGATGACCATGCAGCTTACTGTGATGGGTGTGTCATGGTTGCCCGTGCGGTCGATGGTGCTGTTTGGGATGACCTTCTTGTGAAGAAGAGGTGGACTCCCATCAGACTTGGCCTCTGCGCTGCTTTTAGACAAGTTGTCATTGTTCATCTCATTTTCTTCATTTGGAATCTCTTCACTAAACCTGAAGGTGCCACAAAGCCACGGAGTTAGAAACAGTTTAGTCCATAATTAAATAATAATCCGAGAGTCAATTTCATCTTCAAATGAGAGCGATGGAAAAATAAAATAGCAAGAAACTAAAAAGATGTTTAAGAGCTCATATTTGATCTTTTTGTGTTTTTAATTCATTAATTCATTTATATCATTGAATAATTAAGTAATCTATTCATTTTAAAATAAAAAATTGCAAAATACAAAAAATTGATGCAAATTTTACAGAAGAGGATTAGGGCCAGTGAAGAAAAACAAAAAGGGGGTGATAGGATTCTGACTTTATTTCTCAGAATTCTGACTTTAAAGTGAGAATTCTCTAAAGTCAGAATTCTGAGAATAAAGTCAGGATTCCCACTTTAAAGTCAGAATTGTGAGAATAAAGTCAGCATTCTGACTTTAAAGTCAGAGAGTGGGAATCTTCACTTTAAAGGGAGAATTCTGACTTTAAAGTAAGAATTCTCCCTTTAAAGTGAGGATTCCCACTTCCGTAAAATTTGATATTTATGGATTTCATTAAAAATAAAATATCTAATCATTATTAAATAAAATATTCAAGTAATACAATTTAAAATGACATTTAATTCTTATTTAATTTATTTGACATATTTTACATATATATTTTGCTATTTCATCTAAAAAAGACTGTTCATCATCTGTTCATCCAAGTAAAACATATAAGCATAAAGGTTTGCCCACTGCTCATGATCTAACAGTAGAGTTTCAAAGTAGATTTAAAATGACCTCTCAATAACAATAAAAACAAGATAACAATTGTGAACATATTTCCAATATCATCTCACAAGTATTTTTTTGTTTTTCAACCAAAACCAAAATGTTGAATGGGTAAAAAAGTGACTTTTCTTTTCTTTCTATTATTCCTACTGAACTGTAGCATACAGAGTATTTCTTAAGAAAACGACTCCTTATTTAGAGAATTGTGTTTGACCACAGCAAAATACACTTCCTGCACTTAAGAGCGACAACATTCAGAAACTAGCCGCTAGGCAACACAACAGAAAGCACAGTAATTACTTGGGAAACTCATTTAAACACAGCTCTGCTGCTTTTAATTTAGAAATCCACTTCTCACTTCCCAGTCATTAGGAACTCTTAAGTAAGTGCGAATAAACAGAGAGGAGAGGAGGTTGTTAATATTTTCATTGTGCCGGCTTAAACAGCTTTTAATCAATCAGCGTGTAGTTTGGATAATTGTTTGCAGCCATAGCAACCGGTTCCTCCACCGTGTAGCCACACTCACCCCATGGTGTTGAAGTCATCATCAGGGGGGACATAGTCCTCATCATCACTGGTCAGGCCGAGCTCATTGCCGTAGCACTGGTGGACAAAGTGCCACAGCTCTTTGGGGCACAGCGGCTGAGAAGAAAGCATACAGTAATGCCATCGTAATTAAGGCGTAGGTGCATTTTTGTAGAAGATCACAGGACATCCCACTGGACATCTTCAGGACTTTTCAAGTGGATGAAGCGCAATTAGAGTGTCATCGCAAAAGGTTGTGAATTATAGTTTCATATATGTTTCAATGATTTGACAGATAATGTAAGTATGATATATTGCAGGGTGTGAAAATGATGTATACCCACACCTCGTTTAGTGTTTTACTTGCCTTACTTGAATGCCTAATGAGAAAAATGTGCATTATTCTAGATCCAGAGGAATACAATATATCTTATCATCTCAGTTTCCAACTAAATTGTCAACTTACCTTGTCAAGCAGCGCATTCTGCCAAAGTCTGAACATCATCATGTACGTCCTGTCTCTGGCTCCAAAAGAGGTGAAAAAGTGCTGCAGAGAAAAAGTCTTATCAAGTATGGCTCCACTAATTAAGCTCATCAAATAATTATCTCATCAAAGAGCACAATTTAATTTTTTGGGGCAGTCAAACCTTACCTTCTCATTGTCAGTGCAGACCTGGATGGCGTTGGGAATGAGGCGGGCAGTCTTTTCTTTCGTCATTGAGCAGATGTCCTTTAGCCGCACTGTCAGCTGCATATAAGAAGATGCAAAGTAAAAATCAAAACTTCAAAATAACAGCCAACTTTTCCAATGAATGGAAAACTCAAGAGCGCTCTATATAGAAAATATTCTGTGTAGAAATTGGCATATCCTAATTTTTGGCCTGACGCAAGACCCCATCATGATGAGTGTCCAGCAGGATCCTTAGACCTGTGCCAAGCTCCCCTGACAATAGACTAAAGATGCAAAGTTTGTCAAAGCAGCGGCTGTTGTGGAATGCACAATATAAATAGTTGTATTGTATTATAAAATTTACACCTGATGGAACCACATCAAAGTATTGGCACGGGGGATATACATACATACATACACACTAGACTTGGACTGGGCAAAAAATAAAATAAAATAAAAAGCCCAGAGAATGACAACAAGCATACCAGTGTTTCCCAGCGGAATATGTTGCTATAGAAACAGATCCAGTTCTCGGAGAGGTAGAGTCGTCCCTGCAGGAGGATGTCCCGTTGCAGCGCACAGGAATAGTCTGACGCATGAAGAAATGACACAGCATCAGTCCAACACACATCATGCAGCCATTTTGTAATATCTAAAATTGCAAGCTTGTCCGTATTGTGATATGAGGAGCAATTGATCCCATACAAGCTGCATGAAAGTCAGCTATGCAAACTACTACATTCACCAAAACACAGCTGACAACGCTAACTAGTACTGCAGAGCAGCCATGTCAGCAGTTGGCAAGTCAAGATGGGTGGATGGATAGATCAAAAAAAGTTTTTCATTGCCATTTGTAAGACATTAAAACTATGCAAACTCTCCTTGCAAACAATTTACGTAAAACCTTTGTACAAGGAAAGAGCAATTTTGGCACGAACACAAATAAAGGCAAGGACCACATTTGCCTGAGACATCATATATCACACATATCTGTGAACCTTAATCAATTGGTGTTTGATTTGGTATTTTTTGCTGCTGTCGTAAGTCAGCATTTTTAATTTTAGCAGCGCTAGGTTACGGTTTATTTGATGAGTATTTATCACGCAATAGGAACAGTCCTCACGAGGACTGAAGAGGACACGAGGACTTTGAGACAAGTCAAATTGCAAAATAACAGTCAAGATGAAACATGTGACCTTATGAGGGTGTGAGCCAATAGTTTCAGATGGCGTCTGTGTGTCATTGGCGTCCGCTCACCCACAATGAGTCTCTCTGTGTCAGGTAGCTGCTTGAAGAGTTTCCTGAAGTCCTCATTGCGCTGTTTGTATGTGGGGCTCAGCACCTGCAGGGACCAACGAGCACAGTGAGACACATCGCTACATTATCGACTACTGACGCAAAAGCACACGCATCTTCATGCTTGTTTGTTGACACACAAGCGTAGTCTCTGTTTTTGCAGCCCAATTCATTAACTTCAAAGCTTGTCAAATCCCTAGACTGGCAGTGGTGTTAATCAAGACTCGTGTGAGGGATTGTGACAAGATTGTGTTCATGGATGTTGACTCAACAGCAAGCAGAGTTATCACATAAAAGCCGCGGACTTAGTAAGAAGCACAAATCCAAAACAGCCCACTGCAGATCATTCAGTTAACATGCGGTGAGCTTTTAAAAGAGTCACATTCTCTCACACAGCAAACTTGTGCGCTACACAACGACCAAAACATTAGGTACACCTGTACAATTGATCCAGTGAAAGGATTGTTTCAAAATATGCCAACAATGATGTTTGTGTGACACTCTGTGAGGTGTTTGTTTGATTTTAATTAACTCAAAATAATGTTTTGCGAATTGAGGCAGTTTTTAACACTCTTGGGAATCAATCATGTATATAGTTATATCGAATTTTATTACATTGTCCAGGTGTGACTTATGCTATGGCGATACTTGAAAATGCAGTTATGAGTCAATCTTGAGAAAAAACTGACGGGCTTTTTTCTTCAAAGCACAATGATACAAACGCTCCAACTTTTTTTTTTTTTCAGTAATATCACAACAGACTTCAAGTCTTCATTTTGTTAGCTTGATCAGACAAGATCATTGTCTGAAATCTCCAAAAGTGTGCCAGAGCAAGGACTCTCGCTGTCTGAGCCAGATGTTTTTGCTTCAACAGGAAACCTTCAAGAAAAACAATAGCTGCCATCCCAGCAACAAGATGTATACTCGAACAAGAAATAATATATTCGCTTGGAACCAGGCCAGAGGGAAAAGAACATCTCCTTTGATAAGCAAGTTTGAATCTGAAAATATGTGCTTTTCTGAGCAGTATGCAAATGATAAACCAGCCTGAGATGACGCCAAACAACAGAGCTCTTTGAGCTTTCAAACAGCAATGACTTACAACCAGGCCAGTACTTTATTTATTTATTAAAGGGGAACTACCACAGAAGAGCAAACGGTACATATCTGTAGCCTCATTATGTTCCTACAGCAGCCAAATGAATCTTCAAAACCATCAGTTCCCCTACATGGCCTCATTTACAAAGTAGTGGAGGACTTACTGCTGGGATCTCTTCAGAGTTCCACTCGGGTTCCTGAAGGTCTGAGCTGGCCCAGCCCCACTCCCAGCCCCACTGCCCTCTTGCTGGACCCTGCAGAAACCACCCTGCCAGGGCCTCATCCAGCTCCAGCACAGCCTCCCAATCCGACATCAAACAATCCTCATCCGGTTCCATGTTCGAGCCTTTGTGTCTCATGGATTTCACGAATATCCTGCCTGCCACCCAAATCCAAAGTAAAGAGTAGCTGGTGAGTGTCCGCCCTCTTCTGTGTTTTGGGTTGCTGCGCGCTGTCAATGTTGAGCAGTGGACACACAGGCACACTTCAACCACATGAGCCTTGTGTGTGTCTCTCTCGCTCTCTTCCTTTTACACACACACACACACACACACACACACACACACACACACACACACACACACACACACACACACACACACACACACACACACACACACACACACACACACACACACACACACACACACACACACACACACACACACACACACACAGGGAGAGGAGTTACGGCCGTTGCCCTCAAGTAACCCCGAGCAACAAGTCCTTTATTATCATGGCAGAAGCACCCACCTCCCCACCGACACCACTCCTCTCTCTTCTTATTCCAAAGGAAGTGTGCAAGTTGTGTGTGGTGCTTCTGAGAGTGTTGTAATTAGTTTGTTTATGAGCCACAGAATGAAGCACGTCAAGAAGTGGAAGAATTGTGAATGGGGTGCTGAGGATGTTTAGAGAAAAAGTGAAGTTTTAAGTCTGTTGCAGAGAGTGTTGAGTCTGGCCAAGTGATTGAGTTACAGAGAACAGATGTGAGCATAACCTCCAGTTACCTCCAAGTGCAAAACAACACCATCAATCATGACAGAGTCACAACTAGGCCGCAGAACAACACTGCCAGTGTAACATATAATAAAGCGTGAAACTGCAATTCCCTCCAACAATGCCAAGTATGTTCTTGTCAAGCCGATGTGCAAATAAAACGAATTAATTCAGTTTTATCATTTATTAATACAATGGAATCTCTAAAAGTGAGGTTCCAGTGGGAAGAATAAAAGAAATATGATAAATATATTTATATCAATTCAAGAAGTGAGTTCATCAGCTTTGATGCAAGTTTTATTTTGCTATCAGCTTACATTTTTATAGCAGACCATTCTGTATTTCAAGTTTGCGCTAGCAACGAGAACCATTTGGCCAAGTCAGGTCATTTACATTTTTAGCCATAGAAAGCAAAAATATTCCTTTTTGTTTTTGTTTTTGTAATATACAGTATATTTGGGTGGATGGAGCTGAAAGCCAGATAAGATTCTTGTCACTAACTGGGAATGTTTGGGCAGACACTTCCTTGTTCACTCTGACTAAAATTTAGTTTTGAGGCTACTCATTGGCCTCAAAACATGACACATGATCCCCTTATGTTACCCGCAGCGGGCCAGAAACTATTTTAATGGCACTTCACATACATTGGTATGCAGAACGTCCTGCAACACATGACTAAAAATATTTACAAGAATCCAGAATGTAAGCATGGAAGCCACGGCAGTACAAGTCTCAACCTTCTTTCCAAGAACTCTAACTGTGATTTCCTGCTGTTATCCAATATACAGTATGCTGTTCAACCACTCTCTGAGGACTGAAATTGTAGTAGCAGAAACTAATGGAAACATGCTGCTGATTCACATAAAAAACATCTCTCAAGTGGAAGGCCTTTCTAGCATGTGGTTAAGCATTTCTGTTGAACTTAGGATGACAGAATAAGTTTTCCTTGGAGATGACTTGCGCCGCCGCAGCTCTGAGTGGCCTTTTATATGAAGCTCATTCAATTAATTGCTCTCTAATAAATCAAGTGAAGAACGAGGTCATTGTTGCACCAATGCAGTGTTGAGGTAAGTCGGCGAGAGACGGTATTTATAGATCTGGTTAACGATTAACACCCTGCACAAACAGACAGGGATGGAAGAGGCTGGTACAGTACACCAGGGTGGGGTTTGAGTCATTTTAGAGGTTGAGGTGACCGATAAGCTCATCCTTTTTGCTACGGAAGGCTTCATTAATATTTGACTAGAAATCCATTTTATTATTACGTACCGACACCTGCAATGTGGGTGGGTGTCACTGTCAATACTGATGAAGACCGAGGAAAAGCGTTTGCACACTGCATCGTTTGTTGGCAGGCTCAACGGTTCTTCTGCTATTTTGAATAACAACCACATGCACTCCCCACCCTTTTTTTTGGTCAATGTATTCCCTCTTGTTTGTGCAGCCTGAGAGGAGAAGGATTTGTACCGTGCAGATGAATCAAGCCATGATTCTCAAAACTCACACAAGGACAATTTTATAAAAAAACAAAAAACAAAACAGTGCTTCAATGCTTTTAAAGGTCAAAATTGACATGGGGTGGATGCACATCTATAGATTGCAACACCAATTTTAGGCCTTGTATAATTGTGGTGTTTTTCTGTCCCTGACTAGGTTAGTCAAATGCTTCGAGCGCTCTCCAAAGAATCCGCAGAATCAAGCTTTTGTTAATACTGCATTTCGTTAGGTAGACCGTAGCTAATATTTTCTTGGCTTGTGCAAATGCCTGCCGTTAGGTAGACCGTAGCTAATATTTTCATGGCTTGTGCAAATGCCTGCTATAGCAGATTGGTGTTTTCATCTGTGGTTGTAGTAGCAGGTCTTGCATTGTGTCATTTGTCGAGAGCAGACTTGCCATGGATAGAAAAGTAGTAAATACTTTTCAACCTATAATCAATTGACTATGAAGCACTATCAAGACAAGATGTTTATTTTTTGCACATATTCTCTCAATTTGAATTTGATGCCTCCAGCACATTCTATAAAAAGATGGGGCATGAGCGTGTTTACCATTGTGTTACATCATCTGTCTTACTGACAGCAACCAATAAGCGTTTGGAAAATGAGGACATGAATTGTTGAAGCTTTTTTTGGTGAACCATATATATTGACCAGATATCATTTATTCTCTTTCAAATAAATATTCATGCTTCTTAAAGAGGATTATGGCAATTGTAAATACAAATAATAGAGGAAGCTTCATTTTCTGTCGAAAAGCTTTTTACTGGCTGACTGAACAGCAAACCAGGAAAGTGAAAAACAAACACAAACCCATGGTGCCAAATTAAATCTAACAATGATTAGGTGGGTATAATTAGGTGGGTAAATGCAAAAACTAAATATCATGACATTGGTTTATATTGTGATAGAGGATTTTTCCCTATCACCCAGCACTACATGCCTAACGAGAATCTTCATAGTATTCTATTTGGTTCCTACTTGCGACCAAACTTAAGGGGATCTTGACGTGATCTTACAAAAGGTTTTATGGAAGCCAAATTACTAAGACAGGAGACCACCAACAAACAATGCAAAACAATCCCTCTTGCCTTCACCCTTTTGAACTTGGCAGAGAGTATTTATTCCCAGAGGCTACATTATGCTGCATATTGGAACAGTGGAGGCATACAAATAGATCTATCCATTCAGCTGAACCGCTTATCCTCTGCACTGTGATTTGCTAACCAGTCGGCAATTGTGCCACTCAAAGGTACACATACAAATATTGTTGTAATAAATTAAGGGACACACAGAAATAATAATGCAACAAATGCAATTTTTGTCATATTTACGAATTCACTATACATAAAAACAATGAATCTCCTTTGCTCCCTGTTAAGATTAGTTGTTAAAGTGGATTGTTAACAATGTCTTCTGCAACTACGTCAACTCTAAAGCACTAATTGTTAGCTGACATTAGTAGAAGAGATGTGAGTAACATGCTTACAATCCAGTACACTAGACCCAGTCTCTATTTTTATTTGGACACAGAAACATTAAGCCTCATGCTTCATTGTCAAGTAATGTAAAGGCCATAACTTCCATTAATGGATTTGTTTAGTACAGTGAGAAATTCCATGCATCTGTTGCCACCTGTTGCAAACCAGACTTAGAAGTCTGAACAGATATTAAATTTGCACAATCCAGAATTTAATGCCTACTATAAATACAGTATGTTTTGACATAGCCCTCACAGCAACATTATCATACATTTGAAGTTTTGCAAATGATATATATGTAAATGTCTAGTTTGGCATTGCAGTGAGGTGGGAACAGTATTTTGTAAATGAAACGACAAACGGATCGGGGAGACAGATTAGTATCATGCCGCCAGTCTGACAGGCCAAAGTGAGCAAAAGAATACAAGTCATGCTTACTCTCATGATGTGTTGTCTTTCATGCTGGGGAGAGAGTGTACACACAGGGAATAATAATAATAATAATAATAATAATAATAATAAATGGGATTAGGACTTCAAAAGACTTTGGTGGGGGGGTTCAGAAGAGTGTAATTAAATCCAACATTCCTGTTCTTGTGTACGGTGTGGGTTTGATAAAAAAACAACAACAACAGACATTCAAAAAGTGTGTCAAGGAAGGATTTGCACAGCAGCACAGCGGCGCTGTTACTGTTTTACAAACAGGGTTAGTTTGCCATCTAGTGGCATGATTAAAAACTGCCACAGTCAATTCGGCCTGTGAACTTTAATTAAGATACCTCTTGCAATTTTCATTGTAGTGGACCATGTCTGAGTGTTGCATTACAGTTGGAGTTAGTCTTGGTAGGGAAGTATCAAGTGTCATGGAGAATTGGGATATATTTGTTTTGTTGAGTGATTACGTCTCGCGTAAATCCACATATTTTGGTTATTTTTGTTTTACTGACATTTGTAAATGCTCTCAACCGACAAAGTGGAATGTGACAAACGCGCTCACACGCATTGGTTCTATCATAGTGGAATATTATGACTTAGTGCATTTCCAGTAACAATGAGTATATCCTATTGGAACATTATTCCTGCTGCTCCTTCAGCAAATTAATTTAAATTTACCAATCATTCCAATATTGCAGTAGTACATTGCATTCAAGCATGTGTGTTACCAGTAATGTAAATACCATGTACTAAATATCAACTGTTGAATAAAAGTCCATGCTGCTCTTTTATACTTGTGCTATTTATTTTGACTGACATATTTGTTACTGGCAAGTCAGCAACACACAGACAGTGGTAAACAATGAGCACACAAAAACACGTCACATATACAATAGGAAAAGAAGCACTTACGTTATACCAGCTTTGGCTCTTCTGCAGAGGCAAAGAGATAAAGAAAAAGACAGAGAGATTTTGATTATTTAAAGTATGACTTGACTCTATGCGGAGGATGAGAGAAATGACCACCATCTGTGAAAGTCAAACTGTAGCTGGCACTTTTTAATGCGAGCCAGTGAAGAGTTTTTCTTTAAAAAAAAAAAAGACTTACAACAATACAAGGATTTTTGGGGGGTTGCAATGCCTTCTGCAAACTGCATTATCCCATCAAACTGTGCATATATACACCTAACGAGTTGTTCAGTATAATATATTGTACAACATTTTCAGAACAGCAGAGGGCAGCAGAGTGTCTCAACTTTAATCATGTCAATGACAAGTATTTCCAGCCTTATACTGTAATAGTGACCTTCCAATGGGAATCATGCTGCAAGACATCATTCCGGGGAGATACATGGATGAGATGAGGGTAAAATATAGAGGTCCGGTGCATCATAAAAGGAAAGCACTCTTTAAATGATCGCATTTTCTCACAAAAAAAAAATAAAATCAAAATCAAAGAAACATACCCACCGAAACAAAATATTTACAGTTTATTTGTGGTAGTTTTAATATATATTTGCAGCCAAGATGATGAGCGGGTCCATTTGAGCTTTTAAACAAAAAATGTTCATAATGATAATGTGCTAAGTGCTTTTCAGGACAATAGTACATTTTAAAATTTGACAAGCAGTCACTTGTCATTTGCTATAACGCAACACTGCTCACTGCTCGGCGAGGCCTGACTGTGACAATCACAGGGCTAATGTGGACTAATCTGATTTGAAGGTGACAGAGACACAAGAGAGGAATTACTTTAAGGGTTCTGGTTGGATAAAGTGCATGCATGGGTGTATGTGCGTGCGACATGTTTGATGTGGTGAGCGCATGCGACGTTTGACAGCATTAAAACAGGTGGGTGGTGCGTAGTGGGGTGTAGAAAGTAAACGAGACTGCGATAACGTGCATTGGTTTTTGTATGTTCAAAAATAATTGCCTGATCAGTATTAAACATGATGTTCTAATAATATTTAACGGCCATTAGCGTCCAACAGAATCTCATGTGACCAATCCACAATCTTTATGTTCCAGGGAGCTCCAAACTGACCTTTACTGCTGAGATCTATTGACGTCTACATGACTTCATGCATGCTGTGTTTTGTTTGACTTTAGAGCCATAGTTTTATTAAATTTGATTAAATTTCATTATATTATTATTATTTTTATTGCCACAAAAATGGATCAATGTGACACAAAAGCTTTGACATTTATTGAATGCACAATGATAAAATTAAAAGTACTTTTAACTCAGCCTTAAAACTTGAACAATGCTTGATAAGAATTACATGGCCTTTCACAAGAAGGGGAAACACTGACAGCACTGCATTTATCACAGAGGATCTTACAGTGGCAGGTGTACTGAGGAAGTGGGGAGACTAGGGATTGATTGGAGAGGAAGGCCAAAAGGTCAAAAGACATCAAGGAGAGAATGCTTACTTTAATCAGGTTTAGTCTGTCATACTGAAAGAAAATTCAAGAGAAAACAACCAGTGAGTCAAATGAAAAAACAAGTGTTGAAAGAACTAAGAGTGTTATGGAGTTGTCTGCTGCCGTTAAAATACAGCATGACGCAGGCCTGATGTCGATGATGTCACTGATCGGACCAGATCGCATGTGACAGACAGGCCAGCATGATTGTTGGTGTTTGTGCAGGGAGGCATTTGCTGAACATGCTCTTTTATTTGGATTGCATTAGGGTTAGGGTGATCAAGCTCACGTTGCCGGGACGACCTCACGCCATGGCTGGGGTCATGTGACCAGTGCTGACTGCCTTACACGATAGAGGGATTGCGGTTGGGAGGGGGGGGGGGGCGGGGGGTTGTGGACGGCTTAGTTTGAGGCACAGAAGTAGTGATGTAATCATTTGGCATGTGCTTTGTGTGTGTTACAGTGTGTGTGAAGCAGATTGTGCACTGCAGCAAATAGAGCATCACGAGGCAGCCTTAAAACAACCATCTTGTTTATGTAGTCACTGTCTTGTTCATTGCTTGTTTTTACAATATTTTTCAGAAATGGGAGAAAATATTTTAAACTGGGCGAGAAAATCATACCACGGCATTTCACACTTTTGAAATCTGTATTGAGGGAAAGTTCATATTAAACCTACGTATTATGTGAGAAAAAAATAGGGGAAAGAAACAATTTGAATAAATATTACAGCTGATCATTTTTAATTTAAATGTCACATGTTCTCTCGGGGGCGCGAATAGCCCCAGTTTTGGAACTCCTGTCCCAGTATGCAAGTATAATTTGATTTTGCACCAGTAGTCTCAAAAAAGTATCCAAATGCATTTACACTGTGCAGCAAAAACATTTGCCACATCTGCACAATTTAGTGAGCTTCAGTACGAGAGCTGTATTTCAAAACATGCCTTTATCTGCACTGTAAACTACGACCACAATTATAAACAATACATATTGAATTAGTAACTCTTGGAAAGTGTTCATTTTTATTTCTTTTATCTCAGTATATATAGTTCAGCTCTTGCTTCAGTGCTTATTAGATTGTGCAGATGTTCATAAAATGGTGGGTCAATGTGTGTTAATAACATCATCAATCAATTAACAAGGGCTACATTGCAAAGCACTGCAGAGGAAACATGAGGGAATGTAGAGGAGGTGAGCGAGGTGTAATAAGCTGTTGTTCATGTATACAGGATGGAGAAGCAGGCTCGGGTGAGATGTTTCCACAGAGCAGCTCACAAGACAACAGGAGGGACGCAAAGGGGCAGAGGAGGAGTAGGAGGAGCACAGAAACATTTGAAGAACAGAAAGAGTAATGCTTACTTTGGAAAGTCGCTTGTGAGACTAGCATGCAAACAGGAGAAGAACAAAGAAAAACAAAATCAGATAAAAAAGATGACTACAAAGAAATTAACACCAAGAACAAAAAGCAGCTGAAGATAACAGAATTGTTGTCATCAGATGGCGCAAGTTATCATGGGACATGTAGTGGTGGCCAGTAATGCGAAGGGAGAGAGTGCACACTGTGAGTGGATGAATGAAAAAAAAAGAGGACAGTAAATGAAGTTAAAGAGTAGACAGACGATGAGTCCGTGAAGGTGAAATGGCTTCATTAGCATTCATCACAAACAAACTGGAAAATATATTTGCCCTTTGAAACAGTACATCATGGCAACCCCCTTGACACGATGCAAATACTGTACACCCCCTTTGGCCTTCTGAGCAGAACGTACAATAAGATGTATTCGAATTTAGCTTAGTCCATTCAGAACATTATGATAAAACTATAAAACTGTCCACCTGTGGTTGTTTTACTGTCAATAAGCTTGCCTTAAATGATAAATGATCAAGTCACATTTGTTTTTTTACTTTTTTGTGATTTTGTCAGAATCTGGATTTTTTTTTTGTGTGAAAATTAGGTAAGTAGTAAAATAAATAACACAGGTGGAATACATTTAAGTTTCATAAACAGCTCGAGAATTACAGAGACAATTGTTTTGTTTTCCAATTTTTATAATAAGTATTGTATTTTACGTGACTGTCAAAGAATTCTCGGTCTCTAGGGTTCGAAAAAGCAAACGGCGGCACTCACTTTGGAGTTCTTTCCCCCGCTGCGTGCTGACTGCAGTGAGTAGGTCCTCTGGACAACTTGCTCGGGCGTGGAGGGCGACTTGTCCGAGGAGTGGTCCGAGCCCTTCTCCACCATGTTGTCACCTTCCTGGCTCTGTGGTGTGGGAGAGCGCGAGCGTTTGCGCAGGACTGGTGAGCAAGCAGGAGTGCTCTTGTTTGAGTTACTGGCAGTGCTGAAAAGAAAGATGTGGAGGGATGAGAAAAATATTGACAAGAAACATCTGGATCAGTTTGTATTGTCTTTTGAATAATGTTTGTATTACGTATGATATATGAACTGGAATGACAGTGTTGACCCCAATGTATGTTGAACAAATAAGGTACAGTATGAGGGTAAAAATATATCATACTTCAAGTTCAAAACAAAATAATCGGGGTCTGGTAGTAATTATTCTTCTTTTTTGCAAGGATACAATCATGTCAGCACAATTTAAGATTGTGATTGATATATTTTGCTCAACTATTGTGACCAAACACAAAGTCTGCATGTGAGAACACATGTTTTGTACACTATTATTCTCCATGCTGGTGGACAGACAACTACAAATCCAATGTCTTCATGATATTAAGTTATCAACATCAATGGGGTTCCTTCCTAAGAAGAGCTTTGTTGACTTCCATCAATTCAGGCTTAACAGGCTTGAAGCATCATGTGCAACATGCTTAACTGAGGCTAAACTAATACTGGCACCACTAACAACAACAACAACAACAACAGAACAGCAAAATGTACATAACACTGGAAAGATGAGCATCACTACTGTCACTAGCAGTGTGACAGAAACCGATCTGAATTGGAAAATGTAAACTTAAAAGATGAAAATACACTGATTCAAACTGTTTTCAAATTATATTGTGAAATGACAACAAGAAAATCATTGCATCATATCTTAGCAGGGATTATTATCAAGCCGAAAGTCACACACAAATCTGTTTCCTGCCATGAGAAATCAATGTTGAAAGAAAACTTCCACTCTATGATGGTTTTGACATAACATTAGTCCGTGTACTTCTCCATGTACTGTACTTTTAGGATGCATTCAAATATAAATATATACACACACCTAAATCTAGATTTCTTTTACGCGGACTTTGGGGTCCAGAATTTGGAAACTGTGTTAACCCCGACAGCGTGTTTACAGAAAATCAAGCATGAAGGGGTCCTTTATTACGTTAATTTGGTAGGTCAGGCATGTTGTTGGGCAGCAGAAGGGGTCCGTTTGGCGTCCGTCACCCACACACATCAAAGTCTGTTGAGAGACTCTTTTATTCAAAGAGAAGCAATACAAAGATTACAATATCAGGCGGATTGATAAAATCATTTTGATGCTATATGAATTAGATGGAAGAGAAAATAAAGCAGCCACTTATTCTACTGCAGTGTCAAGCCACACTCTGACTTGTGACTGTGTGGATGAGGCGCTTCCGCAAACGTCCCCCTTTCCAAATCAAAAACAATACTAGCTTTCCGTAACACAGTAATAAAGCACCCGTAAAGATCAAACAACCCGACTTATGATCAAACACCCTTGAAAATGTATCTGACAAAAAGAAATTATGGTCCATGACCAAACCATGTTAGACAGAAAGTCGCGTAGGATCGAAGCAAGTAAAATTGAGATTTAGGTGTATCCACGTCCTTCAAAACAAGTACAAATTTAGACACTCCCTTTATTTACTTCGTGTCGTATAGTACAGTATAGTATCGGTACATGAATGAAATCCAACAGGGCCAATTTCTTCAATTTAAATGCCGCATTAATTCTTTTATGAAGGCAAACGTTTTTAAACAGCTCCAGTAGTAGCTCGTTTGTGCAAGAGCACCCAATGAGCATATATACATGCTCACAACGAACAATGGACTCAGGAAGTGATGAGCCCAGTGATGAGCTCACCAGGTCAGGTAACTCGGCGTGGCATTATGCAAGCCAATTTCCCACTAGCAGCAGAGGTCCGCTGCTTGAAGCCATGCATTACTGATACCCTGTTCAGTGTCTCATGGAGAACAATGTGGGCAGCTTCTGTGGCTGATGTTGAAAAGTAAGGATGTCAAAGAGGCTTTACATCTGTACAAGTCAAGGGGAGATAATACAGGCCTGCTTCTCTGTGGCAAGTCCATTTTAGGATTAGCAAACACCTTTGCTGTTTGCTGGATGATCATGTTCTGGTCACTGAGTATTTGCAATGTTGATTAGTGTACACTGACTTGGTTTGGAGTAGAAAATATTTCATTGTATATTTGTAGAATAACAGAACATTTCTCCTGTATACCTGCACTGACCAATTAAATGTAATACAAATTATTCTTGTTCCTTATCCGATAAATTACCTTTCTCTTATAGCATGACTGAGATCCAGGGCAAAGGGCAATGTCAATAAAAGTATGCTTGGATGAGTTTCATGTGAAATAATTTGCAAAAGAGTCATTTCCACTGTGGATCTATCTATAGACAGTATAAATAAAATTAAATTACATCTAGAACCCTGACCTCAACCCCAGCAAACACGTGTGATGAACATAAACATGAAGAATATAAACATCCAGTATAGTGTTACAATTTAACAACATTATCCATTAAAAATTGATCTTAACAAAATCTGCACACTTCTACTACTGTTACTTCAATTACAGAAAATCTGTGCAGGTCTTCATGAGTTGCCCGCAGCAAACTGATCAGAAATCAATTTTGGTATAATCAGAGAGATGCTTCAAAGCACAGCCGATACTGGAATTGGTACTGGTATGATCAATTCCCAGGCTTGCCGGTACTGTACAGCTGCAATAATTTGCTGGCCTACAGACTGAGGTCTATATTTAGTTCCAGTAATAAGGAGGAGTGTGGACAAATGGTTGAACAATGAAAAAGCTATACTGAGCACTGCCCACAACGACGCACTTGACACAAATCTCAATTTCGAGTGAAGATCACTATAGCAACAGTGGTTTAAATATTCAGTGTGTGACTAAATATACTCTTCTGGACTGCTGCCCGAGCAGAAATTACAGCAGGAAAACAAAGTGACTTGGTCTCTGAAAATCTAAACACTTGTTTCTTAAACTATTACATAACTAATCCATGCCCTGAAATATTCAGAAGTCTAACAGGGTAATGTAAAACACACTACTCTAGGTTTTTGCAACATTGGGTACACCTGCATGATATCTATCCATCCATTGTCAGTCTATCAACACATGCGTAGTACTTAAAACTATAATTGGAGTCAACACGGGAAATAACATGCCTCATTATAAAGACAAGTGGATTTATTGGTTTATGTTGGGAACACAATCATTCAAAACTATCTTTGCAACCATGTCTGCTGCATGTACACAAGTACAGTGAGCATACAAATACTGCCAATCCGTATTGGGGTTTGTTTATCAGACCACTCGACTCATCTGCATGCCCTGCGCTGAACTGCACACAGGCAGCAGAGGGATTTTCCGGTGTCAATCACCATTTCGCTTGTCACACTCATCCCAGATTGGTCAAGAAAGCAAAAGGAAAACAAGCATGCTGCTTGTGCTACTTTGTTACAGTCATTCCTCTAAATAAGCTCTAAAGCTCTTAAATCCGACGAGCTCAAGCGGTCCAAACGTTCTATTCTACAATGCCCTCAGATTTCCGGACCTTTCTAAGAGGGGGTGCTTGTTTTCATGGTTTTGCTGACCCCTAGAAAAAAAGAAAAGTCTGGCAAAAGTCTCTTCATCCTCTCTTGTGGCTGTGGGGCACAATGCTTAGCATCACATACACACAGATGAAAAACAAGCAGACATAAACATGAGCATGCATGTGCACATTTGAATGCACGGATTGTGCATGTTGCATAACTATCTATATCATCCACCACTCATCCAATCCAAAATGCACTGCGGTTCGCCATACCCCTGGTGAAAGACTCGGTCCCTCAACATGTCGCCGTAACACCCCTCGAGGCAGCGACAGCCCTCGTTGGCCACGCCGACACACTCAAACACCACCATGTCTTCGTAGATGAGCCCCAGCAATGAGTTGTTCACCCAGCGAATCATCCCACCACGGATGGTGCTCTCCTCGCTACCACCTTTTGTCTTTCCAAGAGAACGGAAGGAAACTAGCGCGCAGGGAGGAAAGATGGACGACGAGGCAGCCAGAGAGATTTTCTTTAGCAGGCTTAGGGGTACTGATCTTCCCCGGCCAGCTCTGATCTCCTAATAACCAGCTTACATCGCCCTTAACGCCTGCTGTCAAAGCAGAGACTCTGGGGGTCTGAGGAGCAGGCTGCCCTCCATCCTAAATAGCACATGTTGATTTAGCCTCTCGGGAATCTCATCGGCTGCACATGGAGGCAGGTGATTCCCAGCACTAACCTGGTCGTAGCCATGTAGAGAGCCGTGAGATTAGCCCTTTTCAAGCGGCTTCATTCATGCAGCGGCATTGGCATGAGAAGAGGAGGAGGAGGGCGAGGGGGAGAGAAGGGGATAACAGAGAGGAGGGTGGATCGGTGCCAGATCATGCCAGAAGAAATGGACAAAAAACAAGCAGGAGGAAATATGGCGGCAGTGGAAGGAAGATACAAAAAAAAGAAAAAGAAAAAATGCACTGGCAGTCTTGTCTCGTTTTATCCTTTGCTCTCTTCTCGTTTGTCTAGTTGAGACTGATAGGCTCCGTTGAGCAAGCTTCTATGTTTCGGTCTCATTCTTCCTTTTCTTGGCTCCTCCACCCACTGGATCATCGGTTCGATTGCAGCATTTGCAAGTACTCAAGCTAGGCTTTTCTGTTGTGATTTCTGCTCACCGTCAAATGCGACGGATGGCTGTATCGAACGAGAATGACAATCACTCTCTCTCTCTCTTTCTCGCTCTCTGGTTGCATTCCACCTCTTCCTGTGGCTGCTGCTACAGGGAGCCTGCTGCATGCTCAATTATTCATGTGCTTCATGAATGGAGAAGCTGACATCACCGGCATTCAGGTCACTTTACATTCTGAGCTCCCTCTAAATCTCACAAAAGGTCACTTCTTGCTTTGAGGTGACACCCACGTGGACCAGTTTCCTTTTCTCATTGTAAATGATGGATTTACAAGCAGCCCATGATAAAGATTGAAAGCAGTCAATCAACCCTTTAAAAGGACACTCACTGTGAAATACAGTACATTGAGAATTGAAAAAAGACCAATGCCAGAGAACAATGCAGGTCATTTATATTTTGTCAACACTTGATGGAAATTAATTGGGTAGGACATGGAACAAGAAAGACTCAATGATAAAGTCAATAAACTGATAAAAGGTGTGGGTCTGCATTTGTTCAAGCCAGAGTTCATATTTATATGACAGTGTACCTGAGATGCATTTTTCTCATATTTTTCTTTTGTCTCGGAACAATACATGAACTATAATGAGAAAATGAAGACATCATGCACCTATTCAAAAAGTGATTATATGATTGATTAGATGTAATGCCTCAGTTAATTCACACTAAACATTGTGCACACCAAGTCTTTAAATATGGCACCTCAAATTTCCACTTCCATTTCACTGCACCCAAAATAACATTATATATAAATTTGCTGTAATTACTTTCACTATGATATTCGATACCACTTGTAGGCAGACAAATCTGTATTGCGACATAATGCACATAAAGCAGACAATTAAGTACAGAGAGCAGTTGCGTGCAACAGCACCAAAGAGAAAACTGTTGATAAAGATTTTACCATTGCCCTGAAATAACGACCTGATGCCATAAGACAAGAAAAAGTTAACTTTATAGCAATAACGATAGAGTTAGCTACCAAGTACATGATGCTCTTAAGGTGTTTCCATTTTTTTGAGGAAGCAGTTTTGAAGGGAGAGTTAACTCATTGGAGAGTTGCTTGTCACATATTGAGCTTCATACAAACACACACACGTGCACACACACACAAGCACATACGCACACACGCACGCACCTAAACACACGCGCACACACACACTTATAAAATGCCCATGAGGTGAGACTCTGGAAAGACTTGACCCCACCAAAATGGCTGACTCAATGGGAACGCTGAACAGAGGAATGCTGCGAAAACAAAAAGGAGGAAGCTGGTCCACTGAGCCGAACCACTCTGTGCCCACATGAGCCTGCATTAGCACACAGCAACTGACCTTATTTGGACCAACTGTTGGTGCAGAAACAGGAGGCTATAATGACCACACATCAACAAAGTATGATTGCACACCATAGTAACTTACTGTAATTATTGACTGAGAATAATGGAGTTTTTTTCATATTTATTATATTTTATATTAAGGCACTTTTGTTATTCACGTAATATTGGTGCACACCAGTGAAACCAAACGACTTTGATTTTGCGGCATAATATCGTATTAATAGTATAGGAAAACAAAATACAAATATGGAAAGAAACCACAGTACGTGATGTGTTTTTGCTTTTTTGCTGGTGTGAATGGTGGTATGAAGAAGTGGCTTATTGTTTGTGTGAAGTTAACCACTCCCTCTATCTCGTCAGTGCATGCTGCTGATTGCAGAAACTGACAAATTTTCTGTACAACAGATTCATGACATACAGTTAGTTATAGGGAAGGAAACAAACATGGTAACAAATGCATCCATCAGATTAAAGGGAGCGTGTGCTTTTTAGCGACTTGGCAACACTAATGGACCGACGCCTGGCTAACTGGGAAAAGTCTGACTGCGTCTTGGTCGTGCAGTTACCATGGCAGCCGGTCAAGCCATTCATGTTTTCCGTCACTTGAACTGTTCCCAACTAGAGGGGAGTATAAGTGTGTGTGTGTGTGTGTGTGTGTGTGTGTGTGTGTGTGTGTGTGTGGTGAGAGGATGATGCTGCATTTGCTTTCACACTTGATTAGCTGATTACAACCAGTTTAAGCACACTTTGCTGTGTGGACCAGCCAGGTTGGGTTCAAGCCATGTAAAAAGTTTTTATAGTTTGATGTATTTGCTAACTAAGCATTGAGAAATCACTTTGCCATTACATTTTTCAGTTGAATTAGTCAATTTAAAGCAAATTTAAAGCCAAGTGTTTCACCTCATCATTATGTTTATGAGTCATTATTTTTTAGAGAAGTTGACAGGATGGAAGGTTTTGGTTAAGAGCTTGGTTTTAAACTAAACAATGTCATTTGAATTCAGGAGCAAAACTCACCCTGGAGAGGTTATCTAAGGACCTGAAGATGGGTCAGAAGGGACATGGAGTTAGGAAATGGATTAAAGCCCAGAGGGACTCACCCGCTGCCATCTGCAGATTGAAACTGAAAGATGGCTCAGTGACACTGTTTCAGGAGGGGATTAAAAAATATAATAATAAAAAGGCAGAAATATCTCTTGTGTGAATCTATTTGCAGCTAATACAAATTAGAATTGTTCAACTAGAAGTGCAGGAAGTCTACATTCTTGCAAGAGATATTCAATCAAGACTTTAAATTGTATTTTTTGGCTGCATTTATTCTAATTCCAATGTGAATGAATCTGAAAGAAATTTGAGAATAAACATGTCTTTTTCTCGTCTAATTAGAGGTTTGCTTCACAAAATTTCATTCAAATTACACTTCTATCTAATCTACCAGGAAACTAACCCGGAGCAAATTTGGACAAGGAACTAACTAACCAAAACGTAACATCGAGGGATGGAACAAATGACATCTTCATCTATACTTAATCCCAATAATATACTAATGATGGATGGATGTGCATACATCTGGTGCTTCCGCTCTGCTAATTTAGAACTACCTCTTCCATCATAAGGCACTGACCTAACACCCCTCTGTCTTTCATAGAGACTGCAGTCGGAAATACAACATTGATAATCTGGCCATCATCCATCTTGTCCTCTATAACAGCAAAAATAGGGAAAAAAATTCTGATATTTGGGACTGAGAGGACAGTGCGACGGTGATGACAAATAGCAGGTGGGTATAATGCAATGGGGGTAGCACAGTAGCGATCCAAGTATAAAAAAAAAAAACGTCAGGAAAAGATGAACAGCGGCAGTCAAGAAGCAAAATATATTCCTTCGGTTGTCCTCTTTTGCTGCGGAGACCCTGAGGGGAAACTGGAAATCCGCTGTGGCCCAGTCTGCCGATGCAGTACTTTATCTTTAAAGCGGCACTACGTTACTAGCATCCCATTTGAGTCGAGTCTCACTGGTTGTGCTTTTGTTGTTGTTGTGAACATCTTTCAAATGTGCATCTCATAGTGAACTTAATCAGCACTTTCTTACTTGAGTAGCCAAACTACAGTCCTCATATGGAGGGGTCTTTTGTTTCTTGCCAAATTTTTGAATACTGACAAGCTTCAGACGTGTGGGGGCTACAATTAGAAATGAGTTGGAAATAGATCAGAGAGGCCGTTTGGAGAAAACACGCCTGAGGATGTTTCTGGTTTTCTTGTGAGGATCTGAAGCCTCTGCGTACATCAGGGGAAGTTTCCAAATGTTTTTGATGTTTTGCTTGACGACAGCACTCACAAGAGCACACACAATTGTATCATGTATGTATATGCACAGAGTGGTATGTTTCAACAGAAGGCGGCTGAAGAAGAAGCGGAACAATGGTTAACATTAACTTCATGCACAAATTTGATTTTTCCAGTGAACAGTCGAGGATGTACACTCGCTGCCAGTCAACTGGGTTCGGCTCTTAAACACCTGCGACCCTAATGAGAATAAGCAGTATGGAAAATGGATGGAATAAATATGTAAGAAAAACATGTACTGTGTAAAAATGCAGCGGCAGTAAAGATGCACATTTCAGTGAACAGCATTGTGTGTGTGTGTGTGTGTGTGTGTGTGTGTGTGTGTGTGTGTGTGTGTGTGTGTGTGTGAGCGTGTGCCTGTGGACTGAAGTCACCATCCAGTGCAAAAATCAACGTTGGGGCACTCCCAAATGCACATCTCTCGCTCTCTGCCTTTCACTCTGTCTCACTCTCTGTCCCTCGGTATCGCTCGCTCTCCCTTTTGCTCTCTCTCTCTTTCCGTCCCTCTCAGGGCATACTAGTTACATAACCTGCATTAATATTTCTAATTAAAATCTAACAAAAGACATTCCTTTTCACAAATGCAACTAAATCCTAATTGGAATAGTTTCCTATAAAGTGCACTCATGACAATGTTAAGAATAGGAGCAGGCTATACGCAGGAGGTCATTATTATTTTAATCCCCGACTCTGCTTTTCCATCAACAAACACAATGCTGAAAAGTAGGTTTTTGGCATTATTGATGTTGTGATACAGTCTATTGTTATTAATTAATATGAAGCAAAGGAAGGCCTTTTCACAGTTGGCCATGCACACTGCCTTGTGGTGCACACCGAAAAAAATGCATATGATGCATTGATATGATGAATTTCTTTTTGCATGCTTCTGCAAGAATGCACAAGGACATGCTTTTGATAACGTCTCACTTTCACTTCAGTAAAATATGATATCATAGATATTTCCCAATGCACAAATATCCCCAAGACTCATTCATGCTTATTGCTGTATCAGGACTATCATTCTCTGACCTGAATTGTGAACAAGTTCAATTTCCAGGTGTAAATCTTCCACTAACATGACGTTTGCATTAGTGTCTGAGAGTGAGGATGACGTGAGATACAGCTGGATTTGGTCCAACTACAAAGTTCTGCACGTACATCTTCAAGATCTTACACAACAGTGTGACGGCCAGACAGGTCAGCTTCCATGTTCAGTATAAAAAGCAAAAGGATGCTAACAGATGGTGCTTCAACTCGTGACTATCAGGGTGATTAAGGGATGGCAGACTAAAGTCTAACAGTGTACAATGGATGCCCGAGACACACAAATCATCAGGAACACAGAGTTTGCTGACACAACACAATCAATCTCATTAAGCTCATCAAGTCTTGAGTAGTCACCAAAGAACCAAGCGGGATGCACGTTGCCGAAACAGCTCTCACTTTTGGTTTTGTCTCGCTCCCCCTGCAGTGCTCTGTAATTTGTCTAAAAATACCACGCAAAGAAGAGGAGGAGGAGGAGCGTAAACAAACAAGTGGAGGAGATGATGAAAGAAAGGAGGGCAGCTGGAAAAAAAAAAAAGGATTGCACGCAGCGAGCGAAGGCGGGAAGTTAGCCACCTGGACGTGGATACGTGCGCCCATGTGAGGGATGACGGAGAGCATGTGCCTGGCCCTATTATTATTTTATTTTTTTTCAGCCACGTGAGCGCCTCTCCTCAGCTGCTCTGTGCTCAAATTGAGCCCACCAGAGGGGAGCAGAGCGAGGTCACCACTGTCTCAGCCTGAAAACAAACACACGAGTCCACACTGGATGCATGTCGGCTCGAACACATATGTATGCGCCTTACGACATGCATTGTGTTTAATTATCTCATCAGTCTCGCACGATACTGCATCACAGGTGTTAACCCATTTAACCACCACTGGAGTCTAGACTATGTCTGCGCTCGTCTTTGCAATCACAACTGCTTCAAATGTGCACAATTGCAATGAGTCCATACAGTATAAGAGACATGTTCTCCATTCTCATTTTTGCACCTTACCAGGCGAGCTTGAAGCTTTTCATCAGTACAGCGAGGTGTGTCTAATGTCCATAGCATGTTGTGGGCACCAGGCTGCCCGCTGATGCCGCTGCATGCTGACTGACAGCCTCCTCCACAATCCTCACCTCCCATGCACGCAACCAAAGCAAAGCCACAGTCTTCCAGACAGGACGGATGTTTTTTTGGGGGCTGACCAAAGGATTTGCCTCGCTCCCTGTTACATTCTGTGCCGCAGTGCTGTGCGCTTGTGCCAAAAATTCACATTCTTTTTTTGGGAGTTTTCCCTGAAGAGAAGCAGGTGAGCCAGGAGTGCGACGATGCGATCTACAGCATGAAGAGAAAGAGTTAAGAACGGCACAGAAAAGCAAACACGGTTGATCCTTCTAACATCCGAGTCTCTGACTGAGAGCGTTTCCACTTTGCTGGCTCAAACTCTCCCCCCATGGCTCCCTCAGCCACTGCCTCTGCAGATGAAAGCTGCACTTGCTGTGCTCACAGTGAGCAGGCGCGAGATAACTCCCCTCCCCCTCCCCTAACACCCCTTCCCGTTCTGTCTCTGTCCACTTCCCTAGATGGCTCCCTTTCGCTTCTTTGCAAGATAAGCCCGGCTGACCCGGAGTGCAGGACGGCATCGCTGATTGTAGCCGTTGGCCATCCCATCCTCCATGCTAAGTATGAGAAGGCTATTTAGAGCGGGACCTGCTGCAATTTTTCTCTTTCGTCTTGAGCTTCAGCCTTGCCCTGTGTCAGGCGACAGCATTCATCATCTAATGTGATTCTAACCAAAATGTACAGAGCTGTGCATTTTTTTAATTCAAATACTCCAACAAACATTTTACTCCTGAGCACTCCATCTCTAATCAAATCATCAACTATAGCGTCATGTTTAGCAAGCTATATTTGAAAGGGATTAACCTTTACAGCACCGCAGTTACACTGTCAAATCAAGCAGTGCTTGTTTAATCTGCAAGGTCACAGGAGTCAAAGAGCAATGAGCCAAAGACTTCAAGAGAAGTTGTCATCCCCCCCCCCCCCCCAAAATAAAAATAACAAGACCGTACTGGGTGACAGAGCAACATGTTCTTGTGGTTCCATACTCCAAACAAATTACGCTTCATTAACCAATAATGAAGCTAATGCATCAATACTAATTGGTGCTTAGTGAAATAAAGTTGAAGTCTATTTGAGGAACTATTTCAAATGTTACCATTGGTTGATATTGCGAGTAATAAGTGTTTCAGTGGTTAGATTTCTTTTGCTTTGTATGTAAAGTAAAATTTTGAATTTTATGAGGGTTGATGGTGAGCTAGTGCCTATTCCAGCTGATTTAGCAAAGGGCATCATACACCCAAAAAAAAAAAAAAAAAAAGAGTGCATTGCATGGCAACAACAGGTAGTGCACGAGCTGTTGATTCAGTCACAACTTGTTTGCTGGCTAAAGAAGAGGCGATCGCAAATCAGATAGCCGCAGCTTGCTACAGTAGTTGGCATACACCCAGAGAGCATTATACTGCTTAATATGACAAAAGATTACAAGCAGAAGTTCTGAACTTTCATTTACCCCCCCAATCCATTGCTTGCTAACGACTAAGGATGGTTTTATTTGTTTTGAACCTTCACTGTGATAAGTTTTAGCCACAAATACCAACATGAATCGTTCTACCATTGCCCATTTAAACACAGGACCCAATGTGTAACTCTTCAAGAAAGTTGTGGAAAAAAAAAAAAACTCACTTTTTTTAAACGTTATTATCATCCACCCTTTTTCTACACTACCTGTCATTCGATTTAAGGGACTATCCCAGTTGACTTTGAACGAGAGGCAGGGTACAGCCTGGATTAATCACCAACCAATCGCAGTACACAACTTTGATAAAATTAAGCATCTATGAGTCAATTATTCTTTCCTATTGTCAGTTAAGATAATTTACAACGCAAGTAGCATCCCTAATCAGATTGTACCACAATATGATCCAGTTACTTGAGTATAACAAATAGGAAGGAGAGACAGTGAAAGACTTTCCAGCCCACGTCAGATCAGAACAGACACGAGGCCCCTGTCACATTCTATTGTTAGTCAACGGAGAGACAGCGGGGAGAAGAAAGCGAGGAAAAAGCAGGACAAGATGGCAGTGCAACGCAGCAAGAGCTTTCAGCTAGAGCACAGTACGTCGTCTCACACAGAGTCCATCTGGTGTCCACCACGTCGTGGTGTTAGCGCTAGCCAAGCAAAAGAGAAAATACATCCTCCAAAGGTGCACTTGCTGACAGTCCTAATTCATGACTCAGTCCTCTAACAAGCGGAACATCCTAAACTAGATGTATTACTAAAGAGACTGTAGAGAGGACGTATAAATCTACAAAAATTAACAAAATCAGGCAGACACTGTGACATTTAATAAACTTGCAAAAATACATTGTTTTAAATATATATGAAGGAATATGAATCTTAAAACGTGTTTGTATTGGTTGGCTTTTGTCAAGTATGTTGTGCAGTATGCTAGTTACTAGTCTGCATGTTGGAGAGAAACACCGTGGTGCTGAATGGACAGCTCCACATCAGAAAAGTCAACGAGTCACGTCATTGTATTTTTCCCCCTCATTGATGCCCCCTGCTGGCTAATTTACAATGACGTTTTGTTGAAACCCATTCATGAGTTTATTCTTGGTACAGTTTGGAGTCGATACCACCTATCTTCAGTGTGGTACATCCTGGACTAGGTACAAATGTATATAAAGATTGAAATCTTAAAGTGTGGAGTGGAGAATGAAAGATTTTTCAAGAAAAACTGGACACCATCTCAAAATTCTTTGCAGATAGCCTCATGGCTAAATCGTGGCTGCATAACGAAAGATGGCACGATGATGCTGATGCATGACATAGTCAAACTAAAGTAACGCTTCATGATAAGGTCTAGCCCCATATAAATGCCATAGTCAGATCCAGACAGCCTGCTGTGTGAGTGCCATGTGTTGCATGAATAAAAGAACAAAGCACTAACATTAAAGCTCTTATTTTAAAAGCGGACTTCCTTCCATTCCCTGGTTTAGCAGCAGCGGCAAACACGATGAAAATAGACTCAATAAACCCCTATCGCATACTCATCGTAATTATAATGCAAAGACGAATGGGGAGGGGAAGAGGAGGTGAACTTCGGGATTATCAAGATTATTACAGACAACACAATGGAGATAGAATGTTATATAGTAATATGATGAAACAATAACCGCATTTCCACACACAGAGGCTGGACCGTTTGTTTACTTAACAGCAATATTGTAACTAACAGGTAACTGTCAAGGGAAGAGCGTTCATTAGAGGATATGTGCATTGTATAATGCATTATTATTATTTTTATTATTATTAATAACAATAATAATATTAATATGATTATTAAATCACTAAACAAAAGTAAATTAGACTACCAGACAGTTTAAGATTAATGCCAATCTGTTTCCGGAATTCACGAGAACATATTTTTTTAAAATATTTTTGTGATGTGTTTGCCAACATTTAAAAGAAGTCCCAATGCATCTATACTATATTCTTTTTTTATGTCTTCAGTCTAGATATGTGCACATATATGCGTGTGGCAATATAATTGATGCTTTACTGTCTTTGTTTACCTGCCAGATCCAACAGATGGAAATGAGTGACTAGACCAGCCTATTATGGTCTTTGTTCTGCATAATTAATTGTATTGTTGTAAAAGGTGGTGATTGATAAATAAATGTACCAACTGAAACTAAAAATATACATATATATGTAAATATGTATTTGTGTTAAGTTGTTTTAGTTTTGCACATTGAGAATAAGATGATGTACAAATATACTAGACTTAAAAGAAGGTAAGAGGTTGAATTCAATGTATACGATTGTGTGGGTGTGTTTACAGGCTGCCTATACCAAGCCGCACAATGCCATTGCCACTTGTTTACATTTTTTACCTGCGGCTCAAGCTCTTATGCAGCACATCCGTGAGTCATCGCATCATGACCTTGAGCTCCTCCAATTCGCCCCGACACTGTTAGAAAAAGCGACACAAACGGGATCAGCTTCCCGATTGCCTCCAGATCTAAAACTTCATCCCAGAGCTTTAATCGTATGAGTTCCACAATATTTATTTTTTAATTCATATGCAGCATGTAATATGCACGTTTAGTTTAATGTCCTGAGATTAAGCACACTAACTAAGTGATCAGCAATAGTATATGGGAATTTAATTTAGAAACTACTGAAAATTAATTTGGAACTTTGTCACAAAATATTGTAAGGCCTTTTGTTGAAAAAGTAATATATTTCATTTTTGAGGCCAAATTATGTTTACATTAAAATTGTTAATGTTATTTTAAAGTTTAATGGTAAATTAAAATGACATATATGTCACAAGGGTTAGTGCGAGGATTGAGGCATATTTCCAGGAATAAAATCCACATCATACTCGCAGGGCGCAGAGTGGTAATCAATGGGTAATCATTGTTCCATCAATTTGATGACCGCTATTTTCACAGACTGGTGTATAAGTTTACTTTGAAATCAAACCAAATATAACCAAAATTCATAATATGCATAACTTTACATTACATTAACATATGAGCATGATCGGGGACCAACGTCATCATAGTATATAACGGTGGTATAGAAGTAGAACGATCAATCATATTCCAAAAGTTGATGGAATACAGGCCGGGATGGAGAAATATTGACCAACTCCACTGTAACGTCACTGCCCACTGGACAATCGGTACTTGCTGCCACAGTGACAACCCTGATTACAACATATATCACACACTGATACGAGTCCGAAGCTTCCGGGCCACATTTGGACATTTGTCTGCTATTTGGATGTAAAAATGTGCCGAGAACTTAATGCAAAGTCATGAAGAAGCACAAGCACTGACTTTTAACTTTGGCTTTATCTGGTTGCTATGCCATTATCACCCACAAAGCACAAGGAACTGACAAGGACACCTCTTGAGCTATTTTGAATCTCGTGAATGATCCACGTCACTTGTGAAAACAAAGCAACAAGGCCTCACAACTTTCAAGCATTTCAGTCTGCATAGCCTTCACACTGAAAGGAAAAAAAAAATATCACATTGCATAAATTGGATGAATGTAGGATTTGTATGTGCTGTTCAAAAGATGGGCTGCTCAAAAGTTGCCAAACCGGTGCTAGCTCTGCAAAAACAACACCACAGGTACATAGGAGTCTATTTTGCCTGTGTTATGCTGATTGAACATCTTGTATTTTGCCATTTTCACTACCTGGATGTTTCAGTTCAGTGTAAAATTAGCTCACTTCAAAATGTTGGTTATTGACAAGAAAAAACAAAAACGAGTGGAAATGTAAGCAACTAAAGCATAGAACGTTCATGACATCCTGACCTTCAATCCAACATATCTTATACAAAGCGATGTTATTTATAACATTGTTAAACAGTTTGCTGGTCTCAAATGTTGAAGTCTTTGACATCTGACATCATTTTGCATGGTGAATAAAAGTGCGATTAATGTGCAAACAGGTAACAATGATACCTTAAAACAGTGGTTCTCAAACTTTCTGCTTTTAATACAACAACAACATAAAATTACTCAGCTCAGTACCGCTAATAAGTGCCTCTATCATGATCAACATTACAATACAGTAGCATAGTGGCCCAAGTTCTTAACATTGTGCTTTATCATAGGAAAATAAAAACTTTACTTCAATTATAAATCAATCAAAATGTATTGTATCAATGTTAAAAAATTGCCTCTAGATAAAATTGTTCAAACCGTTCCTAAAGATAAATCAGAATTGACTGACTACCATGGAAAGGGCATGAATGTAAAATAAATTCCACGAGCTTGTTGGATATTAAACTGTAGCGTTCCCTCTGACGGTGGGCCGGCATACAGTATAGTCCAGCACGTCATAACCATAATTTAAGTTTTTAAAGAGTAATAAATGCTTCAAGTAGAATATTTTTTCCCTCATGGCATCACCTTTTTATATGAGGAGTATCATTTATAGCCTACCTTTGAGGTTTCCATATCAGTTTCTTCCACTTCTTTTGCTTGGCCTATCAGTGAGGGTACAGAAAAGGAAGTGAGAGGCCTTGGTATAAAATCATATTTGTGTAAACATAATGAGAAACTAGTCTTCGTGTGTATACTGTATAATATTAGTACAGTTGAACAAAGGGATCGCAAATTCTTTGATTAAGATACGGCTAAAAGCCTTTTCATATTGTGACATTCTTCACCACATTTTCAGTGATGTTGCCAGAGGAACAAGACACATTTTCCATCATTTCTGAGTCAGACCTCACACACAATGACATGCATTTGTGTGTTTAATCGCATGTAGCGTACAAAGTGACACAGCCCCTTTCACTCCAGTGGCACTGACTCAATAATAGGCGCCCACATGCGTCATGAATCACTGTGATCACAAGCCCACAAATGCTCCTTCACCTATTCCTTCCATGTATTCTTTGCAGTCGAACTTGACCTAGACATTGGATGCTACAGTCATTGATGTGTCACTATCTTCTGCTTGCCATTCGAGCTTAATATGTGAATAATAAGTGGTGTGTGGTTACTTGAAAATAGGCCTGGAGGAGGAGGATATTTTGTGACCAAATTATTTACACGGCAGAGGCAAGCTACGTTATTGATGAAGACATTGGAGCATCTGCGGGCTACATTAATCATGTTAGTGATGAAGGATGACCCTAACATGTAACTTTAGTTAATGCACATGTTGTGGCACAAATGCATCACAGAGGATAAATCATCCACTCTGTAAAAACGCTAAAGACCCGGTAAAGAAAATGTCTTTCATGTGATTCGGACTATTTAAGTTTCATTGCTATGGATAACCAGTCGGATAGGAGCATTCACGATTCATGGAATTGCCAATGATAAGATGCGATACGATTCTCCCATCTCCTGCGATACGGTGCGATACAGTACGATTTAATTTTAAAACAATGCAATCCAGTGCGATACGATACGATGCAACTGCATCTTACAAGTCGTATCGATTTTCCGATGCATATCGGTGAATCTTCCCAACCCTAGTGTGTATATGCAAAGTAAAAGTGCATTAACCCGTGGCCTGTGCAGAAAACATTAGTGTAATCAGCATTTACTCATAAACATAAAGACAATGTGAAATATACAGTGAGTCACCCGAGGCTTTGAGATGACTCAGCAGTGGATGCCTGAATGCACACACGGGCCATTAATAAAGTGCATGTGAAATACATATGCATGTGCATTGGAGATTTTTTTTAAAGCAGTAAGTAGTAACTACAAGAGAACGAGTGTATACTTCATTTCTAACTGACACCGTGCCACAAATAAAAATGAACGCTGCCTATATTTAAGATAAATGCAACTACATAAAAGAAGCAATTTACTAGAAATGGGTATGATATAGGGCTGCGTGATGTTGGAAAAACATGCCCTATGGGTGTTGAAAGTGGTGACATCAAAATTAGGATATTTAACGTTACAGAAATGATATTTTTATGATTGGCAGGAAGAAATAGATAAATGTTTCTATGTGGCAAAGTAAGGTTCAATGTATTCTTAGATATTAATTAATTCTAATAACTTACATGTATATGTATACAGTTATTTAGTGTTACGACATATTGTACATTCAAGGTTGCATCTGATTGGGCAAAGTCAGATAAAAACATACAATTCCAGATGGAAATAAGTGCATGTCTCTGTGATATGCACATTTTTTATATATATTGTGCAGCCAAAGTAGGATATACATTGATTGATCATTTTTATTCAAAAGAATTATATAAGATTGTTTTTATCAATAAAACTAGTAAGAATGGATTTTACTACAGAAAGCAGCAGAGGAAGTAAATCAATGAGGTCAACTTGTTTGCTGCGTTTACTGACAGCAGAACAAATGTGGGTTTAACAGAAGTAAAATGTTGTTCGCTTGCATTTCCCCAACATACTACTACGCTATGTGGAAACAAACAGACATTTGGTGCAAAACCAGTTTAAACAAAAACAAAATAAACTAAACATTTGATGTTAAAGTCTTTCTACTGATGATGGAAATTGTGGTTGTTTCATTGTAGGTCACACTTGTATAGAAACAAGCTAACTAGAAAAGATCCTCCCCAGTCCTCATTTCAATGCACATATACAGACTCGTAATCGTGTGATGATAAACGATTCTCTTGCGTTTTATTTTTTTAGAATTCCAATTTATTCTATTTTCCAGATGCATGTGAGAAATTGTTCATTCATCATATATTGATCATATATTGTAGCAATACATTCCAGGATGATTTAATGCCCAGAGTTAGTTTACATAATCCCCCCCTACAAAAAAAGAAAGAATTCACATCTTATATACCTAAACAGTAAATCTGAGCAAATGCACCTCAGAGGTTTTTTTTTAAACCAACCTTATCTAAAGCGTAATCAGGTTGATCTACATAGTTTGCCAGTGAAGCCAAAATGGACATTTAATTCAGCAGAATAAAACTCGTTGGCCAACAAACATGTAATTTAACGTCATGCAACTTTTGCAATAGTAGGATTTGAGTAACTCATAAGATATCAACACTGGAAAGGGTTACCGATGCACCAAGGAACAAAAATCCAATCTAACCTTCTGTTTGTGCATGGTGAACAGGTGGACACCATCCTGGCCTCTCTTCTCGCTCTCATGGCCTCTCTTCAATCACTTCAATTCTGCTCTTTTGTTGTCACTTGTCCGGGAAAACATCACCAAGCCTCATTCCAGCCCGTCGCTGCCTCCACAAGCAAAAATCAGCTCACATTTGGCGACAAGTCCGAGAAGTGATTCACCTGTTTCTACTAAATGGACTGCTAAAGAAGCCAGAAGATGTCCAGACAGCAAGGATACTCTGTCTCAGCACAAACACATCCTCAAAAACCTGTTCTTGTTGTCTTAAATTAGTCATTAATTTAGTCCAAAATAAACATCTGACATAAGAGTTTAAAAAAAGAAATAGCCTTTTTTTTTTTTGCTCAGGCGTCGCACAGCCTCGTTTCCAAACTCATCAGTTCAAATGTGAGCCGCTGAGGCATGGATGAGCAGTCGCACGAGGGAGGACGTCTCAAGGATGCGAGTGTTCTGATTGGCTGGCTGGCTATGGTGTGTGTGTGGGAAGGTCCCTTTGGTAGGCTCACAGAGAATGGCTGTGCTCAATAAGGGTGGTCCTTAACCTCCTCTCATCCCCGACTGGCTTCATCACGCTCCATCCCCGATTCCTCTCTCACCCTTCCTCTCTTTCCCATCAATGGGCAGCACAGCAGATGAAACTAGGCTGCGACCGCATCGCCAAATTAATCATTTTCAGACATAACTACCCCGGTTAAGCCTGTGACCTAATTTTACCAAGACGTGTTCTTACATCATGGTCAAAACATCATGCTGAGCTTGTGTGCAGCTGCAGCTGGACCCGCAGAGCGGGGGCACAGCGCTAACTGATGAGGATCCAAACATTTCCAATAAAACACAGCAGATGTTTCTGAGCATCAACAGCCGTTTTGGACAGACATTTTATTAGGTACACTTGCACAACCGAATGAAAGTAAAATGGAAAGATAATTACATTTTGAAAGCCAGCTACAACACGCTATGGATACTATTGAACACAAAATGAGACTGGTCAGCTTGTTGAAGACAAAATCATGTGCAGGGTTCTTACTAAATACATGAACTACTTTTCGTGTAATGGTGGGCTCTATTGTTCCTCATTTTATTTTATTTGACTGGATGACAGTCTGAAAATATGTCTTCAGGTCAAATTGATCCGTGGTGCAAGAAAGATTGATTGTGCTGAAATAATATCAATAATGTCATGATTGTGTTGATTTAGGCTCAACATTCATCACACTACAAACAACTACTAAAAAAAACTTCAGTAGTTTAACATCTACTGTACAGTAATGCCTTGAATATCTGCAGTTTGTTATTGCCAAATTCAGCTATATCATTTTATTTTGAGAGAAACATGCAATGCATGGCTATTTGCTGAAAAACTCACCTATTGATAATTTTGAAGTTTTTTTTTTATCCTGTAAGATGCCACAAGGTGATGAGAAATCCTTGTCCCATAGGAACGTTGTAAAATAGTCAGGTGGAACTATATGTTGAAGTGATACTACTTTAATGTATTATTATTAGTCGTAGTATTATTTTTTATTGTTGCTTACTGGTAGCTCCCTCGTGAACCTGACGTGCGTCTCTATGAGGCTCCAGACTCGAAAAATCTGATTATGCTGCGGAAGCAAAGATCTCTCAAACCCCAGACAAATATCGATCATACTGCAATAGAGACAGCCAAGAGCAATGAGGGCATCACATCAAAAGACTAAAAAAGAAACATATAGAACATATGTATCCAAATCTACAAATATACCAGCATCACATTGACCCCTGACCCTTATGTTCTGGAAGAACATTTTACAAACACTGCCCTCTAGATTCATAATATACCTGATTGAAGGCAAATCAGACAATTCCAGGTACTCTATCAGCTAGCCACTTCAACATACATTATTTAGACCTTGTGTTGCTGTAATAAAGTAATCAATCTTTGTGTGGACCACTTACTGTAGACCTCAAGTACTTGCAGTGAGATTATAAGGAATCCAAACAACAGACAAAAGGGAGATCCTAACTCGATTTAATAAAAAATATTGTAGATACACTCACTTTGCTTGCCCTGGTCATTAATGGACTCTGTGTGTGGCTCTTCTATGACAAAACATGAGATTTAACTGTGCCGATTGTGAGGTCAAAACATAAAAATATAATTACCAGCATATTTTTGACTCCATTCTGATCATTTTTCATGCCCTCCTATCTTGGCAAACCCCATAATTTCAGCACTATTCCAAAAATAATGCAGATGAGAATTTATGCAAGTGCTTGTTCCTTCTACAGAAGAAATCTTTGTTTTACACACACAGTGGAGCTACCTAGATGTTGATGTGGTATTTATGTGCTAATTTTTTGCTGTATTGATATATCAATATAGTATTTCAAAGCGGTTTTCAGGAGGATCTATAAAACTGCTACCAGCTGATTCCATTCTCTGTTCAGACAAACCTGAACAATGCTGCTTTCCGTTCTATTCCCCGGCTAAGATCCAAGGTACAGCTGCTCATTTCACTATGAACTAATATCGTATAATGATGTATATAGTGTACAATAACTAATAAAAAATGTCCTGAATGTCTAACTCCAACCACAACAATAAATATCCTCACAGTGTCACTGGGAAAGACCATATTATATCACTCAAATGTTAAAAATTAGATTGTGTACAAGGCTTGTTAATTATTTGATTCTTGAAGCAACAATGGCAAATGTCCTGCACTTCTTGGCTGTGGCTAAGAGAGGCACTCTTGATTCAGTTTCAGTTTGTTGAGCTTTTCCATGCAGGAATGATGTGAAAACAGAGGCTCGGAATACTCAGCAAGAGATTCATTCATTATAAATGTTTCAAGTAAATGTTAAATTTGCTTCCACAGTTGGTCAAGGTCAAGTTGGTCAAACCCAAAAGACACCTAATGTAACCTCTGGTAGAGTTTTTTTTTTCATGTAAAAGCATATATAACACAAAAAGAGGTAGGATATGAACATGAATGAAAGCCTTTATGTAATGTGCAGTTGAGTATGGTCTTCCTAGCTCTGTCAGTACCAATTATGCATGACCGACCAACTAATGCATATCAAAACAGACACGCACCAAACATACAGGCACCCCAAATACAAAATGTCAACTCACTGCCTATTCACAAAACATGCCCACATGAACACTTTCAATACATGCTATAGTAACAACGCTTGACCAGCAGAGTGCACCAAAACAATGCCCAAAGGCTTATTTTACAACCGTTCAGAGACTCATTCATCATTTAATAAAACCAGGACAAGCACAAAAGATTTGTATCTGATCATCTCAAAATCATCATCTTGGCCTACCTTTTTAGCTTCAACCCCATCACAAGGATACTTCTGGATATATCATCGGGTGAGTTCACACAAGTTTGCTGCCGAACACACTGACATCTCCACAGCACTGTATCCACAGCTCACAAACCCCCCTTGTTTGTGTTGTTCCAGCAATCAAAGCCAACAATGGCATTCCATGGCTTGCAACTGCATTGAGTCCACAGGCAAAGCACATTTAGACACATTGCTTGTCACACACAAAGCCATCAATGTGTGTCAAACATGGAATGGGAGGGCTCGTTTGGGCCGAATGGGACGACAACGGCAAAGGCGACCATACTGTGCCCCACAGCAAGTTTAAGCCCGACAAATCAGGTCACACAATCTTGCAGACTCACCTGATTTTGTCGGCTGCACTGTCAGACCTGCATACAGACAAACAGAAGAAACACAATCGTATTGGTTTAGTGGAATGGAAATAGGAGTTCAGAATATTCAAAAAGAGATTTTCACATTCCTTCATCACAAACTAGTGATGGGAAATGACGCTTCAAATTTGCTTCATGAACCAGTTGTATTTTTTCCGCTTTGTGTCTATGGCACTGTTGGTTTAAAGAAAGGTGTGCTTTCAGAACAAAAATCTGGCTCACGAAGCAAATTTGAAGCTTCCTTTTCTCATCACGATCACAAACTATCACAAAGTTACATCTAAGTTTGAGCTCTTAAGTTCATTTGCAATGCCGTCATTTACTGTTATATAAACAAACATCTTTTTATAGGTCTGTATTCTGTAATGCCACAGCGACGTCTCACTATCTGCGGCATCTTCACCGATGACTCATATTGCATGTCTTGCAAAGTCACATTGTGTCATTATATAAGCTGATACACGCACAGTTGTAACGGATGGAACTGCACACGCACATTCCTGACAATGACAACAAACCGGTTAGCGTCGCTGTTAAAGCCGGCAGGCAGCAGGAATACTCATTAACCGGCAGCCTGCTGCAACAACACTATAAAATCTATCTGCACATAAAGCATTCAGCAAACTGACTGCAGCGACACAGCTAACAGAGCGAGTCATGAGAATGCAGCGAGACTAGTGGCAGAAAGTCCGGAACAGGCACTATTCCTGCACCCCAAGCAGATACGCAGCTATTTTACCTGCAGAGGAGACATGACATTCCGTGCCCTCTAAAACCGGCCACAGAACGCCACTCGCCCTGCAAAAAGCTGCAAAAGCCCCTCGCTAGAAGAGAGGCGAGCAGCCAGGTATCCCATGGGTACTGCTCCGAGTTCATGCAAGTAGAGACGGTGCAAGAATAGCGCGTAGGAAGCGAGACTCCGAGAAAGAAGTGTGCGGTGAGAGCAAGGAAAAAATAAGTGGAGGTGTGGTAAATCGTGCACTGAGCCGAAACTGTCACTGGCTGCATTTATACATCCCAAAATACCCTCATATCTTTCAACACAATTTTTTTAATAACACAATCAATCCATCGAAAATTCCCTCCCTAAAACTAATACGCGAGGAGCATACTGTAAATTCAGAGGGAAACTGGATTATTTATTGCCCTCTAGTGGACATTGTAGGAAAGAACGTCTAGTCATGGATGTATCAGTCGTGTAAATGAGTCGTGATTACTCTTTTCATGAAACAGGATCAACATGTGCTCCAGATGATAAGAATCAAACAGAGGACACAACGACCATTTCAATACACGAAAAAAATAAAAATAAATCAAACATCATTTCTCACCTCTCCTCTCTGATAAATGGAGTCAAGAAACGAGCTGTTTCATCATCATGGCTACTTTGCTGGCTGCTTTGCTGGCTACTCTGCTGGCTGCTGCAATCACACAAGAAAAAAGTGAAGTAATTTCACAATTTACTCATGCCTTGAAACATAAATGCACCTACAAGCAAGAAAAACAGGTGCAAAATAAAAAATGTACAGCATAACATCTAGGACACTGAAAATAATATTAACTGAGCTTTGCCCCAGTTATGGATGTGGGATTATTTTGCATCGCAGCATGGATGGGTCCAGTGGGGCAAAAGTGGAGCATTATCCATCACGCTGGCCTAATTGTGTTGCTGTCACAGCTGAATCAGCTGAATAACACACCACAAATTTCTTGCCTTGACCAACATACAGGAGATATACATCTAATGCACTGGAATGTGACTGTTCTGCAAAACCAAGGACTTTACATTACATCCAATAGACACAAATAATCAGGTTTTCCTACCAAAATCAATCAATATAACGAAACGTAGTACACATATAGAAATGTTGACTATAGTTTTTCTTAAATTGTAGATTGTCATTATTTTATATGATTTGCCAACTGATTCATGCAGGTTCCTTACATGCACATATCCGAGACTGACACAAGAGGGGGCTACATGACATCTAGGACTAATCTGTACTTGTGGTGGAAAACCATTTTGAAAAAAACATTTTTTTGCATTGATTAAGCTAAAAAAAATAGGATATTGTGTCGGCTCAAAATAAATTATTTATTTGTGATGTAAAATTCATGAAGTAGCACTTTCAACATGACAGCATGGAGGCATAACCTATATAACATGATACTGGCATTCACAACCAATTGAGGACAAATAAGAATTGATTCATATATAATAGAATTTAATCATATATAATTGATGAATTCGTTCTTGAAGCAGCTCAAAAAATGTATTGCCCCAGCAGCATTGGTGCTGCTTATTCACTCGGAACTGTCTGAAGAAGAACAAGACAAGGTAAACTGAGCTATACCCATAAAGATCTCCTCCACATATTCTTAATCTTTTCAGTACAACAATGTTGGCAAAACTGGCATTCAGTATATTCAAAGAGAGAATTTCCCAAAACATTACAAATCTATAAACCAATTAATCAACTGAATTAAGATAAATGAGTAAAATGACAATTCCTAGCTCAATTGGTGTACAGTGGAGCCTCGATTTTGGATCACAATCCGTTCCACAAGACTGTTCAAGAAGTGAATTATTCGGAAACCGAATCATGTTTTCCTATGACAAATAATGGAAAAAAAAATTCATCCATTCCAAGAGAAAAACCCGTCATTTTTTCATTTGCGCATTTTTGTCCGATCGCGCAACTGCAGCACCGCCAAACGCACAACCGTAGCACGTCGCCGATCGCGCAACTGCCCCGCGCTTTTTGACAGAGCTGTCGCTGAAAATTTGAAAATACTTTTAAAGTCGTGATGTACTTTCTAAAATTTAAGTGGACCTCAGTGCGCATGAAGTTTAATTTTGTCCAATCGCGCAACTGCAGCGCATCGCGGAACGCGCAACCGAGTGCGCCGCCGACCGCGCAACTGCAGCTGGTCGCATTATTGGGACAGAGCAGCTGATGAAATTTAGAAAATATATTTTAAAATCGTGATGTACTTTCTAAAATTCAAGTGGACCTCAGTGCGCAGGGAGCTTAATCTTGTCCGATCGCGCAACTGCAGCGCACAGCCGAACACGCAACTGTATCGAGCCGCCGACCGCGCAACTCTTGCTTGCATTTAGTCATTGTCTATTATCAGCTGCTAACTTCATTAATACCGTATTAATTCTTTTTAAACAATAAAGCATTTCTACAAAATGATCACAATCTGGTCACCTGCTAGAGTTTCAATTCACATCCTCCACGTTCTTGCAGCATTTGGGGAAGCCTTCCAGAATTTCAGAGAACTTGTTGATGATGTCGGCCCAGTACCTAAGACTCTCTTTTGGGAGGCACAACTTGCCCCCCGGTGTTAAAGCCTTGCCTGTTAAAGGAATTGAACTTTAACTCAATACAAAACCGTTGCTTGTAAGTCATTAATGATTCTGAGTCAGCGGCTGGGTCAGTCAAGTCACACTCTTTTAAATGACCTCCCTCATGATGGACTAGCAAGGAATGTTTAATCAAACTGCTGATCTGCTTGCATCAATAGAACCTCGACAAGAAGCTCTTTTAAGTACGACTGCATATAATTTTGAACAATACATTTCAAATGCTTTGTGTATATCAAAAAATACAATTGAAATGTTTACATAACTTAGGGCAATCAAGTTCGGGTGAAAATGCAGTAGTAACTTTTTCTGAAGAATTATCTAGTCCAATTTAAAAATTTCACGACATCGCACAACATAGATTCAAGCACAGCACACTCAAAAAATATACCCAATTCAAAAGTATTGCAGATTTTAAAGTACAGGACAGATTGTCTAGTGGAATACGTGTCTGATTGAAAAACAACCATTGCTCAATTACATTTTGACCAATGTGTACCCAAGGGGTCCCACAGCAATAAGATTCAAATCTTTCATTTCGTATGTTCTCAAATACTCACAGCTTGGTCACGGAACTCACAGTCTGTCTACAACAGTAACCTTTGTAAAGCAAAAGAAGCCAAGTATCCCATTAACTATACGCAAGTATTTGTAATGTTTGTATATTAACCTTGCAGTTTACAGACCAGTCATCATAGGAAAAGTTGCATAACATAATAAACTCCGTAAAAGTTTGGACACTGTTAGAACACTATACATGTGTGATTTTGCACACAGAAAAAAATATTTACATTGTTATTCTAACGTCATAATTGTGTTTTGTTTTCGAATTGTTATTGTTATTATGAAAGCAGACTATTGTCTCCATTATGGCATTATTATCTAACCTTATCTGAGGAGGAATGGGGAGACACTTCTTGGAGCAGAACTGTCTCTCTGCATGCAAGTATTTATGAAATTGTGTCCCTTGTTTTCCCAAAATGTTTGCCCCGTCTGTTCTCTACTTAAGTATTAATATTGTTCTTGGCATTAGTAATCCTTGTAACTTGTTACAATGATAGCTGTCAAGTAATTAGTCATCTAAGGCGTTAGGTTTAATTGAAGTTACTATTCAACGACTAAATGCAATACTTTGTGACAAAATACAGATAGTCAACTGTTTATCTTCAAGGAAAACAATAGCAGACAGTTGCCACTAGGCTGCAGAGCTGAGTATCATGAGGCGCAAGTCATTGAATCACCGCGCAAAATGTAGCCACGGAACATGCATGATTTGCACATGCAGCAAAACTAATAGTTAAAATAAAAATAAAGTAGATAAAATGCAACGTTTTGCTCACCAACAGGCACCCAACAACCAACTGTTGATTATGGAAGATAAAACATAAAAACGATTGACATGTTATGAGGTGGGATGATGTCACCACCGCCCATCGTCTAGGAGGAGTGACGACACGTTTTCAGCACCGAGACGCTCGTGTTTTCAAGCTTTGTTGAGTCATCCCATGTGGCAGCTATGGATGATAATAAGGGTGGTTGTACACGCTTAGCTATAGTGTTTAAAAAGTAGAAATAAATAGAAAAAAAATCAAAAGTAGCATTTATATTGCTACCAATTAATTAATTAATGTCTCGAGCACCAAATGGCCACCGCATCTCACAATGCATTGTGATTCACAAATAATACAGCAATATATGTAAAATTCATTGAACAGGAATTTGCTAGTGAACACATTAATTGTCAACCCTCTGATAAAAAAACAAGATAGTTATTCAGAGGCTGGATCATATCAATTGGATTTTTGCTGATTTAAATGGAGAGATTTCTTGCACAGAGCCACACAATGCATTACATTGATTCACCGAGGTTCCACTGTAATTGTTTTCTAAATATCAGCCATTTTTAGACCTCTTTTTACACAAATTCTAAAAAAACATAAAAGAAGTACAAGTACCAGTGAGTGAACGTGTGGAGCTTGACAAGACATATAAATATGTCTTTGGGAGTGGATGAGTTAACTTCTGTTTCAAATTAGACTAAAAAACCCTCAAAAGATACCAGAGAATAAAAAATACAAATAAAAAGCATCCCACAGGTTAGCAATGCTGATTGGATAGAAAATAATTCTGAATGCACAGCAGTACAATGTGTTCTCACAGTGGAACATCGAAGAACCATTAATGTGTGGATAATTCATGACCCTCCTACATGACCGGATTCTTCAAAAATATGCTGTCTAAATGGCACCTTGCTTTCTGTTAAAGTACTAAGCTAAAAAAGATTTCAAGATGAGGGGATGGAGGTCTGTGCTGATGGTCCACTGGCTATAATGACAGTTTCTTACTCATAAATGATGCCTCTGGGGACATGGAATCTTGGAAAAAAAGACAAGCCATTGAAGGTGTGAGTAATGAACCAATTGCTGTAAGTGGCCTCTGAGGATTTAGCACAGCTACCTGGCACACATTCGATATATCATCTCAAATCAGACTGAAAGGGAGCATCTGTCAAAAATGCACCGAATATGCTCTTGTGCTTGTTTGTCTCAGTTCAATGATGCAATCTATTTTATCGGTTTTTGTTTGTCTTTAATATATAAAGTCCCCTTTGGATCCAAAGAAGAATGTTTCGTCAATAATTCATTACGGTGGACAAACTGAGACTGAGTTTGTTTACCTTAGCTTCTGAATTGATGTCATCAATGAAAGAACACGTTGTCCTGCTCAACTCTGAGAAAATATTGAACAAAAAGGCATCCAAGAGGAGGCCAAATATGAACATTATCTGATGTAACAACTGTACCACTGATGTACAGATGTTTTCTGGTTATTGATCAGAAATGAAATACTTTCTATACTAAAACATATCTGGCTGAATTGTGAACGTTTTATAAAAGATGGGCAGCACTGCATCATTTTAGGAACTGGTAAAATATTCATTGCTTTGAACGTAAAATCTTAATTCAAGTTGTGGTGTTTGATAATGCATAGCAATAAAAAAATGTTGAAAGAAGCTTGAATATGACAAATTAGCAAAGCTGATAAAGCGTGTGATACATTAGTCCAAGCAGCATGGATTAAGGCGATGCAGCCCTTGTGGGAAAAGGAAAGCCGTGTAGGGAAGGCCCATACCAACCTGCTCTCACTGCCTTGCTCCTTCTTCTCTCTGACTTTCAGCCACTTCCTCAACAGGAAACGCTTCCGTCGTGGAGAGGCACTGGGCGTAGAGCATCGAGACCACGAAGATGGTGCGTCTTCATCACTGGATGGCGTGATCTCAATGGATGGCAGCTGAAGGTATTCCTTGGAGCCAGAGTGCGAGCGAGCCTTGAGGTTACTGCCGCTTAGCTGTCCCGCTTCCAGTGATCTCTCAGTGGGGACATTTCTCATGCGGCGCATCTTGAAGCGTTTACGGCGAAGCGTCGGGGTCGAGGAGCTGGACCTCATGGAGCAATCCGATAAGGTGATGTTACCTCCTTCGGAGTATGCTGGCGCATCATTTGGAACACTCACTTGGAGTGAAGGAGGTCTAAGTGTGTCACTCATGGTGACTATAATACTTCAATACGTCAATTCAAGAGTGACGCTACTGGCGCTTGAAAGGGTTGGAGGGAGTAGGCACAATTTCTATCCTTGCCTATTTGGCGGTCCTCACGCTGCTTCCACAGTCCTCCTGGTGCACTGTTTAAATCCTTTTCAAACACCAGCCGGTAGACTGAAGTAAGGCTAAAGAGTCCTGATAGCAGCTATCTGAGTTCTGACTAGTCTGTTTAATGATATGCCTCTATTTTGTGGGTGGCTGGCTGACAGACTGACGAGCAATCTTATGGTACAAAATTTAACCTCTCAGGCTGGGTGAGGAGAAGGCTGTGATCGATAACAGAAGGGGCTTTTGTTCCGAGTAGCAGATGAAACATGTATAAGGCATGTCAAGGAGTGTAACCAAATCCCTGGTCTTTTCTAGGGACCGGCAGGCCAAGTTACACACTCAGCCTTTGGTTAAGACCTTGCCGCCAAAGCTGTCACCTTTGCTTTTTCTGCTAACAGTAATACAGAAGGCACTGTTAATACATATGTTGCTGTAGTTTAAAGTCAATGAGGTTGTTTGATGAGGTTATTGTGATGTTGATGCTGGTTGTTGCAGGCTGGGTTTGAAGTCCAATCTTGTGCTCCAGGGTATCATTGTCTCCACGCAGTTATGGCCTAAGGGTTAGAGGGAGGTGATAGGACTGCAGGGTACAGGAAAGTCTGAGGGTGATGATGGCCAAGTTAAGCAAAATACACACAACACAGAAGATAGCCACACACTCACAGTCACACACACACAGTCGCACGCACACACGCACACACCATTAATTCAATCACAGAGAATGGATGTAAAAAGTTACACAAAGTTCCTTACACCCCTATCTTTAAACTAACAGTGCCATCTAGAGGAGTCAAAAAACCTAAATTGGTTCATGAAGCATATTGAAGGCTTTATTGTCCAAGCAATGCCAAATGCATCACTCCCTAGCCACTGTCTTCCTCACAAGAATGAGCAACAATTCGCTATAAAATGACTTCTAATTTAGAATCATTTAGTTTTTAATATAAAAATGTTGTAAGAATCCACACATGAAATATAAACAAACAACAAAATATAAATAATGATGAATTTTTCCATGATTATTTAATTGACCAAAAAATGAAAGTCATGATCATCTATTTGAACTTATTTCATTCAAAATTATTCATGTTTATCAATAGACTTGAGAAATAAAATGTGATTCCTTTGGAATGAAAATAACATTTACAACGAGTCAAGATGAGGCTAAATAACCAAACGTGTACCAGCACTTCACCAAGAAACTGGTTCAGCCTGATTTTTTTTTTCCCCAAATTTCATGGTGAATAATTGACATTTCATAAGTATTAAAGGAAAACATCAAACTTTGGCAATTTATTGAATGTAAGTGAGTTTTGCAAATGAAATTTAAAGCAGTAGTCATGAGAAAGGAAAGGAAAATGACGCGATGGCGAACATGCAAACCATCTTTTTTTTTATGCATGGTCGCAGCCATGCACACAGTCCCTGTGACCTGCGTGTGGAAGCAGGAAAATATCATGAATTAATCATGGCCAGACAACGTTTCTCATTACAGCCTCACACATTCTGGCAGCTTTGGGTCATGGGATGCCATTTCCAGGCTCAACTCAGGTGAGCTGTGAAAGAATGTAGTGTAGGCTTCAAGCAACTTCATTGAGGTTTGATGAGTTCATTCTTTTACATTTGATTATGAGGCAAAGTGCATTAAAAAAAAACAAAAAAAAAAACGACACGTGGTTTTATGGCAAGAGACGGCGCACCTGTGTGATACGAACGCTCCGTAATAATATTAAAAAGCAGAGCGCACAGCAGGAGGAAGCTGAGCAGTCTAGCCATCTTGTGTCGACGCAGCTTGAGAACTTTGTCATGCATGCATTAACGTCGTGAACAGATGGACCTACCACGGGGAAGCTTTGCTGTTACAGCTGCGACTGAGAAGACAGTTATCGCTCCGTAGCGAATAAACGGTGTAGAACAGAATAGACATTGATTGCTTTGAACGCATCATTACTGACCATCAATAGTGAACTTAATTACTCAGTGCCTTTCTATTCTTAGCAGCGTGTGAGATTACGGAGGCATTTAAACGCTGATAGAATTTATAAAAAAACATCTTTAGCTCAATTCACCTTCTAACGGGGCATGAAATGTACAAACCCTAACACTAGTCAAACTTTGTTTACATAATACATTTGAGAAGATCATTTTGACTGCTGGTGAAGATAATTTTTTTGACTGTCCCATTCCAGTCCTGTCGGCATCAAACATGAGGATCACAGTGGTTATCAACTACCATACAGTTTTCATGTTCATTCCAACTCCATCTCCTTCATCTGAAGCAGTAACATCTACAATTCTACTGAAGATTTCATGGGTATTCTTCCAGGACTAACATTCACCCATGCATATAATTGCACTTAGAGATTTTAGAAAACGAACATTAATGAATTAAGTATGATATGTTATGATGAGACAGTGTGCGCCCTGCGTTCTCTGTCGCCAAACACGTTTTCCAAAAAATCATTTATTAAAAGGATGAATATGGTGTTCTTGAGGGTAAGAGAACCCAGTGCCCTAAGCCAAGACATTTTTTGGGCTTCAGGGTCATTGCTATAATCATTGCTGGAATGACCAAAGCAGGATTTTTTTTGACCGAGACTATGTGGACACAATTTGTGCCCGTTGGCTCCATTGACTCCCAGTGAACATTATCATCTGGTAAAACGTCTCCTCTGACACTACAGGCAAAGGGCTAGTTGTAGCAGATTCAAATAGTATGTTAAATGTGTCCCTCTGTGATCACTTCTCATTGTTCTGAGAATCAAATGTCACAAAAATGTTAGGTAAGCCTCCTCACTACCGGCCTTTAAACCTTGCCTCAAAGCATTTTTAGTTGGCATTTTATTCAGCATGAGTGTTTGTCAGTGTGTGACATAATTTTGCTCCATCTACAGTACTTTGTATGCAGCGACGGGTGCTTCGAAGTGCTCTCAGGTGAGTTGAGTTGAGTTGAGCTAATTGCTAAACTAATTGACGGGTAATGGTTGTGTGAAAATGCCTTTAAGAACCAAGCATAGGTGCAAGAAGCATATCAGTTCTACCATTGCCTATATCAGATGATGCCTGAAAACCAAAAGGATAATGTTTACACAAAGAATTACAAGGCAAATTGGCAAATTGAAAAGCTGATCATAATCATAGGAAGAGGTTTTGTTATTATTGTTTTATTTTTTCTTTACAACCCCAAGATTATTTCTAGAAATGAGAATCACAAATCATTAAGCCACATGTTAATATTTAATACAAATTCCAAGCTTGCTCTTTAACGTATGCGATGATGTATTATGAAGCACCCAAAGGGACTCAAACTCCAGAGCTTTTAAGCTATTCCATACGCATTGCTGTTCCCATCGTGTAAACATCTGCCTACTTCAATATGCCTGCATTCATCTTTTATTTAGAAACTTCTAAGAATAGTCGTTTAACACTATGGAAAGCAGCACACGAAGGACGGTTGTACCAAACCAAAAGTCCTAACCTGATGCCAGATGTTCACATACTAAAAACTTGACAAAAAAATAAGTCACTCCAGAGAATTATGTGAAACCAGTGTTGTAACAGATGGCTGGAAGTTCCTCACAGAGTTTAGATAAATTTGCCACGATGACAAAGGATTTCGAGCAATTACAGTCATCTACTATGTCTGGGCTGAAATAAAAGGGTGATAACAGAGCTACAAACTGTAGCAAGTCAAGACACATAAATGATGGAATGTCAAGAACTGTGTGATGGAACATAAAGCTTCTTTTGCCTCGATCGCGAGTGATCCTGCAAAATTGGTGCAGCGTGTCATAACACAACATCAAGCATTAATCCACTTCAGCCTTTTGCACAGAATCCCACAAAGCAGATTTCCCCATTTGTGTGTGCTTTCACACAGTGACAATCAAGTAATTGAAGGCTTCTGATGTGATATATTTACATTTGATAGACAGTAACACAGCAAGGCGTAAAAGATATTAAACATCACATCCTGGTCACAGCAAAGAATATTACTCATAGAATAACCTTACACGCTGGGACGTCTCTCCTTCAATTCTGCCATTTATACACACAGTAGCCAAGCAAGAGTGGGTGAGAGGCGGGGAACCATAAATCTTTCATAAATGATTTGAAAAGGGATGTAACACTCCAAATCATATGCACTCTATGGGAAGTGGAGTTCAGCTGGCACACAAGTTGTATTTATGGAAGCATCAAGAACTGAGCAAAACTTGCCAAGCCAATGTCTGAGATTTTTTATTTAGTAAATGGACCACTCCACTAACACCTCAGCATATGAATTCAACAAAGTGAGATACCTGCATAGAGGAGATAAGCAAGTACAGGACTCCCTCCAGCTAACATTAGTGTTGATCTATTGAACCAAACCAATCAAACACTGTTTCAACAAGCTCAATTGGCCGTACAAAAACCTTATCGTGTGTGTGACTAACCACACAGATGTTCGTCATCAACCAGCATTGAATTATTAAATTGTGCCAAGAGTTGCCATTTATTCAAACGGAATTAAAGAGATCAATGATGAACTGACAGATAATCGTGGAAGTGAACCACATAATATAGAATAGGAGAAAGAAAGTATTCTTGGGGGCTAATGTATAAAAATTCTGAAGAACTAATACAGAATACATACACAGGAAAAAAAACCCCTCAAAAGCAAACATTTCTTATCTACTTCATTCACTGCTGTAAACTGTATATATAGATTGCTTTACAATGTCATTTCCTATTGGCTAAAATGGAGTTTTCCCTTGCCCGATAGTTTCTAAACAGCTGAGAAAAGAAAGGCTGTCGGAACATGTGAGTTGGTTGCATTCAAAGTGGTTTTACTTGAAAGAGGCAACCCGAGAATCAAAGCCAGGCAACTACAAGCGCAGTGTGCTAACAAGCCAGAAGTAACTAGCAAGCCTTTCCACAGAAACAAAATCTGCATAACAGTCCAGGTTGAGGATGTTGAGGCTTCTATGTGAAAGCATTGTGATACATGAAACCCACAGGTGTCAAATCCAGGTCCAGAAAGTGATGGAGCAGGCTCTCAATTTTGTTGCATACCTGTTGTAAAATGACAATAAAGGCATTCTATTCTATTCTATTCTATTCTATTCTATTCTGATATGATATGATATGATATGATATGATATGATATATGATATATGATATATGATATATGATATATGGTATGATATATGATATGCTATATGATATGATATATGATATGATATATGATATGATATAGGATATGATATATGATATGATATGTGATATGATATAATATAATATAATATAATATAATATAATATAATATAATATAATATAATCTATTCCCACAGTTGACGCAATATATTGATCAAAATCATAATTACAGTGTGTGTGTCTGTGTTTGTCGACACCGAGAAAGGGGACTTAATTTCTTTTCATTTTCACTTTTAACAATAACAGCGTCTTTGTTATGGAGAAAAAAAAGGTAATATTCCTCAAGGGTAAAAAAAGTATTGCTCCATCTATACATTTTTAAAGTAACCCTCCCAACCCTGGATATTACTTTTTTTATTTTGTAGCAGCAGATAATATATATGATGTGTGTGTGTCTGTGTGCGGTAAAGATGTATACTATAAGTATCTATGCAGCATATTAAAGTTTGATTATCTTGTTTTCTGATGCACTGCAATTTTGAAAATTTTGCAAATAAACAGAGAGATGCATGGCTAGCGCACAAACATATCTTGTCCGCCGCCATGCTTGACCTTTTGAGCGTATTTGGGAACAAAGGGTTTAAGGTCACAGACAACCAATGTGGGATCCTTGTCTGCCGTTGTGCAATGAAAGTGAGTAATTGCGACTTTTCATGCCCACTCAGTGTGACTTTATATGAGTGCCGCTTGTAAAATGGCTCAATGCAGAGCTCAGACAATGTGACCATTGATAGTGAAGTGACACAGAAACTTTCTAGTCAAGCTAGCATTATTTGACCATTACACTATATTTGTAAAATAAATATACATATATATATATATATATATATATATATATATATATATATATATATATATATATATATATATATATATATATATATATATAGTGAGGAAGAATGAACCTGTTTTGACCATAAAATGATTTTTTTTTCTGAATTTATCTCAAACTTATATGAAAACTACGTTTCCTCTGATTGAAGATAACTTTTTTATGCTGATTTATGTATGCTGAGTTTCCTCATTATACTGTACTGAAGTTTCTAATTGAGTCCTCTCATTACGTTATTAGCATATTTTGTATGGTTAGAGAAGTGGTCACAACTCAAACTGTAGCATTCTGAATGAGTCAGAGCTGTTTGATGCTCTTTTGAGGGAGTTTGGTTTGAAGACTGTTACAATCAAGAAATCTTGAAATAAAAGCATGCATACGCTTCTCCTGATCTTGGCGCATGCAATTCTCTTGCAACTGTATTTTTTTTTTTTTTTTTAAAACCTCTGCACAATAGTGGAGATTGAGATGTGTGCCCCCCGCACATGGAGGGAATGGATACGGAGGCTTTGAGTTTCTAAAGTCATTCATACAGATATGTTAATAATGGAATTTCACAGTTTGAGATGTGATTAAAACCACCGGAGCTTATCCTGTTGACTTTCCCTCGTGTTTATATATTTATTTTACACACATACGCACACATAGGCTAATCATGAACAGTAGCTTATTTGTGATAAGAGTGTCGTTTGAACACACACGTACTGTCAGGAAGAGGAATTCCAAGTACATGGTGTGGTTGTAATGTGCAGTCACCGAGAGTAATTCATGGCACACACTCAATAACTATGTCTGCCATTCAAAGACATCACATTACTCCCAAATGGGCTGCCTATAAAAACCCATCTCTGTTATTCATTAGCTCACATGGAAGAAGGCCACGCACTTTACAACAACAGCATAAACACTGAGCAGAATCGCTCAGTGATCACTTTTAAATGCAGCTCAATTCATTACTGAATACAGAATACAATCATCGGAACTGTGTGAGTGGAATGCATGTTGTATGGCATGCCGATTTATTGGGTAGTTGCACTCATTTTTGTTAGAGTTTGGCTTCTTTGGCACATATTAAATAGTGTTTATTGTTGTGATTTTTTTTCACTGACATTGCTCTTGCATTTTCGCCCCTTGTACATATAGACCGCGTAAAACCAGAAAAGACCAGGTGTCACGATCAGGGGTCAAATGCAATTTCCAAGTGCCTATTTCATAGGGACCATCAATCATCCACAAGCGGAGATCTTTTTTCTGTTCTTTTTACATGTAATTTGGACTGCTTCCATCATTTAGCCCACGTGCCTCTTGCGTGCTGAATCTAAAGCAAATTAGTCAAGAAAAAAAAAGTGTGTTCACTCCCATAACGGCGCAATTGCCCATTTCTACCACTAAAAATACCAAAAGAAAGGAACAAATTAGCTCACAGATTGGGTAAGTAAATAAGGCCTCATGGTGGGTTTGACAAACCCCTCAACAAATCTGACCAAGCAATTTCAAACAGAGAAGCAAATAGAAATGTCAAGAAAATGTACATAGCATGTATGACAAATGGTAGACATCGAAGAAGCTGCAGGCATTTTGTTAGTCACATTCTCAACATCTGCCAATCCCTATAACTTGCAACTCCATTTCACTAGACTGGATGATAAATAATGTGCAGATGTTATTTTCTGCTTCCAATACCTCTTCGCGAGACACTTTCCTAGAGGATTTGCGTACAAGGTTTGACGTCACGATGTAACAGTTCAAAATGACAGCTCGGTTTCCAAAGCAACGACACAACGCATGATCACTTCTATATTTATCTGCTTTCAGTCCAAATTTGTTCACCATCGATCAAACTAATTGCTTTTGTTTTTGTATGTAGATTGAAACTGTAACATATCTGTATGTTGATTTTCTTATTGAAATAAATGGTCAATGCAAAACAACAAGGATGGGAAAAAAATCGTTTATCACAATCTTTTGCTAATCTTTGTGATAAATAATCTCCATGCGCCTTCATTAGTCGTTTCACCCCAGTGATTTAAACTTTAACTCTTCCCATGTCTGTCTGAGGTTTTCGAAGTGAATCGCTAAAACGTGTTCTTTCTTTGATGAATCTATCACCCAGTAAATCAAATATTTTGCGGCTTTTTGGGGGATATTAGGTTATGCTGAAAAGGTTGCTGAATACGTTAACTTTTATTCCTTTGTCCTCAGAGTCGGCTCACGCACAGAGGCAACCTTCTGTATGCATAATGCTATAAATATCCTTTAATATGCCATTGGGGGGGGGGGGGGGGGCGGAAGTCACACATCGATTGTGTAAAACTTCACAATATGACAGCAAGGGCTTTTGCAATTTCGACCTTATTGCAAACTTTGAATATAAATAAATCATTATCCAATATATTATACGAGCACAGATCAAAGCGAATTGAAGCAAAGATTTACATTGAGATAATGAGAGGATTGTCACTACGCTGCACTGCTCGTTCTTGATAAGAATTCAATCAAAAGACAACCTGCGTGGGAAGGCGGGAGATATTAGGCAATAAAGAATCATAAACTAATTAAAGCTGTTCCTATCTCTGGCATCAAAGATAGAAAATTTAACCCTCAATATTCAGAGTAAATACTTAACAAGTACATCAAGTATCTGTTCTTCGCAACTTGTCCTTGTCTGAAGAGGAACAACCCTTATTTGACTCAATTTTATCAATCACTATTCAAATCAGCATCTGCTCTCTGCGTATGCACTTTGGTTGTTGAGAGCTTTCGTGCAATAGTCATGCTATTAAATCGTGACGAAACCATTATAATTACAATTGCATTTAATAAGTCTCAAACAGCTTGCATGCTTAGAAGTTTTCCCATCAGGCTCCTTCCCAGTTAGGAAAAAAACAAATCAGCATTGATGTGCAAACAGCTACAAGCAGTTAATTAAACTGATCGTTCTTTCCGTATTCAGCCTAAGATAAAGGGCTTCAAAATCTCTCTGAGGACCTAAGCATTGTCTACTGATTAGTCACAGGTGGAGAAAATATATATATATATTTTTTTTTTACCACAATGAATAAGCTCCGTGGATTTTTTCTGAATATAGATGTTCTGTTGTTATGGTATCATTGGCTAAATTGAACAGACTCCCTATTGTATGCTCTTGATTAATGATAATAAACAAGAAGTCAATAAAGATACATAAAAAGAAGCAGAAGCCGGCATTTACTAGTTCAGAAATACCTTCAGAGCTGTGATCCAGCGTATCGGCACCCTTTTATGAGTGTGTCAGATGTGCGGAGTGAAAAGAAGAGTTTCAAATATTCTGTGTTTCTTTCCAAGATGAATTGATGGAGTTAACTGTGCGTGTAATTGAGGCTGTTTGTAACAGCAAAAGTTTGGAGGAGTGTCAAAGGTGAACCTGTCAGTCCAGATTGAGGTCACGCAGAGGTGCATCTTTATACCAAAAAGTTTGCCTCCTGTTTCTTTGAGTTGTTACTGTAGAATTCCATGTGCAACCAATTGCTTTATTAAGTTAGGTTACAGGGAAGGGAACATTGTATTTTTCATTACATTAGTCAACCGTAAAATTTAACCAGAGATGGCTTTTTGTGTCCCTTAATGTATTTTGATACTGCAAAAATGTCTAGTTGCTTTACAGAACATATGGTTTTTAAAATATTTATTGGTTTGTTTTTACACAGCACACAAGGCCATCCAGCAACAGCACCTGATTGCCTCTCGCCATTCATAGAAGTCTTGGTCTTCAGGTCCGAGGGTTCCTTTTAAGTTCTGTTATATTATTTAACTAAGCTTTTGAATTATTTTCCTAACCTAACACGGTCTCATGCTCTTCAGTAACATTGAATTTGTTTGATGTTAATTCCTTGGGTGTAATTCCAAAGATGGCATTGTCTATCCATCCCAACCTCACATTACCACACATGCATAATAGCTGCTAATGATATATAATTCAGGAGTAATAAGATTTATAATATACTGTACTTTCATTTAAACCTAATGATGGCAGATATAAATTATGTATTGTTCTTGCCTGTTGCTTGCACATTTAGCAGTTGCAAGTAAACTCCATTGCCGGAGCTTAGGTGGTACTGTGTTAATTTATGTTTATTTGAATCAAATATTGTAGCTGACCTAACATACAAACACTACAGTTAACCAGTCATAATCCTGATCCTGCTTTCCAACAAAATAATAAAACAAAACAACTGGTCCTGTGTCACAGGTGTCACAGGTGAGTAGGGGGCAAAGAATGGGGGACACCCTGGACCTTTATTCAAACTCACATCCGCACCTCTGTACAATGAGTCGTCAACTGAACTAACAAATGTATTTGGAATGGAGGAGGAAGATGGAATTTTTAAGATAAAATTCAACCTCTTGACTAGAGAGGCAGATGTGCTAATCACAGTTACACTTGCTGAAACTCCAACGTTCAAAATACATTTCAGCAGAAGAATTGGGCAGAATGGCTGTAAAAGTGAAGACGGTAACTGTCACAATGTAGAAAGATAAGTCAAGCTGTGCAGCCTTTAGAAAATGCCTCAGAAGTGACACTAATTAAGCAAAAAGACATTTGCAAAGGCGCTTTTGCAAAAGGTCAGGAGGTTTGATGAGTCCGGATTTACACATTAACGGAGTGACTGCCACATCAGATCAAGAAGTGATGTGGATCATGCGGTTGTGGGGGTTGGGTGCCATAAATCAAAAGAAGAACATGCATCTTGATATGAAATATAACTTAATACGTGGAAAATTTTGACGATATATTTTAGATCAGAATTATGTCAAGGGCTGTTGATTCTTAAAGCAATTTATAACTGGAAACAATCTGTCTGGACACAAATTGGGGTCAATATGGCTTTCATTAACACCTTCTAATACCAGTCAGGTATGCCAAGTACGCTAAGCTTGTGTAGCTTTTGATGTTATTGAGGGAGTAGGCATGTAGGTGATTAGTGCAGGAATGTTAAAATTTTTTGTTTATTAACAGAGGGATTATTAAAGAATCTACTTTTAACACAGGCATCTTGAGATTCGGGCTTTATTCAACCCAATGGAAAACAATGTTAGTAAAGACACTGTTGCTTAAGATTACTCACTGGTAAATACTCACAGTTTGACTTAATTTTCAATTCGTCTTCACCTTGTTCGAGGTAATTAGAACTCAACCCAGTTGACTTTGGGTGAAACACGGTATCAGTGTTCACAAAAAAACAACAACATCCAAATTCACATTCCCACCTATTGACTGTCAACAGTTAATTGTCACTTCACTTAAAATGCATGATTTGGGAAAATGGAAATTAGCTGTTCATGCCAAGATCGTCTTTACACAGAAAATAGTAAACATTTTATGAAAAATTTGTAGATAACTCAAAATGTTCATAAACTGGGTCATTCGTAAATGGATGTTTCAACTGTGTTCAAAGACTGAGTAAAATTATTTGAACACTGATTAAGGGATTTATTGTGTTGACCTCGTGGGTTCGCTATACGGTAGAGCTAATGATGTTTTATGCAAACTAAAGCTTTACAAACAACACCCACTCAATGATTATAACACTTGTTAATCAGGTCAAATCAATGTTCTGATTGAAGCTTTGTTATGAGGATCATGTTGAGTATGTGTGCGTGTCTGACTAACTATTGTTTTGGGAGCAAACTTCCCTAGATTGAAAAACTGTCCGATTTGTATTTTCTTAAGGAAATCAAACAATATGCGTCCTACGGTGTCAGATGTTTGGGAGAAGCAAGATCATTGTGTGAAGACTTTTATAAAAAGAAATAATGGCCTGTATCCAAGTCACCTGATGCTAATCCTCAGTTACAAACAGAACACAACGTAAGGTCCTAATAAAGTCCTAATTGTATGACTCATTTTTGCTTTCTGCTTCCCGAGTCACACTGACGTCAGAAATGTCATGAAAATGTGTGACTTAATATATATTCCTGTTTCAAGGCAAACCCCATTTTTAAAAGGAAGTCCATCTTACTATTTCTAGCCAGCCACCTCTGTTGTTTGGTTTACTGCAGAGAAAATATAACACAGATTTTATTTATGGCTGCTGACAGGTGAGAAACACTGGGCTGACGCTGAAGCGGCACCCTTCATCTTTACCTCAAATTACCTGACTGCTTGTGAAACTACCTGACAAGTCAAATAAGTGCTCTCAGCGCCGATGAGGTGGTGATGGGGTCAAAGTACTTCTAAGCTATCACGTCTCTCCTGACAGTGCCCAAACATTTAACGAGAGCATCACATTTCACTTATTGGCTCATTCACTCAAGCACATTCAAGGCAAATCATGCAGGCAGGACACATGTATGCAGCGTGCAATTAAAAATAAAAAACTGTGAACCGGAGGTGGCATACGCTACCTTGGTGTGGAGTTGAGTCAAAGATCATTCTGCCATCTGCCAAATAGATTCAAAAAAGAAAGTGAAGCTAGCTCTTTTTGCTCTATCCCTTAACATGATAAAGGAGAACTGTACTTCCGAGGGCATAGGGGATTCTGGGGGTGTCCCCTTTCAGGCTGAAACTGAAGCCAGAAGGATGCTCTCCTTGAGGAATCACAACCTCCTCCCGCTCCGGTTGCTGCTCATGCACAATGTCCCCCACTCACCATACGTCTTCAGCCTCCTTTCTCAGCTCCCTCTCTCCCTCTACTTCCTCATCCTGCTCCACTTGGACTCACTCACCGACAGGCGTGCATTCACTGAGGCAACCACAGAGCAGCACACTGCACACAATCAAAAGACAGGCATGTCAAAAAAAGACAAAAACACTCCTGTTAGCTCCGTTATATGCAATCCTCTTGTACATGAGGGAATATATTTTCGTGTTAAAACGAACAGCCAAAAAATGGGTATAGTTAAAAACTGCAGACAATTTAAACAGCATTATTTCATGTCTTCCATTTCCTTTGCAATTTAACCAGATTTGGAATGAACAACCCAAGAAAGACAGTGTGAAGACAGTGTGGAGGCAGTGTGACAGCATGGAAGATGGGTCAATTGGTAGGACAAAGCAGATGTTATGACTCATCTTTAAAAAGAAGAAGGAATCCCAAAGCCATGTTCCCTGCAATATACAGTATCCTGTGCGTTATATATACAGGCGCTGTAAAATGGTGTGCGCAGAATTGGATTGGATGCTCTGTAGGGATGTTAGGGATGTGCTATTTTGAGCCCTTCGGTTGTGATGCACAGCCATAGAAAGAAGATGCTTTATTAGGAGAATCTACCCTAAAACTAACATCACTCCACCCCCACGACCCCATCTCCACTGATTCTGCTTTTCTCTCCGTGAAGAAAATTTCCACCCTTTAAGGGGATAACAGCAGGAGGGAGGCAAGTAGCGAGAGATGGCGTTGTCTTGCAGATAAAAATAGTCATGCGGTGACCCGAGCCATTACCATATGGCAGGCTAAGTCCACCTGGTAGCAAATAACAGGTTGACACAGCCATGTTTCCTTTTTTCTTTTTTTTTATTGTTTGTCATGGCTACACAATGTCCCCATATGACTACAGATCAATTTAGTTTGTCGCAGCCATAAACAAAAATGAATAACTGGATGAGCCAAAACTTCCTTCAATTTAACAAATAAAATACTCAGGGAATCATTGTTGGAAAATAAAGAAAAGAGGATTGCAGTTGGTAAACACTTATATTTGTGTAGCATTAAAACTGGCAGGCATATCTAGATTTTCATGCTGGGGCAAGTCTAATTTTTCATGTTTGGGCACTGCAATTTGGCCAGTGTCAAAAAGTTCGGGGACTGCATTAACACCAGACAGTAAGAAAAATGCATGTCTAGGATGTAACACCGATACGTGGTTCAAATGGGGTGTCATCTGATTTCGACCCTGAATGGTGTCTATTTGAAATTTAAACCACTAATAAAACTTTACGTAATAAGTCAAGGTGACTGGTTAGAGTTGACACAAATTTCTTTAGCATCATTTTCCTCCTCGCTTGCAAGACGGAATCATACGTTTCATTTGGTGGGAAGTTAGGAGGCTGTTTGTCCACAATGTCCCTTTCAAACTCCATTTCCGGGATTTTGTTTTTAGTTTAGAAACCACAACTTGTGACCATAGGTAAAGCTGGGAACTGATAAATCGAGACCTCGGCCTTTTGGCTTTACACCAAGACAGACTGATGCACCTGACGTCGTGCTGCTGGATCCTACCTCAGTAACATCTTTGAATGCCCCCTTCCTCCTGCACCAAATACATGGTCAACACTGCATCTCGAAATTATTAGCCTCTGGCTTGTCAGGGGACTCAGGCTGTCCGTGTGGCTTATTGTGGCTAGACTTGCTGGACTCAGACTTCCTCTGAAGATATGATACACTCAAGATATACAATATGAAGCCACTGTTGAAACATGTAATCTAACTGGAGAATAAAATGACACAGTATAAACCAAGTATGGAGGCGCCTGACTGTTGAAGGAACATACATAAGTAGTCACGTTTTAAAGTGAACACAAGAAAAAAAAAAAAGAATATAAATAGAAAATAATCTGAATGTGAAATTTTGTTTTGAAATCCAAACAAATTAGACCACATTACAAAAATGGACTGTGTTTGATTTTAGCGGTTTCACTGTAAATAAAACATATTTGTCAGAGTCTTTTTCTCCTCATAATTAACAAATAATGAGTTTAACATCGTTCTGCTTACCTTGTGTGTGTGAGAAGGTCATTAAAGTGGTGATGATAATATGCTTCACTCTCAAGTCCGATCAAACATATAATCAAAGTAACAATAATCAGATTCTTCTTTAAGATTTATATTTTGTAATATGATAATTAGATAGAGAGCAAAACCTGCAACTAGTAAAAACAAGTGTGTTCATATATTGTATTGTTTTACAGTACAAGGACATTATGCACAATACAGTATATGAAAATAATAAAAGGAATGTATCCAGATTCAGATCTTGCAGTAGCGATGCATGACATTTATATGGATACCTTTAACAATGTGTGTGTAAAGGTTTGTTCAGCATTCCAAGATTTGAGCACAGGCTGACAGAGCCTCCATCTATGAAGCTATTTTTCATTTTCTCATTCTCTTTTTTTTTAGGAATCAAAACACAATGGGATTTAATATGCCCAACATCACTCGACTTCTGCCTTTATGTTCAGTGAAGTACCAGATTTATCCATTTAATTCTGTCCCACAATGAATGTTCAGTAGTTTCTCGTTTTCTCGTAATGTCACTATGAGTCATTAAAACCATATTTTGAAGTGGATCTGCCTAATAAAAAGCCGCTTATAATCTAACAGTGACAGAGAATTACAATGAGGTACTTTGAACATTGCTTTAACTTCATGAATGTAGCTTGATATTTCCACAACTGCCAGCTTTAAGTCAATGCACAGTAAAATAAGCAGTGATTATCTTTTAAACCCTGTTGTGACCAAAAAAAAAAACAACAACAAGCACAACCACTGTATTATAGTAATAATTATATGCAAAGAGTGCATTGGACAAGTCTGACAGCATTGCTTGCTTCTCTATGTGTGTATTTTATGGCGGCATTTTTTCAAAATGATGATAGCATAACATCTCTACATTCTCTGTAGTTTTCCTCAACCTTCATAAATATTCATACACATTTTGTACTGCACAATATGAAGTAGGCAACAGATAACATAATTATATGGGATGGCATGGCTCAGACCATGTCAAAGTGTCCTTGAGCAAGACGCTTAACCCTCAGTAGCTCCTGATGGTATGTCATCAGAAGGTGGATTAAGAAGCAGTGTGAAGCACTTTGAGTGCCAAAGGTAGAAAAGTGCTATACAAGTGACAGTCCATTTACTTTTACCAAAAATAAAGCAAACCATGAAGGAGAGGAAGGCAAAGAAGGGTAATGCTGTTGTGCCATCATGTGGACAAAGTCTTCATCACATGGGAGTTTTTTTTCCATTCCAGTGTTTACAATATCAGTAGGGTATGCATCGTTACGACACAAGTCTTTAATTTAACACATATGTATAGAAAATGGATGGATGAACCTTTTATCACTAGCATAAAACTTTCATGCATCCAGAAGGTATTTATAGCATTTCTGGTCAACTTGAATTAAAATGGCTAGGATTTTGCTGGTTTATAATAATTTGTGTTTGGCTCGCCAGGCAACACACAAGCAGATTTTTTAAAGCAAAGAAATGCATCAAGTCAATATGCTCACTACTGTAATTGGGCTGGAGTCTACATTTCATTGGCAGATAATTAATGTTGCGCTCGAGTGTGAGCAAAGGGAATAACTCTGGTGAGGCTTTGTTAAGCCACGACCCGAGAGACTCTGCGGTCTACAGTCTGCATAGGGAGGGGATAGGAAAAGAGAAGGAGACTAAATCAATGTCCCTGCATTTGCTCATTAACCAAGGACCTTGGAAGAGGCAGCCTTCAAGGAGTCTCCCTTGGGGGCGCACGAGTGGTGTCGTTAAGATGAAGATTCTCAATACTATTTCTTTCCATCCTCTGAACTGTGGTCAGCTCCCGAGCAGAGTGTCAAGTTAACACCATGGGTTCTATTTTTGTAGATGTAAAAACAAGCACATCTTGTTTTTTGTGAAGGTGCAAGCCCAAATGAGCGAAACGAGTCTTTCGTCAGCACACAAAATAAAAATCGCCTGTTTTTACACATGGAGTGCATCTACAAATTTGAGCCCTGTGTTGCTTTCACTTCTGCATTAACACTAACTGTTACGTAAACATGGCATCTGTACGGAAGAGGATTAGGCCGAGTGAAGGGGAAAAAAATGGGGTGACAGGATTCAGAATTTTTTTTCTTAAAATTCTGACTTGAAAGTGAGATGACTTTAAAGTGGGAATGACTTTGAAGTCAGAAAGAGGGAATTCTGACTTTAAAGTGGGAAGTTGGAATTCTGATGATAGTCAGAATTCTGACTCTAAAGTCAGACAAGGGGCATTCTGACTTTAAAGTCAGCCTTAAAGTCAAAATTCTCACTTTAAAATCAGAATTCTGAGAAAAAAGTCAGAATCCTGTCACCCCCCTTCTTTTTTCTTCACTGGCCCTAATCCTCTTCCGTATATCTGTGAATCTGCTACAATGTTTTCACTAACTGCAGGAAGAATATTTAATTCGTTAATTTAAAGAAAATCAATTTCCATTAATTTATGATGATGATTATTATTATTTACAGTCAAGTGATAATGCATACACAGGCACACGCGTGCACATGCGCGCACACACTCAAGGCCTCACTATGACATATGGCATAACATAATGCGGAATAACTCGTGGTTTGCGATCCAATAAAAGGATCAGTTTTATAATCTCTCTGGCTGCATTTTGTTAACTGGTCTGCCAGTTAAACGCCAAGAGAACTCTGTAAATTCAAACAGGATTATGTCTTTTGTTGTTTGGATTATATGAATCTAATTATGTTGCAGAGGGCTTAACTGCCTCTGTGGCTTATCAGTTTGATTTCCTACACTGTCACCAAAAGCCAGGCCAATTACTAGTTTGTGGAGAAAACAGCAGATTATTAAAATGAAACTGTAATATTAAACAGAAATGAATTTGCTGCATAATAAAATCTAAATGGAAGACCATAAACAAGTGCATAGGTCCACAAAGTAGTAATAGGGACATAACAAATACAACCTTATACCTGATGTCTTTTGCTTTTTCAAATATTATAAAATGCAATACAGATGAAAAACAATCATACTACAGTACTATCAAACGCTACAACGTTGAGATTTTTTCCGAGAAATATGCCGTTCAAAGAAATCTAATGACATTCTACAACATAAACAATCTAATAAAAATAACATCAACCTGGCTATTACATCCTGATATTATAGAAGTGACATAACCTAATGTAGCATATATGAATATGACTTCAAATTTTATAATGGTAGATTTTGAATGCAACTGTTGTTTATACAGTATATGTAATTTACATACAATATGGCAAAATACATTTAAAAGACTGCTGCATGTAATAGGCCTAATGTGTTGTGACCCGGGCTGTCGGTGACTTGTCGTTTCTCGATGGATCAGTCGTTATAAAGTTGCTGATCCTTTGTACTTTGTCCTTTTGTCATAAATTCATTGTGATTCCATCATGTATTGTTGCTATGCAGTTGCTGTTTCCCTTATATGCTTTGTCCTGTTATGTCAACCTTTATTCTGTCATATAGAGCTGATGTCTTACAGTATATAAACTCAGGTTACACTGAGAGATTTTGTCAGCGCACCGAGGTTTCTTACAGAGCTTCTAATTTTCTTGAGTGCTCAGCCCTGCTTACTGTTGATACTTGATAAATACTTTTCAACTTTTGTGCCATATCTGCTCCTGGGTCAATATGTGACAAAATGTCAGTCAATAGCACCCACATCGTTGTTCTTCTATTTTTATCTTCGAAACAAGCGATTAGCAAAAAAGTTAAAACCACATTTATCATTGGATTTTCTGTTAAACACTTTTTGTCAAAGTTTTTTCAAACAATCCAGGACGCTGGAAGACTGGAAATGCATCATCAGGCTTTCTTTCCCAGCATGGTGGTGATCAGAGCTTTTGCAGGGATGACAAAAAGATCAATTTCTCAACTGAGATCTGGAGCTTTCTCATTGAATTGGACTACTTTGACTTGAGTCCTCATTAGTGTGCTCATGCACACACAGCATTCACGCCGCCATATACTGGTACACATACATGAGAAGCGTCAGCTGCAGTTGCAAACCGAGAGTTTTGTAAACCATTTAATTAATTGCCAGATCAAATGTGGCCTAATTAGTAACATTCACTACTATTTTTGTCGAGATCAAAGGGACGTTTTGTTTTTGCCAGCATTTTATATGTAAGAGCAGAAACATTTCCTCGTAAGACTGAACACTTTCCCAGGTGATTGTCTGTTTCAGTCTTGGTGAGGTGCTAGGGAAGCAGTTTTCACTCCGTGAAGCACTCCTACCTCCACTGAGACCATCATCCATTTGTAGAGGCAATCAGCATACGATGGCGTGGGCCCAACCTAACCTCGTCCTGTGCAAAACGCTCAAATATACACAGCTGACTGCAAAAAATCAGAGCGCCCTGTATAACATCGAACAAATTAAATGACATGCTGTAATCTAATTTATAATGATGCACGGTCACTGCTGGTTTTCAAAGATTGATTAACCAAGGTGAGTTGTGCTTGGTGTTAAAATGACAAACTACAGCTGCAAAAATAATATGTTACCTTTGATTTTAAGCCCCGTGACAACCTGCGGCCGCTCACAGGTCAGTTCAGCTACGACAGCAGACTTGTGCTAGCTATGTGGGTCATCTTCAGACTCAGGTACACCAAGTGCTAAATTGTGTGTTCACCCACTCTTAGGCCCACTGCACATGTGATCCAAAACGTTACATCTGCAATGCTATTCACCTGCGATTTGAATTTGATATGGACGGTTACAGCCGACAAGCCACATTATTTCCTACTCTGATAACCCACAGAGGAAGCTTCTAACATGTCCTTATTTTTGTTGTGTTAGTGTAGATTAAGCATTACTTTAGCATACTTTGTCTTGCCCGACAGAACTTACCTTTTTCAAGTTGACATCAATCAATGAGGAATTAGGGGGAACCGCTAAATATCAAAATGTCCATAGGAGTAAATGTGACTGAGAATGGTTGTTTCCATGTGACGTGCAAATGGGAGGCAACCAGACTTTAGTTTAGCCTATCTTGCTTCTCGGCTGGAATGGGTTGGGCTAATGACAACTGCTGCCATAAAAAATGGATGGATGAATGCTTTCTTGAATTAGGCGCATGTCAGAATGATAACTGGTTTTACAATTTAAACCCGAGAGAACAGATGTATGCAAGTGCAAAGAAAACTCAAATATTTAAAGTGGAAGTGCTTCAGTGAATGAATGTCAAAAAATAGCATGCTATTAACTTCTCTCTATGGATTCATGGCAACGCCATAATTGGATAAATTGTCACTGAGTGAGATATACTGACGACACGAGTCACAGGGTAACACTCATTGCACACCAAGGGCGGCTATTCCATTTCAATGCTTGGAGGACAATGGACCATCCGATTAGAAAATAAATTATGTCAAAATGGAATCTTTAAACAAAGAGCTTTTATTATGAATGTGTCAATCAACACGAATTCAGTTGCAGGAAATGAAACAAAGCAAAGGCCGGCATATGACTTCTACCAATTGAGTCTTCAAAAGAACTACATTTTACTTAATGTAATTATTTTAAAAGCTGGTTGTAGAAGTTGTCTGACTATCCAATTTCAAAGGGATAAAAGCAGAAGGTATGGCAAGCCTAGCAGTGGTGTTTGCATCATCAGGTTCCACCAGAGGGAGCTGCAAGCAAAGTCACTCATGCACTGCTGAGACCATTCACCTAAGAGCCAACAACGAGTCTCATCCAAGTCAAAGTCCAAACGATTGTCACACACACATCAGGGTGTGGTGAAATTTGTCCTCTGCATTTAACCCATCCCCGTGTGATTTTGATCCATCCCCCGGGGGAGAGGGGAGCAGTGAGCAGCAGCAGTGCTGCGCTTGGGAATCGTTTTGGTGATCTCACCTCCCAATTCCAACCCTGAATGCTGAGTGCCAAGCAGGGAGGCAATGAGTCACATTTTCATAGTCTTTGGTATGATCTGACTGGGGATTTGAACCCACAACCTTCGAGTCTCAGGGCGGACACTCTACCACTAGGCCACTGAGCTAGGATAAGACATCCTTCCATCAATCAAAAAGTAATAATTTACTTTCTTTTAAATCATTTTTAGGAGTTTGACAGCTGATGCCAGTTAGGGAAGCAAGGAAGCGGGGATGGGGTTCAAATAAAAATTGACTTAATTGAAAGGAAATTGGGATTGAAAGGTTCTTGCTGCAAGCTAACTGTGGATAGAAAAAAAATCACTTGTGTTACTCACCCATAGTATTTGTTGCATTGTAACGTTCAAAAGAAGACACGAGAAATCAGATTAGGTTGTCATTGAATATTTTATTTGCAAATGAAAGAGTAATAACTCATAAGTCGTAAAAATATACATTTTTAAAATTGTGATATTTACATGGATTGTTTTGTCATCAAACAAAGAATTCTGCACGGTTACTCAAAACCAAACGACTGCAGAAAAAAAAGGATGATCTCCAAAGGAAACAAGTGTCTTGCATGTCTCCTTAAGTGACGCTGTGCCAAGCTTGTCTGCTCCTGACGCTTCAGCTAAGATGTCGTGGAGAAACAGCCGACTACACACATCCCACACAGACCCATGATGATTTTAGCACACACAAAAGTGCAAAGTACATGAATTAAAATAAAAAAAAGACAAAAGTAAAGCTTCATAAATTTTTCTGTGAATGTATTTACAGTTGTAGATTCTTTTAAATTCCTTATCCAAATACAGGTATGATACATCAAAGCAAAGCATTCTCATTCCTTTGCTCAGATTCTTATGACATGCAGGTCCCTTTACATCCCTTTTCTAGGGTGGCTTCAGCACCGTCCGTCATTTTTTGGGGAAAACGCATCACATTCCAAGGTCCAAAAGTCTGAGCATCATTTCGCTCTGGCCTCAAGTCAGAAATAAAACACCTTCAAACAAACATAAAAACATTGTGGCTAGCACACAACACAGGTTAACCTAACACTTGAGTGTCGATGAGACAATACACATACAGTGTTGATAGAATACTGTTCTAAAAGACGATACAGAGTGTATGTTTGTGGGATTTATTTCCCTACTGAGATAATGGTCATCTGTTAAAAGAAAGCGCAAACAGCACATGTGGATGAAGTCAGGAATCTGCCACCTGAGTCAAAGCGCTTGGAGGAGTTCTAAAAGCTGGAAGACTTGCATCCCTTATTCCTCCTCCACCGTTGCTGCCGCTATTGTCGCTTTCATCGACGGCGGAGGGGAATTTCAAAGTCGTGAGCCTTAGCTCGATATCAATCGCGTTAGGAGTAGCTCCTCCTGATTCCCAGCTCGACCGTGCTCAGACTGACTCTTGTGACAGCCAACATCTTGGAGAACAGGCTATTGTTGAAATGCATCGGCTGTCTCTGCCAATGCCTGCGTGTTGTTACGATTATGATTATCTGCATCAGTACCTCTATTAATCAATACAAATACTCCCCAACATTTCGTCCATCAAACCAATTCTGAAGGAGCAGAAATGTGTGTGAGCATTTGTGTGCTTGTGGAAATGCAGCTATATGGACAAAGGTATTGGGACACATCTGCAGGAAACCATGCAGTATTCATAATCCAGTCTTCTGGTAAAGGCTCTAGACATAATATCACATTATCTCTAGATTTCTTTGTCCGGACCAAAATGATCTAACAATGCTTGTATGGACCTTCCTCAGTGTTCCCACAAAGGTGGAAGCATATTGTCCAAAATGTCTGGTGTGAGGTTAAGAACTCAATCCTTGAGGTGGTACGCCAATGTTGTGTTTGACTTTGAGATGGGACCTCAGGAATTTAAAATAGGATATTTCCTACTTTTAAGCAGTCTGGAATGCAGTGTCAGATTCCAAGGCATCTGAGAAGACTAACCCAAACTGACTTTTATGAATCGATCAAGAGGTAGGATTCTTCCCAAGACCTTTGTCCACATGCAAACTTCTTAATATAGTATTTGCCAGGGCACAATACTCTTGTGTGCGTGTGCATCCATGGCCAAGTGTAAAAGCATGAAGCCCAGTTATGAATTATGTACACGCTTGTCTCAACTCACTCCTCCCCCACAAGTGAAAACATGGCTACCGCTTGTGAGGCCAGCTTCAATTGACTTTTGAGTCCTAATGAAAATAAATACTGCCAGTCTGCATTCATGTCATTGTTAAATAAAGGCTACTTTGCCTGGCTAGATCCCCTTTCACTCGCTGAATGGTTAACAGTAGAGTGTGGGTGTGGCCCGGGGGCTTATACTGAATTAACATGCACGCACCCCTACTGTACACACTCACATGCACACACACACACTAGCTTCCCTGGTCAGATATGAACCGCTGTAGTTTAATATAAAAGGAATCTTTTCCTCTCCTTTCACAGGCAAGTCAGATGGAAAGTCCCACATGTGAAGTCAAAGTGCATGCTTCTCCATAGCCCACCCCTGATCTTTGAATTTGAATGTTAAATTCTTTTTTCACATCAGTTCTACAAGACACTAGTACCAAATCCCAATGTTATCTTGAAAGTAGCATGACTCATAAATTTTGTATTATCTAAATCAGATACTACACTGTATTTCTACTACTGTACCCCATACACACGCATGCTAATATTAACTTGTTTTAGCCCTGGAGAGGGCAGCTTTATACTCCACAGTCTCCACTTTGTTGTTGTGGTGCATGCTCTCGCTGCTTTCACTTCAAGTCTTCTTTTGGATATAGTTTAAAAAGTTGTTTTTATAGACAGAATTAAAGGGAAAATAAGATTGTTCTTGCTATGGCATTCATTGTGCAGAGTGCACAGACTTCATTATCACTTGGTGAAAAAATAATTAATTATTTAACATAGTAGTATGATATTTAAAAAAAAAAACATGTTTTTTTCAGATCTATGTGAATAAATGCAGCCAACATCACCTTGGTGATTGGTTGCCGTTCAGCGAAAAATATATACTCGCATGAACTGATCCCTCGTGGAAAAATGGTTGAGGATGACTGATTTAGAACACAAAACATGTTTTGAATTCACCTTTGGGTTTTCCATTTGACTTTTACATGTGTAGGGAGCAAACATCCCCTCAAGTACCCCTAATTTATTAAATCAAATGACATCATGTGCATATATCTATCTGTATGTACAATACAAAACAATACTGATTACATAATGTACAGTACATTGCTCGTGGCATGAGATTACTCTTTCAACAATTGATATTTTGCACTCTTCTGAAATCACCCCGTTGGGATGCTTCTTTTTTTCCGGGGCGACTTATTGCAGTAGCATTGATATTTGCCGCTATTGACCTTCTGAGTCGGTGAGACAGTGTGCTGATTGCTGAAGATAAGGACAAAGAAAGCCTGAAAAGGAATAATGGATTGCAAAGGCACACTGATAGAAAAGCTACTTGCTCTAATTTAAGCTACGTTCAATCAAACTGCACTGGTTCTGTGACTATGTGACAAAAGGGGCAAATGGCTGATCGCAAGCAGACCAATAACACACTAGCACCCGCTGATTCAGCCAGACGGCCATTGAGCCACTCAATTATGATGGTTTCAGAATCCTGACTATACATACTCTTAGCTCTCAATACATACTGAAGCGATCATATTTTTCATTCCTTTTATCAGGCCTAATTGACCCTTTCTCACTATGGTGTCTTAAAACATTGTCTCTTCTTTGGGTTATCTTCACTAATTCAGAGCATAACAAGGTAAAATAGGCAAGGTGTAGAGTAGACAGACTTCCGGATGCAGACGAGAGGATAGGCCGCAAGAAACTGAAGTCGGGGGATTGCCAAATGCTAAAGCTCACAAATCTCGCTTCTAGGCTGTATCTGTTTTCTCGATTTGATGAGTTTTACCTGTAGGTCTTTACATCAACCATAGGAAGGTTCTCTAGCATCTCTCCTCTACCCCCTATAGCATCTTCCAACTTCTCAGGCAGTGTGTTTTCATGCTTTCATCTACGAGTCGGTTATTTCTGATCCGATCAATACTGTGAGATTGTGCCGTTACACTGCACAATGCATGTACAATTGTGAATGATAAAACACTATGAAGGTCATTTGTTATGAATTTCTTCATGTCATTACAAGAGTGAAAGCAGGTAGCTAATATTGTATACCTTCAGGTTGTGCAACCTGGTCATCCTGGATGTGGGATTCTCAGCATCTGCAATTTCTTCTCAAGGTTTCTTCATTCCTCCCCATATGGGTTTTTGAGTTGTCTTTGCCCTCTTGGTGGTGGTGGTGGTGGGGGGGGGGGTTGTCTAGATTAGGGAATGTTGTTAATAGTTGTTAACTGTGGGCTTGTAAAGACTCAAGTAGAGACTTCAACAGCTATTAAGGACTGTATAAAAAGTGAAGATAACATTAGGAAGAGACACCCCCATAAACACCCCCAAATAAAGTTGCGTTCTATTATTTCAGTACCCCCCTGGGAGCGAAAATGATACCATCTATCCTTATCGTCAATCACACATTCATGGTGACACATTTTGGTTTCACTTCTGAAATGCAGCAAATAAACAATTAAAGAACCCCCCTCTCCCACCCCGCAAAATGGGAATGGTGGCACTTCTCATGAGCAAGCTATCTGTCAGCCTTTCACTAGCTCGGATAAAAGAAACATAAAAAAATGAAGGGGAAAACATACGCGACTTGAGCTAATGGAAGCTTATTCTCTATCATGATAACGTGGTATGTCTATAGGCCTAGCACATGTATGAAATAGACGTAAAAGTATCCAGTACCAGTGAAAAGGTGACGATCCCATTGATATAACTCCACTGTGAGTGCTACATCCTTATACCTGAAGTTTGCCCTGCTGGTGGTAAAGCAGATTGGCTGTTCAGTCATCTGAGTGAGTCTAAGTAAGTTCCTCGTGGGTTTCTCATGAGAGAGGTTGATGATGCACACACAAATACACACACACACAGACACACTGAAATACTGTGCCTGTCCACACAAATGGGCACAACTGGGTCAACCCACAGGTGGCAAATGGGGTCTGTGGTTTTGGATCTGATGCTAGAAGATGACATCATCCTCCTGCTGGAGAAGAAAATATGTATCTGCAGTCTCCATCTTGTACATCTCATGGTGGGAGGGGGCTACTTTTAATATCACTCAGCTTTGAATGTTTCCTCAGCGTTTTACCCCTTTGCTCCGTTACATGCCTAAAGTTTTGATTAGATAAATACTCGGCAAGGGGGTCCTTTCTGTTTGCCACACACAGTGCTTTCTTCCTTCCTTGAGTCATAAGACACAAACAGTGTCTTGTCTCTGATCTTGTTTTTTTTTCTTTTGTGTAATTGAGTAGGGGACAAGCATTTCATATTTTCCCTTTAAGTATGCATTCATTAGAAGTACTTTTGGACTTATAGTATTGAATTTTTAATTACATCCTTTTAACTAGTTGCATTTCTTTGTTTATAGAAGAGTCTTAGCCTTTGGGAAGGGGGTGCAAGGTTGAGGGTTAAGGATGGGGAGTCTGGCATGGCTGGGGGAAGTAGTTAACTTTCAGTCCTACACAGTCTGAAAGGCCTTGGTCTGGGCGGGGACCATGAGGGTCGGGGGTGTCGGACCAGACGTATTCCTGGAGTTGAATTTGGGAGGAGTAGGGGGCGCGGCGGTCTTGGATGGCACCACTGTGGTGTAGGCCGGAGGGGACTGGGGAAAGCCTGGAGGTTGTCCGTTTTCCTTCAGCGCTGCAACTGCAGGTGGGCGGGGGCGGTGGCCGCGCTGGGCGCTGTTGTGCACCATCGACTGGGTAGAGGAGGCACCTGAACGTGAGCTGCCGGAGCGGGATGAGGACAGGGAGTTGGGCTTCACCAATTTTGCTTTGGGAGCCTCTGCATCCTCTCTGTACAAACACACGGCCACATGAAGAATATTCTCTGGTGTCAAAATATATTGTATGTACATGCACAGAGCAAGACAAAAAACAAATACAATGAAAAGTGAGGGTGTCCTCTGTTTATTTCTCAGCATGTGCCTGCCTGGCCACAGTAAGTGGTGTCATGTTTATCAGGGACTGTCATCACGTCAGCATTTTTGCGCATTGTGAAGCTCATTCGAGCAGCTCCTTATGAGGGATTAGTGTCAGCTTTTCCTCAGAGAGTCAAAGACCTCTCGTGTAAAAACATATTTCTTAAAAGAATCTAAGAAGCCGAAAAATATATCAATAAAGCAAAAGTAATAGCTGGGGTTCGTCATAAACCTTCCACCCAAAGTGGTTGTGGTCTGCTTTAAGCACATTGCCACTTGTCACAAGGCATACAAATAGAAAACACTTCATCTCGTCTGCATTATTTACCGAGAGCTGGCCCTCTAATGTGTTACATTATTCATTGTTACATTCATGAATGAGCACCTACACCGGTGCAAATCAGTCACACACAAAAAAGTGTTTTTACATTTTTATCTTTTTTTTTTGAAGTGTCACTTAGTGCCCACAGGCGCACACATCTCGAACAACTCCATTGACAATAAAGAGCAAGATTCATATAGCATGACAAATACAATCACTATACTTCTTCATATAAAGCGTTTATTTACTTACTACAAAGAGTTTATTATGGGAAAGAGTAACAAACTTTACGTTTCACTTTAATGCGCTTCAGGTTGCTCGATGGTTTATATGACAAATTTGTTCTGTGTGCATAATATAGATACTGCAATTGATCGCATTTTGCTCGCAAGTAAGTAAATATTAATAAAAACATTACGGAATACAATACGATTATATCACATTACATTACAACAATAATAATGACATATATCGTTGCATATTATAACGGTACGTTTCTCTACCCTTCACAGTTGTGTTATTTTATTTTCCACACTTCTCAATCCTTTGGGTAAACCCTTAGCAGGTTCTATTCCGCAGGCCCTAGAAGTGTCTCCACTGCATACAGCAGCGCTTTCACTTCAATGCAAATGTCAGCTTTACAGATATAATATCTGCTTTTGTTTTGCGCTAATAACGTCTGCGGCAACACAAGATACTACTGCATGAGCTAGGATAGTGACTGCAGGGAAATAAATAGGTGTGACGTGTCCCACAATTAATTTCAGAATTTAACTGATTAGAGCAACGGTAACTATTTGAGGAAATACAGTACGTCCCAAATGCTGTTATAAAACTTCCCTATTGCACATGTCTGTTAGAACACAGACACAAAGAAAGGGAAAACTCATTGGGAAAAGGAGAATGGACAAACCTTATCTCATTTGGGGTCTCCTCTTCCTCGTACTTCTTTTTCTCTTTCGTTCGGAAGACAAGCCAGATAATTAATATAACGATGAGCACACCTAGGGAAATTCCCACCACTGCGCCAGCCACCATGCCCATATCCCTCACATCTGCGAACACACAACAGATTCCATCAGTCACATTAGGTACAACTGCACATCTATCGGAATTTCTCATTTATAGCACCCATCCTGAGTGGTGTAGAAGTGCACAGCATCACATAACATTGACAAATATTTCTGATATTTTGGCTGAATGGGGCTAGAAAACTACAAATGGGCAATTCCACCATGCCATGCACCCCTAAATTCAATTTACTACCACTATGGAAATCAACTCGCTTGTGCAGATCAAGTTCTCCATTTGTTTACACGTAACCCTGACCGCCCGGCCTCTCCGCAAATGTATTCATCTGACAGAGAAGCATTAAAGTTGGAGTGCAGGTGGTGACCAGTAACTACCAGTACGTTCAATGCGGTCCCCTGTGTTCCCGTGTTGGTGCATTGTGGAAGTATAATGGGCGTGTGGAAACAGAGTGGCAGAAATAAATTTATTTCCATCTGCAGTTTGAAACAATAGCCATCAGTCAGTGTGGCAGGTGGAGGTGAGCTGAATGCCGCAATGACTTGCCAGTCCAACCCTCTCCCACCCCCAAACACTCACGCTGCATTGTGACCTCAACGGTGCAATTCTCCTCGCCAACGTCATTGCTGGCTGTGCACCTGTAGACACCTGTGCTATCCATGGTGAGGTTCCTTAGGGTCACCAGTTCAGGGTTCTTCAGATCTGGACAACAGAATGGTACATCCATATTACAGAGTGATTTAGTCATGATCAAGTAAGTGTGTAGTCTTTTGCACTGAAACGGTTTCAAAGGAATCAATAAAGTTTTTGCATTGCTGTAATATAGATGACTACTTCTTGGAGTTTCAAGAAAAATCAATATATGATTCATAGAGTCCAGGGAAAAAGAGCTGATCGACAGACGCTAGAATCACCCCCCCCTCGCCCCAAGTAACTGTTCACTTGGGTTTATGCAGTAAAATATTTGTGTCGCTAATGAGAGGCATGGATGCTGTTTGATTATGTTCCAGGATGAATACCAGAATCTGCAGTACGTGACATTAGCTTGTTTCAACTGTGTGTACGCTTTTATGTATAATTCATTTCGTCTATGAGCTATCATATCAGTGTCATATATATCTTCATCTGATTAAGACCAATCCTCATGTATATCTGAATACTGAGGATTGCAAGTCCTTGGAAAAAAAATGCTAGTACTCTACGCTTAATTTGAAGCGCAGCTATTTTTTGCTGTCAAGTAGGGGTAGTAGTAGTGCAAACCATGTAAGTCATGCAGAATCAGTGGCCCAATTGTGACAATCAAAATCAACCCGTGATCAATCAACTTGAGATCAGCACTACTTCTTAATTATTATGTGGGTTTTGATGGCAACAGGAGGTGGACATAAAATGGAGCAAAGTGGCAGGGCTAAAAAAAAAAAAGGTTTCAGAGAATAAATGGAGGCAGTGGAAAGTGCTGTTATGAAAATGAATCCTTATAGCACATCTCTGTTGACATTTTTAGTGGGGTTAAACGTTCATTATTTTTCTTACCTATCAGTGCCAGGTTTGGCAGTTTGCCCAGGCTCTTGCCTTTGTCTAGGACTCGCTCCCACTTGTAGTTGATGGGGTCAGAACCGTCGCTGGACTTGCAGCTCAGTTTGACGTCGCTACCTTCCAGGAGATCGCCATCCATCCAACATCTGGGTTTTGAGGGTTTCACTATGAAAATAGCAAAAGAATAACTGGTTTAACTCATTGGTATGACAAACACGGTTCAGATGTAGTAAGATGGAGACATACTTATTGATTCATTTATCTATTTATTTATTTGTATTAATTTTTTTATTTGTTTATTTATTTGTTTGTTCGTTCATTGATTTTTATTTTTTTTTACTATGAGTATCAACACTATGGTCCAATGTATTCATTGGTGGAATACAAAAAAAGCATGCAGAACCTTTAAGTGAAACACTTTAGGCGTGGGCATATTTTGCTCATTGCAGTGACCCAGCACCGACCCATTTCCCAGGCTGCCTTGTGAGCTGATCAGAATGCTTGCGGTTGCCCCATCGGTCATTGCTTAAGCTCTGTTTTTTTCCATTCGCACAAACCCCATAAATACATGGATTGTATGGATGAAAATAAAGGGGATTATGGGAACATATGTGGCAAACAGTTTGATACTGTCAATATACAGCCATAGATTATGAGTCTCAGTTTGAGACTGCAGAGAGTTTATCAAGTCTATTGAGACTCGTTTAATGTAAATGCTAAGCTGGCCGTGAGTCTTGTATTTTGTTTTGTTCTTGCCACAGCTGAAAGATTTCAGTCCAGTAGCTCAACACAGAGAACACAGAGGAGAAGTGCTGGATGCTGTTGAAACGTGTACTGTCTCTGTTTTTAAACACACCGGACAGCTTTGCTGAGCTATGAAAAAACGAAAATAGCTTGGCTTCTATCCCAGCAGGATATTTTTAGATCAGTGGCAAGCTATTTTTAAACAGCTCTTTTCTATTTTGTCATATTCGCAGTGTCGGCTTTTGTGCCATTTGGCTGGCGCTGATTGTCTGCAGAGCTGCAGCATGTTGCTAAAGCCTCACTGTTGTGAGGTACCTTGTACATTGACTCATTTTATATGGATTTGTTTACATCAGACTGAAATTATTTGAGAGTGATTCAAAAGTTAAAGCTCTCACCGCATCTATAATAATACTAAGTAGTAGTTTCTTGTTAAGTTGTAGTTTCTCGTTCGGAGTACAACCTGGTCAATACCAGGGCACATACAGTATAGAAATGGACGAGCATTCACACTCACATTAACACGTACAGGAAATTTAGTTCATCGATCCAAAAGGTTAAGGGTGAGCTGATTTGGGGCGAATGATGTCATACACCTAATAAGGCTGGAGAGCAACGATTCACATGTAATGGGATTATGTAATATAATTACAAAGTGTCTGCTGTTATATTCTACTATATTATTATACTCTGTTATACTACTCAGAGAAAATATGGAATTACAGTTGAATATTGAAATGTATAAAGTTACACTTGTAACTTTACATCTTCCGCAGTTCCAGTTTAGAGTTTACTATCAGTTTACAGTTTCTTACAAACATAGTTTCATAAATATATGCTTCTGCCATGTAGACAGTGCAACTATGTTGCGTTGAATTTAAATGGAATGGAAGGAGCCACTTTCCATAACCAGGAAGTAAATCCACTGTGTTCACTCCCACAACGGCGCAAATACCTATTTCAACATGCATGCACCCAGATTTAAAACCATGTATTTAAACCCATAATAAGGAATGCTTTTGGTAACTGGGTCATAAAAACAAACACTCACAACTCACAGGAGGCAGGCACATAAACAACCTGCCTGGCACCAAGCTATTATCTTGGGGAGCGAAATGCAAATGTCCGTCTCTCTCAAAATCGAAAGTGTCACCGCGAAAGCTGAGGGCAATTTGTATAAACGAAGGCACTAACTCACTGAAATGTTTTTATGGAAGAGAGATGAGAGTGAAAGGATTAACAGACTGTTCTATTAGAAAACCAATAACCGCGGGCCGAACTAATCTCCCATGATGTTTTAATAAATCGCCCGCTTTTTCGTCACTGAGATGATCTCCCTCTTCCCGACGGACTTTGTGTCTGGCTTGAGTGTTAGAACGCTATCCCTTTTTGCCGTTTGTCCTTCAGAATTGTTTAGCTACGAGCAGGCAACGATGAACATTCACACTGAGCTCACTCTAAAGCTTGTTGCATAAACGAGGAAAATAAAAATAATGAAAAAAAGGAGGGATGAAATAACCAACAATGAATTTGCTGAGGATTAGAAGGCCAAAACAAGCTCCCCCAAACATAATTTGGGTAAATAATTTCCCTAAGAAGCTTATACGGGGTTTAGGGGAAGACAGTTGTAATTATAGACATTCACCTTAAACATAAGGGCACATTTTCCTCAAAAAGAAACACATGCATGTACTGCAAAGTTAGATTTGTTGACAATCAAACTCATAAATAAGTTGCATGTTTCTCGTCTCACCTCATCAACAAACTAAAAGAAGAATCCAATCAGTCAGTCTGAATCAAATTGAATCATTAGATCAGTCAGCATGCCAGAGGAAATGTGTTAGGCTAATGACCCATTCATGAGGTATCTGATTGTGTACATGAGCATCAGTGTGTGTGCACGTGTGGGCCTACGTGCGCACGTGTGTGTGTGTGTGTTTGTGTGTGGTGACCCTTACCCAGCACAATGAGGTTGACTTGGCTCCAGTGGTACTTCCCTCCAGTCTTGACCTTGCAATAGTACTCCCCGGAGTCAGTCAGTAGCAGGTCACTGATCAACAGGGAGGCGTCACCCCCCAGGTACTCCCCAGCAAAGGACACGCGGCTGGCATCTGGGCCTGTCGCCTCGTTGGTGTACACGTGGCCACCGAAGAACGTAATGATCTAGAAATATTGAAGAGCAACATTTCAGAGACTATCATTAATGTTGGTTAGTGAACTATGCTCAAGCCTTCACAAGCAAATTAAGCTAAGTGGTCCCCAACCATTGGGCCACCAACCATACAGATGGAGTTTCCTTATTTTAATTTCATATTCTGATTTATTGTTATTACAACTAGTGCGGGAAAAATAAGGTGCAGGCCATTCAGTGCAATGACCAAAACGTTATTATGGGTCAAAGTGTTGTTTTTATGCTTTAGAAATTGACCGGTTGAACAGTTGAAAAAAAATAAAAATGATAATAATATATATATATATATATATATATATATATATATATATATATATATATATATATATATATATATATATATATATATATATATATATATATATATATATATATATATATATATATATGTATATTTATTTATTTATTTGTATCTCTATCTACATCTCTATCTGCTGTATATCAGTCTGTGGTTCTGGCTGTGTACATGCTCACAAACACAAACACAGCTGTCAGAGTGGCCTATTACTCAGGGCGAGTGAGAGCCTGCAGATGGGACCCACTAAGTGCCGGTGCCACAGCGCATCACTGGCGACCAAACAGGTGCCACCTGCCGTGACCACAGGTGACGACTGGCTGCTTACATTCACCAAATATGTAAAAAAATGCACACAATAAAAAAAAAAAAATCTGACCCTGAATGCAAATTGATGATTACGACACGTTCCAGTGCCACAGTTCTACAGAAACAACTACCATTAAGCATATGCCTCTTGTTTATTATATGGCCTCTGCACATTTACTGCTCACAGACATCTGTAAATAATTTATTGTCTTTGTGCACAGATGAAAAGATGATATATATAGAGAATGAGCGTGCTAATCAAGGGATTTTGTACAAAATGGCTACAGGCTGTTGTTTTAAAGCTGTGATGACAAATTGCTGACATGGAGGTTTTATTTCTTCTGCAGGCTTTTGAAGGACACATTTACTGGGATTTTTTGATCTATAAAAACCTTTTTTGTCATGAAATAAGCCGTGCTGCATTTCAAACTTGTTTGGGTCTAATGCAAAAAAAAATCCTCATTATATTATAACATTTATTAGGATTTTTGTAAATATGATTTAAGTATTTATTTTAATATTCTGCATGCATTGACATAATATTCTGCATGCTCTAATAGTATATACAGGAAACCGGAGCAACCAGAAGAAATTTACGCAGGCACGGGATGAACATGCAAACCCCACACAGGAAGGCCAGATCCAGAATCAAATCCTACAACTTTGAACTGCGGAACTGCTAACCAATGTGTCCTCGTTCGGTCACCCTTTATACTATATTCATCTCAGAATCTAAATTATAATTTTAAGGTAAAATACATTTGATGACTGCTCGATCTTTTTACGAGTCTCACCCTTTTTTAGTTTAAATCCCTGATTTTAAAATGTCAGTATTGTTATGTTGTCGTTTTAACGATGACAGCCAGCAGTCACTTTTTTATGTACATTTGTACTTTGTAGAAATTTCTCTTTACAAAATATTAATATGCTCAGTGATGATCACTGCCAGAGAGTAAGAGTATTCCTGAAAATAAAATCATTTATTTTTTCATTGTCATTGTGGTTTTCAGTACTGCATTACATTATGGTAAGAACATTTATCAATATTATGTTGATACATGCAGTGCAAATGACAATCCTGACAACACATTAAAATAAACTAATCCAGCTCTTGTATTTGATGTTATTTGATTATGCAACTGTACCTAATGTCATGATAGATGAATGTATTTTATTGATTAAGAGCCTGACCTTGAACTTGTGGTCTGCCCCCTTAGTGATCTGAGCAAATAGAACCTGCAAAATAACTAAGAGGGGCTAAATGTTGTAGAATGCACTTTCTCTCTCTGACAGTACAAAAGAATGATTTATTCATTCGGCTACAGGCGCAGACTCTTCAACCTAATCAAATTTTCAGATGTTTGATTTTAATTAATGGCGCCTTCAATGTTATCTTCCCGTTAAATATTCATCGCAATGTGGCACCCCCACTCCCCGCCTTGAATCATTAAAGCTTCAGACAGACGTTTTAATTCGACGACTTGTTTCCTCCTTCCTGGCCTCTTCCTGCTCTTTTCTTTCTCGCTGTGTTGCACTTCTATGTGCTAACACATCAGGACACAAACAAACGACTTCCTAATGGACTATAAATGTAAATATAAATATAAAAGAATTCACCTCAATTTGTGCACTCTGCAGCTAGAGAGATTTCCCACACTAATGTGTTCATTTTGGGTAGAGAATGTCTCTTAACCCACAACTGCCCAAGTTTTCCAAAATAAAACAAACCACTGCGTCATTGTAGAAGCTTGGAAGATAGAAGACCCAAAGGTATTAATCATTTTTCTTTCACATTAGTTTTGAAAAACATTTTTTTTTTTTGGGCCAGGTACAGTGGAAGACATCCCGTTCTGTCATGCTTGTCGACATCACAAGAAAACAATTATTCACAGTGCAGAGTGACAGTGAATTCATTTCTTCCGCAGTCAAACTGTTGCCATTATTAAGATGTTTAAAAGAAAGAAAAAAAAAAGACGGGTGAAGTAAATCTACTCACCTTGAAGCCTGACAGACACAAAATGGACAGGCAACATCACCTAGTGGTGTTTTATACAAACTATAGCCTGCATATTAGGTAGTTTTACTATATATTATACATATTTACGTAAAAACCTACCTGAACAGTAAAATCAATTTGATCAATTCTACTACATGCTCATATTGCACTGAGCAGCCACACACTTTGCTATGGTGCATTAAGTGCCATTTCAAATTCTCAGTTTACTACTACTTTTTTGCCCTCATTGGTGCACTTCTGTGCCAGCACAAAAAGTAAAGAAAACAAGCAAAAAAAGCAAAACCCACCAGATTTCCAATTAATGATGATGCTTTGAGTTCAAAGTTGCTTTCTAAAAGTTAGTAATTCATTATTTTTGATAAGAAGTTAGGAAAATGAATGAATGAATAAATGATTTATTTCTTGGAAAAAAATCGTTCCGTCTGAATACAATGAGAGGTTAAAAGCTCTGTTTAAGATACATACAACTGTCATGAGGTGTGAAAAATGTTTATTAAATGTAAAATATAAATTTAAATCATTCTTATGCACTTGTAGACCTAAAATGTCAGCGACATATCAAGAATGATGCGCCGTAAGAAGGAACACAGAATAAACAATGTCGATGATAGTACTGCCTAGAGACAGCGAGTGAATCCCAGCACATCCATTATGATTCCATTATGATATGTTCGTAGGAACTAACAAGGGTCACAATGTCACTTGCCTGAGGATTCCGCAACATGAACACTGTTGATATTTGGCTCGAAGCATAAACAAAAGTGCTTCGAAATCCCACTAGAAATTAAATTAAGCTTGTTTTGAAGCCATTTAAAGTCGATCTTCACGTAATATCTTTGTTGTCTCAATATGAATCTATAACTTTTTGATACTGTTATAATGATTCCATTTGCTGTTTTAGAGCTCTCTCTCTGGGTTCAGGACTGCAAATTGTCCCTTACTTCTAGCAATATATTGCTTCTGCCTGTCGCAATATGTGTTTAATGGCACTGAGTGCTTCTACTGAGACCAGTCTTTGATTAATTCTGCAAAACAAACAAAAGAATACAATAACAGTAAAGACTGTTATTCGCATTTTTGGATTCATTTTGAAAAAAGCAACAACCTATATTTGGCAGCCGTGTGATTTCTCCCAGCACAGAGAGATTTATGCATCTATTATCTGTACCGCTTATCCCCGCTATGGTTGCAGGTGTGCTGGAGCCTTTTCCATCTGATTGTGGCGGATTGAGAGGTGGAGGGTGGGGGGTGCACCCTGAACTGCTTGACAGCCAAACGCAGGGCACACATACACAAACAACCATTCACACTCATACTCACACCTACGGACAATTTGGAATCTTCAGTTATACTATCATGCATGAATGTGGGAGGACACCGGATATCAATTTTCTATAAACACAGTGATAATAACTTGGTGGTGTACTGTACTAAATAATTTCTGGAGTGCTAAATTTGAAATTTTTAATTTCTTGTGCCAAAACATTTATAACAAGAATTCCAGTAAATAGAAGCAATATATGAAAAAATAAATCCAAATCTGAAACAATGTATCAAATTGTCCATTTATTATTTATTTATCTATTTTGTAATTTACGGTAATTTACAGTGAAATTATATTAGCCCTATGGGTTTTTATGTTTTCATCTATCCAAACATTCTTTCTTGTGTCTGCAGAATCTGTCAAAGCCACTCATCAAAGACATTTTACAGCGACAAGGACCATAAACCTATTAGTCTGCCCTTTCACGACAGCTATCTTGAATTAAATGCCTGTCAAACCATTATTAATATGTCTAAGATTATTATCTTGAATCCATGTTTCATCATTAAAAAGTCTGATTGTTTTGAAAAAAAGGGAAGGATAGTAAATACTGTATGTCTTCTCACCACTTTCTGTTTGGAGTTTGTTTTTTGCAGGAGCCACTCAATGTCAAGTGAGCCAGAAGATTGGAACTGGTGGTGACATGGTAAGGTGGCGTTGTCCCCGACTACCTTCTTCATCTCGGTCTGGGCGCCTCCTGACAGTGGACTGAGGAGAACTGGAGGCAGAGAAACAAAAAGAAGCGACACATGTCAACTGAAAGACATGAGACAGAGCTTGCAAATTGGATAGAAACGTCTGCATTCGGTGGAAACTGTTACAGAAGACGGGGGTGAGACGTCAGATTGACATTTATGTCAGGATATGTGGGAAAAGACCACTTGGCACTGTTGCATGAGCATTAAAGCAACAGGAAAATATAATCTGATTTGTATTTCTCCAGCACTCATCAACTCAACATAAATTTGTAAAACGTCAAAGACATGGTCTGAATATACCAAAACAAGCGAGCCAATAAAAGAGACTAGGGTACTTCATGCCTTCAAGGTTGTTAAAGTTGCATAACAGGCTTCAGAATGACAAAACTCCCTCTCACGTTCAATTAAGTTTTATTGTCACTGTGAACTTGTGTACAACACCAAAGTTGACAGAAAATATAACTTTTTTTCCGAGTGACTATTGCCATTATTGGCATGTTTTAGAAATTTATATAAGTATATTCTAGGTTAAAATTAAAATGAAACAGAACATAAGCGGTCCCTTCAATTATCAGAGTGATCAAATTAGATTCTGTTCCAATATGTCTGTTTCTTCTTTAAATACATAAAACAACTTCTCCTTGTTGTTCCTAATGAAGTGGCCAATCCACCTGATTTTCACTATTGTTAATGCACTGTATTCAGGTTGAAGTGGATATTCCACCAAAATTACAATTCTGACAGATCTTCATTTTTGGGGTAATAACATCACAATACCACTTTGACCCCAAGATAAAGAAACTTTATTTTATTACTTATTGCGAGCACTAACAAACCCCAGGCTACTCTGTGAAGTGCTCATGTTGTAGTAAAAAACATACGTAGCAATAAATATGTGTGTTTTTAATGAGTGACTCTGGGCACCAGCCAGACCGTGGCGTCACAAGTCTCTGTGGACGAGCAGCAGTTCTAATTTACTAGCGAACACTGGACCGCATGCTGGACTTCAGCAGAATTAGCCAGAGGCATCACAGAAGTGTGGTGAAAATTGTGTTTGTGCATTCAGAGGGTGTATCCCACGACTGATATAGCGAACTCTCAACACCTGGTCCAGAGACTGCAAATATAACGCAGAGCTCCAGCGGGCTCAAAATGCGGCAAAGTATTTTTGGGTTTTCAACATTTAACTTAACTACCTGCCTTTAATTTAATTGCAGTGTGAGTCAACAGTTTGTGGGGCTTGTAGCGCTTCAAATAAAGTTATCCACCCTAGCAGATGATAATTTGGACTCAGGCTGTATGTGTTGTATATAAGTAGATCCTTTCTTCCATTAATCTGCTGATTAATGGCTCCTTCTGTTGGCAAATAATGAATAAACATTTTATATCTTGCTAATTTTGCTTTGTAGTCAGAATTCCTTCCATATAACAATACAATACAAAGCTATTAACTTTGGTGTTTTGTCCACTATTTTTATTAAAAAAAAAAGCATTCCACTTTTTTCACCACAGTACGATTGGCTAGGTATATTGTGAACACGCTTCTTTTGCTGTGTTTGTTGGTAGTAGCTTAAAACCTGCTTCAGATTCATAGTTTGGCGGTGTGATAGTGTGTCATGAACTTGTCAATAAATTCAACAAAGTATAGCGACTATACTGTAGCCATTATCATTCAACCTCCTTTCCCCTTAGTGGAAACCACACTTGTTATAAATGTGCTTGGTGTAAAACTGTCAAACGTTGTGGAGTTTTCTGAGAATGCATACACACCCATTGGGCACCTGTCCACTCATTTCCAGGTCCATCCTTACTTGAGCAGTCCCATAAGTGAGCTCTGGGCCAATGAAAATGTCAGCTCAGTTCTGCAAAGCCAAAGTGTCAGCGCTGACGCAGGGCACAAAGGAGAAGAGCAGCCGTCCATAAACAGCTTCTTCAAGCATGCACATGCCATCATTTGCTTGCTTTCAGCAGTTCTTTGAGTTTTGTTGCATCTCTGTTTGTTTTTTTCAGTACAGTCACTGTCAATCCAGTCGGAAAGAGAAAGAAAACTTGACAGCAGAGACTGTTTTTTGTCTCTCTTGAGAGGAACAGTTTCTGATGTCCTGCTGTTATTGGAACTTTAAATCACCAGTCAGCAGAAGAAGATGGGACATGCATTCCCTGTGTGGATGTCAATGACTTTTTGATGCAGTTTCTTTCCTCCTCTGGGTTTCGATTTTCCATGGTTCTAAAAATATGGCTTTATGTGCATGCAGTGTGTTGAACATTACAGTAGAGGTTAATGGTTGATGGTGGGGGTCTTAATCCTATGTCGACTGTCTTCCCTGCACTCCTCAGTCTTTAATCAGCCGAGCATATCAGAGACTCAATGCAGAATCCTGCAGTGTGCCAAAGGCCTGATAAGAACCCTCTGTGCCCTCTTTTCACCTCCCACTTACTTCTCAACGGCTCTAGGAATCTAGCAGTCTCCCAATAGATATGGCACGCTTGACCGGATAAAGTGGGCGTACGATAACATTTTTCCAACATGACACGAAAACCAGATTTTCAAAAGACCTTCAAACAAGGAAAGTCAATGTCAGTTTCTTTATGGTGATGCAAAAATTATACAGCATTGAACCCACCAGCAAAATCTAATACAGCCCAATAACAGATCTGTATGAAAATGTACACGTTTCAAAAGTACTCACTTTAAACTGATTCCATGAAAAAATATCTACAAATATTTGGCTGTAGATAACCACAATAGATGCCACTGAGCATCTCCCAAATGTTTCATACCTCTTATGTATTGTTCTGAATTAATAAAAAAAAAATCTGCACCTTTTATTGAGAAATGAATTTTGTCTTTAAGCTTTACTAGTTGATATGACATTGAGGTAATTTTGCAAAGTATTGTGCAATGTTTTAAAAAATATAGTACAGATTCATACACTCTTTCAAAATTTTTGTTAAAAAATGGTCAGGTAGCTTAGCTGTGTAATCAAAAGTTGACAATCTAAAAAAGGAGGAAACAAACAGCATGAAAATATATCCTCCTTTATGTGCGTGATGGAGGCAATGCATAACGGTGTGCCAGAAATGGAACAGCACAATTCTTTTAGACAACATTTTTTTTATACAGATTGGCTGTCGTTAAATTGTGGAGGAGTATGTTACCAAATATCAACTGAGTCTTGATGCTGAAAATAGTTTTTGACAGAGAAAAATGACACTATTTGCCAGAGAGAGTTGGCAGACGAGTGAGAAGTGAGGGGGTTTGGTTGGTATATAATCACCTCTCCCCAGTTTGCCAGTTATTTATGGTTGGGAGGGAGACTTTTGTGCTGCGGAATGACTGACGCCACACTGCCAAAATAAGCTCGCTCTGATGCGAGTTTGCGTTTGTGTCGGCCTCTTTCATAGTGTACACAGCTGGGACAGTTGTACTGCTGGACCCCATCATTTGTGTCAACAATACTTGATGCTGAATTTCATCATTGTAGCATCTTTGCACACACAGTGTATGACGGTTTTCGATACAGCAGTCCAGAGGAAACCTGAAAATAGTCGCAAACTGACTCACTAGGGTGTTAATTTCCTACAAGGTGGAAAATGTGTTATTTATATATGTGTTTGGAGCAAATTCGTTTTATATACTTTGTTACATGTTATAGAAGGGTAAATATTTTTGATGAGGAAAATTGGCATGGCGGCAATACGATAACCATTGTACACCCAAACTGAAGTACAACAAACTGAATATAGCATGAACAGATGGGAGGTGCTGATTTTGTGGCTCATACAGCAACAGTAAATAATCATGTTTGATGTTACAAGTACAAATCTGAAGTGTGGTCTCTCTAACTTTGTCCCCAAAACATCTAACCTTGGCTGGCCCTCATTTCTAATCTTATTCAGCTCAGGCTTACGGTATTCTTTAAAATAGCTTTCAATTTATCACAGTTTGATAGTCTCCAAATTGTAACATGTGACACTCCTTCTGTTCCTTTTGATTTACTGTCACCAAAACAAACATAAAACTGAGATTAAACTTTAATGTATACACTCATACTGATGACAGCAGCACAACAGATTGTAAATGACAGAAAATTACACACCCTTTTTCCACTGAGCTTTTGTACTACAGTATGTTATGCAATTAGACAATGTTTATTCAAATGTAAAATGTTCACTTTCAATCCTCGTCACTTCCAGAATATGTCTTTTAGCCATTGCTAGTAGAAATGAATGACATCCGATGATACATCTGCATGGAGTGACAATCAAGTTTCCAGATAGCAAAAAGGCTTGACTTAAACAGTAGGCCACATCACAGCGTGAAATGGAACAATCCATTACAAAGATACCAAGAAGTAAGAGGCCAGCAGAGTACTTTAAATACAGCGTAAAAAGTAGATGTGTCCTCAGAAATGACTATGTCTACTTACCAGAAGACTATGCATTAAAAATGTATGCCACTTAGATTTAAGCCTTAAAATGTTACCTAAATGAGGACTCAAATGTGTTAATGCAGTCAACAATTTGTTACGGCTGTGAATTGTAATAATGAAATATTGAATTCCTCCTTGTTCTAATATCCCCACACAATTATGGAAAGATGCAGGTTATATCAGATGCTGTCCAGTGTTTCTCTAATCAAGCCACCTTATTATTCCAACTGGCAGCAAAATACATTTTACAAAAATTTGCGATGTAGTTTGCCCATGAATCTGCTAATTTAACCCGACCGACCAACTCACCACTATGCAAACCAGCAAGAGAAAAAAAGATTGTCTAAAAGTATAACAAAAAACCTTAAAGCAGATGTAATATAGTCAGAGTCATGTTTGCGAATTCACACGTCTTCTTCAGATTCCACAAAGACAAGTAAAAGGTCAAATAAATGGATCTGATATGTTGAGGTAGAGAGTTAAATGTCGAGAAGAGTTGTGACCTAGAGGTTCCACGTCCCAAGCTACGTCTGCTTTTCTCACTGTAGCTCAGGCGGCCATTTGAATCAGATTGGGATTTCCCAACCAGATGAGTGGAAAGTAGCGCATCACGATTAACAAAAGGAAAATCGGTTCTAAACACACGATTTGTAAAGAGCGACAGAGAGGGGACTGGACACAAAGGGTGGAAAAGGGACCGACTTCTATGAATAGGCCCTAGGGGGAGTTGTGCTCCAGTAAATCTGCCTCACAGAGCCCAGCAATCTTATTATAGTGTGACCAGAGAGACAGACGGAATGACAGGGCAGGCCTGGATCTTTCACACTGCCTAAAGTCAAGCTCCATATCCCCTCAGTCAGCAGCCTTCGCTGTCTACCAAAGCTCGTGACCTCTGGTGCGCTCCTACATTGAAGAAGATGAGTTATGGAGGACGGGAGGGGAGGAGGATGGATGGTGCAATGTTTGACTTCCTGCAGACCTTCTCAAAGTCACAAGTGTGGAGAGAAAATTCCATCATCACAAAGGAAGGATTTGGACGCAGGTTAGCAAATACACAAAATGTGGAACGGGGCGAGGGCGTCACGCGTGACAACACTTACGGCGCTGAAGCTGTCAGAAGGACACTTTCTGCCTATCTGCGTAATGGAAACATTGGAGTAAAACAGCGCCTTCACCACTGTACTTTGTGATTTAGAGTGCAGCTGTCACAGTCACATTTGCACAACTCACTCACTTGGCCCTTCTCCTTCCAACAGAACCTTCATGCTTGTTAGCAGACAGGAGGCATTTGAGAAGGCTGCCTTCATCAAAAGTCTAGCGTGACCTAAATTAGGGATTCAAAGGGCAAACATTGGGTCCTATAAATACCGCTATTGTGGCTGCAAGTTACACCTTACATCCTCCTCTTCTCTCTCCCGCTGCTGTTATCTTCATGGGATTTCAGACAGCATTGCTTGAAAGGGAGAAAAGTCTTTAGATGTCTCAGCAGACACCAGGCTGCCTCCAGTTGTTAGCGCACAGTGCAAAAACAACCCTTGTGCTCGTTCCGCAAGACTTCTTTTTCATCCCGGCTATGCTTCTTTTTTGAATTACAGCTTCTAAAAGGCTAAGTCACTTAAACATACTAGGTTACAGTGCAAGCATATTTTGCATATGACCCACTACTTGTTGCTCCATGGTTCAACTTGTGAAATTGCTCCAAGAAAAAGCAAAGGTTTTCTAACCCTAACCCTTTCACTGAAGACTGACTCTTAAATCAAAATTTTACTTGTTTGGTATTCTCCGTTGGCATCAAGGTTTTGGAGACAACATATAAAGCCACAAAAAAAGAATGTCTACGTCAAAATTGACAGTCTAATTGTGGAATTTCTAAAGTTCCAAATCATGTCACTCTCTGCTTTTTACAATTTATTTCTTGCCCTATTGGGGTTATGTGCTCCATCTTACAAATTCCAGTTAGGAAGGCAGCCGGAGCATTTTGGACTGACTGGAGACGTTTTAAGAAAGACAGTCTGACTCCAAAATAAAGTGCATTAGAGTAGTCGAGCCGAGATGTAACGAAGGCACGGACAAAAGGACATAGACTAGTCGACTCAGAAGTCAAAATGGAATAGGTGAACTCTCAAGATGGAGAAGTCAAGTGTCCATTGTATTAAAGTAGTACCACTGAGGCTTCTTCCACTTAAGGTACAACATACCATTTTCAAATCATACCTGCGTATGTGATGTGAAAAATGTGAAACAATTCTTCCAAGTGCAGGCTTTTCTCCTCAATATTAACCTTAGCCCAGACATTTCTGAGAGCTGAAAGAAGGAATGCAATCATTCTCAAGATAATGGCTTGAAGCGGGAAGAAAAGGGGTGCAGGTGAAAGGGAAAAGCTATGAAGGACCATTGGGGAATGGGGAAAAAAAGGAGGAGATGAAACACTGCAGATGCCTGAATAATGCAAGATGTTCACCCCGTGTTGCTATTGCGCCTTCATTAGCATCGCTTTCATGGCTGCAGCACTGCTGTAATATTGTGCGAGAGCGACGCATCCCGTCGTCGCATTCCCAAACTAGATAGAAAATTAGTTCCACGACAGCCATTTCTGTTGTATTCATCTTTTTTCCCCCTATTTGCAAATTAGGAGAGTGCAGGAATAAGATGGCGAGGGGAAGTTAATTACACCATTCCCCATGGGAGGGAAGGGCAGTAAAAGCTGCTTACAGGGACACATTGTATCAGTGCTGTATCTGCTGGAGCCTCCTACACTCTTGGGTGTTGCTGTCCAAAATGCTACAGCTGCTCGATAAATCTCGCGATTTTAGCTTTTTAGAGCCAGAAAAACAATCGGGGACCATCTTGTAAATAAAAATAAATAAATAAATAAATAAATAAATGAATATATAATTGGGTTTAATTTTTGTGAATTTCAAAAACATTCTTATTAATAAAGTTATGAAGCACTTAATATGATAGTAAAACATGCAAACGTAGAAATATAGAGAGGAGAAAGCCACATTGGAAACAAATGAAAGTCATATCACGCTTACAAAAAAAGCTGACGGTGTTTTTTTCAAAGTGTTCCATACATTTGTGTTTTGATAGTTTAGCACAACAATTGAATACTACAGTTTTGCGAACCAGTTTGACATCAAATATATTAAGTTAAAACAACTTTTTGGGGCCAAGAGAGAAGAAAATAAAAAGTTTATTGTTAGGAGAAAAATGTGTTAACATATTACAAACGTATGGAAAATATTTCGTCGAGGATAAATTGATTTCATTCATTCACAAAAGGGTATGCGGTTTTTTTCTTGACATATTTTTACTGTAATGGCTTTAATTACGAAAAGTTCTAACTTGATTTTTTTGTCACCTTACATTTTAATTCTCAACACTAAGCAACTTTTTTGTAATTCTATTTACCTTGTCCCCAGTTTCATTCATCTGTTCTTCATCACAGCCATCATCATTATGTTTGGCGCTTTTTCTGGGATGTTATAATGTAATAGAAGACCTTGACCACAGGTCTTTTACTTACTTTATTTACATTACTTTAAGATTTGCTTGCTCTGGCCACTGTGAACATTGTCTACTGACCATAATCATATTTTCAGTTTTCAATCTCAGATAGATACATATGATTAAACACCTCTGTTATCGCAAATCCAGCTGCCTCGCAAGGTTACAACAGTCATATATTTGAGTCATTTGTGCTTGGCTTGCAAAGAAATCTCCGGGAAACTAATCTAGCCACCATTCACAGATTAAATTCAGCTTTAAAATACCCCAATTGCCACACTTTGCATCACGCTATTCTTGTCGTCGATGTGTCTGCGTGATTGGCGGGTTGTCAAATGGTTCATTTTGCAGCAGATAACAGGCCTCATTTTCATGACGTATGTAAGATAAGATGTTTTTGCATTCCTGCAGAAATCTGACAGTACGTCTGCATACTGTTTGTGATTCAACATGAGTCGGAGACGATGGAAAAGAATGGGATCTACGGTAGGTCACATACTGAATGCATCTTAATACAGGACATATGAAGCTATGTAAATATTTTAACATATCAAGGCCCAAAAAATCTGGCATGAGACTGTAAGGAAAACATTCGGTTGGTCTCAAATCGGGAAATCAGAATTTTTACCTAAACATCCCCATATCCCATGAGGGGAACAATTTATAACAAATTTTGGTTCCCCTTTGTCAACAGAACATTCCTAAAACTCTTGCACTGTCAGTTTTCAGTATTCACTAAGGCTTCATCCCACTGTTGAACTCATTTCTCAGTCTGAGTGGCATGAAGCTATTTTTGTTGGCAAGGTATTAAGAATAAGGAAAATATTGGTCATGTAGCTCATGAGTTAATGGAAAAAAATTCACAGTGTGCAACTTTTAAACTCTGAGAAAAGTTACTCTTTGGGCAAATTAAATTATTGTGTTCAACTCTGCATGCCTGGCAGATGGTAGAGAGCGAAAGAATGTGAGCAGTATTCATTAACGCACGCTAGAAGACAGCTTTGCCTGCTGCTGATCAGCTTAAATCTCTCCTGTTGGGCATCGATATATATGGTGTACATCAGCAAAGCGCTGCTGGTGGGTGAGACAGATGGGCCAAGCTCCGATATAAGCAGCCGTAATGCTCACAAGAGTGTACGCAAACAACCTTCCTCCTCAGGTAAAGTACAGATCAGGAAACGACGCAGCTTCTCTAAACACCCCCCCCCCCCTCATTATTTATGTGTTCTAATCACAATTTGTGGCTGGCAAGCATGAGAGCGAAGCCCTCTCACGTTGTTGGCACATACCGAGACATGGGCACTGACCTCAGCGGATCAATACTTAATAAGCTTTTGTGCTGCCAAGTCCATTTTGCTGCAATCCGCAATTTTTTTTTTTATGTCCATTAGGTTGAAAATAGAGCTGACTAGGTGTATGACCACAGGAAGTGGAAGGCAGCGTTTTCACCCACGTTCTCATCCATGATGGATGCTTCACAATAGCGTGGGATTAATGAAAAATTGGAATTCTCACCATCTCATACAATATATAGGAATTACATGCCTGATTTATTAAGTGTCATGCAATATAGTACTCCGTGTTGAGGAGGTCAAATAAACATTTAACAGCCTGTGTAAAGACTACAGAGCAGACATGGTTGGATTTGATAGTACATGAGTGATGCAACAGCAAGCACGCCCAGTGTGTTTCATGTGTTGGGAGGTTTGTCTCAGGTGGTTGGCTGGAGATTAACTATAAATCATTATTAAAACATTCCACCATAATAACAAGAAGCGCTCCTAGGTAATAGGTGACAATGAGCACACTTTCTGCACTCTGAATATGTGGAACATAAACCAACTGTCCTAGTCTCGAAGGCTGAATACAAAACGGGCCAACACAAACAATAGCATGACTTGGTTTGTCTTCTCTTCGTTATTTCAGATAAAAAAGCAACAACCGGAGATGCATGTGTTACATTTGACAGAGACAATTATTCTTCTCCACGCCTTCCTCCCCTCTGTGCACACATGGATTTAATACAATTATTGACGTCAGCATGATAACTTGTCAGTGTCCAAAGAAAAGCATGTATCGCCAATCTCCATCAATTTTGTGATTTTTCATTTTTGCTGGAAGTCCCCAAGCCCCTCCCGAAAAATAATACAGTGATGTGTTAAATTTGATCATAACAATCATTCTTCTTCATGTCTTCTACGTCTCACTGCACACATGGATGCGATTCCATTGCATAGATCAATAATTTGTCACTCTCCAAAGTCTGATTTCACCTGGGCTTGGACAGGGAAGTCTATTTCAACAAAGTCTCTAATTCACTTCTATGAATCCAAGTGAGAGAAGGAACTGAATACGACAGAGCAGCTCCCATGTTGAACATTTCAGCAGCTAATTGAAAACAGACGGGACGCCGACTCCCCCTCTTCATCCGCCCAGCTCTGCTGCTCTCTGCATCCATGACAGATTAGCGACGTCGCCCATCTAATGGCATGCATATGATGTTTCATATCACTAAATCGGTGAACGGGGATAATAGCAGTACAGCATTCTTTTGTTACAGCTGTATCAAGCCACAGCTGTAGAGGACAATGAGGTAACTCTATCTGGAAAAAACAGAATGATGGCTATACCCTTTCCCCAGAGGTGAGCGGATGCCATGTGTGTTTTGGCAGCTGTGTACTGAGAGGTGTTGACTGGTGAGCCAGCTGACAGAGTGGCGGTGTGGCTACATGATGGCCGCTGAGGTCAAACTGGGCTGCAAAGCTTCCAGGAAAGGCATCACCTTGACTCATTTAGGAGGGCTAATGGAACAAGCACCATCTGTCCTTTTGTTTCGTCCATTCGCACAGGACATTCGTTTATACACCTGCAAGATATATGGGGAATAAATATGGATCACTATTGTGGTCAAGGGGAGTGTTCAGCAGTATATCTTGTAAATCGGAAAGGAGAACTCTCAGTGATTGTGGCTTTTGTTTATTACCCAAGGAACTAGCCCAAGCTTTGACTGTTAACCTGCTATCATCTTTTGACAGTAATTAGTTATTCACTGAAGCCCATCTATTTGATGGGGATAGGGACAGAGCCTTGCAGTGATTACCGAAAAAATGTGAATAATCGGCCAGCAATTATGTTAATCATTGAAACTATAAAAGGTGATAAAAATGCACAATGACAGAGAGCAACGCACTCATCCAAACATATACACGGGTCCTTTGAGTCCTCATAGTGCCCCCTCCCCAAACACACACACATCTCCAGAGTCTTGAAAAAGAATGTCCACATGGCCTCATCACAAGGGTGGAGAGAAGATTGAAACCAGATGAATGGAGCTCTGGCACAGCCCGCTTACCGGGCCCATATTTCACTCCCCAAAGTCTGATTAAAATGAGGCGAGGCGCGAGCTCGGCCAAGACGGCTTATTGTGGCTCTGAGAAGAACAATTACTTGCAGTGACACCACAGGCAAAGAGGAAACGGGCCGAAGGTCGTACCCTAAGTCTACGCTATTTATTCACACTGTTCGAGTAGAGGTTTCCTCAGTAAAAGCAAATCTGTCACAGAACAGCCTTCTTTAAAAGTCACCATTATACTTCAAGCAAGAATTGGTTCTATTCTTTTGAAGCTTAAGCAGCGGACAAGGTATAATTAGGACAGTGATCTGGAAATTGTTAAGTGGAGAACCAAGAAAATGAGGGCAAACTCCAAGAAAAGACAAACAACATCAAACAATATTGCAGTGTGTAGACAGCAGTCCAAACATAACCATTACAGTACACACATACATATATTCTAATCAATTACATATTGGTGGCACAAGTCTCGTTTGGTGTGTTTGTGAATTAGAGAGACGACTTCACCGCGATAGTATTCTATTGCGTGCCCCCGCCTGAGCATCTGGCAATTTGGCGATAGGCCCTGAATGTTGTTTTGGGTTGCTATGTTCAGATGAAAAGATGTCAAGACTAAATGACTCCTTCCTGCCTTAACTTATTAGTAGCTCATCAGACGTGTGGCATCTCGCCATGGGTGGTGTCACAGGTCATGTGACATGTTGGTGAATGTGTGCACTGGTGGGGGTGTCATTTGGGCGCTTTGGAAATATATATATAGGGACAAGCCCAGAGGGGAGTCTGGCTACTTTGAGTGTGTGAAGCCAAACACATGTGCAAGTGTGACTGAGATATTAGCGGCATTTTCATTGACTGTCTGTGTGCCGTCTGTCGTGTGTAACAACTCCATACTGTTTGGCCTGTTTGCAGCTGGTCGGCCCTGCGTGTGCATCTGAGCGCCGAATTTCCATCCTCTTGACATTTTAGCTATGTTACAACCCCAAGACGTACATTGGATGTAAGTAAATAAAAGTCAGTTCATTCCCTTTCACAGCAATGTTTGATCTGCATCAATTTAGTTGACAGGAGATTAATCTCTAAATGTGTGCTAAACGGCATGCTTGGGCATGGTCTGACAAGATGTAGGCTTCTGACAAGCTGTAAGCAAGTTAATTAAAAGAGAAATTAAAAAGACAGAATGAAGTTGCGAAGAATTGAGTTTTGCTAGGCTGTCGCACGTGACAAATGACAAATTTCAAATTGACCAACGGCAACAGCTGTGGTTTATGAACAATAAAAGGCCTTATTATAAAAACCTTGCACACACAATTGCTGTTTGTCAACAAGGTGACTAATGACTTTCAAAAAAAGCTAAATTATACAAACATACATCACATCTGAGTATGTGACCAAGGGGCTGCATCCAGTGAAATGGTAGAATACACTTATGACGCTGTGCAATGTTTATTCCTGTGGATGTATGCAAGTCAGTGCAAAAATTACCAATATTTATTTCAAAATACCATGATGCTTTTGTAGAAGAGGTTATCATTAAAACTGTTTGTGGCTTATGAATAACTAATGGTATAAACAATGGGATAATTGGGTAAACGATAAGCAGTGAATGGATGGACCCTTGTTGCAAAGTGCTTTTATGGCATGCAATCCAGAGAAATAATAATAATAATATAAATCATGGAGAAATGTATCTTTTAATTTTATTAATTGTTGTTTTATGTACTTTGACTGACCACAAAGGAAAAAAAAATCATCTTGCAGTAAAAGCAATTGCCCAATGATATGGCTTAAAGTTCATCGAAGGGCATAAAAGTTGAGACGGTGGAAACATTTGGCATTCAGATGACGACAAAACATTTCAACTTTATCCACTGCCTCAAAGAAATAAAAAAATAAATACAGTACACGACGTAGGATTTGCATCAAGTAGACTTACGTCCCGAAACGTGTAATGTGAATGTACAAGAACGCTCCCTCTGCAACATCTCCGTGTGTGTACAAGAAGGAAAAGTAACTGTGCAAGTAGCCAGCTAGCCGCCTCTACCCTGTGGGCACCACTGGCGGCTGCGGCCTCCCTCCAGATGAATCATAAACAGCTCCCTTGGCCTCCGTGACTTAATCCCCTGTGACATCGCCAGGGGGAAACAGCAGAAATGAGAGAGGAGAGAAAAGAAAACAACGCCCATGCTAACTTTCAAGTGAATTAAACATTAGAATGAATGTGTATGAGGTGTATCTGAGGATATGTCACAGAGGTGAGGTTGTAATTTAACAGATGATAGCGTATGCTTGCAGGGGTGGACATTTCAGATTTCATTTGGGCACGAATAAAATCAGGAGTCACTTCATGTCATGCTCTACCTTCCCGCCTCATTTCTTTGTTCATGTGTGCATTATGCAAATGAGACTTTCATTTAAATATGGCCACACAGCTTGAATTTGTGTAATCGACAGAGGGTAGCAGCTAAGGCCATCATCAAAATAGTGTTTCTTCAAGGCAACGGGGAGCATAGCCTGGAGAAAGCAGCTAATTAATTTATTTTAGGAAGCAGAATCTGAGATCTTCTGGTTTGACATGTTTTATCCTTCAGGCTTCTTCAGCGCACAGGCAACAGTTTTTTTTTTTTTTTTCTTAAGAGAAGGAACTCAAGGAGTCGGTAGTTTGCTTGATCCAAGCCAAGGTGCTGCACTAGTGTTCTCTGAAAGTTTTCTAAAATGATTTGCTAGCACTTTTTCAGCTTGTGCTGATATAAGGGGCTTTTGTGTTTGAGATTAATGAAAGATGTTTTGCTCTTTGGCATTTTAGATCCCACGTAAAGGTTAAAAACAGCCCCCGACCAGTGAAAGGTTTATGTGGCGTGCCGCCGACAAGGTTCTGTTCACCGCGAGAAACAATTCTGTCTTGTAAAGCTCGACTGTATTTTGTAGGTTATGATTTTTTTTTTTTTTTCAATTACATTTGTCTCAGTATTTCTGCTGGAGACAAGGTTCATTTCAGTCCACACAATAAAAGTCACCTGATGAAATGTTCCAGGATATATAAAGCATTTTATTATTTATGCGGGTGGCTGCAAAGTTTTTGTGCATTCATGTGTTAAATAAGACGAAACAATTTTTATATATGGATTTATGCCAACCAGTGTGATGTGATTGCATATTATTCATGGAGCAATTAGATATTAAGAGGAAACATCATCATTCTGTATTTGATCCAAATATATCCATTTTTAGATATAATTAGTATGTAAAAAAAAAATTGAATAATTATTTTCTTGCTACTGAATGTGAATCCATGTCTATACATTTGGCTTTTTTTCCCCCATACATAAAATACATTCTCTCATGGGTCTACTACGTCCATTTTTTTCATTTTATTCTTCTAATTTTACTTTGATGAGTGATCTAGTACGCCAACTGGAATTTATAGGCCCCATCTGTTACTCTGCTTATTAGGTGAGTTTTTAGTTCCAGAAAGTTACATTGCATCAATTTTACACTGCATGTTGAATAGCAATAAAACATCCATTCATCCATTTTCCATAGCACTTATCTTTGTAAGTTTATGGCTGAGCTCGTTCCCCAGTTTGGATGAGAGGGAGGCTATACTCAAAAATAGTCGCCGGCCAATCCCGGAGCACAACCGTTCACCCTCATGTTCAAATTCTGCAAACAACTTAAAAAATTGCTTTCGGATGGTGTGGCGGAAGCTGAAGCACATTTTAGTTTAATATCTGATTTTGCGACTTCTCGCTCCTTGTCATTGACATTGTGCTACTTGACAAATCTTTCATTTAAAACTGACTTTTTTGTTGTTGCGAGATGGTACTTATGACTAACAAACAGAAGCAAAAGCATGGTCATAATAGCGACAGCTTGTGATGAATGATGGGGGCCGCAATAAGAACAAACAGGTGTGATCTCATAATGCTCAATAGAAATAGCATAAACGAATGCTGGGGGATTTATCAAAATAGCATGTGCATAACTCACTCCCTTAACTGAATGGCTTCTGTGGGGGTAAGAAAAAAACCCACATCAACTACCGCATGCCAGTAACATAGAGTGCCTGCTGCCCACTTGTCTGAGAGCCCACAATACTATGATGAGACGCATGCTTGAACAGAAAGAGAGCCACAAACTAAACAACACGCGTGAACCTCTAAAAGGCTCCATAAATTTTGAAAATGTGCATAAAGTGCAAAAAAATAAAAAAACATTAAAAGTTGTATAAGGCATTGACCATCCGTGTATGTGCATTTAGTTCAAAAATCAGTTTAAAGAAATCAAAACAAATACTGGACAAACAACGAACTTCACTAACAATCTATTTGGACTGTCGAGTCGACGTTCCAGACTATACACAGCAGTAAAAAAACAAACAACAGTGCCCCGTATCGTGCATTCATTTGTAACGGTTTATTTCACCCAGTGTAGCCAGTCAGGTAGGATCTGTCCCCTGTCAACCTTGTTGAATTCACCACTTATCAGTATGCCGAATAAAGAGGTCAAAAGATTTTCTTTGTCATCTTACTCATAAGAATACTTTCATTAGGAATGCCTGACCGTCACTGATGCAGTGTGGCTTCGCATGAAAAGCCAGGCTAATAAGGGGATAAATGGAAAGGCTAAATTGGAGAGCGCCAGAGCTCCCATTTATTCTCAGCGCATTTGTGTACATACACTAAACATACAAAGTGGTATGTTGTGTGTCTTTCCTATGACCGTGCAGTAACAGCACTGTCCGCTAATATAATTGAGTGAGTAAGAAGTGCATTCAAGAATGCATTGTATGATGATTATGATGATGGAGAAAAGAGTTCTTTTTGCTTTAATGAGCAGAATAGTTTAGCCGGGAGCGAGGTCTTTTGGAGCACTGCACAATGTCCTCTTCGCTTTCCCAATACTCTAAGGCTGGAGAGTGTACATACTTAATTACACACTGGGAAGCGCTTGCCTAGACATTGCTGAGATTATGCATGTCGAGCACATTCCTGACAAACACACACGTGCACGCATCCTTGCACGAGGGAGTACTGCTGTCCTAAGCATTGCACTACCTACTCCACGACGCGACCTTCAAGCCACAATGTTCTTCGTCCCTGAGGTGTCCTTGATGACTCCCAGTGCAGAGTGAGAGGTTGGGGGGGGTGGGCATCCGCATGATGGTCGGGATTTAACAGCAGAATGAGTGGAGCGAGGTGAAAAGGGGTGGTGTTATCCCGTCCCATTTTACCCTACTGGAAAATACCAAGTCTCCTCTGGCTCTGATGTTGCAGCTCTACTGAGAATGAAGCGAATGCATCTCACATGTTAATGTTCTCAGTAATGCAGCTAATTTAGATTCCGAACACATCTCTTTCATCCGCCAGCTACCCTGTACAGTATGTGTCGATGACTTTAGCTGCAAAGAAACAAATGAAGGGAAAAGCCTAATGACATTTGAAAGATTGAAGCCAGTGAATTCTTGAAAAACCTCTCATATGGTCAGTGAACGTCTGTGCTTCAGTTGGCTGATTGAAGCAGTAGCGCTACTGGGTTTTAGCGCCCGCTGAGATTTAGCGAGAATTAGCTATAATGTCATTCTGTATGCTTACCTGAATGTCAGTAGCTTTTAATTGGACGAATCGTGAAATGGCTCATGAATGTTACTTTGTTGCTAGGAATGACTTCATACAACATCGAATGCTAAGAAATTCCAATTTGATAGGGCTAGGGGTTCGCTTAAAAATGATGCAATAATGTTCTTGTACTTTGAAAAAATACAAATACATTCCCAAAAAAATTCACTCCGATTTCGAACTCAGTGATATAAGTCATAACGACTGGTTGATTTTAGGGTGAACTGTACTTTACTGATCTTCACGAGGAAAAATATGAATTCATAAAAAGGATGATTTCATTTTGAACCCATGCACCAGTTAAAGTAAGCACCCACACAAAGAAACCCTCCACAGAATTGCAGAGAGGCCAATTGTTTGCAGTACCACGCTAAATACCCTGACACCCAACATACGCACAACACGTGAGCGATGCAAGACTGCTAACATATTTCGAGGAAACAAACTTTTTAAATTGAAATTGTCATGTTTCATTGAACTGCATTTCTAGGGGGACTGTCTGACTGATGTCCACTTAATAGCTCATTCACAATCATCAAGTTAAAGGGAATGCGCTGCAGTTCATTTGTGACCTACAGGATGACTGGCAGGAAATTGAGAGATAATGATGCTACCAATATCGAGTTTTAATACATATTAGAATTCATTGTTTGTTTTCATGACAACAGTATTCCGGATGTCAAATTGAGCTTTGTGAAAATTTGGGACACAGCAATGGTATGCCGGCAAAAAAGGCCTTGAGTATGTGCCATTGCAAATGGACCGTCCTCCGATGTTAATGGACTACTCCACTACTCCAGTGTTTCATTACTGCCACGAGTTCTACTTAATGAAGAGAAAGGAAAAGTGCACAGTGAGTAAAAGTGCATCTTTCACGTCCCCAAAATGTTGTTTTCATTATTATCACATATAAAAAACCTTTCTGCAGTCCACTTCAAGGTTTTATAGCCCTCCAGTGGTGCAATCCCAGCTGACAAGGGATGTTATTATGTATTTGTATTTCCTCTGCAATACAATCAAGAAAGCATCAGTCTATGGAGGCAAAAGGTGGCGCCCAGGGATTTAGCTCGCGAGTGAAATATTCATAGGTTAGAGGTCAAACCAGTCACAGCTGCTCTAGAGTACATGGCCGATGGGCTCACGGGACACATGGACACTAACCAGACACGCACATTCACTCTGTCTCGTTCGAACACATACAGACTCATACAAAGCCAAAAATGGGTATTTTATGCAGTACACATGATGTAAACTAATCAACAAAGTGAATGAATTAAAGTGGGTTACAAAGATAGTCATCCTGCTGTTATGTTGCCATGTCCCCTGTGGCTACATGCTCCTGTATGTGGGTATTTAGCATAAAAACAAGGACAACGTTCCAAACATGACATGCCAGCACATTTTACCAACGTCTTCTTATCTCAAAACATCAAATTCCACCCCATGATTGACATACAGTTTCCATGAGATTATCAACATGACGCCTATGTGAATACCATCTATTGGCACAATAATAAAATGTTCATATCATGTTAGGTGTTTTATGAGTCTAGTGACGCTGCTGTTTGGAATGGACATCTCCATTTGTGTCGAGCTTAACACCCACAAATATCTACGTCACCGTATGACAAGTTGAGATAGGTCTCAAAGTTTTGCTTTTTAAAATGTCATATTTCAGTGGGGAGCTATCGTTGATCCGTGTCAACTTGGAGAGGGCTTTACTTTTGTCAGCTGGCTGTGAAAGCTGCACTGGAAAATACACAATCTGCTGAAGTCTTGTAACAGACATTGTATAAGCATCCCTTTGGCTTAGGCCAATAGTCAAGTTTCCAAACCTCTGGTGCAAAATTTTTAACAATCATTCTGAGAAAACTGTAGCTCCGCTGTCAGCGGTTAGACAGATGCTACAGGAGTCTGAAGAAAGAGCCAAACGGGAATGAGTTGCTCAAATGGAGTGGATTAAAAAAAAAGAAAAAGAACCTTATACAAGGTTTCCACTTTCAGGAAATGAAACGGGTTGTTTTTGTAAACAGACCTCTGAGTCTCAGAGGAAACATTCAAGTCTTTCCACTCCAGACACACACGGACAAAATGCAGTGGAGCTTTTCTATCAAATGAACACACACACACACACGCACACCGAGACACACGACCTCACCCCTGTCATCCTGGTTGAACTTTGGTGTCTATGACCAACAGTGACATTCCTCACTTGGGCTGTCTGAGCTTTGTTTGGATTAGCTGAGTGGGAGCAGAACCCTCATTCGGTCCCACTGGCCATCGCGCACCACACGTCCGCCTGCTGCCGGCTTGCACACACACACACACACACACACACACACACACACACACACACACACACACACACACACACACACACACACACACACACACACACACACACACACACACACACACACACACACACACACACACACATAAATACAAATCCCCAAACCTCGTGTGCATGCCACAGCGCACAGAGGTAAGTACATTTCCTAAGAAGTCCATGTATATACACACACACCGGCGCTCACACTCAAATAGGCTAGTCGTGGCCTTATACAGGCATGGTAGCGACCCATTGCCTTTCATGGGAGCTGACTCTGTGACATCCACTCCTCAGGCTTTGTGTTCTCTGCAGGCCTGCTCGCTCTCAGTTGGGGGGGGGGTGATAAAAAGCTGGAGGAGGGTGACTGAATAAAGGAGGAAGAATGGGATCATGAATCTGATGTGATGAAAGTAAGGAAGAAGCAAAGGGGATGCTCACTCTGTTTAGGTTGCGGCCGTCTGGCAGACAGCTCTTCTCGGAAAGTCTACTCTTCAGCTGGGAAACTCAAGCTGAATGAATGTTGAGCAATAGACACCTCGGCTTCGGAAAGCTTAACTTGATGCACAACTAAATCCTGCCTCCGTCTTCATAAACATGCTGTCATCCTTGCACAGGCGTGATGTTTGACTCTTTACATAGAGTGTAAGCGGTCACAGTGTAATGCAAGATAATAGAACAAAAAAAAGATTTACACAGACATCTGTCAGCAATTAGTCTTGACACTTGTAGCTCCAACATGAAACAGTAAAAGGAAAATAGGAGCCCATCAACAACTTGTTAAAACCATTCAGCCTGTTTAAAACTGCCAATAACGACGAAAGTAATGGAGGTTATTGATGACGGTTACAAAGAATGCCAGTGCAAGATCATTCAAAATAATTTAAAAGCTGGTAAAATCTGCCAATCTGTTCATGGACCGTTCTCAATAGTTTAAAACGTTGATGCACTGGGAAGAAGGGGTCACGTGGTTTGTTGTAATGCATTTTAGTTCTTAGGAATATTACCTATGTTCTTCATTGCTTGCAAAATGGCCAATTAATTATGACCTGAGTAGGACGCAAAAGTTAACGTAGAAACAAATGTACAATCAAAGAAAACTCTCTTCATAAAAAGAGTGTGAAGATAAACAACAACAGTGGAAAAGATATTCATTATTAAACAAGGTTGCTCTACTTTGAATAAATGTGAAATATTAGTTACTAATGAGCTACAATTTCATTGTGATTATTAAATGAAAAAAACTTGAATGCAAATCATGTTAACACGTAGCAAGGGTGTAAATAGGACGGACACGAGTACACCAAAAAGTCATCTTTTCATTTATTTTATCTGTGCATACTGACTATCTCAGACTTCGGCCATGTTAAGTTTTTTTCTATTTTTTTTAATTAGTGTCAAAAAACAACCTGTGAGGATTGAGTTGAGCCAGGGTTTCAAGATTCAAGAGTTCTTATTCACCATGTTTGAGCGTGCCTAACAAGGAATTTGACTTCGGTACATCACAGCCTCTGTTCAACATTTAGGAGTGCAAGGAAAAACTCGAAACTCCAACTAGGGGAAATGAGAAACCTTGAGAAGAGACCACAGATGGGAGGATCCCTCTTCCAGGATGACCAGGCTGGAATGGATTCAGAGAGGCCACATAGTACAATCAAGGTTTGCGGATTCAGCGCAACCCAAAGTTGTTCATTATCCGGGGACAACATCAAGAATGGAATCAACTTAACTTTGGAAATAGCAGAGGTGCTGTTGTTGCTGGTTTGCCATGACATGGTGAATGAACGGTGCACTCTTCAAACCTTGGACTGTGAGGTGGAGGGGGAGATTGCAAATCTGACTACTTCTTATACAATGGAGAGTGAGGGCAGAATTTATCTGAGGAGCGGTCTTGATGCCTACTTGGCAAGGAAACGTTTGCCTGTGCCTCCTGAATTATTAGCTAGAAGGACAAGCACCTCTACTTCCAGTTTATCGACAGCCTCGACACTCTCAGATGAAGACTCCCCGGTGTTCCATGGCACAAACAAATCTCCTCTTCAAGGTATAATGAACACTCCCGAATTCCAGTTGAGGAAGACTGAGCTGGAACTGATCAGCGAGCGAGATTATAGGGATAAACTGGAGAAGGTGCTCGCTGGAAAAATAGCCTTATTGCACAAAGAGAATCTCACATTAAGCAGCTGCATTATCGTCTGCACAAGATGAAAAGGGAACAAACAGCTAATGAGCTGAGTACCAGGGAACAAATCAATGAGAATAACGGAACACAAAAACTAGAACAGAACCGACTGCAAACTAGAAAGAAGGAGACGAGAGACAAGAACAATCCGACAGGGAGTGACACGCAGACAGGACTTAAATACAAGACAGTTAACGCGAGGAAGGTGACGGCAATTACACTGATCAGAGCACAGGAGGGGCGAACACACAGACACACGAACCAAAACTATGACATTGAAACAAGGAAACAAACATATTTTCGAAGCCTGAGTTCTAAATTTTCATCTGAACCAATCACAGATTTATAATTAGAACTGTGTGACTTCAGAGGACAATCCTTTTGGAAATGTTTTAAAGAAAAAGTTTTAGGATGGCATATCCCTTTTTTTTAAGGCACCAACAGGAAATTCTGGTTGAATGAACAGTAAGATGCAAGTTCTCCCGCATGACTCAAGGGAGTCATATCCGCCTCATAACAAATGAATGAGAGTGACTCAGGATGGAGTACATAAGCACAACACGGCAGGGACGTGCAACGCCGGAGCGAGGGGCATTTATGAAGGTTGGAGAAATTCACAGTCTTTAATATTGATTCTAAGTTTAAGCACTACAACGGGTGTGTAAAGTATTACTCATAGAGCGGGGTTAAGGGGAAACGTACAGTGGGTGCTGACCACAGTGTTACATATGCATGATGCATTACAGTCAGCCGAGTGGGTGTGAGATGACGTCCCAATTGAGTCACCGGGCAGGGTGGAGCTGCTTTGACTGCTGCGGTGGAGCAAAAGTGTTGTCCAGCTCAAACAGCTGCCAATATCCTCCCCATTTGCTGTCAAGAGCCAAAATGATAACAGTGACTGGAATAAATATAAAGGTTATAACTTGGGGCTGCGGCACATGCATTCTAAAGTGCAACCATCCTTGTACTGCGGGCCGTTTGAAAATGTACCAGCATTATACTTCATGCTGAGCCCTTTGCCGGCCAAGCCCTCCAGGAAAATAATGCATGTTCCCATCAGTAATGCTACACTGCAGTGCTCTGGACCCACCCCACCCCCTTCCCCACCCCACCGCTTCAATGTGCCCAAGACCCAATCCATCATTCCAGACTATGTTGGCCTAAAGGCATTGCCTGAGAGCTCTCTCAACCCCTCCCTCTTTTCTGCTCCCAAATGTAATGAGTGGGAGATACAAAAAGAGGAGAAGTCAAATAGGGTGCCAAGCAGAGGAGGAGGTGAGTCATGGACGCAACCACAAGGTGATGGACGGTGAAGGAGACAGGAGGGTGTGGTGCAATGAGGTGAGGGGAGGCCACTGCTGCTCAGCTCTATGCTGCCATGACAAACGATTTTTACTTTTTCAGTTTTGTTTTCAATTTGAATGCACTGTATGACCAATTTCCCTCTACATAAATGTGTGCAGCTAAAGTCTGTGTTACTCCCACAAAGTGCACAAGTATTGTTTTCATCAAAGTAGAAGGGTTATATAAAAATTTCTGTAATATTTTACAAAGGGTGTGTTTTTTTCATATTTTTGCTTAAGTTTTTGCTTGGTGTACACAGATGTAAGTCGTAAACTAGTCAGGAAACAGAATCTAGAACCTTGTTGCAGCCAGCAAGACACAATTAGACACATTGATCACATTCTGTAATCAATCAAACATTTAGCGACCAATAAGTTTTGTCAAACTCAACTTTAATTTTTTTTTCTTTTGGCTGACATTTTGAGTCCAGATGGACCCAGTCCCTTGCACCTCCAGATTGAACCTCTATTTTCGTCTTGGTCTTTCCTATTTGTCTTTCCTGTAACTCCTCCTATACTGCCTCCCTCTCTCATTAGTACACCCGCCTCCCCCGTTATCAACTCTCAGTTTTCTTGTCTATCCCCTGACAGTCACTACAGAACTCCTATGAGAGGCCAGATGAGACCCACATAGTAACCATGACCTTTGTTTCACAGAGGAGCCACTATCAGTGACAAGCAATCAGCCGCATTGCCGACACACACACACACATACACACACAAACGTAGGACTACGACATAAACACAACGTTGGCTCACACACACATGCATTTTGGAACATGGAGGCGTATGTCAGCAGCCTTCAACTAGCGATTGGCCAAGGTTAAAGGTGATGCATCCAGTTGAAAAGAAATGACAGCCATCTTGGCCTCCACCCTGCTTTCTGCCCCGTTTGATCACATGGCCTTTTACACAGATGAAGGGGAGGGACTTCCAAGGCCAGAAGCCCACTGTAGCCAGAGTCCTTGAGACGGATACACACATAACATACTCATAGGCCATGCAGTAAATAATGCCCATCAACCTGTGCTTTAATCAGCCTCAGGGTTGCAAGGCCTCACCTCGTGCTGGTAACAGGCCATCTGTCATTGATGTCGTGGGTGCTGTCGAACTTGGCTGTCGAGACCCAGAAGGTCAGTGATCAGACCCTCTGGTTGACCCCTCAAGACATGGCAAGTTAGCAAAATGCCACACGATAAACCCTGGGCATGAAATAAACAGCAGCCGAGAGAAGTAACAACCTTGGGAGTGGACATATTTGCAAGATGAATGTAGGCAGTGGACACTCTCAATCTATCCTCAGCAGATCAATTGCTGGAAGTCAAACTACTACCTCTTACCTGTCTACCAGCAATTTAGTTGAATCGGTACAATAAGATGGATGGCACAATAAGGCTTCACAGCAAGCTCTGCTAAGATTTGGAAGGAGGCTGCAGACAAGATGGTGATCGTTAATTGGCTTTCCTGCTTAGAAAAAGGCTGCGTGACTTGTATGATTTGGCAAAATTATATCCTGCTCCGACTTTTGTGGTGATATCATTTTAGGGAGAAAGGCTGATTTTATGCAGGGGAAAGGATGGAAAATAGGAGGAGATAAATGGCAAGTGTGGTTAAAGTAAAATGGAAACAGGGAACGTTTGATATATTGGCTTTTTGGGTAGTGGGACTGAGATTAAGATTGCACACATGTTTAGTGTGCCAAAGAGAGATGGGCCTTGGCTGTGCCAAGCAGTTTTGCATCTTGCTGCACGCTGCAAGGGCCAGACATGCCATATTCATCGCATATCCCCAAACATCTGGCACCCAAATGCATCGCAACTCATCAGCATCTGAGAAACCCGATTCCTCCGGCTCATTGCCTCGCTCCTGTCTAGTTGAGACTAGCCTAATTCTCAGTAGCAGAACATTCATTGGACAATTATAATTATTTTAGGACAACTTTTATCTTGAACTTGAACATGTTGAGCTGAACCCAGAACCCCAATGCACAATTTAATGAGTTAAATACAAAGAGAAATAACAAAAAAGAATGAAAAGATCTGTCATGTGGTATCAGCAGACCTTTCAAGACATATAACCCTCAGTGAGCATTACTGTGATACTCCTTTTTGACACTTACCCTCAAAGGAGCAGTTTCGACAAGGGGTGATAAAAGAATATTTTGTGAAGAGAAAAACGTCAGAAATAAAGTGGACTTCGGTTGGTGCACTCAAAATCTGTAAAATTACAGCTTACCATATGCACTGTTACTTTTTATGCTAAATTAGGTTAGTCTGAATGTGTTTTTATCAACATTTTTATTAACAGTGGTACCTTGTGTTTTTACATTTTGTCAAAGCACATTTCTGAGGTGGGTAAAACCTGAGCAAACAGACAGCGAAATAAACCAATCAACGAAGAGCGGACATGACGTTAAAAATACTAAAAAAAAAAAAAATACAAACATACACAATTATCGACAAATGCTCATTCTGTTAAAAGCTATGTGGATGTTGAGCTCTCACAAAAACACTTCTCGTGGAGCAAAAACCAAAGCCGTACTGTATATGAGCACCCCATGGCGTCATGTGGCTGCTTTACCCCCACACCACCCTGGCTGGCAAAGTAAAAAAGGAAGGCGATTGAGTTATTGCTGACCGCCATTTCTCAGGTTCTCCAATCCTCTGATCTCTGCCTGGCCTCTCAATAAATAACAGAACACGCCTTGATGTTTACAGACTCTTTGTCTCCTTCCGTCTCAGCCAAGGATATGGCCCAGCACAGAGAAGCTGTAAGGTTTCCCTTCAATGGTGCCCTCGGTGAGTCAAAAACACGCACAACAGAAATAATCGTATTATCAGTCAAGTCTGATCCAAAGGCTGACCTGCCGTTGCCAATCTGCATTCCTGGTTATTTTTCCGAGACATGCAAACAATGCGATAGATGGTGGTAACTGGGCTGCTATTATCTTATACAAATAAACGACACGGGTGCTGACACAATTATTTAGCTATTTATGAAAGATGAAAGCCCTTCTTTGCACGCCAGCCCCACTCTGACCTGTCTATGACCAGCCTGACCGAGTGAGGATGCCAGGCTCAATCTGAGAGTAATGGTGGTGGTGGTGGGGGGGGTCTCTTGTTCCAATGGATCATCGCGCTCCAACTCCCTGGATGAGGCGAGAAATAATTTGTAGGGACAGGCAGAGTCTCAAAGAAGACAATGATTCAACTGAATGGCCAGCGTCCCAAACAGATGAAATTTAACTCGTTGGGAAACATCACGACTCTTCTAAAGAGATGAAAACCCGCAAGAAATCATCTCACGGGCTCAATTCATTAGCTAATTGCATTGCTGAAAATTCAACACACAGTCACCTCTGTCTTAACTACCTGTGATCATTTGTAGCCAGCAGGATCCAAAGACGCACACACTGTTGAAGACAGAGCAAAAGAGGTCGGGCAACTGTTAAACAAGCTAATTAACATAAACTCTAATAGGCCAGAAGGATGTGCGGGGAGACGGGGATTAACACTTTAAACCATTAAAGCCCTCTGTCATTAGTGCTCACTGCTTCGCGCTCTACCGTGGTGGGGATTATGCTCCTTTGGGCTAAAGCTAAGTATAGTAGAGTGATGGATGGATGGATCGACAACGAGAACAATGCATCATCATCATCACAGTCATCTACAATCCACATAAAAGCAATAAGCGTGCTGACGCAAAGCACACCATTGCATGAAGCTGCTTTTGCCTCCAGCAAGGTCAAAATGCAAGAACTATATTTTGTTTGGATATTGGTACAATTCCTATTCCCATTTGGGGGTTTGTATTTCATCCACAGGTATGAATAAACTTAAGCCAATGTTTGAGGAGTTTATTGAAGACTGCTGCAAATTCAAGGAATACCAAAACAATATGGGTAGGCTGCAGCAATAAATGGAAGGAAACATACTTGAAAATCTAATTGGGCATGGCCACAAACATAAACTTGATTGGAATTCAGTATAAAAAAACAACTCGTCAGCATTTTCTAACAGAAAACAACCAGAATCATTACTGTTGCTTCTAAGGGAAATCGTGAAAAAAAGTCATACCCTTAAATAAAGAGCAACTGTACAGTATCATAATAGAGTTTGTGTTTTAATGAATGTGAAAATATTAGTGTTTTTCATGGAGAGCTCTCTCTTGGGTTCACAGAAAGCGTAAAAACACGCACGCGCACACAGTTGTTCAATTCCACTTCACCTCCCATGATAATTCTAAGCCTCGCTTAATATAATTGAGGGTCTCCAGGTATTTTAATTGTGCAGTATGCTCATTTAGTGTGACTCACTGGGATATTACAAAGTGCCCTTAAACGGTCACATGTCAGCTAAGGTTTCCTTTTCCCGATATGCTGTCAATTTGTGTGTTTTTTAACTTGATCCTGTTATCATTCTCTACCACTATTTCGATGTTTATTTGGATGAGTCTGCATTAAAGGATACACACAAGGCCAAAATAAAGTTGCTCACTTGACTCACACATGACTGAGCTGCCCTCAAAAGGTTACTTGGCTTGTAACATTTAACTAAAGTGCTACTAAAAAAAAATCAAATTCTCCCTTTTCATAAATAACTACAAAAAAACAATGTCAGGAAAGGTAAAATTGATCTCAGTAAAAATATAGTGGTCTGTCTGTCCATTAACAGAGACACATTGTGTAACTCTGGGGTCACCAATCTTTTTGAAACCGAGACATCTTTCTTGGAAAATGTTTAATGCAAAGGCCTATCAGTTTGACACATTTCAGAAATTTTCTCAGTCATATATTATCATTACTGCACTTTGTAATTCCCAGCATTATTTTCATTTCTGTTATTGATTTTTCACATTATTTAGGAAATTAATAAATATTAATAATGTGAATGATTTACTTTCTACAAATCTCTGCCAGTGTTTAGATTGTCAAATATAACTTATACAACCATCCGAAAAAGTCAAAATGTCCAATCACCGGTATTTTTTTCAAACAAGCCCGCATGGTACTTATTTGGTCCTGGGGGCACCCCATTGGTAATGTCTGGTGTAACCTGTTTTGTATTTGTATAAAAGCTCTGTCCATGCTTGCGGCGGTCGTAAATAACTTATCCCCTCGAAGGAAGGGACGGGCTAATGAAGTCAACTGTAAGCCACTGCACTGCGTAACTCACTGAAGCTGGCTTGCACAGGACTGCTGCTCACCATGGTGCTATGCGCTTTGCTTTGGCTTATACCGCAGCAGCGTGGACCTGTTCATGAATCAGTCAGATCATGCTGCTTTTAACTTTGCGTGCTCGCCTCTGCCTCACGCTCACCCTCTATGCAGGATAGCTTGCCAATGCAGTCATTAGAAGACTGTTGATAGGTCTTGGAGGTAAAATGCAATGGACATTAAGCAGACTGATAATAGGAGCCTCGGCAGTGTAAGGTCCCGCCTTCTCAACGCATGCCACACTATCATCTTGATGTCTTTGTGCCATAACATTGTTCCCTAGTTTGGAAAGTGAGGTAAATCGGATTCAGAAAACAAGTGGATTAACTTAATCACCCCTCGGCTTTGACAATGACCTTCGCTTCAGAGGCATAATAAGGATTAGTTAGAAGTGCAAGGACATATGCCACGCAGAAGAAAGATTAGAGTTCTCCCGTGACAGCGTGATTAAAATGTGCTATCCACCCTTTCTTTATGGTGAGGGCGACGCGATAAAAGGGAAGAGAGGCATCATCATCGCAAACTGCTATGATCTCCAAATAGGATATTTGCAAGCGAGACAATGGAATACTGTCAACAGTGTCTTCTCTGATAAGAAATCGACTGTTCGAGTACAGAAATTTAGCCAGACAAACCATAATGGCATCACAGAAAGACAAAAGGGAGGAAGTTACATTAGCGCTATTGATTCCAGGCTTTCTGACGTACCTCCCTTTCCCTGTCATTACCGGAAGCAAATGGCATAATATTTCATATTGACCATGCTACTTTATTGATCAGGTAAATAGGAAGGAAGTTATTCTTGTGATGGTATGAAAGACAATACTAGCAAGCCACTGCACAGTGCATGGCTCAATAGGGCATTACCATGGACAAGGTTAGATAAATTGATGACATGCGGTAGCCTTCAGCCTGACGTCTGGGAAAGGTGAGGTCAGGTTGAAATACGAAGTTGCAGCAGGCGAATGGAGCAAATAGGATTTCTAATGGATAAGAAAAGATGGCAATTGATCGCCAATGACTGAGAAGGCTGATCAGTCAGTCTACACTTGACTAGGAAGCATACCGTCAGAGAATGTAAACAAAAAGATATGCCAGGAATATAGTGGGCTCTCCATCACTGCTGAGATCAGGATTCATGCCATCTACTGAAGGAAAATGTCACTTCTTTGCTGATGTATCAGTGGATTGAGCCCGGAAGGGGCGCAGATCAAAGTAAGGTGCAGATAGTGAATGCTGCAATCTCTAAAATGCACACATTGCTTTGCATATTCCACGGCTTGTCTGTTCCAGATTTTGTCTGTTCTTACCCTTTACACTTATTTTTCTAGTCTTTTTGTCTCGCTGCCTCTCTCTGTCCTTAACCCTGGAGACTGAAGTGTCACTTTCAGGGGAATGACTTTAAAATATGGTGAGTGCAGTTACGTAACGGAAATGGTTACTTGAGCAACGTCTGCATCTGTTTATGTAATTATCGGCTCCAACAGTCTGTGCCATTGTGCTACGTATCTTTAAGTGTGAGTTTTAGGCCCTTCTCCAGTTCATGCTGCGGCTCTAAGTATTGCCTGGATTCAAATGCGTATCCTGACTGCGGCAAATACTGTATCCACATTCTGAAAAATAAATACAGGAAACCCTAACCTTGTTCTTCTCCAATTTTACTGTTTGATTGTCTTGTTTTTGATGTTTTTTTTTCCAAATTCCCCTGCTACTACTTTGAAGTGTAAGAACCAAGTGCACCAAATGAGGCGAGTCCAACCAGCGTCTCTTTATCAGCTAGAATTTGTATTAATCCTACTCTAACATTTGATGAGCCAATAAAAAGTGACGTGCATTATATTTTAGTTTCCCACTCTGATTTAGGTAAACCGGGGATGTTGAGCAGAAGCTGTTTTAGCTGCAAAGTGAACATTTCTTTTCATTTTCAGTTCTCGCCGAGTTTATATGATGAGCAGGTGCCAGAGTTTATGACCATATAATGCAAAGAACTACTGTATATATATGTCCTATGACACATCTAATTGTACCTCAAATGCTGCCTCTCAAACTCAAAATGAGGGAGAAAGTTGGACTGTTATTTGCGACAGCAGCACAAACAAACATTTTCAATTTTCTTACTGTCTACTGCACTTCCTCCTCTCATCCATTTTCATTGCTCCCCGAATGACTGAATGTTTCTTACTCCGCATTTCCGCTTGGCACCTTTCACTTCTGGCTGGATGCTATCCTGTACAGCCATATCTGTAGTGTGTTGAAAACCAGGCTCACGCACACACCCACAAAAACGCGCACACACGTCACACACACTTGCCTCATTGACCGGACCCACCGCAGCATTAAGGGCTCACCGGCAATGGGTTAACTTTCTTGAGAGACTAATGTATACAGACTGATTGGACCACGGCTGCACAATGCTGACTCGCCCTGTAGCTCACCAGCAAGATAAGGATACAAAATTGGCAGCCACAAGGGGGTTGCTGGAGAAGGAGAAAAGGTTAGAGAAGGTTAGAAAAGGTAAAAGCCCACCTGAAGCAACTTCACTAAATTATTGTGAACACAACAAGGACCCTAAAATAGAGCGCTAAATGTGATTTGTAATCAGTCCCCAAGGAGGTGGCATGTAAAGATGATGATGAGGATCGTTACTGGAGACTGAAGGCAGCGAGTGACGTGCAGCAGACAAGCTTGTGCATGCGGATACACCTTTTCTGTCCAGAATGAGCCCAATGTCACCATGACAGAGCTGTTCTGGTGATGTTATGGGACATTGGGAAGGATGATGGATGAGTCGCCAAACAGCCTCTGCTGGCTCATCATTGTACACACACAAGTGCACTCGCACACACACACATATGTACACACGTGAGCAGCTGTTAATAGTAAAACATAAAAACACAGTTGACATGAAAAACATTAGCTATCAATGTGCCCTTCAGTTCTTAAATGTGGTATATAAAGTGAACAATGGTAGCAGTAAAATGTAAAATAAAAAAAATACTCAACCTTATTTTTGATGACAAGATGGAGGTTTGAACACTGAATGCTTGTTGTACAATTGAGTGCTTTCAAAGTCATATAATGACAAAGTCTGAACAGTTAATATAGGTACTGAAAACATCTGTGACCCACTGTACACAAAAAGATTTACATAATGACAGGGGCTGTTCTTCACTGTCCTCATATTAGTGTTTGGGGATGGGCAAAGACACAAGGATGTGTTCACATGGGGCCATACGTGGATAAACCAACGAAGGTATGCTCACACATGCTCTCTGTGATTTATTGGTGTCCTTGTGTTATAATTAATCACTAGCATAAGCACTCCAGATGCAGATATTTGCATGTTTTCTTTTCCTACGCACTCAAAGAACACACAGTCCTGGCTTCATTACGACTGCAGGCCAAGCTAATGCCACCAGATCAATGACAGAACCGCTCTCTCCTCTTATTTCTGTGACCCAAAAGCATGAGAGTGCTTTCATGCAGACCAGCCTGCAGCGGTTATTCCTTCCATGACAGAGCAGCAGACTCTGGAAAAAAAATTGCCCCTCAGGTCATCATACCCTGGTAACGTACTGTCCATCGACGACTTTTCTCACCAACCAACATGCCATTGATCATGACACCAGTTGAGAGCATTAGCGGGATTACAGACAATTACATGAACGGCCGATGACACGCAAAAGCAAAACGTAACCAGCAATTATTGTACAATATTTAATTTCCACACTTCAGAGAAGCAACGTGGCTCATTTTTATTTTAGTCAGTGCACCTTCAGTGAGCTCACTGCCACGTTGGCAAAACAATGTAATAAGTTAAACTGAAGCTCTTAAGCATCTGGGATCGAATTCCTTCATATTTACAGTAACTGTAAAAGATTACAGATGTCTTCTTTTTGTCTGGAATCAGATTACCGTAATTCCATTATAATTCAAACCAAATACTGCTCCTCTGGGCCTGCTGAGCACACCGAAAAGTTCACTTTTGACTTTCTTCATGCAGATACAGGCCTACGTGGGCAGTGAAGGAGATATACGGCCGGTCTCTGGTGAGCAAAGCACGTTTAGCTGAGTGGCCATCCATCATGACCCTGAGGTGGAGAGCTACAGTATACATGCCCTACTCGCTCAAACCTCTCATCCCATCAGAGGGCTAGGGGATCGGGGAAGGTGGAGGACAGTCAGGGGAAGGGCAAATTCCCTCGGGATAAGGGGGAGGGTGTCATGTAAAGCCGATTGTCAGAGGGGGGAATGTCTGACCAGTGAGATGGATGAACTCTGCTTTTGCACTTGTAGTGGTTTTTCCTGCAGCACAATACACAGCTGTACATTGCTATGATTACTTGTAGTCAAGCCAAGACTGGGAGTCACAATATTAGGATGAATGACCATGCAGGTGGGTCCTCTGAAACATCATTCATACCTTTATTACCTCTCAACAACATGTCCCCAAACAACGTCTAGATATAGTGTATAGAACAAATGAAGCAAGTGGGATGATTTGAGAGTCAGGCTTCCAAACCCAACTTGTGTAGTGAGGCCTTTCTGAACTTTCTTTGTACATTGGTATCAGAAAAGGGCCTCACTAAAATCAAATTGTATAAATGGTAAGATGAACTACGTCCAAACCCTCATTGACTGACTTATTGGTAAAGGTGCAAATGACAAAAAAGGTCAAAAGGACTTTTTATGACAACAATACAAATGTCACTTTCGTAACCGGGTCCATGGTTATCTATCATTAAAATTAGAGTAAAGGTCAGCAACACATGAAGACAAAGGTTCGTCTTGTCATAAGAACATGGTATGGACTATAAAGTATGACCGCAACAAAATGAGCATCTGCTGATGCACACACTTTTACAATTAAAGAGTAACCTTCACATTTGAACAGCTTGAAGATTGTGAAATGTGTAATTTGTGGAGAAATATTCAAGGAGGGATACCTGAAACGTGGATGAAAATCTGACGTTAGACGTTACCAACTTTCATGAGACTTCAGCATTTGTCATTTGCCACAAGATTGACCGAAAGAATTTAAGGATGAACCTGTTTTGTTTGCTATCTGACTTTGAAATCAAACCTTATGTGACGTAGGAAAGTGGTTTGCATGACTCTGTCCAGGCTGCTCAGCATAATTCTGAAGTCAACCATTTAAAAAAAAAAAAAATCAAAATGTACAATGAAAAATTAAATGAATTGGTTTGTTTTTGACATTAGTGGACCTCTTAACGCCAGCACACTGGATGTATCAGGCCCCTGACAACAGACGCTTGCCATCTGCCCCACTGGCACGGCTTCTTTGCGGTTAAGGCAGAGTAGGCTCTGTTTCTCCAAATTGACCATGTGGTATCTGTCTCGGCCACTTGCTTGAATTTTCCTTCCCAACCTCTGCATGATCATCACCACAGTTATAGTGCCTCATCAAAAAGTGTCTCCTTTTTAAAAAATGTTGTACATCTGATTATTATTGTACCGTGGTTGCTTTATGTTTAAAGTTGACAATAAATATTACTTATAATTGTTTGAATATATTATGTAATTTCTTTCAATTCTGTGTGAGAAAATCTAGACGTGCTTGACCACAGAGTTTGCGTTATACATAAAAGTAAACATTAACTATTCTACTGAGGGAGGAATTCATAGACGGTAGCATTACACGGACGTTTTAAACAGAAAATAAAAACATGTATAGCGACATGTCACGTCTCGGGTCATTTCAGCCACTCTCGGGCAAACCGGCTCAATTGCCAGCACAGCTCTTTTTGCTACATATGCACTTTTTCTGGCGTCCTTGCCACTGTGCATCTTTTGTGTCCTGTAATTGAAAACCGTCAGCTCTGTCATCCTGCCTCTTCAGAAACATCCACACAAAGAGAAAACGTAATCCCCTCGTATTGATCTGCTCTTGTGGTAACCGGCAAAGTTGAATATTTTAAACTGGGCCGTGGAAAAACATACACAAAAGTAATGAAACACGTGTACAGTGTGATGTCATTAATTGTGACAGCAACATACAAAAGCTCAAGTTTCAGGAGTTGGGCATTGATTTCGGGCAAAGCTGTCCAGACATCTCCTCTTTCCGGTCCAGCTCACCTTTCCTCAGCTAATGAGTGTCTGCCTTCATTGCCTGTCGAGTAAGACGTTCCTTTTCATGCCGCGTGTCAGGAAACACTGCTGATACATTACTAGGGAGGAGAGATGAAAGTGGGTGGATGTGAAGGGGAGAAAAAGTATGATGACTAAGCCTGAGCTTTAAGAAAGACAACGATGTCCCCTGATCCCTTCTGAGCAGCCATAAGCCTTCCGTTATCGCTCGTTAGAATTGTGCATGCCTTAAATACATTACTGCACGCCTTAATGCTACCCTCTTTTGTACAGCGTGGTGGCTGCTTATTGGCTGAAAATGAAATGACATATTGATGTCATTTGATTGTTGGACCTTTTGCAGTCAATCTGTTCAATCCCTGTTGATATACGATGTACATATGAGAATGACAGAAACAGAGATGATCACTGAGAAAATATCCTAAAAAAATGTTTTCCCTCTTGTATGACAAGGATCTCATCACTCTCAAGTTGCAGCGTACACCGCCTTGATGGCTGGCCTTCAGCAGCCCTACATCCTCTCAGTCTGTCAACCAGCAAAAGCTCTTTTAGCACCATGAATAACTTATAACACAAAATAAACACTGTAAATACCTAGGTCAACGGGACAAATAGCCCGAAAAAATGAAAGTGGCTCAATCCTGGAAGTGTAGCCAAGTACTGCATGTAGTTATTTCCAATTTGTAGCTTTGAGCTTACAGTATTAAATGGGCAATGTAATTTACGGGTCCGACAGCACTTGCTTGACTTCCAAGTAATGCATACATAATGCAAGTGTACACAACTGCACAAAGTAAACACTAGCGTTCATGTTTTGAGCACAATCCATAATGTTAGTATTTGTCGTTCTAAACATTTCCAATTACGCTATGGAGAAGCCTGTTCTGCTCATCCATCCATTTTCTACACAGCTCATTCGGTTCAGGGTTGGGGGAGGTGGAATTTCTGAGGTGACTTTGGGTGAAAGACAGACTACACCCTGATTTAGCCAGCAGTCAATCAAAGGGCACGTGGAGACAGACAAACATTCACACTTGCATTCCCTGTCGGATGTACCACTACACCGTGAGTGAGTCAGGAGACTCTAGAATTAAAGAAAAAACAGCACAACCTCAGAAGTTGAATGTCCCTTGGCATTTCAAATAAAACCCATTATGTGTGCATCAGCTTGATCACGGAATTTATCAAATGGATTTCCATTATTTCCAATCAATCATGAAACTCAATACGGTAAATGCTCACAAATTGTCCAGTCCTGCTGGTACAGAGTTTTCAAATGCTACCTGTGATCGCCGGCTGTCAAGGGTTGTTCTGACTCGGGAGGAGCACAGCCACTGGGCCACCATAACAGTAAAAAGCGGCAGGGAGGTCTCGTTCTGTATTCTGAGTGCAGCATGGTTAAGATGCTTGCTGTTTGCTGAGACAGCAGATGACTTGCCTTATTCTTTCAACCATTCACTGAACCAAAACAGGATAGACTTAATTGCCTCATTAGCAAAAGGCGTCGGCATCTTCCACACAGTTCAAAGTCAAACGTGCAACTGAGAGTTGAGGTCAAAAGTGAAACCGGCATGTGGAAAATTTGTGTTTTATGAGGGGTAACCATATTTTATATATCTTTCATTAGGTTTAATCTCAGAATGTAACACAGCATACTTCTGCTATGATGTTACTTCCTCAAACGGTCTATTTTTAAGCTTGAATCCATCTAGAAAGCAGTGTCATCATGCCAACAAATTATTTTAAGAGCTTGATTGTGCAGACTGCTACAGTATTTCCTCCTACACTGCACATTTGGGATGTGGAGAGTAAATCAAGCCAAACAGTAACACTCTGGATTCCCCTCTTAAAAAAAGGAAATACAAAATAAAAAATGATGTCCATGGCTTCTTTTGTTTAAACATTTTTGAGAGAGACATAAAAAAAGAGAGTCCAGCATTACACTTCTTTTCAGTGACTGTCAAAAGACTCATATGACTGCTCAAATGTAAAGGTCAAAGTGTGACTGGAATGTTGTACGTAGTCCTGAGCTCTTGCCAATCTGATGCAACGCCTGTTAAATATGACAAGTTCCATAATTGGCCAGCTGCCAGAATAAAGGAAAGGGCCAAAATCACACTCATTTGATCAATTTTCACAAAAAAAATATTTGTGTGAAAGTCCTCTAAGCAAAGAGAGTTTGATTAAAAATCAAATTAAACAAGAACATTTACATTTAATGGCTATGCACAGATGCCTGCTTCATTCTTGAGAAAATGAGATGTCTCTCTGTAAAAAGGCTCATATAAGATATGCAACATCGCTAGTGAGTGTACTTAAAGGCTGCAGACGATACAGTCATCACCGTGAAGCTACATTTATAAAATGCACAGCTCCACATCTGCACGGGCAGTATAGTGTTAAGACTCCATTTCATCAACCAGTCATGTCTAACGAGTTGGAAAATCCAAAGGTGTTTGCACCATCTGTGCTCAAGCGCTTTGCTGGAAAGAGGGAGAAAAAAAGATAAAGTGTTTGACCAGACTCTGACTTTCCAAATAAATTACTTTTATCTCTAACACAAATATACTCCTCATTCTTGAACCCTTGACTGACAGAGGAGCACTGAACTCCTGACTATGTAACACCGGGGGGAGTAGCACAATCATTTGCCATTACATACCTAATAATTGAGTCTTGTAATTAATCAATGACAGCCAGTTAACAAGGTTTATACTGTGGTATGAAAGGCCAAATTGCTGGCATTGTGGTAAGATAATTAAACCATCCATCCATCAAGTGCTCTGGCCTGCCTTCCACTGCAAGAGAGTGAGATTGTACCATTAGTTGGACTACTTCACAGTTTGCTGATATCAAATGCATGAGGTGTACTTTTGATGACTTTTTCAAATCAATGATTAATACAAATTCAAATAGCAGTGCCAGTGTGGGAGAACTGGACTGAAGAATAATCTACTGTACATTAAGCCACTTTGGGAAATAATTTTTATTTGACAAAGAATGGTCAGGAAAGAACATATTTAGGAATACATATTAACAGATTGCTTTAGTGTGTGGTGAAGATAATTTTCAATAACGTATCATGAGAATGTCTTGGTTGATCCATAGCTATTAGGTACCAGTAAAGTAGCAGACACAAAGTTAATCTATTGATATCCCCTTTTCATAGTGTGTAACATTAGAATTATTTTGGAGCTGTTTCTTGAGATTTGGTTCATTTGAGGGATCAACTTCTACTTTGTTCATTTTTAGAAAATCATTAAAAAAAGAGTCAACCAGGGTCAAACTCTTGATGTCATCAACAATTAATTATCTGTAAGGGTAAAGTCGTGGGTATGTCGATAGGAGTAGTTCTTAAGTCTTTCCACAACTTCAAAATGCAAGCACAATCATCAATTGAATATCGACTTATTTCACAAAACCACTGTACTGAAATTGAAGTTATAAAACAGAAACTGCTTTTCTTCCAAGGAAGACAGAAAACACAATCCTGCCTTATAGCCTACTATATAGTAATTTAAATATTTTGATCCAAAGTGAAGCGATAACCAAGTTTTGCCTTATAGTTTAATCCATTGCATTAAGCTGGTTGTTTAAGTCTTATGCAGGAAACTGGTTTATCTTCCACCACATATGAATCAATGACGACTGGACGCCCTCCACTGCCGATCAGACACCATCAGTCTTACGGTCCTTCCTTTGCTGCGGCCAAAGATAAATGTGTGAAGGGTAGAAAGGTTTCTCATGATTAAAGCCATAAATGCTTTAGGCAAGAGTGGCAAGCAAAGGAGGAAATGGAGTGAGACAATGGCGCAAACAGGGTTCAAAACACCTAATGGAGTGTCCTGCTTGCTGGGCTAATAGACTGCTTCAAATTGAAAGGAACAGCAGGCGCCTAAACAGAGCGCCGTGGAACATTTCCACCAGTTCATTCAGCTAGAAACCAATTGCAAAAGCGCAAGGAGAGGCAAAAAGACACGGCTGGGTTGCTATTGTTTGGGGAGGTACGGGTTGCTTCGATTATTCTGCAATTAATCCTGACCATTGACTAACATCTGAACAGACAGAAAAGCCAATGCTCCAGGTAGTTGTGCCAAAATGGATTAAATGTGTACACAATATTTTATAATTTATTCTGTCTACATTACCATGTTTCAAGATTGATGGTTGGAGACTCCTTGCGGTCTCTGCTGTGAGGTCTTGCTGATTTGTATCCCGGCAGCTTGTGTTAATATCCACACAGATATTTCAACATAATAATCAATAATCACAGTGTGAAACCAGTCTCCCCACCCGCTAGGTCTGACATGTGCGGCTCATAACCAATTAAAAGTGCTTGGAAAAAAAACCAACAATTGGAAGACAGTTTACTAGTGTTAGTACACCCGCCACTCATTGGGAAAGGGCAAAAGTACAGACAGGGATTTTGGGACTGTGAAATAAAATATTACTGTAGGTCCTACCATTTCTTGCAGGAAATTGAAAATAGCCTACAATTTTCTTGGAACCCTGTCAGTCAGTCTTCAGACTCTTAATCACTTTTCTTCCCTTTACAGCGCTCCTGGGAAATGGTAGCCAGCAAACATGGAGTTCAGGCTCTTATGGTGATGTAAACATGGAATTGATTGATTTGTAAACGTGTCCTGAAGCCATTGAGGAAAAATAGAGTGCTGTTAATTCAGTCACAACTACAATTAAAAGATGAAGATCATGAGGTTAACTCCAACCAGTCATTTCCAATGATTATTCATTCGCATGGAATGATTTGTTACCTCGACTGGGCGACTTTTACCAATAATGCTGAAATATTAACAAGGCCTTTTATATTTGGCCGGTACAAGCACATATTTTTGCAGAAGCTACTGTCTGGCATATACCGTCAATGTGGTATTTGGATTTTTTCCTCATTAGCTCATTGTCTCCATGATGTGCCCGCAATACAGAGCGTCTCGTAGACTCCAAGCTCCCTCTCAGCAATAAAGATTTATCCTTTTAAGCTGTTTATTCTGCAGCACAGTTGGATTGCACAATTAACGGCACAGAAAATAGATTGGGAGATTTAAAGAGAACTTACATTAGATCAAACTCGTGCATTTGCACCAGCAGTTACGACTGAGCAAGTTCTTATCACTTCAGCTATGACCGTGTTTATATCTCTAAAGAAATGCCTATTAAAGAATATTATGCAAGGTGTTTTGAGCTGGTATCACCTTAGCTGCTTCAGGCAAAGAGTACTTTAGTTGTGTTGGTCAAAGATTGAATCTTGTTTACTGCAACGTCAATAACTGGGGGCAAAACCACAGTGGGGTGAATCAGCACAAGACAATTTCCATGCTCTGCTTCACGGACTGCATTAGCGTTCAACCGGCGTTTATTCCTGATTTGATCTTAGTATTGCTTACATAGAACAATCAATAGACCTTGATTAAAATTGGAATAAAACAACAACACTTTTTCATTTTCAACCAAAATATGTTGAAAGTGCAGCTTAATCTTATGTTTGGTGGTCGTAGTACGAAGAGTAATAATCGTACATTCACTCTTTGACAAGCATTGTCACGATGTGGTAGCATGTATCTCTCGGGTAAGTTGAAAGGAAAATCTCAAGTGCCTCTTTCCAATATTTATGCCATGGAGCAGATGACCACACATTTTTTCAAGGAAATAGAAAGCTGTATTTGCATTTGCTCCATTGACTTTCATGGTTATTCCCCACTGCAAATAAATCAAAATCCCTCCCTTTGGAGGGAGTGTCCGGGTCTATAAAGCTTATATGGAACAGGGGCCCTATATTTCTAGAAGGCTGTTAACGGGTCATGTGCCCTCATTTGAAGGGTTTCGCCTCCGAACCTGCATAGGCCCTAGTTTATCCCAAGTGGTTGATCATAACAAGATTTATAACCGAGTCAAAACTATAAGCGTGTATATTTTTTGGATTCTATCAAAACTGCAATTAGCAAGAAATTGTGTCATGACATGACAAATGTTGCTTGTCATTAAAAACAAAAAGTGTATTTACCAAACAGATCTGCTAGTTTTACTTTTATGTTGCCAATGATGGGAAATTCTTGGTCTGGATTGAATTTGGTGAGCAGAAAGAGAATTTTGATTCTCTATGATATCATTTGATATCATCTATCGTAGTAATAACAACCAGAGCATCTGCCTGGTGTCATCATCACTCCTTTTTTATTCTGGTGGACAGACAAGATTAGGCTGTTATATAAGGACAAGCAAATAGGTTCTTCATCTGTGTATACATTTCTTTTAAACAAGCTATCCTGAATTATTTGAGCACAGCATAATAGCATTCTACTGAGGTGATGTCATGCGTGGCCTGCACACATGTGGCTCATTTAATGTGAATGCAAGTCTCTCCAGAACATCTGTCAACGATTAGGAGTGAAGTGAAATAGGCAGTTCCCGTTCTTACGTTTCAGAATAATCTGGCACTCATTTTCCGAGAGAAGGACGTAAAAGCCTGGCAAGTTTATCAGTCAGAAACATAACAGCAACCCAGCTCTGTTAATGCATGTTCCTTGTGTTTTACAAGCTCCGAGTGACAAAAGGCCAACACAGATGAGGAGCTGGAATAACTTGTGAGTGTGTGTGTGGGGGGGGTCGTAAAGACGGCAGCCAAAATTGTAAGAAAATGTCAAAAAACAAGATTGTATACAATGACGACAAATTCACCATACACTCACTCCAGCGCCGTGACCTTTAATCCTACCTCCCGTGTCTTATATTGCTCTCAAAAAAATAAACATGGTGCGACCTTCAGCGTGTACGAGTAAAAACACGAACTGAACAAAAGGGTGCATTTCTACTTACAAGCATTCTAATCATGGCAGCCGGCTTGCAGCGACAGAATAAAAAAGGAAGACCTTCGGACTAAAAGCACCACAATCAATGAAACATGAAGAAGCCCTCAGGTACAGAAAAAGGACAGCTTGTTATTCAGGGAAGCACTCCTACGTTGGAAACTCCACGCATGTCGACGGGGGGGAGCGTTTGAAAGCCAAATCAGTGTTTGTTTATAATACGGGTCAACTGTTGGGAAGACCCTCAGTATTCATCTGTAGGGATCTTCAGTCACCCTCCATGAAGAGCGTTTGCTCATCTAGTTTTTCGTGCCGAGTCCTTCAAACGTGCCACTTTTCCTCAGAGAACAACGATCCTCACATGATATCGGCTTTACACTGTGCCCCGCTTGTAATAACATCTACATGCAGGTGGAAAGAAAGTCTTTGAACTAGTTGGTGCAATGTAATCACAGCTCCTCCTGCATTTACATTGCACTGTACACTCCTAGATGAAAATCCACAGGATATTGATTCCTGGGATGATTTGCATTGTCTGTTCATTGTGTGTGCAAGTGAGATTTGCCTCTGCATCATCAAGTGCAAATTAATTGTTCCTGCCAATTAAACTGAGAGTGAAAGCCATTTGAGGGTGTACGCTACTGCAACGTGATATGAAGGTTAATTCGGTTTCCATTTAGCGCACCACCTGACCGACAAATGCTTGAAATATTTTGCAATGCGAGTCGTCCTACGAAGCATACGTAGAAAATAATAAACACAATATAAAAAAAGAATGCCTGATCATTAGATCTCAAAAAGCTATGGTTTTGTGAAATGTCAAATGTCAGCAGCTGTGTGTGTGTGCATGTATGTGCGCGTTTGTGGTGGACTGTGATTCAGGCACAAACACATCAAGATGTCACTTCATAACCTCTGCCTCAGGAGACTCCTGTCATCTTCACAATTCTGATATCGTCGGCCGAGCCCCGCAGACATGCTAAATATAGAATGGGGACAAAATTTGCTGTTTGTAACCACTGCTCTGCTCATCTACATCTAAAACAAGCTGTGTGCCTTGACACCGCCATCTTCTCGAAGAGCGTGCAGGCAAGAAGCCACAAATTCTGCCATCAGTGGATCTCCTTGAAACACACACACACACACACACACACACACACATCCTTCAGAAATACATTTTTGTCACGAATGTTACAGTGCGTTATTATGACTTGGAAAGTCATACCCTCAGTCGCTGGAGGACAGATGGCCACTCCATTGTCGGTCCGCTTTACCTGTGCGAGTCAAGCCCTGCAGCGGGTGGAGTTACTTGATTTGACCTTGTTTCTCATTTTGCATTAGCCAAAATACAAAAGGGAGTTATGGAGCCTGCTGTGGCGATTAATTGCACTGATTATCTGTAATGGCACCAGTGGAAATTACATCGGCAAAAGATATTAAATTAAGGAAGTTTTGCTATTTGCAGCGCTGTAGCCAAATAGAAAATGAAAGAGCCTTGATTAATGAAAATTGATTCTTCTCCTTGCACTGCCGTTGTTCTTTAAATGCATTCATGCTGGTACCATTTCATGTGGAAAAAAATATTTAACTCACAGCAAAATCATCTATATATATATATATATATATATATATATATATATATATATATATATATATATATATATATATATATATATATATATATATATATATATACGAATACATATAGTTTGATCGAGCAGTTCAGTCGGGAAACTATATTTTTGCTGACATGCTTGAATGCGAGACACATCGAAAAAGATGACAATTACCTGTACTTATGGATTCATAAAATTCTGAATCAGTAGAATGTATACGAATAGTAATGAATAATTCGTATGCCTACATTCTTGTGTAATATTTAGTCTTTTTTGTACAATTTGTACTTTTTAAAATGATACATTTTTATTAAAGAAACCCTTAATGATCAGAAATGATGACATCCCATCACATTCCAACCTAATTCTTGTCACTACAATTTATAAATTAGAATTTTGCTCTCATATTATGAAAACTTTTGTTCTCCCATTATCACATCAGTTTTATAACGTTATACTTGATTCTGTTCTGAGTAGCTGAGAGAAAAGGCACATTCTGTCAAGGGCATACATAGACAAGCAACCACACACACTCACTCACATTTCCAGAACATGCAGCCACAATTTAGGATATGTTCACACTGCCTGTACATACCTACACTAATTTTGAGAGATTAATACCTGAGTAAATACCTGTACATGCCTTCATAAGCACACAAGTATACTGCATATCTCATTCATTTTTCTTCATTTTAAAGGTACAGTGTGCAAGACCCAGAGCCATCCAGTGGTCAAATCATAGAATGTAACTCACCTTGAATTCAGTTGACGTTCAAGAATTCAGGTAAATTTTATACATAAAATATTCATATATATATATAAACTCACCTTCATCTGTGTGTATATATATATATATATATATATATATATATATATATATATATATATATATATATATATATATATATATATATATATATATATATATATATATATATATGTATGAGTGTGCAATTAGTGCTATGATGTTATCAGGAATAAGTCACTTTGAGCAGCGTTAAGTTGAGCTAAAAATCCCCTAATAGCCAAACACAAGAGATGAGGTAAACCAAAAATTGTGCTTGTATGCAAAGTCTACAGCAGCGTCAGCTCTTGCAGTTAAAGTGCAGTTCGAGCGACCATCTCCACGGGACACATTTGGGAGCATTCAAGAGCCTCAGGATGTCACGATACGTACAACACGTATTTACAATATATCGTCTTTAATTCCACAACTCTGACAAGTAATTGGGAACAACCCCAATTTTTGGCCATTTTTAGTAACTGAACACAATACATGTACAATATAGGCCAACATAACTAATTTACAGCAACAATAATAAAAAAAAAAAAAAACATGGAGCATAAACAAAGCATCCACTGTACAACTAAACAAAAGGTATGAAATTTTAAACACAAAGCCTGCAGTCTATTGACTCCTCTCCAAACTGCAAGTGTCCCACACTCAAACAAGACTTTTGGAGTCCGACCAGACAAAATAAGCCTGCAGAACTTTGGTGGTCTAACAGAAAACACACAGGGGATTCCAAACCTTTGCGCAAACAAAGAAACCCTGGCTTGTTCATACACTCTTGGTGCATACTTCTCGGTTTAAATCATTCCAATTCCCAAATTGGCCCGTTCCTCCCATTTGACTGCAGGTGATGAAACAGACGTGGGAGGAGGTATGAGACATCTTACTGGAAGTCAGTTTTTACACAGTCTCACTGGCTTACATTAACTCCCAGCCAGAAGAGTCATAGTGGAATTAAACAGTCCTTAATTTAGTTCAGAACCTGCCGAACACTCCTCTTCTTAGCGCATTACTACAGTTAGTAGTACTATTCATGGACAGTACAGTTCAAGAGGAGTGTATTTCTATTTTTAAAAAATGGCCAAATTATGAGGGAAAAAAAGAGAATGGAATTTATAGAATGTTTTTGTGATCAATATAATCATCAAAACTAAACATTAAAACAACTCTCAATATTTTTTTTTCTCTCTCTGGTAAAATGGGGTTCAAACTTCATAAAATGGCAAAAGCACATGTGCAACCCAATTTAATAGTTTTAGCCAGTAAATATTCAGTATTATATCAGTAATAATATTTATATTCATATTATAATAAAATTGTCATTATAATAAAAGCATATTCATAAGGGAGTGGTCAAGCTAACTTTTTTTGAGGGGCTCCACTAATTCTGTGTTTTCATCACTCAAATGGGTGTATGCACTTGCTATGGGAATAGCAGGCGCACGACAGAAGAAAATAATTATTTATATTTTCAGTGACATCATTTGGCTGGTGCCAGATGTGTTGTCAAGGACTCCCTTATTATACGGAGAGAAATAATTGAAAAAAGATCACGACATGGGCGAGGAGGATGTTCCCATTCGCCTTTGTCTCATATAGTCCCATTTTTTTTTTTTTTAAATCAAAGAACACAGACTTACCCAGAAACAAATAGCGAAATGTTGCAGACATCGCGGCTGGAAATCCCATATACAAAAGGAGGTGGAAACAATGCGCTGAGGACGCCGTCACATTCACACGCGAATGGCGAATTAGACGAGAGAGAATGTCAGCAAAAGAGCAAAAAAATGTTGACACGGGGACATCATGTGTCTCCGCGAGCCTTCGATGTCATCATTCTCGTGGCGGAAAACACGCGCAAGCACACTTGGCCTCCGATCAAAGTTCCTCCCTCCTCTTCTGCAATCAGAAAAGCTGCGTTGAGGTTGTGGCGTGGGACGTGTCGTGTGCGGGGTCTACTCGATCTCCTCCTCACATGAGGCTCTCCTCCTTTGGCTCCTCCGCTGCACAAAATACCAGCAAGGAGGAGGAGGTAGGGGAGGAGGAGGAGGAGGGCGAAAAGGTGGATGATGATGCTGAAGGATGGAGACCTCTAGAGTCTGAACTTCTCTTACACAGCATTCTGCACAACAATGGATTTTTGCTTGACTGTTTTTAGAGTTGCATTATTGTTGTTGAAAGGGAGAAATAAAACACCCACTGCAATCGTAATCTTACTAAGCATCCCGAGACTCGAGACAAGAAGTGACATTTTTGATTGCACATCAGTACAAGTCCAACATTAAATGTATGAATTTTGCAAATAAATGTCAATTCTCATTTGGTTATTTTGTATTTTTTCTCTTACTATCCTTGTTCATACTTTTTTTTAATTCACTCAGTATGATTGAATGTAAATTGTCATTATGTCAAAATGTGTTTTAATCTTATTCTGTCACTTGTTTTGAAAGTTTGCTGTAGCGTGGGATTCAAACTCAGTATTCATTCAATTGTAATATTACACTTTTAACTCCCAACAGGAATAATCTCAAGGTACTTGTAAAATGGATCAAGAGTAGTGGATAACCACATGAAAGAAAGCCAACGGATCTCCCACATGAGCATGCAATTTGGAGGCAGAGGCAGTTCTTTGAAAGCGCGTCGTGATGATTCAGTGTGGGGAAACCGTCTGCCTCGACTTGCCTTACTTTGTTGTGAATGAGACAGCACTTATGCAAAGCTAAATTTGATAAATTGATACCTGAGCAAACAGCAAAATGTGGGATGTAAAACATTTGTCTGTGGCATTGATGCCATACCATTGCCAGAAGATCAGACAATGCACTTACCAATGAGCACAGGAATGGTGCGTCCACATATACGTCCATTATATGAAAGAACAAAGGACAATAAAAAAAATCTCATTCACCTCTTGCATTGGATGTGATTGAATTATGCAAGTGTACCTAATGTAATGACTGGTGTGTCCACATACTTTCTGTCATCATACATATAAAATAAGATGACAATTATCAGTTTGTAATTAATACATACATTTCATACGGTGTAGCAAAAGTGAGCATACTCAAAAGGTTGTTTGTCTTCTGATTTTCAAATTCTTGGCATATGCATTATTTATTTATTTATTTATTTATTTATTTATTTATTTATTTATAGTCATATGTTTATGTATGTATTTATTTATTTATTTGTTTTTTTATTATTCCTTAATTTTATTATTCATTTATGTGTATTTTTTAAGTCATTAAGTCATTGAGGTCAGAGGAGATTAAACAAAAATATGCTGCATGTTCTCATTTCCAAAGACTCCATATATTCTCCTAGGCTATTTATAGTTTTCAGGCTGAGATGACGCATGTTTGTGATCAAAGGCATTTAAATACATCTGTTTGAAACCAGGTTGCAATTTTTTTGATTTAAAAAAAGAAGTATTTGGGGATTATGTGATCAATCTGTTCCTCCATTTAACAATTACATACTTTTTGACCCCCCCCCCCCACACCACCATCAAATGTTGCTTAATGGTTTTAACAGGAGAAAAAAAATGGTCAAATGAAAACCGACTAATCTAGGGAGTGAACTGTTGTCTGCTCTCAGAACCCGAAAGAAATTAATCCCCCACTACAATTTCCCAACAATCGACAGAGATAACAAAAGGTCTCTCATCCCCCAGTGGCTTCTTCTCTGTTTCCTGCTTTCTCCTTCTCTCCCCCCTCAAGTGACTTGCTCTTCAGCCTCAGCACCAGCCTTCCTCCATTGCTTTCCGTTCCAATAACTAGAGAGCTTGAAATGACGTCGTGCACGCACGCACTCACTCACGGAGCACACAAAACAAAATGCAAACAGACATCACTTGATGGGAGACAGAGCGACAAATACGCAACATAATTCAAAAGTGTCGGCGCAAGAGGAAGATAAGATGTAGTAAAGTGGTGTCTTCAGTTCTGCGCACCACGGACAACACCGCAGTGTTTTTCTCCCTTTTGTTTTGTCGATTTGTCTGTGTATTTCTGTGGCTTTAAAAAGGTCACAGCAGAAAATCTGTATAGAAATGTAGTAAAGCAACCTAACTATTACAGAACTGATGTCCAAAGATGATGGATGGCTCGTTTTAAAAGGTGTCTGCCCTGCAATTGCAACTGTAATGAAAGTTCTGATCAAAAACAAAGCAAACAATTGAATGATTGCATTTGGCAACGTTTCCTTAAAAGCAGCTGACTCTCGTGGCAAAGTACAGTTAACCTTCAAAAACTAATTCAAATAATTGGAGGTTAAGTTGTGTTATTTTCGGAGGGGGGGGGACTATTTGTTTTTGTTTGTTTTTTAAACCCCGTGATACCAGGCACCAGCTTTGGCAATGAGGAATTGTGCCAATAACCATAGAACAGGAAATGAAATCCATGCAGAAGTAAGCATGCATGCTGGCTGCCCAATACAACAAAAAATAAAGTGATATCCAAAGATCATTAATGATGAAGGAAGATTTGAATATATAACAAATCTGTATTGAGAGCCACCTGCCTGTTATCCACAATCATCCGCTCATCCTCAGACATCCAGTGGTTAATTTTTTTTTTTACACATTCATGGTAATATTACCTGAAATATTGTGTCTACAGTTCATCAGGAGTTCATGAGGAAAAGGTTTGGAACCAATTAAGTCAAAGGTTTGGAGTCTAGTGGAATCACAGACATGGTAGATCATGACTGCTCTTTTAAAAGATGACCTCACTTTAGTGAACATCTATGGCAGGTGGACATGAAATGTGACACCAGCTCATTGTTGATTGTAACTCATTGTAGTTGAGCTGCATATATCACATGTAAGTCCAGTTGGTGCCATGAGAGGCAACCTGTCTATGTTTGGTGCCTTGGCCTTAGAGTATGATATAGCACCCCGATGCAGATGGCATCACAGATGGCTGATATTTATACCACAGGGCTTTGAAAAGTCACCAGTGTGAAAACTCTTCATTCTCCCTGCACAACAGGCTTACCCCACTTATTTCATTCAGCTCTGGAAATGTATGTCCAGCTATAGCATTAAGTACGAGAAATCCGTTACAGTAGGTTACTTAATAACAGAAATGACAGAAGCCTCATTGCCATGGTGAGTCCTGACTAATTACCTACAAGTGAGAAGAGTGGTGGTTGATATTGGGGCCCCAGCCAAGACAACTCTTCTGCTAGGCTGGTTTGCATTTGAGCTGAGAGCATCCCTGCTTTGTGTGGTTTTAGTGGATTCGCAGATTGGTTCGCAGCAATAAGACTCACTTCAAACCTGTGAGTCGAGAAGAGGACAGGCACTTCATCCAGTGTTTTTGTGGTGCAGAGCAGCAGTATCTAGCTCAATGTGTTGCTGATCCGCCCTACAAACACACGCATAGCACATTGGGATGTTTGGCCTTGGCCACCTCTCTGTACTGGCCTCAGGGAATGAGAAAAGCATAGTTAAAGAGATTCTTGAGTAACAACATGAATGTAAAGAAAAATGTTTTCTTCAGGCCTTCACTATTTTTGGCACCAGTGTGATGTGTCACCGTTAGTGTTTCATGGCTCATAGATTCTTTATAATTTGATGAGGGAGAGGGCGGCAACTATGAGAGATTTATGATGAGCATCTTGAAACAGCATTGACCACTTGGCTTATAGATTCAAATTGGATGTTTGTTAATTGGCTAATAAAGTAGCTTCACCCTCTCCCACCACCAAGAACATTAACACTGTCAGATGAACATTAAGCTAAAGGAAGGAACTAACTTCTGGTAAGTGATCTTTTTTTAATATCAGATTAAAACCTCTTTCAAGCCCAATTTTTTTTGCTGTTTTTGAAGAAGAAAAGGAGCTTTTGCCCATTTTAGACAACTTTCTGTCATGTCCTGTTCCACATGATCCAGTGGGTGCAGCACTCATGTTCTAGCACTGCAAAGCTCAGCAAGTTCAAAAGTGGATGTTCCCCCTCAATTTATTCATGAGCGTTTCTCTAGGAACACGAAGTAAGGGAGGATAAGAGTTTAGAAAGATGTTCTCGTGCTCTAATTAGAGAAGAAGCCTGACTGAATTGCATTCAGAAAACCATTTGCGCATAGTTCTTCTATACATCCGTTGGTGTGCGGTGAGTTGGCAAATGATGAGTTGAGAGGGGATGATGGAGCAGTTCAGTAAGTGAATGAATTGATAAACGCAAGTGAAAGTAAATGGTTGAGTAAACCAAACACACCAGGATGCTCTATATGATGGATCGTTGTTCATCTTAAATTGCATAACTGTCTTTGGGAAAGGTGATAATGTTAAATTGTGACCTAGCCTGGTCCAGGATAAACAGATCAGTCATGTTGGAATGCAATTTCCACCACCTTGCATGCTGCATTAGAATGCATTGCCTCAACACCAGCAGGAGTTGAAAAATGTATCATACTGAATCTGTAACTTAAAAAAAAAAAGTTAAATGGACTTTTAATGACATGTTACATCCAAGAACTGAAATCTAAGATGACTGACACCATCCATCCATTGATGGATCATTTTAATGGTCTCAGATCAGCTGAAGCATATATTAAAACAAACTCGAATTTTAGGGGTGCCGAGATTTAAGTGTGGGGTGTTTGAGCACTGCTCCAAACTGGGCTTGAATCACCTATACTTTTATGCGCTGGCAGCTGCAGCCAGGAAGAAGCAGTGGAATCTCTCCTTGACATAGCACTGATTTAAAAGTCTTTTGCTGAAGCAGCTGTGCAGTGCTGTCAGAGTGCCGTGGAGGGGGTGGGTTAGGTTGTCCGGCAGGGTTGACACCTTTGCCATCATTCGCCTGTCTCCTTCTGTGTCAGCTGTGTCTCTATTTTCGTAAATGGCATAAATCATAGGTGGTGTGCGTCAAAACTCTGCACACTGAAATTTTTAGAGAAGGAAAATTAATTTATGGGTCAAAAAATGAAAGAAATCTGATTTAGTGCCTGTAGTGTTAATACTATCTGCTGATTTATCACAGCGCACGGTGGTGATTGGTATGCCTGGCAAGTTAGAAGCTTGTCAAGATGGTTCAGTGTGATTATTCTCATGGCTCCATCTGCTTAACTGGGTAAGGGGATTTTACTCACACAGAACCAAGCAAAATAGATGATGTGTCTCTGATTTAAAACATAAATTGAAAGCATCCCTTGATATTGATTTTTTTTGTCTTTTCAGGTTTATCAGCAAGGGGTAGAGATTTTATAATCCCGCTTGGTAGAAGAAAAAAAAAACAAGTCAATAGGTACAAAAAGGTAGGGGACAGAGAGAGGATACGTTCATCAGGGTATTTGGTTTGAGAGTCAGTTCCATGTAATATTTCCAGTACTACTCTTAATTTGATGAACTGGTTTCATATCCTCCTCGAGGAGAGATTGATGTGAGGCATACTGTATGTTGATGGGGCAGAGGCATAAATCAAACAGTCTTTTGCATCATATTGTAGGTCATGTGTAGGCTGCTGGAACGATGCAAACTCCTCAAAGATTTATTGGCTTTATCCTTCAAAGTAATTGACAATTTGTCAATTTAGGCTGAGGCATATTTTGAAAGAATCTGGATCAACAGATTGCATACTAGATTTGTTTTCTCAACTATAAGTGGGCAGGAGAAAACTTTATTCAACATACTTTTATAATAACATTCAATACTGTTACGTTATGTTATATATGATATTACAATTTTTGTCAGGTGAAAGTGAAGTAGAGACTCAGCACAATGGCAAGAACAGAGACAGACTTGAAGGAACCTATAATACATAAGCCAAGGTATGCCACCTATTGGAATAGTAAGATGTCATCATGAGATGTTTTTTTAGAACTGAACAGGGAACTCGTTTTCAACACACAGTAAGACTGAAGTCATCCATTTTGTTTATGTGCATCTATGTGCTCGTTAATGCTCTGCTATTTTGGTTAGCAACTGAGCTGGCAGTGGGCTACAAACATTGTCCATCTGTGAACTGAGAAAATGTCAGCGTCTTAATGAGGGAAGTGTTTATTTTGCATAAGTGGATTATGCACCAGGTTAATTGGGGCGAAGTTTTCATTAGAAGATATGATATCATGGACATTTCAAATTGTTCGCATGAGGTGAAGAAGTACAGCACCTTGTAGACAGGTTTTTTGTCTTGCCTTCTCCATTCCAGAAAAAGCAGATGTTCCCTTTTAACTTTTGAAGGCCAAATCTGTAGAAGGCTTCCATTTATAATTGTCTACTTAAAAGTGGAAAAAAAAATTCATGGCTGTTTAACAATGTTACCATTACAAAGGACAGTCTCTGTTTGAGGGAATAAAGTCCAGTCTTCTTGAAAACACATGATTTCTAAATCGACTGTGAAGCCTGTACGTCAAGCGAACGTTAAATTCATGCTTTGCGCCGAATTTTGTCCCGAAACAAAACTGTTTTAACGGGTGCTTTTGTCCTTCAACAAAGCAATTTCATTTTTTCTGCTAAATGATTGAAAGATACGTCCCAGTCCTCTAAGGATCTCTCAAGCAGCAGAGCTTGCAAGGTCAAATATGTCATTGCATGTATTATTCTCACCGAGCACCATTATTTCAATTTATAGGCATGAAATGATCTTTTATGGAGGAGGCTTAATGTCTTACATCGACAATTACACACTGGTGACAGCAAAAGGGAAGTCATACCAAAAAAGCTGTGAAAGGCATTGATGAAAAATCATTACCGCATATTTGTCTATCTTGCCTTGCCTTTCATTCTGTAAAAATAATTTTGGGGGGGATGAGGCTATCAGGTTTTAACAAGTACATTCATGAGCAAATATTTAATATTTTTTTAATAGGAATGGGGGAAAAAGATATATTGGTGACAGCTTTTTCTCCACTCAAAGCTGGGGACTATAATAAAGCCCGGCCAATTTTCCAGACCGACTACGTGCTGAGGCGTGACCGATGCAGCCGTCAGTGAAGCATGATCATTTGTTTGACAAGACCTAGGCAAGAAAGAATGACAAGAAATGAAAAATTCAACACAAGGAAAGGTGCTCCCTATTGGGTATTAAGGATCATGTGACACACATCTAATCATGTACGGGTGTTTAATTCTTTTCTTTTTTAATAACGATCACAGAGAGTTACCCTGATGAAATGTCAGCGATGCATAGAGTGAATGCCTCAGTGTCTCAGTGCAGTGACCATATTATTTAATGAAGAAAATGACACGAGCCATAATACTCAAGATTGCCAGGAGCTTTACTGTAAAACTCACAGAAAATGACATAGCATCCATCTGTTTTCAATGCTGTCTATTATGCTGACGGAATGGAGCGCACCTCTGCTGTCATGGGAAAAATGCTGGACAGATGTTTAAAAGAGCAACTCTCAAAAGTCAGCAACTGTATAGGAGCCACACAAAACAATAACATGAACAATTTAGGTTTTTAATCTTATTCCAAAAAGCTGTAGGATCTTCTGTAGCATATTTTCTGGAGGATTTTACAAAGCGCAGAATGTTCTAGAGCAGTCATTTCCCATCACTGTGTCAGGGGAATATTGTGTGCTGAGCAATGGGAAATTATCCAGTTTTACTTCTTCACTTCACTGTCACCCCACTGTTTGTGATGTGAGTCACGTAACGTAGAGCACAGATTTTAATATTTTCGAAGACTGGCTTAGAAACGTTGCTGTGGGAGAACACAGTTGACTTGATTCACGGCCAATTGAAGCGGCTCCTTTTATTCTCTTTAATTTGTTTAGACTCAACTTCATTCATCCCTTGGGATTGATCCCTCAGGAAATTAGGTAGGTGATGCCCGTCTGGGAGCAAGGTCAACCTTAAATGTGACACCGGACAGGTTGGTAAGGTTAAAATGTGATGGTGTTAAAGCATCAAAGCATTCCCATGATGCTCACAGGAATGAAAAGGGAAAAGCGAATGCTAAAGCACAAGGCAAAGACATGAATTGTGTCAACTGTCTTGCTCAGCACTTCTCCACCACTGTCCTTAGCTTCCAGACAAATAATAGATTTCATTTGTCACTGGAGTGGGAAATAGATCTCTCTGGATCAGTATTTTCTGATGAAAGCACAAGCAGGTTTCATCCTAGCTGGCCATTTCAGGAAAATCAGCGTAACATCAGCTCAAGCCCTTGGGGGTGTTTTTCTTATGTCTGTCTTGATTCTCTGCCTCCTTCCTCTCAGCAAACTTTATTCATGGTACTCTTAAGTTGTTCTGATGGGATCCTGCTTGGTGCACAACCACTCACAGCTTGGTTCCAAGTAAGTCACAGTGAAAGAATTTTCATATGAAACTAACTAGCATGAGCAGAGAAGCACAAGTTGGTCTCCTGGGATCTCAACATAGGAGGGAGATGGACCAACTTGCATCTGTAGTTCCCAATAACACAAATAATGAATATGATAAAAGAGGTATGTGCGTGCGTGTCAAGAGTCAATCATGTCTGGATCAGGTAATGCGACATTTCAGGAAGCTATCAAGCCAACTGAGTTGATGCAAACACTCCAGAGAGGTGCACTGATGAACACAATCAAACGCAGCTACCAGTCCCTGCATCCTCTGGGATGCCTTGCAGCTACTCCCAATAAAGATTGTCTCCAACCTCTTGCAACAAAAATAGTTCGCAATTTCCATTTATTCAAATATGCTAGCCTCACAAAAATCCAACAGTGCGTTTATTTCACATGCAAGCATATTTCTGAGAAGATTGTGTTCTGTGAAACAGTTATTGTCTATGCAAAGGCGGATAGAATTCATTTTTCTTGATTCTTTGCGGCATAGTTCAAGCACGATAACAACTTAATTTCCTTTTTACTTTCAATTTTGACATGTAATGAGAGATGCTTTGCAGCATAGTTCAAGCACGATAACAATTTAATTTCCTTCTTACTTTCAATTTTGACATGTAATGACATGATTTCTTTTTTTCTTTTTTTTTTAACTTTATTTTATGTGTCCGGTTAGTCACTCAACTATTTCTTTCCGCCACCACGTTGTGTTCTCAATTGCAGTGACATCAACATCAAATTGTCTGTATGACTGTATTGGGAGCCACATTTTGTTATGCTGCAATTGGAGGCTTTGAATGATAGCCTTTCATTCATACCAACACTATTGTGCTATTGTGTGACATCAGAATCAGGAGATTCAGGCTTCAAGCAACAACTTGATAGAAATGATAAACAAAACTTTAGGTGTCTGAGACCAAGTCAAGGGTGACTTTGTACTTTTTGGGGAAAATGAAACAGCCAACATGACAAGACTTTTGAAAAGTGTGTTTTGGAATCATCTGTGAACATAAATCAGACTTAATATTTTGACTGCTTTTTTTTAAATTCAGTGCAACCACAATCCCCATCATCAGCATCCATGCATTGCTGCGGTAGTAAAACAGGACATAGTGCAAAGTATGCAGAAGTTAAACACAAGTCGACATTAATAAATCTTTTTCATACTTGATTATGTGTCAATGAAGCTTGACCCAAGAAAATGAACAGATTACAATTAACATGAACCATTGCCATAGACGGTTCAAGTCCGACATTAAAATAGCTGTACGTTAAATTTCCACAGTTATGTTGTACAACAAATAGCACCGCAATAGCTACTGTTGCTTTCCACAGACACAATTGCATTGGGCATTAGACTGGAGGTGTTGTGTGCTCAACGCCGACGTATACTTAGCAATGAAATACAGCTTGTGACACATTCTCACATTTAATGAGCTTGGACACCAAAGTGGGGTTCCGTAGGAAACAAATTACAAGCTAGCATGCAGCTGTCACTTTGTTTTAGCCAGGACGGCCACCCACTAAATATCAAGCAGCTCATTACAGCATTGAGAGCCTGAACACACAATAAATAGATTTAATGTACTGCAAATAATTCTGGTCTCTATTGGGTATTTATGTTACGCTGAAAAATGTGCAAAGGTTTTGATGTGGCGGTGTGCTTAATGGCGATACTCCTACATTATTCATCAACCATTCACAGTAATACGCTATTATTGAAGATGTCATATTTCATGGTGCGCGCCTCTATTAAATGTTGAAATTCAGTTTTCTGAATGTAGTCTGATAAGGTTAAACATTTTTTTCCTTATTTTCTTCTTTTTTTAAATACATGCAATGCCTGGTGGGGGTGCTTGCCATTTACGCATGACTGAACCGGTCCACTCAATGTAGAGTCAGCTTCTATGCTGTAGGTGGATAACTGGGCTCCATTTAATGATTCTCACACGAGAAGCTAAACAAGTGAATTAAAATGGGAAATAGTTGCCCGTATATACGTTGTGCTGCAATCCACTTTGATCCTCTTCCAAGTCTGTGACAGCTTTGTAGCCATTTTATTGCATACACAAGTTTGAAGTTCTGACGTGAATAAGACCGCATGATTTGTTGGTGTCGCTAAATGAATTTGTTGGGTTGATTCCAGCTGCGTGTCCGCTCACTCTATGCACAATGTCACAATTTCTAGCTGTCCATAGTTATAATTATCTGCTCTCTCTCTCTCTCTCTCTCTCTCTCTCTCTCTCTCTCTCTCTCTCTCTCTCTCTCTCTCTCTCTCTCTCTCTCTCTCTCTCTCTCTCTCTCTCTCTCTCTTGCGCGCTCATATAAGCTTGAGTACATCCACTGCTAGACTGTAAAAACTGAAGGTGACTGTGCAGGTCACAAGCATTTCTTTTTATGGACATGCAAATTTCTTGAGGGCAATGCTTTATTTCTACAAGGGCTGCATTTACCCTCCAGATCTAAAGCTGGGGTTACATCGGGAAACAACTTTGACTTTTTTTGCTCCCGAATGCCACAATTAAAAAATGGCACGGGAGGTTAAAATGAAATAACTTGTGATTTAGTATAGGACTCCGTTTTAAAATAAGACATGAATATGACAGACATTGAAAACAGATCTCTTTTCGGCTTATCGGAAGCTGATGCCATACTTCTAACCACATGATGCAAATAATGTCATCTAAAGAGTCCATAGTACATTTTAAAAAAAAGAAGAAAAAAACCATCAAAATCATAGATGATTAAAATATGGTAAATATGGACTTTAGGGCACAGTCGACTAAATAATAAACGAAAGACTTGATGGCAGTCACTGGAGAAATACTCAGGTTACTTGCATTAAAACCAGTTGGGGTACATCAATTCAGGAACAACAAACTTGTATATAAAATGTATAAAATGGCACAGTAATAAACTGATGTGTGCATTAAATGTTGGTATTAATCCATCCTAAATGTGTGCATAGTAAGCATGTATTTTCATAAACTAAACTTTAATACACAAAATAAAATCCGATTTGCACTAGATTGAAGAATCCTAAAAACAGGTTTGAGTTATGTTAACACGTGATAGTTTCATAAATAAAGGGGGCTAAATGAGACACATTCCACACCACGCAGCCACACATCCTGGCTTCAAATAGTTGTCATGACAACAGGGTAAAAATAAAAACACCACCAGCTCCCATTTGCATAACCTTTTTCCTAGCAAACACTTTGACGGCATTGTTACCACTGTGACAGCTCCCAAAGTGGTTATTGGGTAATGGGCTGTAATCACGGTTGGTTATTGTCCATGTGTGTGCCTCTATATCAAGCACTCTAAAAACTATTCTATCAAGGCACTAGGCTATATTTAAAAGGTAAAACCACCTGCTTCCATTCTTCACCTTTGGAGAAGTGTTTGGTGTCTATAAGAAAGAAAAAAAAGTATGAAAAGTGTTTGGCAAAAGAAAACATGTGAAGAGATTGTATTAAGTGCTGTTTGTGTATACGCTTAACCACGACCTGCTCATCTGTATTGGTACGTTATGTGATGTAAAATTAGTTGATGAGACTCACATTGAAAATGTAATAGTTATTGTAGAATATAACCATAAAATAGAAATGGGGGCATGATGTGACTGCCGACTGGTGGCCCAACTATGTAACAGTACAGCTCAAGCTATTATCTAAGTGTAGCATAATCTGGATGTGTGTCAGCTATTTTGCCAAAATGTGGGGAAAAATATAGATGGTAAAAACATTTTGATGCAACAGCTCAATTCAACAATACATAGTTCTTAGTCAAACAAAAACGATAGGAAAAGATGGATAATGAGAAAAAAAACATAAGCTCCGTGATAAAGGTGGCAATGCATAAGAGAGAAAGGTAAAACCTTGGGTGAAGACCCAGCACCAGCTGTTAAAAATAGCTGGCCTTCCTGGTATGTTCCATACCTTCCAGCAGTTCACTTCCTAATAATAGTAAATATATACACACATGGCTGAGGGCTACTGAAAACATGGTGAAGAGAGAGAGCGGTAGAGCGACATGCTTGGAGGGTTATGGTAATTCTTTTGGAAGACAAGCTTCCTCCTCAGGACACGCCGCTCACTTCTCGCAGTCCCTTAGTCGTGTTTAATGAGCTCCAACAGACAGGAACTTTAGCACAAGGAGAGGAGGCACAAGGCAAAAAAATGCCTGCTTGGCCACTGCAAACAAAAATCCTTTCCAGAAAACAATATAAAAGTAGATTGTCAGCATTTAACAGTGCAAGCAACCAAATCGAGGGAAGAACACCAAAGGGGGCATTAAGCACAGCATCTGGCAATTAGATCTCCTAATTGGTGTGTTGCAAAACTACAGTGGCACCTCTAAAGTGTACATAATTTGCAATACTGGTTGACCGCTGGTTGTTTTCGCTTAGGAATTAATGGAAATGAAAGTAATCTGTTTCGAGGTCACACCAGTGTTAGTTAACCGCTGCGAATACTAAATGTTGAATCGTAAAATTGCAAGCATGTAGAGAACATGAAAAACAACAACCATAGCGCTCCAAGCTGAGAATCAAACTCCAAACTGTTGTGCCATGGAGCAGGCATTCTAACGATATGTTTCACTGTGCTATTTTAGTCCCACAATACTCTAATTACTTACATTAAAAAGCATCACGGCAGCAGCAGTCGAGATGAAGGTGACACAGAAGGAAAAATCCACTCAATGATGGATGATTGTATCAAGAATGGTGCAAGATCGCATAGACCTTTTGAATTTATTAAATACTTGCCTTACTTAGGATAAGCCGTTTGCTTGCCAGAGTCATTATACTTGCAGATCACTGGCATAGTGCATGGAGAAACACATTTTACATATCTGGCCGCTGTGGCGGAATATTCTCTGTCACTTGCTGTTTGTGATAAATACGTCGAGTGTTTGCTGTTTTTTTTTCCCTCTGCAGAAAAAGTCTGAACATGATAAAAACGAGAGTTGTGCTTGAAGGGGGTCATTGTTTTTGAGGCCCAACCTGAGTGATCGTCTTTGGAGTCAAAGTGGCTTTTCTGTGTGATTCGGCAAACAAATTACTCAAAATGTGACAGCGACGAAAGAGAAAAAGATGAGAGTTCCTACCAGGGCAAAGAATGGAAGTGCTCAGACAAATGGGCTTGGATACGCTACTTGGAGCAGAGAGCATCATTCAAGCACAACGGATGAGATCCGGATAGCAGTTGAAAACAAATACAGCCAACAATATGGTTCCAATTTTCCTGTTTGCCTCCAAAATGTTTATATTGGTTTGGATGAAGGTGCTGATGTGGGACTTTTCTCTTTGTGTATATGCAGGTGTATGTATATCTTGGGGATAATTTATGTCATCCGCTGGATTATAAAAGATGAAATCATGGAATCATACCTATGTGCCCATGTCAGAATTCAATCAATTTAAGCAGCTAATTGGATTCAGTCAATTCAAGTAGCTGGATAACCCAAAGGTCAAAAAAAGAAGCAGAATATTGAAGAGTGGCCGTGTCTAACTTTGAAACGGAAAAGGGTTCAAGAGGTAAAGTCATCTTGATGCACACACCAGTAAGGCTGCTTTAAAAGTGATTATTCCCATATAATTTCTCCCTGGGCTAAGATGTGGTCAGTCACCAGAACCACGCTAATGGCCGAGTTAAACTCTGGAAAAAAATATGAGAAGTGTCTCAGCATTCCAAATATATGCACACTGGAGATTGTAACATGGAACCTCGAAAGTAATTAAAGTTTCCCTGAATGACGTGTGGTGCCGTGAAAGCATCCAAGTGAGACATTTTCTCTTCATTATGCCGTGAGGGAGGAGATCCACTATGAGACTCATCTAACACTTTGTGTCGCATTTTATTGGACCGATGCCAGACACAATAGCTTCATCTAGGATTTTCTTTGCCATCTGAGGAGCAAGTGAGTAGAAAAGACATTGCAAAATAAACCAAATCTCCTTAGAAAATCAAGGCTGCTTGACTTTCTTGTGGCTCAGATGCTGGCTAAAGGGGGCTGATGTTTAAAAATAACACCTTGCCAGCCATGACCCATATTTTACTCAGAAATAACTCCCTATAAGACCTGAAATCGAGAACATCGGTGTTAGAAATCAAATCTGCTTTGCATTTCAGTCACAGTCTAGAACGCCAGCAGCATTATACTCCTAGGAAGAAGAAAAATACTTTTTATTAGATATTTTTAATTAGACCATTGTGCCTACTGATTTATGGGATGATTATAAAAACGCCCTCATCACACTGTACATCTGAAGTGTCAGTTTCCTTTTACTATTGATTTTTAAAAGTTCATAGTGTAACCTTTCTACCTGTGAGGATTTACCTATTCCGCAGTTTATATGACACACTCCATACCACAAAGAACTTTTCTTTATTAGGACCTGGAAGTGGCTTACAGACATCACCAATCGGTGTTCATGAGGGAATGATAAATACTTCATGACGAAAAAGATACGGGAGGGTGACAGGTCGGAAAGAATACTGCATACGCTAATAAATGCATACCTTGTTCCATTTCCTAGCCAAAGATCTGGTATGGTTGTGAATGTTCTCATCTCCATGGATTTTTTTTTAATGATGGGTAGGGAATTTCCCATTAATATATCTCACCATCAGTTTTCTATACTGTCCTCATTAAGACCACTGTGCTGGCTTTCTTCCAAGCATATCAATTCATTACAATTGAATAAAGTTACTAGTATCTTAATTAAAGCATTGCTTGATGTAACATTTTGTGAGCAGAGATTTATTTGAAAAAAAAAATGGTTTATGTGAAATGTGTCATTGCAGCAGTTGACTGCATTTCAAGTAATTTCACCTTGTTGCTTTTAAACTCTGTAGAACAAACTGCTTTCAATGAAAAATTTTGTTTGGACACTGTTGATTCAAACACAACTTTAGGGAGAGTAATTTACACCTGTTCTGTATCGGACATTAGAGAAAACACAGATGCTACATCACAGGATTACAGTATGTGATGCATGTCTTCTGTAAATATGTAGGAACTGAATGCATGTTCATTGTACTGTTATGTAAATGAGTCCTTGTGGGTTGTTGCACGTCACATCTAATATTGAAATTGTGACAAATGTAATCCTGTTGCTAGAATAACAACATTATAATCCAGCGGATGACAAATGAAAAAGACATCCAGCACATTCAGTATTTTACAAGCAGGTGAATGCAGACAAAGTGGCAGTTCTTACAATTAGACATCCCAGAAAAAAGAAAGGAAAAAAAAACACACCAATGAAGCCACAAAACCCCTGCAGACACAATATGCGCAGCCTGTCATGGGACTACCACTGAATGCGCTGCTTTCAGATACCTGAACAAATTGCTGTGAAACAGCTAGCTGGCGTTTGAGCCATATCTTCACTCTGCAGTACCCCCGACTACACGCCGAGCCAACTTTGAGATTTCTGTAAGCGGGTCACTTGCTAATGAGAGCTGCCGGCACCGGACAGTTATAATAAACGCCTTGTGGCATATTGGAGATCAAAAGGTAAACAAAACAGAAGAGTTTGACACACTGAGAAAAAGAAAATCTGCAGACATTTTATTAGGTACCCCAGCACAATCCAATACGTTTTAATACATGCTCTCCCCTTAAACAAAGATGTTGCATTGCAAGACAAGGCCTACAACTTTCACGTTATGTTGAGTTAAAACTTTGTCATTTCAATTTTTAATAACAATATTCATGTATTACCACCATTGCTTCCTATGTAACATTGGTACTTGTTTTGACAACATGCTGTACATGAGTCCAATGGGGGTGAAATCTGCTCCTACACAATGTAGTCCCCATCCACTCACCACCAGCTTTGAACAGGCTGCTTATTGCATATTGATGTTCTTTGATATGCAAGTATTCCACACAACACTATACATGCCAGTACCAAGTCAGAAGAAGGCCACATTCATTTTTACATATTCAAACATGATGGCATACAGAAAGCATTCGTGAAGACTGAATAAAAAGTAAATGTCTATATCCTCACCATTGCATTAAAGAAAAAAATAATTGTTCTACTAGTCCTACTGTTATAATATAGTATATTTACCAGCTTTTTGAGGGCAAAGTAGTTTGTCACCATGGGGAACGTGGTTCAAGCCACCCCACTCCCATCACTTTGACAGAAGTTGGGATAATAATAATAATTATCCTCATAATAATGATACAATAATAATAATAATAGATCGGTTTTATATAGCACTTTTCTAAACACTCAAAGCCGCTTTACATAGAATGTCATGCTTAAACGCGCACACACATATGCACACATACACGCATGCACACGCACACACAAACGCACACACACACGCACATGAAGAGTTAGGTGTTATATGCAGAGTTGAAGATGTGGGTCTTGAGATGGTATTTGAAGGAGTGCAGGGAGTCAGCATTACGGATGGTCAGGGGGAGAGAGTACCAGAGGACGAAGCCATAGACCACCAGCCATCAAAATCCTCTGGCTCCATGGTTGTGGCGTCCTTGAGCAAGACAGCGATACCCCCGACTGCACCCCTGACGCCTAAGTAGCCCCGTGCGACCGTGTGTGCCACTGACAGTGTGTTTTGCTGTGTCCACAACTGTAACAGGGGGAAATGCTGTCAAAACCACATACATGGAAGCAGATCCAGAAAAGGAGGGATGAAGAATGTACTGAACTAAATTTATTAACAAAAATAATAACAGTTGTAGCGGAGGAAACGCAAACAGAATTATGTAATGCATTCTCAGTGACGTATTTTTCGATCAACAACAGAAGAGAAAGGTCCAACATGGCGCCCCCTCGGGTTGATGAATTATCATGTTTAACTCTTATTCCAAAAAATGTAATGTTAAGCAGAATATCAGGTTTTTACTGTTGCTTACACATACAGTATATCCTAAGAAGAAATTCCTTAGCTTCAACCTGCCTATCCTTCAATGGTGTCAATCCATAACAACCCCTCTCAGTGCTTGATTTACACTCCACTGAGCCGATGGCATCACTCTTGCATATCTTGCCAGGTAGAATTGGCCTCTTTTTCTCCTTCCTGTTGTTTTAACCGCTATAAATAAAACTTCCTTTTGTGGAACTGCCACAAGGCTCCAGTCTGGTCCTCCACAGGATTTAGAAGCTCATTTCCTGACAAACACAATCCACTTGCAGGAGTTGTTCATGTGCAGATGTGCTAACATGTCAGACACACTGCTGTTTTTGAGAGTGTACCCGTAGAGAAAAACACAAGCTTGCGTGACAAAAACATATTTTTTCTTGGGATGTCCGGGGTTAAACCGCTTCCAACACTAAACAGCGAATATTTGAACTTGACAAGTACGTAGTATTTAAGGCTCTGGCTAACCTGTGCTATGCACACTTTACATACTGATAAACTACAGACACTGATGTATTGAAGTCTGACACTCTTTTTTTATTGGGGTAGTACTGCATAGTATACCACATTCCCACATTAGCCACCTGATGCACCAATAATGACTCAAAATACAATATGGGTTATAGACGATGCAGTCTTATTAATAGAGAGACTCTCTTTCAATCAACCCACTCTAATGAAAATCAGTCCCATGAATATTAGATCACTACCCTCAAAAGCTTTGTTAGTTAATGACCTTATCAGAGCATAATCTTAATATGATTGGTCGTTGTGAGAATTGGTTGAAACCAAATGAGTTTTGCCATTAAATGAAGCGTCTTTTCTAAACTTCACAGCTGACATGTTGCGTATCCTTTTAGGATTGCTCTCATTTCCAAAATGGCTCTTAAACTCAGCCCTATCTCTGTTTCACAATGGCTTCAAAACATTTGAGGTTCTCATTATGTGATCCACAGCATTGTGCGGTTTTATCTTGCAGTCATCTCACATCTCCCTGGTCCTTCCTCTTGCTTTTTAGATGAATGCACTGAATTTGTGGCTGACTTGGTGACTCACACAGATAATATATTAATCATGGGTGTCTTCAACATTGACTGTCAGAATCTCTTAGTGTGGCGTTTTTGACAATAATTGATGTGCTTGCAGCTTCACGCCACTAATAGATGAACCGAACTAAGGAAACGGTTATTTAGATTTAAAGGGCTTGCCTTGTGCCTCTCATGTGATTGTCATTGATTATATATGAATGAATTGACTGAACAAGACAAGTTTGAACAGATTTTTCTGTTTGGTCGCTTGGCTTTAATGAGACCTACAGCGAGAATTTAAGAGTATAAAACAATGCTGTGTTTGGGACTTTTTCAATAATAGATTGCCAGACTACTTCGTCCCGCAGAGCAGAGTTGTCATATAGCAGTAAAGCCCACTCAAAGTGCTGAATGATGCAGTAGTGTGGCTGGATTAGTCATTTAAATTTCAGAAAAGGTCATAATGCTTAGTCAGTGGAACTATGACTTTAGGATGAAAATTTGATTAAGTGTGCCCTCTCCATGTTGGCACGCTGCTTAGTTTCAAAGAATGCCCTTAAACATTTTGTCCTATCAGCATCTTCCCAACGCAGAATTATAAGAATCCCCGTAAACACATTATGATTTACAATGGGGAGGAATACAATCTTATCAGAAAAGATAAGTATCACTCTTTTATATCGTACAAAGCCATTTTAATCTGCATCGCCAGTATTCATATGACTACTTTTCTTAAACAATATATGAAAATATTGAATTCTGGGAAAGAAATGGGTGAACATTTCTTGAAGTGCTTAAAAAGCACTTTAATTTCCGCCTCATTGTCCCGTCAGAGAAACCATCAATGAAGGTGGTCACATACCTTGATTAGTGGTAAAAAAACAAAACAAATGATTGTTTCTTCACAGATGGCATTGCAAGCACAGATGGTTACTCCTAAACAGGCAGATGATGTCCTCAGGCACTAGAAAACATTTGAAGCATGCAAAGTGAGTAAAACAAACTGTAAATACACTGTTCTTGTCTTCAAATAGTAACTTAAATAACTTAGCCAATTATCGAGGGCGAGATGCCGACCAATTACTGTTGAGCGTGTCTACCATCATAAAAGAAAAAAAAACATTTCGGAGGCATTTTAAGTTCACAGAAAGGACATGGACAAGGACAAAGTCTGGTCACCCAGATTTATCACTCTCAACCAGCAGAGAGAGTATATTAGAGGGTTAGTTGCTCTTGGCTGGTGCTGGTATGCTTATGCAAGTCCATAAAGAGCACACAGGACAGCCTATTTGCATTGTACCTCCGCAGTCTCATGGCTCTTGGTTATAAATGAAACGTCAGTCAAAATGACATTGCCCTTCACTATATCAGAGTACAATTGATTGGACTAGAGCGCCAGTATTGACTTTGGCTACTTGATCTTAAAGGGCTGCGATATCAAGTGGACGAAACCACAATAGCACACGTACGCCCTATGTTGTTTACTTTCTCTATCACTCTGCACCAATTACTTACTCTTCTGGCCCCATAAATGTAAGGGGGCTCTGAATGACTGGGCAACGGCCAAATTTAATCCTGTCAGTGTTACAAGAGCAGTAAATTGTAGAACCACTAGGAGAAAATCTTGACTGCAGTGCTTTCTTTGAGCAGTTAAAACAATCGCATGGTATGACCATACAGCACTTTACAGTAATTCCGTGCTAAGATCAACAAATAATCAAAACGTTGGCTTTCAACAAAATGTGATACGCAGCGATAGGTCCATGACCAGAACCTGCTCTTCGTCAGTAAAAATAAACAATGGAAATAATGCAGTTACAACTAAACACTGACTGCTCTTTAGAAGCATCGTGGTGGCCGAATCATGCTTTTATTTGGGGTGAATCGGTAGCAATCTAAATAATTGCAAGTGTGTGTTGATTTTCATTTCAAATGTTTAAAAGTGAATAGTTAATTCCAAACACAGCCACATCTTGATTGTAAGACAGCAGTGGCTTTTGGCTTTTTCCCTGAAGGGGTCACCACAGCGAAACACGCGTTTTGTTGTCCAGATGATTGGCACAAGAAGTGTTTGGTATTTTTTACGCCGGATGCTCTTCCAGACACAACCCTTTGTATTTACCTGGGCTTGGGACCTATGGCTGCATATGGTTCCCTGACCAGGAATGGAAACCAGGCCACGGGCGGTGAAAGCTCCGCGTCCTAACCACTGGACCATCAGAGATTAATTGTAAAACAGTGTGCATGTTATTTGAAAAGATTAAAAATATCAATTTAGTTGTGTTGATTATAGGACCCTGTAATGGGAAAAAATGTTTCCTTAAAAAAAAAAAAAAAAAGAGATTTAAAAAGGGATGTGCATATATAGACTTTGTATACTCACTGTACTTTCTACTAAAAATCTTAAAATTGAGCCTACTATTGAAAAAATACGAAACAGTCACATGATTGGGTGAAGGGAACAATGAATCACAGCAGGTTATCACTGCTCTCTATTACTCAAGGTGTCAAATAAAAAAACTCAATCTTGCAGGTGTATTTATTGTAATTAGTCCTCTCAAAGCAACTGCAGGAAAGATCTTGGTGCTCTTGCCGCTGGCTTGCGAGAGAGAACAGCTGGCGTCAAAGGTGGAAAAAAAAAGGTCTTGAACAAATAAAAAATCCCCCATCGACAGCATTTCAAGGACAAATACCACAGCAATATTGACCTGCAGGACTTTATGGTTCATTGAATACATTCTCACCATTCTGGCAGGATACTATAAATACCTGATAGATGAATCTCAATGGTTGTGACTGCTGCATTGGAGTTGTGTGCAAGGATGGTGTGTTTAACCTTATGACCACCAAGCTTAAACAAGAGAGTCTCATTTGGCTGCTTATCAGAATGGATGTAGTTTGTCCGATACAGTCCCAATACATGGACTCGGTAATTACAAATAAGGAAAGTAAATGATGCAAACTCCACATAAGAAGCATCCTGGATTTGAATACCTTACCTCAGAAATATGAAGCAGATATACTAACCACTTAATTTATGTATGATCAGGTCCAAAATATTTAGGCTATTGGATATTGATTGTCGATAGTACGTAATTTTGATCTCACAATATCACATATAGACCCTTTTCACGCAACCGCTCAGTACATTCGCATCGATAGACAACAACCTCCGGCCAATAGAGAATTAGTCTCTGTCTTTGCTTTTGATGAGAGAATCATTTGCAAATGCAATTGAGTGAAACAAAAGGTTAATTAGTGTGCGTGAAGCAGGCAACATAAATAGTTTGCAAAAGAGCTCGGCGGAAATGGATTCTCATGTAAGCGAAGGTTAACAAAATTTTTTATTGTCAACTAATGTATGTTCTGATCTCACCAGAGCTAATCTGTATCAATAGATCGGCTAGCCAGATGGCAGAGTCACCGTAGGAGTACGATAAACTGGCAAGCAGAAGAGCTTCTAGGCAGATGGAGAAAAAGAAACATAAAGACTACTGCATCATTTAGTGAAGTCGAAAAAGCTCACCTAATGAAATTCTCTTGCAAATAATTTAAACAAACAAGCTCGCTGCCTGAAAATGAAGAAAAAAAATACACAACTGCAACAGGACAGCCACCATGGCTAAATGATAAGTTAAATCAGAGCCAAAATGTACACCATCATCAATGTCAGAGGTAGGCAGTCAAGGCTAGAAAGACAAAAACAAAACAAAACAAAACACACATTCACAACCTAACTTTTAGGATATATTTTAACATTTTAAAAATATATATAAATTCGTGCCACACAGCAACAGGCAGGCCAGGCGGGAGGGACGAGGTGTCACCGTCATAGGACCTTCGATGTGTTGATGCACATCCTGCAGAGCCTGCTCATTCAGCTGTTTATCCCGCTATTGTCTAAAAATACTTGACGTTTTGCAGCGAGTAAAGCAAACTTAAAAACAAAAACACAGACGGGGTAATCCCTGGACATCTGTTGCTGAGGCATCCCCAGAGATGCACCCGTGGAGAAGAAAGTCTGGTCATTTATTTTGGTCACTGACATGCTGACAGGAAAAATTCCCAAAGAACAACTAAAGCTGATGACATAGATAACTAGAAATGTGTGATTATAAACAACCGTTATGTACTGATGATGATGTGGCAGTCCAGGTCAAAGGTCAAAACATCAGAACTTAATCAATTAATGGTATGGCGCAAATTTTAAAATAAACATACTGTTTGTTTACATTGTTTTATATATTCAGGCTCTGTAAATGAAAACTTCTCTGACCGTGTCAGTAAAAAAATAACAAAATTATTTTGTAAAGGCAGAATTTTTGCCGGGTCCACTAATTGTGTGATTGAAACAAATTGGTGTGTCCTCGTGTATTTCGAAAGGAAAATTGACGATATATAGAGTATGAAGGCTGCCTCACAATATCCTTTTTTGCCTGCCTTCCACTGTACACTGGTAGACATGCACTGAAATATTTTATAAATACTATCATACACCTCTGTTTTTTCTCTTATTTTTGACATGCTTTTTCCTCCACAGGACAAGTGTTATGTTTGATGGAAACCAAATTTTCAGGTCCAGACCACAGACTGTATATGTTATCGAGGCTGCAGGAACTTTTCTCTTTGCATGATACTGTTCTGCTTTGTGTTAAAATGAAGCTCTACTCTGATTATGGCAGATAAATGTCAATGTCCGACAAGGAAGTTTGTCTTTGGCTTCAAGCCACTGCATCCGTCAGTCTCAGAGGTATACTGAGACGTGAGTCTCATGGAATACAAAAGTGAAATGTATGAAAATCCTAATCTTAAACAAAAACTTAATGATCCTTATAGAGGCATTATGTAACTAACGTGATAAGAAACGACACCATTTTTAGAACAGAAAATGGTTCTTTCAATGACAACACAAGGCATTTAAACATTTCCTTTGTATTTTCAGACTTTGTTTCACAATGCTAATGACTTTCTTTGATTATATTGACGGTTATGAGCAACAAACGAGTTAACACTGTGCATTCAGTCAATTTGACCTTTCCAGGGGTTCATGTCAGTAATTAGTCCTTTCATAAGATAACCAGCAATGCATAGCAAATCACATTTGTACAATAATAATCATTGCAACCTTCGCATTAACCCCATCAGCATTATCCTAACACTGTCGACATTATGTATTTTTCTTGTCTTCTAGTTATCTTCATTACTGAAAGCTTCCCAGACAAGTTCCGCATTTGCAATGGAGCAAGGCCAATATTTTGTTTGCTTGTATACACTGGAGAATTGGGTTGTTTTCACAACCCTCTGTCAATATGAGAATGCCCTATAATATTTGTATATCTAAGAAAGATAACACCATGGCAGTTAATGAGTTACAAATTTCACAGACACAGCATTTTGACAAATCCTCCTTGATTCATTTGCCCATTAACTAATTATTCTTTTGTACACTGCCCAATATTGATTTCGTGTAAGAGGCAGTGTTTGAATGAGTTTGAGTGGAGATACGTATGTGTGTGTGTGTGTGGTAAACAAATAAAAAAGTGAAAAGGCCACGTTTGAAGGAGACTTTACCTTGGAGAACCTTTGTGTGGCATTATGATGTCATCAGCAATGGATGAATCAGCCCCGTGACTGTCTGGTGATCAGTCAGCACGAATAAGTTCCAGTTTCCCCGTGACCTTCAACAGGGATTCAAGAGGAAAATGAATAAGCGGATTCTTAGGTAGACAGGGGGATACGTACCATTAGGCAAACATAAGTAAGCTGCCTGGGGATTTGAAATTACCTGAGGTTCCCAAATGTCTCGTAAAATTTGATTCTTAAAGTTTTCTTAATCAGTTATTAGCTCACACTCGCACACTTTAGAACACATTAAAGTGTTTTTTTTCATCATAATCATTTAGACTGTTATCTTTTCCAATCTGATGGACTCATCTGAATTTAGGAAGTCGGCTGCAAAATAAATGTTGGTGCAGTTGAGAGTATGAAACTGATGTGATTGTCAGATAACAGATGTTTTTAACAGAAAACAACAGTAATCAAAATCTGAAGTCAGAGGCTTTCGCAAATCGAGTGCCCGAGGAAAAAAAAAAAAAGACCCCATATGCCTCAATACTTGGCTATCCGGCTTTGTAACTTTACATGCATACACATAGTTTGTTTTTTGTTTTTCTAGCAGGGGCGATTGTTATGTCATTGCATTCTATGTCAATGTAGCCAGCGGGTCCTTCAATTAAGCTCATTTTATTATGCCACCAAAAAGCTAAACATCCAGAAACCCAACACATTCCAGATAGGCAAGTAGAGCAAATGGCATAATTAGAGTAGACACTCGTGTTGGGCTGTTAGGCACACAGATCACACACTGTTACACTTCATGCCGCTCTTTGGTAGGATTCCCGCCCCTTTACATTTAACAGGATAAGTGGAAGATCAGTGGTTTCCCGAACAGAGCGTCTCCATTTCATGTAGCCACAAGGCAGTCACAGACCACAGTGCAGCCATTGCACTATCCATTTGCACTACCTCCTCAGGGAAAAAGGTGACCCTTTCCGTTTAGATTTTGCACAAGTGCAAAAAGGACAGTGTTCCTCACAGCTTAAATGTACTTGTGAATGGCCACCATTACAAATCCCTTTTCGGGAATGGTGCGTTGCCATAAAGCCCCGAAAATCTTTCCAGCATCATGGTTCTTTGTGTTTCCTGGAAAAAAACAACAAGTGTGTTGAATTGAATCTCAGCATTCATCAGAAACAGCAGTGATTTAAGTCAAACTGATGATGAGATGTCCAGCATTTATTTTTATTTTTTGGGTGGGTGTTGTCAGAACAAGGCCATTCAGGCAAATTGGTGCTTTCTCCACTTGTCAACAGCGACATTCCAGTCATCATTTTTTTGGGATACAATACACTCTGATGGGAATAATATTGTGATGTATTCCCTATATGGCTGGGTGCTATTTGTAGGTGGCTAATTATTGTACGCCATTGGCCTTGCCTGGAGCGATCGGGTGAAATATTTAATCTTCAAGAACAAGGGATGTCAGGACAATGGTTTCCATCCATAACGCTGTAGATTCCTCCTTTCTTGCAGCACTGTCTCCTGTTTCTTCGCACGAGAAGGAAAAAAAAATCTGACTGACAACCTGTCTTCCTCTGATTATCAGACTATGAATTATTCATGAGCACACTAGTTCCCTCAAGGCTTGGCACAAGCATATTCAGCTATTTTAAAATCTCACATCGTCAAATGGTGGTGGCGACAAAAAAACTAAGCTTGTACATGGAAGATTCTCAGTTTTAGATTAGATTCACTTGGACGTTGCACTACTATGATTATGTGTTTGACCCATTCAAGGAACACATACAGATGCAGCCTACCGTTATTACCATGGATCAACACGGTCTATTATCTTTTCCCAATGCTGATGTTAATGCGACTGACCATCACATAGTTATCACCCTTTACAAAGCCCATCTACTAGATCACATCAGGCTAGCTGTTGTTTTCTCTTATGCATTGGAGTAAATAAGGTAGAAGCATATGTGTCCAAATCCACAACACAATGACCATTTACCGCTCTGAGAAAAAACCATGAGCTACATCACCAAGCCTAGACATTACAACATTGCTGCTTCGATGTTGCTCTTGACAGAGCCATCGTTGCCATCAGGCATTTATATGATTTAATAAGGAGTGATATTGAAGGGACACTTATGGTAAAATCTAAAGGAAAAGATGCCGATGGAAAGAACAGCACAACCAAGTCATCAGTTAAAGTCATCATGTAACCTTGCCCCCGGGAGAATGCTTGGGTAGTGATCATATAAAATAATGATCTAACTCGGCATTCAGGCTTAATTTAAAGGGCAAATGCCCGATTCTAAAAGGAGATGACTTCGATGAACAGGCTTTAAATACATGATTTTACCAGATGATCACTGAAGTATGTTTTTATGCCAAATATTTGTCTCATACTGCTCCAGTTGTGTGGATCCCATTTCTTCTCGGAGAATGTTCCTCATGTGATCTTGAAATTCAATCCAAGATCATTTTTATCTAATCAAAATACATTTTATCTATATACCACTTCACATTCATAAATATAACACAAAGTGCTTTACAGTAAGTAATTAACAGGCCAGGTTCTGAAGCTCTGCTCTTCAGAGGTAACAGAGGTGTTTACCAACATTTCTAACCTGTCACTATTTCACTCATCTGTGCCCATCTGTTTCAAATCCACCAAGTAACCCCTTTAAATGACATGCACCCCATTAGACTCACTTCATAATTAAGTACTTTGAAAAAGTAGTCATGAATGAGGGAGTCCCCAGACCCTTGTTTGCTTATCACCAGAACCGCTCCAGAATGTGCTTTATTGATTATTCAACACGGTTTATCCCAAGCAGGCTTGCTGAGAGGCTGCTCACCCTCAGACTAAATCCCCCACTCTCCAAATGGATGCTGCATTTCATCACAGAACAGACCCCTAAAAGCCAGAGTTGGCACGTTGGCATCCGGCACAAATACAAGGTGCGCTGGGAACCCACAAGGCTGCATGCTCAGCCTTCTTCTTTACATCCTCTTCAGCCATGACTGCATCTCCTGCCAAGATGACACCAATGTCATCAAATTTGGAATTCCCCTTTAAGTGCACGGCAAGTTCTTAAGATGCACACAAGAAACAATCCTGACCGATTGCATCACAGTCTGGTATGGCAACAGTACCGTACAAGATATAAATGCTCTCCAGTTCGACGATAAAACTGCACAACACATCTGCGGCGTAGCCTTCACAACACTCCACCATATATTTGACAGCCGTACCATAAAGAGGGCAAAGAACATTAGCAGAGACTGCTGATTGTATAAGTGGAGGGAGACTCACAAATTAAAATATCATTGGTCAATGTTACTGTTGTATTTCAGAATTCTCCACCCATTAGCAAAAAATATATATATTCTATGCACATTTTGGATCATTTTACATAATATGCTAAGTAACTGTAAACTTTGAGTCTTTCACGCAACAATCAAAGTGGTCAATATGCAAATGGAGAATTTATCAGAGGAGCTGCACTGTTGGCAACATTCACATTTCCCCCTACTGGCATCAATCATGCTTATGTCCCATAATGCAATCAAACGCTTAATGGCAAACACAGCCCGGCGGCACAATGCTGATGCATAACATTTTTCTTCCTGACATAAGCCGGAGCTAGCTGTCCGCTAAAAAATCAGTGAGTTGGGATAACCACGGAATTAAAGATAGCTTGGCTTTGTTGTCAGCCCAATATCGATCACTTTCAGTTGCAATGCTAGTTTGACAAGTGTCCTTGTCAGCCCCATTCCTGCTCTGCAATGCTTTGTTTCTGTTTTCCTCACTGGGCCACAGAACCTTTCAGGGCTGCTCATGTGACAGGCATCCCAGTGGACACAGAAAGCACAAAGACAAAAATAGAAAGATTCCAGAATCTGCATCTTTACCTTAGCAGTGTTTACAATTGGATTTGTTTTGCCATGGTACGGTTTGAGACGCTATAACCTGATGTGACTTATGTCTGGCATGTAATTTTAGGCTGTGTAGGTGGGATGGTGATTGCCTCAGTTACATTTATGGGGTGCCATGCTGTCTCACGGTGTAACATACCAATTAATTCAACGAAGGCGATACAGAATACTGCTTGCTGAAATTAAATAAACAAGTTAACCAGCTTCCAGTCATATATTAGAGAATCTTCTAAACCCGGACACACGTGAGATCATACAAAAAGCAATGTCCTTCCAAAAAATTAATTATTATTGCAAGTGCCTGAAATGGATTGTTACCTAACTTCCCAGCAGGTAAACTTCCGACAAAATGTTTCTTAAAATGTGCAGACGTTTTATTTCCCTTTGAACCCAGTCTAGTCCACATCAGGACTAGCATGCTTGGAGTGGCAAGATGAGCAGCTGTGAATAAGGAACAATAATCGCTATTCATACCACAAAAGCTGTTGAATACATCACAATAATGCAAGGTAGTCTTGCATGAAATTGCAAAACCTACATTGTGTTTTTCTGTCCTTTATATATATTTATTATTTTTCAGCTTGGCTAAGTTCAATCACCACTTGAGTGAACAACTCTTCTTTAATCGTGTTTATCGCAGTGGAGCCGATGAGTGTTACAAAAAAATCTTACATGACACTCAAACATGTGCAGGTCTGTATTTGGGAGGTTAAATCTGAGTGATTGAAGCCAACTCTTGACATGGTTTAAAAATATGCCCATGACAATCTGTGAGTAAGGGGTTTGGGGAAAGGGCTGTCAGCAAATATTTATTTCAGTAAAAGAGGGCAGAAAATGTGCTTAATGCTTCAGTGGTTGACTGTCTGGGTAGTTCTTCACAGTGGTTACAATTTTATATGGACAGGCTTGACCCTACGGTAACCTTATTCTAAATTCAAGCATATTTCAAGTTTGATGTTGCATGGCGACAATGTGTGTGTGTGAGTGTGCGTGTGAGTGTGCGTGTGTGTATGTGTGATAAAGAAACATCAGGATGAGATTTAGTTTCTATTCTTGTATTTTGTTTTCTGTGCAGGTGTACCTAATGAAGTGTCACTTAACTTTGGCTGAAGTTTATTTTGCTGTGTGTGAAGAGGGCCTTCATGCATGCGCTCAATGGAGTGGAGATGGCAGAGGTGCACACTGAGGTGTTATTGATTTGACAGACTCCAGCCCTCAGCTTGCATTTGAAGTCCCTCCATCCTTCTGTCAGAGTGTGATGTCTGTCTGCTTCTGTAATAGGCTTTTTAACTGCCAAAAGTCATTCTTCACTTGTAGTAAACAACAACAAACCTGTTTCATACCTGAGATTTCAGTTGTCAGATTGAAGAATGCCAAAAAAGCAATTTTGGAAGTTTCTCCTCTCTCCTCATTTGTTCTATTGTCATCCCCCCCCCAACATTCTCTATTTGTCATCTTCCACTTAGTCTTATCCCACCAGGCTTCTTGTCCCTGCACTGCACTCGCACAATGCATTTGGCCATCTCTTTTTCCCTGAGCTGGGCTTATTCTTCTGTATCCTGCCCTAAATTTTACCTTCCATTAAAAAACACAGATCCCCAAGGTTTATGATGAAATGTTTCAGAGCTTCTCTCACTTTCTGTGGTTTGTCATGAAAATTGGATTTTAATATATTTATGACTTACGAGTAAAAAATATAAATAGGATTTTACATTCAAGATGAGATTGACCGTTATGAATTACACTAATGTCAAAAGATAGATTAAGTATACTTGCAAAAGAGAAGAGTGATAATGCTCAGTATATAATATTGAGATTGAATGCCTTCGTGATCCTCCTATAAAAAAAGATGGAAACTGCCAGTGGTTGATGTCAGAATATGCAACGAGCAGGTTGCATGTGTGCACAATGGGAGGTAGATGTTGGCTCTATGAAGTATAAAAAAAGCCCGACACTGTTAGCACTGACTGTCTGCGTGTGCGAGATGCGATGTGACAGTTGAGCAGAGCTGTGAGGGCAGAGATGATTTCACAAATGGTAGCCCAAGGGACCCTTGATTTTCATGAGGGAGAGGAGGAGGTGGGCAGGGTAGGGTGAGCAATGTGGAGCACACTGGGGAGGGATGGACCGAGCAGGTCGAGAGGGTAAACAATCTGCAATGTGCCTAGGATTTTTCATTGGTCCTCTCTGTTCTTTTTTGTTTTTTAGGTTTAAGTCACTTACACTTATGGTCATTTTATAACTTTTTTTTCCCCCTAAAATCAGACGGCTGTTGAAATCGCTAAATGCTTCTCATGAGGCTATTGTTGCAGATGGAAATGTTCAAGGTTTATTGTACAGTCACTTTTTGTTAGTTCCTTCAAATATTTTCCTAATCAATGTTTTTGATACTCAGTTGACAGTTATTATATAAAAATACTTAAGGCTATTCAGGCCATGAGTGAAATTCAAAGTATTCATGTCTGATGTCCACAATCTTAAACTAGTATAAATAAACTACACTAAAAATTAGAATTACAGATTTTTATTTTGTTTTGAATTTTTTCTTGACAGAGTTATTGAGACGTGTGGGATGGAATGAGAATTCAAATGAAGATAGTCGACCTTAACTTAGAAGTACAATTCCCACATCAGCCTAAAAGTAGAGAGCTAAAATCGCCAGGCAACTACAGGTAGAGCAGAGACAAAAGACAAATGAAAATCACTGATAAAGAAAGATCTCCATTTGCGGATGTAAAGTTGCTCGCTTTTAATGTGCACTTGGAAGACCACCCATTAATTCTCCCATTAATTGTGTGTCAGGGGGTGCACCAGCTCCGGCTTCTAGAACATCCAGTGATGCGTGACGCGATCTGCCAAATTTTCAAACACGGTAAACTAGGCTTGCTGTGGCACGAAAGACAACATGTGCCCGTTTTTATGCCAACCGCATGAGTGCCTGTCTACAAAAATAGGCCCTAAGCCTTTAAACTGTGGTGAGAAGAATCCTAAACAGCTGCATGCGATCTGGCGCAGCTCACCTGTAGCCGCCTGTTCTGGGTGAACACAAAGTCATAGAGAAAAACAAAGATAAACACGACTATATATCCAATCCAACTTTCCGTTTTCTGAACAGCTAATTTGGAGTACAGCAAAATAAGAACCAGACTAGGTTCATGACAACAACCTTTTAGTTTGAACATAATGCTGGATTTGTTTGTATCTTTATTAGCATTTTTATTCTAAGAAATAATAGAACAAAATAAACCTTTCTCACTTTACTGTGAAGACAATTTTAAGTTTAAAAAAAATCTTGGAGGGTAAATTGTGGTCTAAATTGGCCAAGTATCATTTGGAATGGTTGTAACTTTTTGAGTCTTACAATTGACTGTGCACTGCCTCCAGCATTCCCAGATTTATACTATAATAAGGACAAGCAGTACAGAAAACTGATGGATGGGTAACTATCTGTGTATCTATCCATCTACCAATGTGGACGTAGCATATCTCAGAGATGCAAAAGCGTCATTCATTACAAATGAATGAATCAGTGACTCACAAAAGGGATCACACAAGCCCTGAGCATTATAATAAAAGATTAATTTATTGTGGCGATGTTGTATTATACTGCCATGGTATCTAGGTGTACCTATAAATCGGCAAAGGGAATAAAGCTGCCAAAAAAGCTCTGCATCTTTCTATTCAATTTAAATCTATTTCTCCACACAAGGGATGTTAAATTATTCTTTCGTCATGTATTGAATTTAGTTTATTGCAGTAATTTACTTTCATTTGCCACCTTGTCATCTATATTAATCAAATGGCTGATAATGGGAACATCTGCATTATTTCGAGAAACATAGCACCAAGTGACTGCAGCTGCTCCAAATTCCTTTTCCATTTTACAGTGTTTAGACATGAACGACTGCGTGTGATAATAGGAAAAAAATGTCACCATGGCGATTTTAACACCCCTGCACTTTTCACAAGGAATATGTCTGAATATATGACAAAAGCATTCTTCTATAGGCTATTCTAATGTCATGATCCAAAGATTAGTTTTTAACAATGCATAGTTATACGAACATCTTCTCACCAGTCACAGGTCACAATGTGATGGTGCAGTTTTACACAATATAAAACTAGAATACCAAATATAATTTTAGGATCCCAATCCCAATCCCAATAAGGGGATTGCTGAATACTTATATATCTATGCAGAGTATGGTTCCAGTCCAATAGCTGCCATCTCTTGAGGCCTTCTCGACGCTACAGCTAGTAAGGGGCAATAAGCAGGGGGAGTAACAACATTGCAACATTCTGGTTGCAGTGTCTAAAGCAGCGCCTATGTTGGAGCCCACGCCCACCTCAGTTTGGGGCCCCAGGCAATTGTCTGGGTTGCCTGCCCTGCTCCGGCTCTGCATGAACAGAAAATGAACATTTATATCTCTGTAATGAAAGACGTTTAGTTACAGCTCTTGCTACAGCTTGTGCAAATTTACCTGGCAAGCATTCAAAAATGGGATTATACCAGATTCCAGTTGACATTAATCATCAGTCTATTGTTACAGTTCTGTCACAACTCGGTCTTGCACACATGCTACCTTCACACTTGAATCCCCGCAAAGGCTAAATTAATGAGAGCATGCATACACATCCACTGACTGTGTGTGTCAGCACTGTTGTGAGTGTGCAAAGTAAGAAGGAATCAGAAAAAACATTTAACATTTTAAATACCCACACCCATCTCTCACTCAAGCAAGGCCCATTAATTAAAAGGATATGCCCCGGTGAAGCTCAAATGAAATCTCCCTTTCATTCATTGTATGATACGTCTTTCAGAATGAGTTTTACCCCGCCTGTGCAAAAAAAAAAAGTTTATAATCTAGGCTGCAGACTTTATCATAATTGGATAAGGATGAGTTATGGGGGGGGGGGGGGTAGAGAGAAATGATGAGGGAGAATCCTACCACCTTCGTACTTTCGCTTATTCAGTCTTGCAGCGCTTACACAGAAGTAGTTCTTAATGAGTCAGATTGACGTTCTCATCTCATTCGGAGATTTGTTTGTGCACGACCGGGTGGGTTAATTTCTACTTAATTTGGCAAGATGGGGCTGAATATATATCTTTTTTTAAATGCAATGACTGCACAGGCGGAGACAAACTTCATCTTACTGACAAAAACGTTTGTCCTATTTGTATAAACCCATTGACTCTTGTTAACCGAACATTCAAGTTAGCTACTGCATGCAGTTATACTTCACGATGAGGTCACACATTAATTTTTCAACTAGTTCAATTTACGGGGTACCCCAGCTTCTTTCCACATTCCAAAAAACAAACATTGTCGAAAATATTGATTCATCCTTGTAATCGCCCAGCCACATTTTCATTGAGGTTCGTCCATGGAGGATGAAGCTGTACGCATTATGGGTTCTTTGTTGAAGCAGGCAAAACTCTATCTCCACCTCTGGTCCAAAGAGGTCTTAAGAGCCTGCAAAAACATTTTTATTAGCATTTCATTAGCGCCAATGTTATGATTGTGTTTCTATGTTCCAAAGTGGTGGAGAAGAACATTAAAAAAATATTACCCTATTTTACTACCCGGCATTGCCCTACTGCTCCTTTCTACTTATGAATCATAGCTAAAGTTCTTGCTTTTGCAAAATATCTCTATTCTGCACACTTGATTTTTTTTTGTGTGGCCATGCATGGGTAAGCATGTGCATATGAATGTTCCGATGCATTTCCATTTCTCTTTTTATTCATGTGTCATTGGTTTCCTGTGCTGCGGCTTTGCTGTTGAATGTTTGCTTGGGGGCGTGCGGCCATTTCAGGTAAAATGACAGTCCTTTCCCTTCGCCTTCCTCCCAAGAGGAAAATCCTTGGGGAGGTCTTGTTGTTGGAGCAAAACTTTCCTGCGTGTCTTCAGAGCGGAAAGTAAAGGAGGTTGCTTGCCACTCTGCTGTGGAACATGCATTGGGGAGTTGAAGTTGGAGAAAGACAGAGCAGAGCAAGAAAAAACAGCAGCAGCTTTAAAAATACCTCTGCATGGGAGATTTTAACTTGTACGATCTAGTAGCAGTCCATTTTGGAGAAAGAGGGTACATCATCAGTTCATACAAACCAATGGAATAAATTCCAACACTTGTGTAGCCTATAAAGTACATTCACCTTAGAGTGGCATAAATACAAACTACCAATTCAAAGCACATTAAAGAGATATTTTAAGTGTGCGGCATTCCAGGCTTTTATTGCAGACATATAATAAATGAAAATAAGTGGGGTGATGATGAAAATGATGCTCTCACATTCGGAGAGGATATCAAGCTAATGATATGAATAACACAGAGGGCATGTTGCTGATAAAATGACAATTACCGAGTCACTCATTAAGATTTGGGCAATGCTCCTAGCAATACTGTCTCACTTCTCCTGTTGATGCTAGTAATGGTAGTACAGTGTTACCACACTTTCTAATAACTGTGCCTTACAGCAGTAAACGGTTAACCTTCTTTAATATTATATGAATTACATTATACATACAATTTGTACGTCATTTGTGTCATTATTTAAAGCAGTGACATGAAATTAAACAGTGGATTCTATTTTCATAATAACTGTGCCTTACAGCAGTCTAAATAACCTTCTTTAATATTATATGAATTACATTATCCATACAATTTGTACGTCATTTGTGAAATCATTTAGAGCAGTGCCATGAAATTCAACAGTGGGTTCTATTTTCATGCCCAATGCAAATCTGAACTGGTGAATTCTAAATCTGCACAGGTATGGGCTGGACTAAGATTAACTATTTTTGGAAACATGCGCAAACTGGTGCAGAGTGGCATATTTTTGAAAAAATTGTAGTTGTAGGTGTGAACACAGCCAACTTCATTCACCACCAATCGAAGCGGATTCTTTCTTTGTCTTTAAATACGCCGCATTATAAGGAGATGCAAGCAGACCTCTCTGGGAGAATCATATGCACAGATTTGTGAAGTGGGCACTTGGAGAACAAGTTCCACCTGGATAGTATTTGTCTGTAGGTGACACCCTACTCATGTGTGGATTAAAAACAAACAATAAAATCAACTGTGTGGTGGTCATCAAGCACTCTGCAAAATCTCAGAATGTAAACAAACCTGGGGGACCCTTTTAAAAGGCCAATTCACAAACCAATAAACAAAAAAACACTCTAATCTTGTCAGTGAGACATTCGCTAGTGCAAATCACACTCAAAGATCTACTTAATATTAAACCAAGAGATGAACTACACTATCCTAACAAGTATACCTTTAGGCATTGTGAAAAAAATGACTCTCATTAGTAAACCTGAAATGAATAATTAAGTAAGATGAATTTCGGCATACAATGCCGCTCTGGGGGTAAAAATCAAAGACGAGAAGAAAATAAAGATAATGTCATGCAATTTTCATCAATCAATTCTCCATAGGCCTACTGCTTATCCTATTCAGGATAATGGGTGCTGGAGTTTATTCTTGCTGACTTGTAGTGAAAGACTACTAACTACACACTAAACTGGTAACCAGACAGTCACAGGGAGCTGGATAACCATTCACACTCAGATTCACGCCATTTCTGAATGGGAACTAAAACCTTGCTGCTTGCATTGTCAGGTGAATAAAAAATATCATTACACAGTGACTACATATGAATTCATAGTAAGGTTGCTTTACAGTAAGATTGATTAATATTTTCCCAAGATGCGGACAAAAAAAAATGTAATAAAAGAAAAATGTGAATCCGTAGGTGCTGAACAGTGAACCATATGTAGTTTTAATTCATAATTAATCAAAAAAAATTGTGTTCAAATTTAGATCAGTGATCCGTATATGTTGTAACCCTTTGTATAAATTTCCTGTTAAACCTTTGTATTTACAAAAGTCTTCAGCCAGACATAAATATTTCAGACGTTCCAAAAACACCTAACAGTTTTTTTTTCAAGGTAATTTTATTTTAAAAGTATCGATTACTAAAGGGTGATAAGTGATTTTGTTAATTTTTGTTTCCTTCACGGTGCTCCTGTGTGGGCAAAGGTAATATTGATTTCCTTGTTGTTGGTCTTGGACCTTCTAAACTGTGTGCTTATCTTTGTGCAGCATATAATGGAATTAAAACAGTGAAAGGGGGAAAAAAAGACAAACCAGAAAAGCAATATTCCTAGAATGAGAATCGCTCAAACCTTTTGAAGCCTCTTCAGATGGCGTCTATTAATAAAGTCATACATCATTATAAAAAAAATGCTTATCTTTCAACTTTTGCTGGAGTGGGGCACAGCATTTCAATCAAACGCTGCCCAGACACGCTCTTGCCCAGTCTAATGAATACTGAAGAACGAGAATCGATTTGGGATTAGTCCATCATTAAAATCTTCTCGTTTTTATTCTCTGTCTGGCATTTGTATGTTTGTCGTTTTTCACTGATGATATACACTCATGCTGTACTTTATGACTCTCTTTCCACGTTTTTGCATATGCTCCTACAATATGATCTGCCCGCAATACATACCCTGGTTGTAAGAACAGAATGCAATGCCATAAAATGGAAGCATGTGTTGTTTTTACAACCACACACTTTACACGCTGATGTGATTTATGGAATACGGCCATCGCTTGTCCAACTCCTATGTATATATTCCTGCATAATTACAAGCAACAGCATTTTTCTCTTGTACTGCGGGCATGCCACACAGGCTCATGTGCATAATTTATTTACTTTCTGAGACATTTTAAATAGAAAGCATCAAACATCAAAGTAACCTTGGTGAATTATCCAAGTGTAGTTATAGTGCTGTGGGAAGACACAGAGGGAATTTGCTAATTTATTACCTTTTCCCACACCTCTGCATAAATTGCTGTTAGAGCACAATGTTTTTATTAACCATATCAATATGAATTATGATAAGCATGAAAATGTATTTTTGGTTTTTTTCCCCTCAATAATGATTGCAGTGAATGAACGATTGTATTTGATAACCCAGCCATCGGCGTTTCAATGTGACTTTCACATCATCTGTCCTCACTGCATCACGTCAATACTATCAATATCCCTTCTGCTCAGTATTCCATCAACAGTATCTGCTGTATAATGTATGACCCTCAACTTTTTGTAGCCGTTGTGACAGGGACCTTCCTTCCCACATGTAGATGACCAGACAGGGAATATAAAATGAATATTTCATTGGGCTTCAACGTCTGTCAGTCAAATTTTTGTAGACATCCTGGCAATAAATGGTTGAAGGACTGAGGGAATATGATGTCTTCGGGTAAAGTGTAAAGTAGCTGGTATAGGCATGTTGATACAAGCTCTCTTTTTGATGGAAGTTCACACTTTTAATCTAGTGGGGCAGCCAACTGCAATGTAGTGTGCGAGAAGAAAATGAAGAGTCATGTTAAATAACTGCTTATTTGTCATCAGAAGAAAATATCTTGGTGAGATTAGGCCAAACATAAGTCGAGTGACTACAAATTTCGGTCGTCCTTTCACACACTTTGACTTTGAGTCCAACCAATGACAACGAAGTTTCTACTGTCAGAGACAAAGTACGGAAGTGGGACCAAGAGAGAAATTTAAAATTCAACAAATAGATACTGTACATGGACAATACATCCATGCACCCATCAATTTTTTTGTACCGCTTTATCCCCACGGGGGTCGTAGGCGTGCTGATGTCCATCCCAGCCGTCATCGGGCAGTCGGCGGGGGACACACTGAACTGGTTGCCAACCAATTGCAGTACACACAGAGACAAACAACCATCCACACTCACACTTAGGGGCAAATTGGAGTGCTCAAGCATGTTTTTTGGGATGTGGGAGGAAACCTGCAACATGCAAGAACATGCAAACTCCACACAGGAAGGGCCGGCGGTGGAATTGAACCCCGTACCCTCTGAACTGTGAGGCAGACGTGCTCATCAGTGCACCATCGAGCCTCCCCATAGACAATACAATTATGGATCATTCTGATTTTAAATTAACACCAGATGCTTTGAGCTCTGAATAAAGGACATGAACTGTGAAATATGGTCAAGAATCCTCTGATAACATGTCAGCTCCTACCAACTAAAATTTTCTTGCATATGTAGTCAACTGAGAAGAATGGATGGAGAAATGTTTGGACACATACGTAAAGAATAATAATAATAAGATTCATAAAGTCTCCGAGAGCTTATTGTAGTCTTACAGTGCTTTTCAATAAAAATATTTGAATTTCCCAAGAAGTTGAAATCGGACTATTTCACTGAGATGAAATGTTAGATTATTACTTTTAAACATTCATTGCCAGAGAATTCCATCATAAATATGACAGCTTTGATTGAATCAATTGTCATTTTGACTTAGAAAACACAGTCTATAAACATTAAACACTATTACTTCTTAATTGGTAAAATTTCTGTTTCATGTTGCAGTCACCAAGACCATATGTCAGTTGGACTGACTGCACATTCCACCAGACACACCACAAGATAATCACTCAGTGTAATTCTTCATGGACATCCGACTGTCAGGCCTTTTTTGACTGGGAGTGAAGAAGAAAGATGCTGGAATTCAATCTGAACATAGTATGTGTCATGTGCACACCTCTTCAGTCTGATTTCGTTTTTTAACTGCCCAGTTTTGCATATTCCATCATACCCATGAACTCACACAATTTGCATCAGTTTTACTGTTTGGCAATGTAGTCGCGACAGATGTCTCTCAATATTTTTTTTCACTGACAGTGGCTAGATTGTAAGTTAGTAAAGAGGGGTTCCAATATAGAGACTTTGCATGTGAAGCTAATATTTGCATCTAGAGGAATTGGCACAACATCCTGTGATCAGCTGATTACCATAGTGATGAAAAGCTTCAAAGGGAAGTGTGTTCTTCTTCTGGGGTTGAGCTCTGAGTTATAGGTTATGAGCAGCAGTCTTAGCTGTCTCTGTGGGCCTGTTCTGCTCAGCAGCAAGAATATGGGACACTCCACTGTTGATTATAACAAAGTGAGGAGGGGGGAAACAAAGCTTACTTCCTTCGAGCTGGAAAAAGGCGAGGTTTTGACAGAGCTCATTATCTTCTCTCGAGGTGTTTGGGCTGTTTTAAAAACAGCCACAAGAAAGAGGGCAGTCAATAAAAAAATAAAAAAAATGAAGAAAAAAAACACTGCAGAAGGGACGGACATTCATTAAGTGACTGGAGATTGGTGATGAGCATTATACAGTTTCAAACTCTTAATTAGTTCTCAGGAAGTGTCATTTCCTTTCCATAGCTATGAAACAACTTCCATATTCTGTTCCGTACTGGAAATGAATCAGGGATGAGCATGGTCATCTAAAATTTGCTGACGCCCCACTTCTCGAGGCACTTGAAAGGGTCAAGGTAATAGGCGAAGTGGTGTGAGGACACTTTTATTGCACTCCCCTTAAGCTAATATTTGTCACCATGCATGCAGAGTGGAGAATGTAGGGGGTGGGGGTGTCTTGCTTTAACTCAGAGAAGCAAAAGGAGATTTGGATGCTGACATAGTCTTTTGAGTATGATGTGTGTGAGTGTGTGACCGTGTGTGTGTGTGTGTGGAACGGTGCCATGAACTCCTCCCTGTCTCTCTTTTGGATACTGCTGTTCAGCACTGCAGCACTGTAGCAACAGGGCAGATTTCTCCCTTTAATGTGTGGAGAGAGGAAGCCGATCCAAGATGTGAGAGCAGTGCTAGTCACTGTGTGTCAACGTAGCAACAAGAAGCATCCCTGATATTGAGATAACAAGCACACGAGTGGATGATATAGCCACATGGACAATTGCTGTAAATATATTGCAGTGAGGGGGGGGGGGGGGGACAGAAAGAGAAATCCAGGAGCAGGACAGATGAAGCTCTCGTGAATGTAGCGTAAGTGAAATGAAGAACATTCTTTAGGATCCTTTGGTGTATGTTAACATGAAAATAAAAGCTACAAATTTACTTCATGAGCTAGTTGTATTTTTTTTATCTCTGTTCAATATTGGGCTGCAAAGCACGCACATTGATTTGCTTTTTCTTAAACCCTTTCTTAAAACCACAAGTATCACCAAGAGGAGTAAAAACTATTCAACTGGTTAATAAAGCAAATTTGAAGCTTCATATCCCATCACTACTTGAAACGGTCCCAAGAACCGACAGTGTTTCCACCCCATTTTTACAGGTTCCCATAGAGACATGCACTTGGTGATTGTTGAAGTGGCATAGAAGAATCTCAAAAAACGTAATAGACAAAAAAACAAAACAAAGCAAAAAGAATAAGAATTATCATAAACACTGACTTGTTTTTTCTTGCTTAGCAGTAACCAAAAAATGTAATAAATACCTCCCACCCTTTGACCATCAATCATTTTGTGTTGTATGCAGGACATAAAAATGGACATAAAATTACCGAACAGAAAAGAAGAACAGCGAGGACAGGCTTCTAAATGGGAGCCACCAGCAAGGGTGGGTGCCGGTCAAGGAGAAGGAAGTGTCTGGGCACCAGTCAATCATTTCGGAGGCTCACCAAATGCTCCAGGCCAGAAGTCAGAAGTGGAATTGCTCAGAGTGAATTTGTGTGTGCGTGTGCATGCAAGTGTGTATCTGTCAGTGTAACCTATTTACATTAGCTCTAATGTGAAGTCATGGCATTACACACGGATCTGACATGGGTCTATTTCTAGGCTTTCCTCCTTTCAGGTCGTGAAAGACCACTGCCTCCATTTGTTTTTTTAAATCACTATTAATTAAAAAAATGAGGCCAAATTCAAATCAGAAGCGTACATGATAAGTTATAAAAAAAACAGAAATAAATGTGCATGGGTTTTAACGATGCTAAAACGCACGCCACTGCAGAGCTCCATTGTCTTTAGTACAACGTTGTTTTGCTGGACCACTGCTTCTTTCCACTAATTAAACACAATGCTCCTTGCTTGTCAATATTCTAAGTTAAGTCCAGGCCATTCTTTTTTGACACACATGTATAATTCATATTTTGTTTTAATAGATAATTAAATACGTATATTATGTGAATGAATAGGATGGTAAAGTAGAAAAACACCACTTAACACACTTCAAGTCTGATTTTCAGGAGTGTAGAGACATGTAGTCATACTGAAAATCAGTCCGTGGGTGAACCCAGTCCCTTACGTTTAGATAAATAGAATGATTTTTTTTTTTTTTTGGCTCTCATGAGAATAAGTGGTATATAAAGAATAGATTAATTATAATTATTATTAAAATCATCATCATCAGTAATAGTAACAGTATGGTATTTCTCCAAATGTAATTAACAACTCATTAAACTCATCCTCACAAGGATCTCATAACAAAAGTACTATAAAATATACAAAAAAACAACATGGAAAAAAAAAAAAAAAGCTTTTCCTTCTGACACCTAAAGACCCCACATTCTGTAAACATCATTGGATCAATGCTGCCCTCTACTGTTAATGTACTATGCTTAATGTCCTGACATAATGTAGTAATAGTTTGCTTGAATGTGTTTTATGCTTTTTCAACAGATTCTACTGCACCTTTGCAGTTGTTTTAATATTTTTGCAGAGACTATTAACACACCATACGTGTGGATTTTATTTGTTTCTAATGTTTTCTGTAAGATATCGTGTTTTTTTCACGTTTTATTTTTCTTTTATTGCAATTGACATTTTGTAATTTTCAATTGTAATTTTATTGTAATTGTTTCATCTCTGCTTCTCAATTGACCTACCTTTATTAAACAATGTTTAAATAAAAAATAATCAACACCGGCAGTTACGCAACAAAAGTTGTTCTTAAGTGCACTTTAATTACCCCCGGAAAACAAAACCAAAAACATAATAGAGTGAGTCACTTTGTCAAAGAGGCTTCAAATATATTAAATCAAGAAGGCAACAGCTTGCAGCCAGATTGCATAATTCATCAATTAGGCTTAAATTGTTAAAAATACAGTCAATATACAACCCGTAGCTCTCTTGCTTGAGCTTCATCGTGCCAAAATCAGTGCAGTCCCTGAGGCGTGAAAAAGAAAATCATTATACTTTGAAAGGATTAAAAGAAAAAAAAAAAGTAGAGACACCAAACCCCATCTAATTACGGTGGAAGCTAAGCCTCTCATGCCACTTGGTTGACCTCCACTGTAAGTGATGTCACAAATACCAGGAGCACTTGGTTCCAGGCAATTGAGCCACTGACAAAATCAGACAGTGTTTAAAAAGCTGTGGAGGGGGGAAAAAACACATGGAACACTCATCAGTGTGCAAAAGCCAAGCCGTACAAAAAAAAAGGAAATAAAAACTTGTTAATCTTGTAAAACTCTTCACTATATCAAGGTTCAAATGTAGGCAAAAGAGTGATGCCAATCTGCTCCTTGACTACTATTGAGGAGCTCTTGAGAATAGAACAGACCCCACTCGCAGAATCCCAGTCTGGAGCCATATTAAAGTTGCTGCTACATGCACAAGTTTTCACCCTCTTAAAATGGCCTGGAAACATCACTCAACACAGAACAAAATATTCTGAAAGTTTGACAGACGTGAGAATTATCTAATTTATTATTTTCTTCGCCCCCTCCCAATAAATGTTTCCAATCATTAAAACTTCGCGGAGCTGTATGATTTTAACATTTAATTTGCTACATTTTATTAATAAATCTTTATTAATAGTATCCACTCTATCTACAACAACCCTAGACAGTGCCAATAAAAGGACCAACATTTTGGGATTATTTTTGCCAAAATAATGAGGAATAGATCAAATAAAACCCCTCAAAAAAATCAATGACATGAATGGGAAAAAAATATAAAATCTGGTGGCGTGGGTGTAGAATAATCCTACATTTAGTTGTTAAAAAAGATTCTCAAAAACAATTGGCAATACATTTCTCAAAGTTAAGCATCGCATTATTCATCCGGCACAACAGATGGCAGTAGTGCGCACCTATAGAAACAATTACGCTATTATCTTAGAGCGAGAAAGACGGTGCCAAAGGTCCCATTTGAACATGACGTCACAGGCCTAGTTACGTTTGTATCAAAGCTTTTGATAAACTAGCGTTTATTAGCATCTCCCGTAAAGGGCCAAATTAGATACATTACGATGGGGATCGAAGAGGAAGCTGACCGGACGCTTTTTATAAGGAATTTGGATACACGAGTGACGGAGGAGCTTCTATTCGAGCTTTTCTTACAGGTGATATTTTACTTGCAAGACGGCCTTTGCTAATCCCTAGCGAGTTCTGGCTGCCTTGCACCATCCTGCCGATCGAAAGATGTCCTCAAATGACACTGTTAACGCTAAATGCCTTCGCTGATAAGTTATTTCGCTTTCAAAGTTAAAATTTAAGAGTGCAATCCGAGCAATCGAAAATCATGTTTACCATTCAAATTATGTTAGCCAAACATGCTAGCATCGGCTAGCAAAACATAATAAGCAACAAGCAAAACATGTTAGCGTATATGAGCAAAACATGCTAGCAGCAGCTATTTAGCCACAACTTTAACAAAACTCTCTCATCAGGCAGGACCTCTCATCAAAACCAAAATTCCAAAAGACGGCGATGGCAAACAGAAAACGTTTGGCTTTGCCGTGTACAAACACGAGGAGTCGGTGCCGTATGCCATGCAGCTTCTAAACGGAACGTCGCTGTTTGGTAGAACGATCCATGTGCAATTCCGTTCAGGTATGTTACGTTTGCGCAAACGTCGTTTGTTTCCCCCCTCCACATAATTTACGGAATACTCATTATCCCACCGCTGGTAATTATCCAGTTCAAATTGCATTGGAAGCATTACAAGCACTGGAATAGTCACCCACCAAGCAGATGAAGTGGTAACAGTATCTCAAGTTTTCATCGTGTCTCGAACTCCTCGGAATAAAAGTTACTTGTTCTGTGTGACCTAATTTAAACCTTCTGGGGGGGGGGGGGGGGGGGGGGGGGGGGTCTTCCTTTGACTTTTGTCTGTGATCTTCCTAGAATAGAAATGTGTCTCACATAAAAACACAAACTCATCTTTAACTGGATGCAAGTCGCTACACATCATCCTATTATCAGATATTCCATCAGCCATGCAGAAATTGAGTTAGCAAATGACATTTTCGTTGCAGCACATACATAATGCACCCTAAGCATTAATATGAACCGCAACATAGATATATTTTAAGAAAATGCCTCTTAATGGGAATTTGAGAGGATGTGCATGGATGCAGTTCTCTTAGAAAAACGTTTTGCCAGCTTTGCATGCTATTTACTTCCTGCATGCAACTAACTCAGTGTCAATTAACTGAGCGATAACTCAAGTGTCTAGTGAAATACCAAAATTAAAATGGTATTAATAGTATTAAAACAGTAATTTAGTGCACATGAACGAAGAATGCCTTGTTTACGACTCGAGCTTGTCCCAGAATTGAGGAAATTTGCTTAAAAGAAGACTATGACAACAGTATAGAAGATGAGACTACTTGTAAAAAGCTACAGCTGCAAATTAAAATGTTATCGACGATGACAGCCCTATAGTTGTAAATCAAGGTATCGCTCTACCTTACTATTTAAAAGTGTATGTAAAAAATATAGTACTGTATTTACAGTATCATGTCCATTTGGTAAGATTCTATCTGCAACTAATGTACAAAGAAATTGTACCCCATTTAGGCAGCACCCACAGCAACAGTACTGGGAGTTCCAGTCCTTCAAGTACTCCTGATCCCCACGGATTGAGGTGAGGCCACCTTTGGACAAGTGTTTAGTTAAAGCCACCGACACGTTTCATGTCACTTTTTTGTCTGCTTGATGAGGGGCTGAATATTTCATGGTGTTGCTTTTCCAGGGTGCCTCAGCAGTTCTCATCTCCTCAATACACTCCTCCAAGATCTTTTTCATCCCCTGATAGTCTGCAGAAGCACGCCATGGTAAATCCTCTTTATTTTCAAGACTTGAAGCACAGCCTGAATCCTCCAATTAAAAATGTGTCAATTTTTCTTCTTCATTCCTAGATGAACATGATGTATCAGCAACACATGCAGCAGTTTCAGGAGTCGCCCAACAATTACTCCCACAGACAGCAGCAGCAATATAACAGGAACGACTATCACCAACAGAACGCTTGGGGGGGCGGCGGCCGTCACCACAATGGCAGGGGAGGCAGCAGGCACCACGATGACGTGAGCGGTAACCGCGGTCACCAAGATAGTAGGTGGAGACGCTACTGATGTAAGGGAAAAAGACTTATTTATGATTATGCAGGTGATATTAGTATATGCTCAGGTTGTTTTGTACATGAACTGAACAAAAAAAAAATCTTAATCTTTTGTTTTGTCTACTTTTATAATATTTTTAAATTTCACGAGACTTAGCTCTTAGATCACATCTGGCCAATAACAGAAATGTGAATCTTGTTTAAGTTGATAGAAAATGTCATAGCTCACCCTTTTGTATTAAAAAAAAAAAAAAAAACGGTGCTCGATGTATATGTACAGTATTAATGTAAATTCCAAAAACAAAATCCACCAGCACGATTTATAATGCAATGTTGAGCTCACTAATTATGCTCCTCCTTTGTTTTTTTTAACCTTGATTTTTGTAAGACAAACTCATCATGTTTTAAAGTGATCATAAATACAAACATTGTTTGGCTTAACATTTGTGTTCTCTTTCATCATTGCACAAACTATTGTACGCTGTGGGGCTGCGTGGAACGCGTGGCCTTATGTGCACCTATAAATGGCCCACTGTGTAACTAATATGCTTGTGCTGTGGGTTAGGAAGTAATCTACAGGTGGCGCCACGCATATCCTTTGAATGAAGCCAATTACCACGGTAAATGTATCCCAGCCACATGATCAGCTCCTACATGTGACCTTTCTATTTAGGATGTTTTCAAGGCTTGATGTGGATTTGTCACCCACTCTCTTCACTCCGCTACGTGCAATTACGTGGAGGTGTTTCTTGTTACCACAACGTGGATGCAGACCAGCTATTCTGGTCCAATCCTCCTGGAATAGGAACCACTTTGATCTGATGGATCTAATGTTTCTAGCGTTGTTTTTGCATCCCTGCCCAGGTGTCTCGGAAACAAAGTGATGATCATATCCCATAGCTAAATACGCTGAGGTCATAATCTAGCCTTCCGAAAGTGCTTAAACGCCACCTGGTTGTGTACAGGAACAATTAAAGCGTCGGCCTCATGTGGCACCAAAGGTGCATTTACACTCTTCTGTGTGCTCTAATCAGTTCTATCCTCTGCAGGGTGCTAGGCGGAAGGCTTTTATTATTATTATTATTGTGACACATGTGGTGGTATTAGCTGCTTTAATTGCTTGATCTTGCTGGCGTCTCCTGCTCCGAAACAGCCAGATTAGGCAGCCTGCTAGCTACTGGGTCCCACTTAAATTCCCCAACATTACAATAACAAACATTACACCCAACCTTCAACAACCAGCTTCCAATAAATTATGTTTGAATACCGTGATGAGTGTTCTTCCTGATAGCTGATAACCAAATGTAGTGAAATTACTACCGGTATTTACGGGTCATAAAGGTCTGGCGCACCTCCACAATTCATAAGTCAAATTAAACTAAACTGTATCATGCACAACACTTTTATCTTGTCAGATGTCATTTTTGTTTATTTTGACAAAATGTGTCTTTTTTTTGTATGATGTTTATTGCATTATTCCATAGTTCAATTGGACCTAGAGAACCTAGTCTGTTGCACTTGAATTAGACAATTAATGGCCACATCATTAGGTACAGCGGTACAATATTCTCATAATATTCACTATAGAAGCATTAAAAAAAATCATGATAAGTACTTCAAATGTTTATTTTGCCATTATTTTGTGTGCATGATTACGTTGTGCAGCTGTCCCTAATGGAGTGACCACCAAGTTTGTATTATGACTGCAGTGTACACAACTGCAATATGCTTTCATTTTACTTTTTACCTTTAAAATAAGAAACCCTGGCGTTATTTTTATTAACATGATCAGAAAACCATTCAAACTGTAAATGTTAAGCTTAAACTTTTAATTTTATTTTTCCGTTGTATTAATTGTTAAAACACCAGTAAACATCAAATTAAGAAATCAAGATTAATAATGGTTGTTGAAATAATTAGTGAAGCTGTAATAACAATGAATTATTGGTTTTAGTAACATTAGTAATAGCTGTAGTGTATTTTCACAAAAATAATCGTGTACCCTATTTAATATGTTGACGTTTTTCCCTGTAGAAAACCGCAAAACGAACACAAGTTTACAAAAATAATTATACTCATCATTGAGTCATACCCTAATTGATTAGAAGGAATAACATTTTAGAAAAACTTTTTTTTTTGGCAGTGCACAAACATCAATTTTAAACGTTTCCCCCTTAGTTGTTTTATTTTATAGCGGTGTCCAAAAACTCTGAGTACGGTCAAGACGATTTATTTTTTATTTTTTATTGTAATTATCTTGTGCTGATTTGCATCTTAATTCAAACGACACAATGTAAAATTAACTGCAGTATTGTTTATTAAATAAAACGCAATCAAACAAAATGTGAATCGAGCCTACACTAAACTATTTACGGAGCGTTCGGATGTGTTCAATTAAATTCTACAATAGAAAAAAAAAAAAAAAAGGTACGATCGAAATGAATGGGGCTCGTCGTCCGCTATTGGTTTCAGTCGCGGCAGTCCATCAGAGGAGGGCGGGTGCAGATCGAGGAAGCGTGAGAGAGAGCCCAAGTGAAAGAGAGAGGGAAAGAGCTTTGGTGGTTTATATACAAGTGGATGAGAGTGAGCGCGTATCTCAGTTCGCTTCATCTCCAACGAATATTAACACAAAATGAGTGTAGCAATAGTCGTGGTGTAGCGAAGTGGTGTGACCTCTCCCCCATCCTCGCCCAAAAAAAGTCTTCTTGCAGTTATTTCGACCCTTTTCACTCAGGGAACCAGCATGCACTGTCAAGCCGAGGTGAAGCTTTCATCCCCCGGTCAGCTGAAGGCTGCCAGGCGACGCTACAAGACCTTCATGATCGACGAGATCCTCTCCAAAGAGGCTTGTGATTATTTCGAGAAGTTTTCTCTCTACTCTGTGTGCCCGTCGCTCATCGTCCGACCGAAACCGCTTCATTCTTGCACGGGTAAGAAAAATGTTCATTTAACTCACCTGATTCATTCATAGAAAGGGTTGGTCGAATTGTGGGTTCAGCGCGCGGCCACTTTTACGCACCCTTATTACGCGCTATCGGCCAGTTTAATGCACAGTGTATTTTACTGTTATCCTCGCAAAAATGGATTCATACAGAAGGTGACGTGTTTAATATAAATATTTGGCTGATAAAAGTTGTAAACCAGCTGTTATTAAACATGTTTAATCGCCGTGCCCACTAATAATTATTGCTTCGATTATATTTCGTCAATTAAACCCTGCTATTATTTTTATTCTACTTTTATACAACTTCTAGTCTCCAATGAAGCCACAAAATTAACTTACATGTATACTCACTTGGAGAGGTTATAGATCACGCCTGTATATCTGAACATCGCTTTTGATTAGGGGCGTCCAATGATATGAGAAAGTTATGTGAAATTATGTTAAGTAATGATAGCTTATGGCATCTCACTAAAATTCAAAAGTTAAAATGACTTTAATGTTTTAATGAAGACTAGCAAATAAACATTAATTAAAATTATTCAACTTCAAATTAGTTCTTAAAATATGAAGCTGTTGCTCTGAACTCTTCAAAATAGTAACAAAAGGGCAAATAAAAACAGGAAGATCCGATAGATAGATAGATAGATAGATAGATAGATAGATAGATAGATAGATAGATAGATAGATAGATAGATAGATAGATAGATAGATAGATAGATAGATAGATAGATAGATAGATAGATAGATGTGTAGATAGTTGGATAGATGTGAAAAATTATTCATGAACGGGGGTCTTCCAAATACTGTAGCTTCCATGCCGTCAAAGTCTACTGCCTGCTCCACTAACCATTAAAGATAATTGCTCCAAAGTCTGCAATAATAACTGGTGCAACTTGATGATGACAGTGGTGATGGGTGGGTGGGGGATACAAAAATAGGAGGGGTGATCCCCTCATCCCTGTGATATGGTGTATGCAGGAGGGCATTAATACTGGCACCACACGCTCCGATGGATACAGTAACCTGCTTTGGGGCACTGGAACACAGTGCCCACTTATTTGGAGCTGCGGGGTGTGAGACACACTATATTCTTCAACATCTATTGCCTTTAGTGCTTGATATAGAAGCTGTCAGAGTGATGTGGGCCTCAGCAGTGAAAGTTTTGTACTGAATGGTTGAGGGCTTGATGGGTGTCATGACCACCTACTGCCAGCAGATGCCACTAAAGCTCAGAGGTGTCAAAGAACCCGACGGTTGCAACTGATAACCAATTGTTGCTTTTGGATTGTTTATCTGTTTCCCATCTAGTTCTTGAGTGCGGTTTCTTCCTTTTAATATAAATGCTACATGGATTAGTCGATGCATTAAAAAAACAACATAATGGAATCCTGCAATATTTTATAAGGGAGAGTTGGGGCAAGGCTTTTAGCTGAACATCCACTGTGGCCCAATATTACTTGTCAGCATGATAAAAAATCCTATCAAAACAAGAAAAGTGTGTTTGTGCATGCTTTCACACGTGTGCACTGGCTTTTGTACAGGCTCAAAGTGAAATCCAAGCCAGCAAAAGAGTTTTCATCCCATCTTAAACCCTAAATCTATGTCAGACAATAAAGGTTCCCATTAAGCATAATGCTGCCTTGTTAGGCTTGATTACACCCATGTCAACACATACAGGCAAGTATGCATGCACACGCAACATACACGTACACACACACACTCGCATGCACAGATGCCCACAAGCACATACACTTTTTTCATTTAAGATTAACTTTGATCAGCAAACCACACAATCAACCACAGTAAATAACTCAAGAGCTATTCATTCATCTGAGACACATTGTTTTGTGTTTCATAGTTGTTTAACGACAGTCTGCTTCCTCACTTAGGTTGAGGCTTTTCAAATAAAACATGAATTCAACCAAAGAACAACTTTTTCTGAAACTGTATTGAACAATTCAATTAAGACATTATGAGAAAAGTACTTGCAGTAAAATAAAGGTTTTGTGGCATATCATCATATTTGTTTTTTCATGCCACAATGTTATGCATTTTAGAGAGCGTGACTTCTAGCGTCCATTCGAATAGTTTCCACAAAATATTTGAATTCAAGCACAGAACAATGATAAATGATATTTTAGCAAATACTGTGCACCAAAAAAAAAAAAAAAAGAAACGTAATAAGTATTGATTGCATACTGTGTACGGATCAAATATAAATCTTTCACACACAAGCCTGTTCGCACACAGATTTAATCAGTTTTTAATTTGTTTTATAACCACCCCCCATAAAAACAACAAAAACTGAATTTCTATTTTTTAAATGTTATTTTTTACATAGATAATAAAAATAATATCCTGAATATTTATTTTGTCCTTCCCAAAATTATATTTCAAACATTAAACTGTTGTTTTCTTATAAAGAAATATAACTTTTTCTCACCACCAAAAAAGATATATATTTTTTTATTCTCTTGTTTTTCTTGATAAAAGTAAAAATACACACAACTTTGTAGATATGTGTTTTAAAATGCATTGGTTACATGGCGCAACGTTGAAATGCTTTTTTGACACGGTCCAACATGCATACACTTGCAGTTCAAGCGTGCTGCTGGAAAATAGTCAGGTCCAAGTGGAACAGACTTTCCGTTTGTATGTTTCTCTTCTAAATTCTTGAACGTGAAGTTAACAAGAATGTACGTGTCCAATGCAGGAAATGTTGTTGATAGTATCTGTAATAAAATAAAATAAAAAACTTGAACGTCTTGATCTATTCATAGCCGTAATGGTTACCGTAAGCATTTCTTACATAGCGACCTTGATTATCAAGCGTATCCGTTGCACGACTGCTCTTTGCAGTTCCTTAAACAGTTTATTTGTAGCCTATTGACAGGACGTGGCGCTTGTCAACAGCGTGTCAAATACGAGCTCATGCTGTCAGTGGAAAGTCACCAGTGACGTTAACATTCTCTTCTTTTACGCCTTCTTTGTGTGCCTCCCGCTCAAACGTCAAGCTCTTCGCTGACAAGATGTCTTCTCTTTGTCCGCCCCTTCCCGAACAAAATCCCCCTTAGGTTGTTCAACAGCCTCGGCAGCAATACAACTCATGTTTATTACTTGATATCGTAAGTGCCAGCGGAGGTGATTCATAGTTAGAAACACATTGTGAAAAAATGTAAGTAGTAGCTATGCACACAAATACAACAAAAAAAAAGATCTTGTCTAGGCCTGTTGTAACAGCATGTTGGAGGATTAGTATGACCTCAGCACCTTAACATGATGTCATCATCAGCCGCAGGTACTGTCTCTGTGTTTATATGCTTGGGTCCGTGTCTGTATGCATGTATGTGTAGAGAGTAAACACGTCTGCCCGTACCGTGTGTGCATATATGGAGAATGCATGCTCTCCGTGACAACTTCTATTATCGTGTTTGCGTTCCGTTTCTTGTAATGTACATCTGGGCAGGTTATACAGAATGTAAGCATCTTTATAGGCCTTGCTAGACAAGGCAGGCTCATTCTTCCTCTAAGTGGCCCATTTGTCAGCGGAACACTAATACATAAAAAGGCAGATTCGATGTCACGTTGCCGGTGCCGGTGCATTAGTGGATAAGTGGGGGATTTGTGTTCACCTGCCACAAATGTGTGTGTATGAGTGTATATAAGCCTTCCGTTTATTCATTTTTGTCTTGGGCTTGTCATCACAAGGGCCACGGGTGGGCTGGAGCCTATATCAGCTCACTTTGGGGGTCCACCCTGGACTGGCCCATAGTGTCGACCTCATAACCTATTGACTGTGAGGCAGATGTGTTAAAAACTCTAGTGCTGTGCTTTGTGTGTGAGAGTGTGTTTGTGCGTGTGTACATACATTTCATCTTGTCAGCAATAACCCGATGCAGAAATGGAACGTCAGTACTACAAAGCCACAAAGTTCCAGTTTGCTTGGAGGATGAATGTTACTCTGCTGTTCGTCGGGCCGTAAAGATGTTTCTGGCAGATACCGTTTGACGTTGACTTTCATTGAACCGCCACATTCAGTCAGTTAAACCTCTTGCTTGCCCTTTTCCCTTCCCTCCCACTGGCTCCAGACAAGTGTTACTTTTTATTGATTCTGGCGTCTTGCTGCTTTGTGTGCGCTGATAGAGGGCAAGTTTGACTGTGTGTGCACATGCATGACTGCATATAAAAGAAGAGTGAAAGATCACAGGAGAGAGAGGTAAAATGAGTTTATCAGATTGGCTTGTTTTTTTTAAGTTTTCTTACAGCTCATTCAGTGTGGGCGTGTACATCATTCTGTCATATTTAACATCCTCGGCAAAATAATCATTCATGTGAAGGGTCGAGGGAAGCGGTGTAAAACACAAGACTGCGTCATCGGGGTCAGTGCCCTTTACAAGAGTGAGGTCAAGAGGAAAACACTTTTCATAGAAAATGCTGGGCAATTAATAATTGAGCAATTACACACGGTCGATAAGGAATAAGAGCTTCCTTAAAAACTCACAGTGACCCTGCTCAAGCCTTTATTAGTTGGTATATGTCATTTACATAGTGTGTGTACGTGTGTGTGTGTGTGTATGATGTCTCAGGGTCTTCATTGCGTGCCTACCCGCTCCTCTCGGTCATCACACGGCAGCCTCCAAACCACCTAAGCCACCTGCCACACACGCCACCATCCCCAGGTGGAGTGCCACCTCACCTTTCCCTGCTGTCACCGCAACACGGCCGAGGCTCCGAGCCGTCACCCAGCCAAACGCCTCTCAGTATCAGCAGCGACTCTGAGACAGAACGCAGCACACCCCGCCTGAAAAAGCCCCGTCGCAGCCGCACCATCTTCACTGAACTGCAGCTGATGGGCCTGGAGAAGAAGTTCCAGAAGCAGAAGTACTTGTCCACACCTGACAGGTTAGTTTAGTAAATAATAATAAGAGAGCCTTCACTTACACAGATGTCCCTCTAAAAAGAAAAAGTGTGCTTGCATTCATTTATTTTTTATTTTTGCTCCTAGATGATGTTTTCTTTCAAATAAATATTTCAGTAAGATTTACATGCAATGGTCACTTATTGTACCTTAGCAGGAAGCTAACACACCCAGTGTGTGACACTCTTTCCTCCTGAATACAATCAAAGCCTCCTACTTGTTTACTCTGTGTCACTTTTAAACTTAACACTTTTGTGGAGCCCAGCATGGCCGTTTCCATTTACAAGCCGCCTTTAACAAAGTCAGGCAAGTGTACCACTTTTGCTTACTTTCCAGAAATAAATCTACGTTATACACTTTGCTCATGGTGCCAATCAAAACTGAGAATTTGTAGTTATGCAAAGGCATGACGCATGTACAGGTGTAGCGAATGCTTTTACCAGTAATCATCAACATACAACAGACACAGCTCCAACAAAACAAAAGCAAACAAAAACATGACACTCAACCTGATGCAGGAGCATTTTCATGGGCATACAAGCATCACTCAAGTGTGGTATTTTGATAATCAGAATATCTGGCATAGAGTACATTTCAAAAGTACAACACATGCACATGCACACATCTTCACAAAGCCGCCAACGTAATTATCAAGCCGTGGTTAAGCTAATGTCGTAATTTTTTATTTGTCCCGTGGGGAATGTCTCGCGTAATGTGAATTTTGGCTGAGCCAGAGAATTACCTCAGCATTCTAGTTCAGACAAGAGTAATGTTTTCACCCCGGAGCTCTTAAATGGTAAAATAAAGAAGAAGAAGGGGGAAAAAAAAAGAAACACGGCCGCATTCATGAAAACGGGGACGGTGGCCAACGCAAACAAATGTTAAAGTGAATGACTACAGATCTTTCAAACACCTGCAGGTGTATATAATAGACACCTAAATTTATACAACTAAATGATGTAAATCATGCCTTTTTTTAACCTGCAACTCCACGCTGTCTGATGGACAATATTTAGATTTTGATGTACAGTTGGAAAATATTTTACCATTAAATTGTTGGATGGATAGATAGGTAATGAAAACACCTTTATCTTCATGCGTACATTCATGCTTGAACATTGATTTTGACGTGTAGCTCTATTAAAGTGTGTCTAATCATAATTGGGACGAAATCCCAAAATGTAATATTAAATATCTCATTTTAACTTGGCAAGAGGTGTTGGAAAAGTCACCATGGCTCGTCTTAGATCACATCGCCAACGGCAAAACAACTCAGTGAACAAAACCCCCTTTTTGTGCACGCATGGCTGAGCCACAATTTTGTCCTGACAATAATATTGCATTCCAGCACTGATATGAAGATTAAAAAAAAGCACCTTAATAAGGCCGTGAGAGGTCCAATACAGGATACTAAAACATGACAACAAAAAAAGTATATTTAAGCTTTCTTGTTCTGTTTCCATGCAAGCAGACGTAGCCATATTATACTGAATAAAGATCCGCATCCATCATCGTCATTATTTTCCTCTTCATCATACCCACAAAAAAAAAAAAAAACTTGCAAGTGAAGTTGATTCTTCTAAAATGTTTGAGATATACATGAAGTGAAACATAACATGAATGGTCAGAGCTATGATGATGAAATCTCACAATTTAAAATGAGAATATTTTTGGGTTTCAATCTTACTATTACCGATACTGTTTTACTCAGTGTTGAATAGGTATGACACATAGTCTCTTTTGTTTGAACATCTACTTAGTCTTGAAACAGACACGGTTTTGTCTTTGAGCAATAATGATTTTTTGCAGTCTTTCTGCCGTCATCGTCATTAGCATCATGGCAACAGCAATAATTATATTAGGTTACACCCAAGACTAAATGGTTAGTGACAGCCCCAGAGGAAGTAGTTCGTAAATAAATACACTCAAACTATTTCCGCAAAACAAAGGGCCTTTAGTAAGTGAGGTGTTTCATCTTACAGTTATTTCTTGTTTTCTCTCAATTTGGACACAGTATAAAAGTACCACACACACGCACACACGCAAGCATAATTGGTCGGATTTCCTGTTTCCAAAAGACTTTGAGAAGAGTAGAACAAGAGAAAATCTCATTTTCAGATAAGCATTTCTCCCCTTCTTAAATGAAAGCCTATCAGATTACACACCAGCCAATAGCCTTGTTAGTCATGGACCAAGCACATGTGGTGGATGCATTCACTATTTCTCCAAGCAGCCACTTACCACATTACTGATCTGGTTGCAGATGTTTCAAACACTGCAGATGTAAGACGTTCCTCACTTGCCAGCTTTGATGCAAGATTCAAAGTCAGTGTGTTTCAAAGCAATTGCACTACTGGGTGTGTCAATAAAATCAATGCATTCACTTTATTAGATACTCTAACTGCAATACAAACTTGAAACAATGACTTGTTCAATCAAACACCTTTTGAAAGTGTCATTCAAAACAGGGCAGTACTCGATTTGTTTTAAGGCAGCAATTGTGATCATTTAATTTCCTTTCAGGTTAGACTTGGCACAGTCTCTTGGTCTCACACAGCTTCAGGTGAAGACATGGTACCAAAACAGGCGCATGAAGTGGAAGAAGATGGTAAGTGTATATTATTTCATTTGCTTCTACTGTCTAATTTTCCCATTGGAAATAATGGACCGCTAAATAAAATTGTGAGCATTGTAAAACATATGTGGTTAAATTTTTAAAGAAACATTTTAACTACTGTACGTTAACTTGAGCAGAAACAATCTGGATACTTCTGCGTGCACCAAAAAAAAAAAAAAAAAAGACCAACCCAGTCCAGTTCAATTTACAATTCAATGTTTGGTGTCATTCTCCCCTTTGCTTCATGTGGCATAGAAAATATGAAGAAGCAAAATGTACTCGGACTTTATCAAATCATTTTTTGTATTGTTAGTAAAGAGATAAATAATAATTTAAATGCAATACTAAAAAAAGAACATTAGTGCCATATGCAGCGTAACTTCAAAGGCATATTTTTAATACATTTTGGTTTGTTTCCAAATTGTACAAGCTTTTGGGCATTTGACTTTAGAGATTCCACTATGTCTTTCTCATATTTAATGTGTTAAGTGGACAGATTGAGGTAATCAAGATGCACTTGTGGGGGGGGGGGGGGGTCGAAGGAGAACGTGATGTGTGAGTGATCATGGTAATGACAAAAGTGAGCAAACACATTGTCAAAGAGGGTCGGGTCAATAAGTGAGATTGTTGACTCCAAAGATAAATGAGTGCAAAAAGGCTATCCAGCAGTCATATGTCTTCTCTTAATGACTATATACCTCTAGCATTCACCGCCTTTGACGACTGAGGCCATTCATTACAAGAACAGCCCACAGAGATGATGTGTGTATTTGTAGGTGCTCAAAGGAGGTCAGGAGGCACCAACCAAGCCTAAAGGCAGACCCAAGAAGAACTCAATTCCCACTACTGAGGAAATAGAAGCTGAGGAGCGGCGGATGAAGCAGGAAGAAGAGGAGAAGCTGAGAAAGACAGAAGGAAATGCCACGCCGGCTCACGAGGAAGAAAAGGCGCCTCAGCTGGATCCCGAAGTGTGTAGCTCTGTGCCAAACGCCGCTCCGCAAAGTCAGAATGCAGTGAGGGCGACGGATGGCGATGATCGGGCAATGCCTCTTCTAATACCCTCAGAGACTCATGCAGAGAGCTAAGCAACACGAACACAACCAAAGACTCATCCCCGCCTCAAAGCCTGCAAACAAATTGTGCCTCAGGGTCACTGTAGACAAAGGTGTTGTGCTGTCAGAGGAGCTACACACATTTTCAGGAGTGAAAATACACTCATTAAATCATTAAATATAAACAACACATTTTTCCCCTTCATGATAAAAAAAAGAACATGTTTTATTCCTTTGTATTTGACCTAATTCCGTCTAGTCTTTATTCATACATTCATTTCACAACAGCTGCCGCTGTAACAAAGCGCTTTACACATAACACCATGATATAACCACAAAGACAGTGATAACAGTAAATTAAAACCCAAATAAATATACGGTGGTGATAGTATTTTCCTTCAATTGATGGAGCGTGGGAGTAAATCAAAAGTGTATATAATGTATTATTGCTGAGTGTGAATCCCTATTTGCAGTTCATGTACTTAGTGGAAGAATGCTGACCAGATTGAAATATTAACCTAAAATGTAGCAACTGCAGCACAACTTGTGAGTTATGCATTTGTCTGATTTATTGTGCTCCTTTGAGACAGCTTCTGCCCAGTCTAAATTGACCTTTAGGCTCGGAAGGTGAAGTTGATGTAAAAGTACATCAGTTTCTTTTCCCAATTGCAATTGTACAAAATAATTCATGGTACTATCCCAAATAGGCCTTAACTAGTCACAAGTGATATTTATGACAGAATGAATTGATTTATGTCACCAATATTAATTTTGCCAAGTTGCCTCACGTGATACATGTGCCAAAATGTTAGGATTTGCCTTACTGTGCTGTAACTAAACTATGTAGCATTATTTCTCAGCAAAAAAAAAAAAAAAATCTGAAATGCTCCAGTGCCTTGTTGGTTTCAGAGGGAAGCAAATATATTTTAGTTACTTTCAAACATGTCATTTGAGTTCTTGGAAGATTTACAGTACATATTTGTTCAACATTATACCTGCAAATACTGTAGAAATGTGTAAATTCTAAGATATATGGTCCTTTTTATATCTATATATACAACAGTATTTTTAACTGCTGTTTGAAATTTGGATTATTAAAATAGTTTCTATGTCTAGTGATGCAGCCGCCCGGGATCTTTTGCTTCTCTTGCGGTGTCACGACGGCTCCTCTTTCTGCCTCAAAAGCCATTAGGAACTTTTAAGCTGTCAGAGATTCTCCAAAGAAATAAATCACAGCCTCTTTGCCAAAGATTCATTGCAACATTTAAAGTGTCAGACATTTTCAGCCTGCAGGCTTTTGCTGTCTTGAACTGTCTGCAACTGACTATGCTTCAAATGTTTTTGCTGCCTTGCGAGCATTTTTGTAGCTTGATCTTTAAATTGTTTCATATGAAAAATGCAGTATTTTTCTGATGTAAATAATGCTGATTTGCTGAGCTCATTTTTCCTTCTTTCAGGTTTGTGTGTTTATATGTATTTAAATACACGTATTGGAAACCAATGAAAATCTCCTTAATATTATTGTGGCTGCTTTGAGTTTTCATAGATTGAGTTCTGTTTTTACATTTAAACCTTATGAATACTATTAAAGCAAAACCAGGGATTAATTGTTTGTATCAAATTTTTGTTTGGCTGAATGCTTTATGACTGTGTTTTACGCTGTAAACGGGTGACGGTTTGTTGAGGTTATGATGGTAAAAATGTGGACTCAAATGCAGGGAAGAAAGATATGGGGTATTTATTTCCACATGCAAAATTAGCTGGGTAAACAAGGCATGTGGATAAAGACAAAATTAATAAAAATCCAAAAACCTTGACACAAACTAGCAAACAAAAACTGGCAATGGAATCACAAATAGGAATATGGCAAGTCTTCTAACATAAGCAAGAGCAATGAGCCAACATAGACTGAATGAAACCAGGGAGCTAAGTACAAACAAACTAACAAAACAATAAGAAAAACCTGCGTAAGATACTGGTAGAAACAAGATACTGGACTGACAAGAACAGGAGGATGCAAAAACCGAAAGAGACGACAACAAATTGAACTTGGGATAAACATGATGAAATTAAAAACAATCCAAACCATCACATTAAAAATGCAAATCATGGAGTATGTATACTTTATACCACAACATTTTGGTTTTAAGGCCTGATCCTGTTCGGGCTCTTCCAGTCTGTTCATCGCAATGTAATATGACCGGATCAATCACAAGACCACTCAATGCTCACGGAAAGTTTCACTGAACGGTGAATTGTATCACTAAAGCAATTTCTTACACACATGCACACACACTGGTATGACTGGAAACGTGAAACTGCTTTCTTTAATTTCTTTTTTATTATTATTGTTATTCCTTGTGTTTGTATTTCAATTTAAAAATAATTTTACCACCCTCTATTTATTTTGGATTCATATTGGGGCTCATATTTTCTTTTATTCAATTATTTATTTTAATTTACGTCAAACTAAAAATTATATTTTTATCTTAATTCCCCTTTTTGTTGTTTTGGATAAAAAATATATTTTGTTTTGTTTTGTATTACTGCATGTCGTTTGAGTGACTTTGATAAACGACCCTTTGACTCATTGAAAAAAAAATATTTGAGGCCTAAAGGATTCATATTTTACGACAATTTTAGAATCTCCTCTAATAATGGCACACTTGATGATGTCATCACATTGATGTGCCACAGCAAAGGGTTTGGGATTGACAATAACAGTTTTTTTATATGACAATCCCAAAAAATGCTTTGTACAGTATAGGTGGATTAAATGTCAGAGCGCATCAACAAAACTTTTGATGATGCATCCTTCACGTGAACAAAGCATTAATGCTTCTTTGTTTGTTAATGTGGTTTTAATATTTATCATCTTTGGTACAACAAACAGAATGGCCTGTAGTGCACCTATGGGCTCCACTCTGACCCTATGCAAAGCAAAGAATGCTAAGTGTATTTTTAGTGCGAAACACCGGACATGGATGATTTCTAAAGCAAACAATGAGGGTTAGTACTGAGTGATGTGTGCTGCGCTTTAACGCCTTGTGTAAACACTCTCAATGTGCGTCCTATACCTGTGCATTTCAACAACGGAGACACTTAAACAAATCGGAAGTATGATTCAACAAATCCTTTGAGCACCTAATGAAATCACACTCAAGGTGGTGGTGGTGGTGGAGTAACAAAAACTTGAGTCATCTCATGCTGCCATATTAGCCAGCAGCACAGAATGTTTCTTGGGATATTTTGCCAGCCACGTCTCCAAAAGGCACCGACCAAAGCCTCTTGGGTTTAAGTAAACAGACAAGAACTGCATTTCCTCGTGTGTTCATGTTTTTTGCATTCTTTCATTTGGAACCGGGCCATGACTGATTATGTTTCACAAACACTTAAAGACAGACAAGAAAGCAAATTTAAAAACAACTTGTTTATTTCACCTTTCATAGCCAAGCTGACTAAAGGTTTGCTGCAAATGTTCATTTCAAGACAGCATTACAGTAATACATTAAATTGATGTTACCTTGATTTTGTCAAAGAGGGATGGGGCATATTTTCAAAATACTTCCTCTACCAAGATCTGTGACAACTGCAGGCGACAACTGCAAACATTTCCGTCTCACATTCCCTTAAATGGCAAAGGTCTGCGCTGGCAAGGTTTCAAGGTTGTGCACTTTGCAGGTCTCTGCAGGAGGCCCTCTAGGCTAATTGTTGTACAGGGAGGTAAGAACAACTTCCTGAAAGAGCCCTGCAGTGTCACACTGGCGGCCTAATTGGAGAGCCTCTTATTTTGTCAGTGGTCCAAGTTCACCCGCAGGTCACCGGAGTGGAGTGGTGTCAAGCCAGGGCCTCGACCCTCCCCAATACCGACCCACCCACTCAGACATCCATCGCGCACCTTCACCTGTCAACTTAGTTCAGGCAATTAGTCCTGATTTGACACACTAAGTGGGCGTAGCACGCTTGTTCTTGACAGAGGAAGTTGTTTCTAAATGTTGACACTGGAAGCAACAGCAGGGCTTAACTACGTAAATACAGGTGGATAGTTTCTATGGCGCGCACAAAATGGCTCATTGTCTTTCTTTTTGACAATGTAGCAGTCATAAGGCATGGACACTGCCTCGTCTCATATGCATGTACAGGACGGTGATGTTGGTTGTTACATGTTGAGCACTCTCTTCTCACTAGTTTGGAATCATTTGTGGGTATGATATCTTCATCCAAATGAACCGTTTTGATGGGGTGAATGAGGTTATTCATCCACTCAAATTATATTGCACTTGTCCTTTGGGTTAACTAGAGATCATTTTGTACTGCCGGTTGTCACAGCAATACAGCAATTATACTCTCTTCTTTTACATTCCAGCTGTCTATAGCTGACGGAAAGAAATGTGACCCCAAAATTACTTTTAGTATCATATTGATTTTCAGTTTCACTCATGTTACATCCCACTTGCACTGCAGTGGTTTGAAACAAAGGTTCAAGTACGCTAAATATGTTCTGCTCATTAAGATGTGTATGTTCTTGATGTGTTTTTTCTTTAGGTACTCTGGCTTCCTCCCACATTCCAAAAACATAAATGTGAAACAAGTCTAAATTGTGTGACTGGGAGTGTGTTTATTTACACATTGCGATTGGCTGGTGACCAGTCTTGTCAGTCCTGTGTACCCTGCCTTTCTCCCAAAATCAGATGTGATAGGATTCGGGCTCATCCGTGCTCATCTAATTAGGACAGATGCTTAAGAAAAGGGATGGGCGGATATTATGATACCAAGCCCCTGGATTTCCTTTCAGAGGGTTGGTGCTTTGCCCAAGTGTACATTGCCAGTAGTCACGATTCAGAGTAGCATGTCTTTCAACCATTTTCCATTTCTTTTGAACTTGTGGTTTCCAAGCCTGTTCCCTTGATGAGTGACATCTCACCTTTAAAGGCCTTGTTTAAAACTGAATGAAGTTTTGGGCTATAGCGGGAAGTAATGTTGTGATGTACTGCTTGGCGGTATCAATATTTTGGCTATCTAGCAATATTTTTTAAATCATTTTTAATTATTGTTAAGCAAACTTTGCTATTCAATTTTTTATCATTTTAGCACTCACAGTTTGAGGTATTTTAAAGAGACATGACTCATTCTTCTTGACTCTTAAAAAGATTAAGTAGCTAAACCACTCTTTCATCATTCGGGTCTTGACCCTGCAGCAAAACTGAAGTTGTCTCATATGTCATTTGGAAGGTGTGTCAAAGATTTTCTAAATGGTTTGACTTTTTTTTGTTTTTTAGATTACCCTGGACATATCACCATCACTGTCGATTTGGCAGAATAAACGAAGGCTATTAAGGTATTAAGGCACAATTACAATCTGACGCAAGCTATGTAAATAGTAGAATAGATGGAGCTTGAGATCAACAAGAAGTCTGAAGATAGTTTTACAGATAGCATATAGATTGAGCTTCTCTAAAGCTAAGTCAAACATTTAAAAAAAAATATTCACTAGTGAAAAATGGTGGCCTCCTCCAGCATTTAAACTGCCTATCCCTGCCTTACAGACATGCAATGCATGACGTCCTGTTCTTTTGAGCTTTATTCTGGCTGTCTGCTGTATGCACGCTTGGTCCATTTTGCTCCTCTTATTTATGTATTTATTTATTTATTGTTTATTTATTTGGGTTATTTGCTTATTACTTATTCATCGCTCTTGTCTATTCGTTTTTACTCTTTGTGCTATTTGCTTGTATGTGTTGTGTAATGTGTCTAGTCACCGTGGGACAGTGGGAAACGTAATTTCGATCTCTTTGTGTGTCTTAACGTGAAGAAATTGACAATAAAGCTGACTTTGACTTTGAACTGACTACAAACAAGCAAGCATTTACTTTGTGCGACTGTGATTGTGGCTCTTAAATTATTGCATTTCCTTTAAATTCAAATATGTCAAGCATGTTCCACTTATAGCGAGGCAGGAAGTGTCATTGTTAACATGTCTCATTGGGATTATTGCCTTAATGGCCAACCAGCTGTGCCTCACGCAGACACAAGACTGCGCCTTGTAAGTATATCACTATTGGATGCCGAGGGCCATGATTATATGAAGTATTGCTTTTTGACAAGCTGACACGAGAACAGACTCTGCATTATGTCAATCAATCACACATGTAAAAAAGCTGGAGCAGAATGACTCAGTCCCTTGAGGGAAGTGACAGTGTCATCAGCGAAGCAATAACACATTCAACAAAAGCTTTGATAAAGTTTTGATGGAAGAAGTCTTAAAGACTGTGGGATTGCAATAAGGTGGCTTTTGTGAAATACGTGTACGCTGGCCACATCAGGCAAATATATTGTGTTCCACTCTGGTCTTGGAGGTGGCAGTAAAATGGGAGCCAGTGGCCACACACAGTGGCACAGTTCTGCTGTTGGATTCTGCTGCTGGATTTTGTCTGTTAATGATTTGACTGTAATACAACCAAAGTGCCACATCAAATAGTGAGATTCCTTCATCTAAACCTGCACTGAAATATTTAGCTTTCATCTAAAATTAAGAAACAAACAAGCAGCAAGTGAGACAATGTAATATGAATATGCAGCAGCATGCTGGTAGATAGCACGTCAAAGCTTCAGTACTGGTTTCTGATTTTGAATCTTGACTCCAGCCTTCCTGAGTGGGGGTTGCATATTCTCCCAGCGCCCGGTAGCTTTTCTTCTCCATTCCAAAAAAGAAAAAAAAAAGCAACCTACTGTAATATACATTAAACTGTCCATAAGGGGTCAAGGCAAATGCGAATGTTTGTCCTCTGATTGACTCATGGTGACCAGTATAATATTTAGGTATAAACACATACCTTTTGTGATTAAATTACTTTTCAGTGTGTCCCCGCTGATGTACTGCTTAATGTATTTAGAAGCTCATGGCAGAACTGCCTGCCTCTGTGTCTGATAAAGATGACACTGCTCCCACCTCCAGGCCCTCCTGCTTGTAAACCAATCAGTGGGTGTATATACAGAACATAAGAATGACTGTGTCTTTATGTTTGTTTTTGCTGCGGGGTTTGTGAGGGAAGTCAATGATTGCTGGTTCAGCGACGTATAGTAGCCACCTTTTGAGGAGATGGTGGTAATAAAACAATTTTATCAATTTTATGCTGGTGACATACATGCAAAAGAAATATCACAGTTAACGCATCTGTCATGAAAAGAGTCATTCTTTTTTTTCCTTCTATACAATTTCTACTTTTTTTTACTACACTGAATAAAATGGTGCTGAATTGCATTCATTTCATTTTGTTAAATCATTGCACGAAATAAAAGAATCTAGATCCAGATACATTTTAAAGGTAGATTACTTCGCTACTTAAAATTGTATTTGGATACAGGTTTTATCTTGTGCTAGGAAATTCAACATGCTGATGTTATTTCATGTACTTTATACTTCATATGTTGTTTACTCTGTTTGATCTGATTGGCCCTTAATGCATGGGATGTAAAAATGTCATGTTGAGCCGTCAGAGTGGAGGCAGTGCGAATATGATCCGACTCTCGTCACACACAGTACAGTAGCGGTAGTAGACATCAATACAAAATACTGCAAAGGGGGCCAGCTGTTTGTCTTTTCCTGCTGTGTCTGACATTTTCATGTGGGACCTCATTCATCACTTTGAATGTAAAACTTTATGGTCAATGCTTAAATCTGCAGTAAGCCTTTTGCTGACAACACATTGTATGGGATCATTGCTGAACTCTCTTTGACTCTCAAAGGTCTGAAATTCACACTGTGTTCACACAAAATAGACCATTTGATCATTTTAGTGTTAATCTTCACTGAAAAATGGTGTGTTGAATTTACTCGGTTTTATTTTGTCAAATGGGTGCAAACTTATGATCTGAAATTAAAAAATTAACAAGATGTAGTCACCTTAAAAATCTATTTGGATACAGATGATTGAATTTCATGCAACCGCTTGACGAAATGAAATTGAGGAAATTTAACAGAACATTTTTTGTGTCTTCATGTAACACTGAGATACACAATTTGGTCTTTTTATTTATGATTTCAAATATTTGACGGGCTTGGCTATATGATGCACACCAGGAATGGATTTTTTAAAGTAAGCAGTAGACATGTCAAAGTGACAAGTGGGTTTGGTGGAAGAGGGCTCGGGTCGGAGTGCATAATGCCAGCTGTGTAATGTGGGATCAAGCAAGTGGCCGAATGACTGAGCAATTGCGTATTTGTTGAAAGCTTGTTTCATAGGTCGTGTTCAAATGAACTAAATCAAGTGAAACAAGAAAACATTTGTGATTTCTGTGTGTGTGTGCATGTTTTTCTTTTGTAAACTCTTGACTTTGGTGGATGGAAAATTATATTGCAGTCACAATAATTTTTGACACAAACTCTGCGCTAAGATGATTTCCTGTGCTGACAGAAAGGACTTCCCTTGTTGCCATCACTTGCATCTTTTGTGTGTGTGTGTGTGTGTGTGTGTGTGTGTGTGTGCGTGCGTGCGTATGTGCGTGCGTGCGTATGTGTGTGTGTGTGTGTGTGTGTGTGTGTGTGTGTGTGTGTGTGTGTGTGTATAAAGGCTTAATGTCACTTAAAGTGTGATGGCTTGAGCCAGCGGGCAGGTAATGATCTCAGTCGTGCCATTTTTTCCTTCTTCAAATATTTCCACTGTGGAAGAAAAAATATGTGTTATTTGGTGATTGGCACACTCAGATGTGCTTTTATTTTATCAACATGTTTAGTTAGTTCTCCTGTGTCAACTGCACTGACAGCAGAACATGTCAAGGATGCTGTGAAGGGTCTGCAATTTAAATACTGTATTTTTTGTGTTTGCCTCCTGTCAGGGTGCAGTTAGGAGTCAGGAAGCTGTGCCGACTTTGTGAGTCATATTTTTATGAATGAAAAAAAGTAAAAGGAGAAAATATGTATATTTTCTGCAACACTATCATAAATAAACATGCTTTTTCCAAGATGTACAAAATAAAGCAACTGTTAATGACCAATCCAGTTCAAGACAGGATGAGTCAATGCTGAGTTATTTAGAGCTACCACTCGTTACATATGAATTTCATTCATAATAACTGTAAACTATGCAAGTCACATCTGATGCAACCATTATTGTTTTGCAGAATTACTAAGACTACCCACGCTTGTGGTATTCTAATAGGGGCAATTAAAAATAACCGTGGAGAATGTTCATTATGTATGTTTAGTCAGAGGACACTGCAGAAATAATAATAAATATATATTGATAATAATTGTTATTGGATTTACAGTGTCCACTTTGAAACAATGTCAAAATAAATGCTCACTGCCACAGAATACTGCTTATACGTGGATGTCAGTCAGAAATATATATAAATAAAAAAAAAAAAAACACCATGCCTGGAGTATTTTCTCGCAACCTTTGAAATGAAAATAGATAGCATGCACTGCCACAGAATACTGCTTATACGTGGATGTCAGTCAGAAATATATATATAAAAAAAAAAAAAACACCATGCCTGGAGTATTTTCTCGCAACCTTTGAAATGAAAATAGATAGCATGAATTCTGCAGCAAAACTAAACAAATACAATACAAATATAATATAATATAATCCATATGCATTAATCATGTTTACAAAAACCTGACAAATTTCCCAACAAATATTTACTGATAAAAATACGTTAAACTGATACCGTTTATGTAAATGTTTACATTCCCTCACATCTTTCTGTCTTGCTCTTCCACTCTTTTTTTTTTTCTTCTGCTGCAAACAAAACCGTCTTTTTACTTGAAGACGCGCTTGAGTGAGTCAGTCACTCTTAACTTGCTGTCATGGGCCATCAAAATGCTCGCTTCCATGCACAAATGAGACCTGCAAGGCCTGCCAAAGGTTCATCCCCTTCTTCACCTGTTGTGACGCTGGTTGCTATAAACATTTGAGCAATTTGAAATGAGTATGCAATACTGTAATGTTTCTTTCAAGATGTTATCTGCACTCACCTGGCTCTGTGCCATGCACTGGAGGCTGTGTGCACAGGTTGAAACGCATTCATGTAGTCACTCACAATCTCACATTCATGAGCTTTTAGTGTGTGTGCATGTGGACGTGCGCGTGGCTGTGTGTGTTTTGCTGTGAATGAGGAGGGGATGTAACAAGGATGAGAAGGTGGGATGGCTGTTCTGGGCCCTGACATGACGAGCTCTATTTCCCCCCGAGCACTGCGCGTGCAAACAGCATTGCAAGCTGGTGAAGCAAAAGGAAAAGGCTCTGAGCCATGGCTGGAATATAGATAATTTCATAAGCACTTAAAGCCGATGAAATACAGGGCAAGGCAGATGGACGAGACATATAATGGCACATTTACGCTTCAGAATGTGTGTATGCGTATGTGTTAACTGACAGAAAGACATTCTGTCAGAGTGTCAACAGCTGGCAAATGGAAGGGGCGAGTGAAAGACATTCATTCTTTGACAACATACTGTATATCACGCTGTGTAGCAACCCTGCTATTAAGGCTGTTTTACCTATTCCTAACTGAATGCCTTCTCATTAAACATAGTTTTACACTTTCATAAAGACGGTAGGGAAATAGAGAAATTAATGTTGTTGTTTTTTTCATTTAGCATTAACAATGTGACATGTAGGTAGATAAGACCTGGTCAAAATACAGTCAGGTTGAGCACCATAGGAAATGATGGAAATTCTTATGATAAGTGGAGCATTTGTTCAATTTAATTTTTCAAGTGTAGAAGTAAGTTCGCTATAACTTAACAAGCAAGTGACAAGTGACAATTCATATTGTAAAGCTGGATCAAGGGAGTGGTCTCATGTAACGCATGACTGTTCTCGGGTCCTTTTCTCAACACACATTGCACAAGTAGCCCCTTCTGTTTTAAAAATAAAAAAGCTACTAATCAAATTAAAAGCATAACAATCCTTGCCGAACAGAGACCTCGTGTGACTGTAAAGATTTGTCTGACACTGGGCATATGAACCGAAACATCTGTTTTGTTTTGGATGTCTTTCCCCCACAATGGAAGAGGACAGAAAGTAAGAAGACAGATACAACTTCAACACTGCGGTCACCCATATTTGTAGTTTGTGGCAGCATTTGCTAGCATTTCTGAAGAGACTAGTAATTCCTCTCACCTGTAAAATAATAAATGTATCATGTATGCATATTAAAGTAATTTAAGAAGAATTTTGGTTAATTTGTAGTATCTACTTTGAAAGTGCTGTGCTTCAGACTGAACTGACTCACTGTTTATTCATCCTCGATTCCAGTCAAATATTCCAGCAATGACTCAAACTTGTCTCAGAACAGTACAAGCACCTTCTGGATGTAACCACCTGTTTACAGATTTATTGTTTAAAAATGGTCTCTTGTGGTTTTCACACACGGACAGAAATGATCACGGTAAAAAGCAGTCTGCAAGTGCCCACTTCACAGATCTCCCTGGCCAATTTATCATCCACCCGTGGAGGTCTGTTTACAGTTCCTTGTTGTAAACGTACTTTGCATGCCTCAACCAGTCGTACGGCTCAAGCAAATTAGTCTGTTCTTAAGCCATGTCAATGAAAATTGGCGTGCTACTCACACGTGGCATTTAAAGGAAATGGTAGTTGCTAATTGGTGGCGCCACAAGTTGGCTGTGTTCACACCCACAACGGTGTAAACATTTTTTTTAAATACACCACGCTGCACCTGCTTTCATAGATTTGTGAAAAAAATACCAACAATTTGGCTAGGTTTGCACGCCGTTTCACGCCAGACAAATTGGACACTAACTGTTATCATTTTGAAGATTTATTTATGTGGCAATGGTGGAAGAAAACTTTCACCAATTTAGCCTGTTTAAATCGGTCTACTATTAATAAGCCATGACTTAGTGTTTAACATGTTATATTAAATAATCAAAAATGCATTATATATTAGAGCCTACATGCATAATAGACAATACTCTTAGCTCCATTTAAAATGATATACCACTAAATTAAATGTCTTCAAAATCTTATGATGCAATTCTAATTGGGGTGACATATCAACTTGTAAATTAAAAAATGTTATTCAGTTTCTTTTGGAGGCGTATGAGTGTCACCTGGGATAACCGCATTGAGGGCTTACTGTGACCCAAATAAACACATAAGGGTAGTTATCATACAATGAAATAAATTCCACTCCTGTTTTATTCATTGGACTTCACACATTTTATATCGTGCATGACCTTGTCTTCAGGTCCTCTTCAAAAATACACACTATGACATTAATAAAGATAATAATGAGTAGCGATGTGTAGCTTGAACTTGAAATGAGTTGAAATGTGTTATGGATGAAAAACACTCACAAAACTATTTTAGGTCAAAGAAAACGGTAATTACCAGACAGGCATCAATTAAAGAAAGACATGTTTTAGTATTTCCTGCATGACCAGTTTATTAATGAGGCGCAACATGAACATGCCCTGGGGTAAAACCTCAGTCATTTAAGGATCAAAGTATGAACACAATCGAACCACTGTTAATGCATTGACAAAATGCATTAAAGCCCTGATGATGTTTTTCTTTCCTGCAGAGTGGGTGGGAGTGATCCAATTTTCTTGATTAATGGGGTCTTGGTGCTTCCTGACTGGCGATTAAACTGGAGGGGAAAGAGATTAATTAAAAAAAGAAGAAGACTATAATCACTCCAGGTTTTGGAATGATGGATCGAATGAACATCCAATGTTTTTGCTCACCAGAATAAAAATAAAGCGAAAGGTAAATGTCACGAGTATTTTTTTTCTTCTTCCTCCATTGGTGAAATGGTACCAGGGCCTCAGAAGGGATTTTCTTTGCTGTCGAGGGGCCTATTTGAATCGGATCTGCTGCTGATTGAAATGAATCAGCCAATATCACAACGCCTTATAACTCGATCCTGGGGCAGATGGAGCAGTCATCTGAGAGGACACTTTGCTTTAATCCTGACTTCACTCTTGTGCTTTGCCATTCTGGGATGTCAGAGAGAGGGAAGGTGGGGGTGGGGGAAAGGCTGGCTGATGACCCTTGAAGATTGGAGACACATAAGGAAATGAACACTCAAACAAACATACGTAGACTTTAAAGACAAAATAGTCCAGGAGGCATCTGTGAGTTGCCTTGCAAGGGCAAATCATTTCATGGTGGACAGAAGAGGGTGATCCAAAAACAACAGAAATGCATAGGGGAGAGTGTTTTCTTAGGTTTCCATCTCAAGCAGGATTCGAAGAAGTTTGTTGTTGGTGTCGAAGGTCAACTTGTCTGACGTCGACTTCTAAGTCTGGCATTGACTCTTTGCCACCTTTTTAATGAGGTCATGTTTCATAAGAAAACCCCAAGTAAATACTAATTGTTGTTTTATTTATTCTTCGCTTTTAGACAACGCAGTATTTTTTTCACACTGTCACTGAAACCTGCTGTGTCCAAAATTGGTCAATTTATTTATTTTTGTCCACATATATACTATTTATTTATTTATTTATTTATTTATTTATTTATCAAATCTTATGAATCAAAAATGGCTTTGATAATGCAATAGTTCAACAAACATGTCATCTTTTGGTTTTAATGAGAAGATTGGCAGTATGCTCTTAATATTGATTGAAATATCAATCACTGTGTCAAGCATTGTTATGGACAATAATGCATTGAATCTATGAAGTTGCTATTTAATTCAGTGCAGCTTTGAGAATCTAGTTTTGTTACATTTAGTCACTGTGCATAAATTGTGTAGTCAGCAAATTGCTTTAGCAACTAATTGCTTTTGCATTGTCCTATTCAAATCTTTCATAAAACAATGCAAAAGAAGTGTCACAGGTAGATCGTACACCTATGTATGAAAACATTATTAGGACAAAATCGGTTGAGAACTGTGACTGTTAGAAAATTGGCACATAATGGGATACCAACAGAGGTATGTTTATAACAAGCATGAGTCAATAGTTTCTTTGGAAAGAAGTGTGACCTGGGTGAAGGAAACTATTAAACTAGCATTTCCTTAGTAGGCGTTGTGAAATTTCTCAACAATGGAAGACTGTAGCTATTTGCACCACCTACAGGACATCGAGGTAAGCTTTGCTCTTGAAAATCTTGAGGAAAAAATTATTGAACTCTAAGATTGATGGACAATCAAATTATATTATAATTTATATCCCATGTGTCCCTCCAGTATCGCAAGGCTATATGTAAGATATTAGGATCTTAAGATATGTCACAATATATGTTCATACCATGAAACCTGCTGTCAGTGTTAATGCATGATGGATGGCCAAACTGAACTGCTTACAGTGGCAGCTAAATGTCAGCATTGTTGAAATTCAGTCTCGGATACAAACAGTTAAGAACAAATCTAGTGAAAGTCTTTTTGCTTGAGTGACAATACACAAAGCAAGTCAGTGTTGTGTGTTGACTGACAAAATCTGAAGGACATCAATGATTTACTAAGCCTCTAATACCAGGGTAGGACAGGCCAAAACAGTGGACATTCCAGTGAGAAATATACATTTATTGTTTGCACACTGTTATGCATGCACATGCAAACGTACGGTGGCACACTTGCTCGTGCTTCTTCCACACATGAGTTTAAGGCTGTATATGTGTTTATCATGGTTGGGTGTCTCTGTCATGTCCAGGGTTACAAACAACTTGCATTATCCACTTATGGAAATAACATTAAGTGTGAATTACTGAGAACAAAGGTCTCGCGGGGTCTTCCAGACCAGTGCACGCACAAATGATCATTTTCATAATTGGATTAAACCTCAAAGTAAGGTTTGAAACCTCCCACATTCAAATTCATGGGGAAAAAAAGTTGCTTGTAGATTTCCATCACATAAGGTCTTTTGTTTCTCTCTGCCTGTTAAAGAAGGATGCTCGTAAGGGATTCTTTATTTTATGGAGACAGTAAATCCATCTTCTCCGAAATAACGAAATGAGCACTGCAAAAAGAAGTTCCATATAAAGAAACATTTGGTACCTTCTGTTTAATCTCCTCCCCTTTCCTTTTGTCCTCAGGTGAAAGAAAACTGTTGGCACTTGTACACATGTTGATTGCTCAGCCACTCTTGATGGACCAACCCCGGTGACAGTAATCCTGGCTGTGTGTGTGTTTATACACATAGGTGTACGTTTGTGTCCCTGCGGGTTCGTTGTGCAAGTTTTTCATATGCTGCCTGATGTGTGTCGACAGCAACCTGCTGGGTGAGCCTTATACTCAGATTGAGTCAAACTGATGAAACGTGTCAGCAGAAAGCATCCTGTTCAGTCAGCAGTCAGTTGTTACAGTTAACCTTCATCACAAAGTTCAGCATTCAAGTCGACCATTAGTTCACTTCTCGAATGATTTTGCAATACAGAGTGAGATCCATGAGATTATTTGACGCTTAATAAGAAGTTGATCATCATTTGTCAAAGTCAAAGTCAGCTTTATTGTCAATCACTTCACATGCCAAGACACACAAAGAGATCAAAATTGCGTTACCCACTATCCCACGGTGACAAGACATATAACAAAACATCCCAAAAAACAACACAAAAAGTAAAAACAAGAAGGAAGAAACAATGAATAAACAAAAGCGCCGAATAAATATAAATAAATAAACAAATAAGACTCTTAAGTCCAAAATAACGTTTGTCATTGTTAATGAAGGCGATGAAAAGCAGGAGGGGCATGATGACAGATGAATAATAAAGCATTTTAATGATGATGATGACAACGTGGTATGAACAATAAAAATCTCATTTTAACGATCAGTGGCAAAACTTTGTTATTAAGCTGTCATAAATGCACTTTGCACACACGCCAAGGTGTTAATGTTTGTAGACTGTCAAAGACAAACAAAAACATAACACTGTTCTCTTTGTCAACAACTGAACATGTGCATGTTCACGGAAGGTAAAAATCATCAAGTGTTTCACATATGACAGTGATTAGAAGTCTGAAGTATTGTGTGATTTTGCAGGCATAAATTTCCCATAAATGTTGGTATGACTTCAGAGGCACATCTGAATGTTCCTTTTCTGTAATGCATTACAGTGCACCGTGAACTGCTGCTTTAAAGTTACTCAAGGGAGCAATGACCCGTTGTCGAGCATTTATGTTCTTAGCAAAGAGCAAAGCATCACGAACATTGGAGGTCTTACTTAGGACAAGTGCACAATGGGGTTGACAGGGGTGATGTCATCAGTAGAAGCCCTTAACTAGAATTGCTCTTCAGCCAATCGAGAAACCTGTTCTCAATTGTATAATGTTGTACGTACGTATTTCCTACAAAATGGGATTCGCTGTGTTTTTGTGAAGACAACCGACAGTCAAACAACCTCTGTTTGCACTGTCAATGTAGTCAGTAACATTTTAACATTCGAAACAGTATATAAACATAGCATATAAAAGTTCAAAATGCAGTTTGAGTTCAAGTTTTTGGTTTGCATTTTTTTCTCTGCTATCACTGAGGTGCATCTGAGGCCACAAAAAAAAAAAGTTCATCTTTTAAGATCTTCACATACATACAATGTTTTGTTGGAGTGCATCAAGGCCGTTTTTTTCTGAAGTTTTGTTCATTATTCCATTTTTCCTGAAAGATTGGGTTGAAATTTGATTTTTATTATTTAATATGATTTGTATTGAATTGTTATTAAAACAAAACAAAAAATACTTTGACCTGAAAAGATGCACTTTATTTTCATTGTGCTTTATTAATATCGAAATGTACTAATCCTGTAATCATGCAGTCATGGTTATTTATATTAATTAGCAGGAGCATATAACATGTCCATGTCTTCCATTTGTTAATTAGGCACATAAGTTTACTGGGCTTTTGTGCACATCTGTGTTCCACCAAGAGTTTCTGACAGTATACTCGCAACTTTACATTCCAGCTCAAATAAAGCAATAAATGCTTTTTTTTTTTTTTCAGACGATGCTTTTAATTTGCCACAGTAAATGTGTGTCTTATTAGTACAATGGGAGGTACTGTGAATTTATAATTCATGTAACATTTATATCCCCGCTCATTAGCGTTTAAGAATTTTCTGTGGGGGACATAAAGGGCATAGTTAGTGCTCCCACTATGACAGCATTTGTCCTCACAACGGAAGCATACAATATAAATTTGGGATGGATATTACAAAGACAAACCGGTGCCAATGGTTTTCATCTCATGCCATTTTCAATGAGCTCATCTTTCATACACTTGCAAAGGTTTCCACTTGTTCATCTGAAGAACCAAATCCTCCCCGAATTAGACAGAGATTACAGTTGGATTACACTTCCTCTGAGAATCCCCGCCAGAGAGCAGCTATAATATCCACCAGAAGAGACAGTGGGCAGCACCTGTTACTTCACAGCCGCTTAGAAGACCACAGTCCAGCTCCTCCACATTTAAGTGCAAAAAAGTCTGTAATAATCATAGACCTAAAAAAAAGTTAAAATGTTATATATTATATGTCATCTCCAATGGAGCAATTGCACTTTAAAGCACTTATGGAGGAATGTGTTTTGAATTGTAGAACATTACTTCATACCCTGGCAAAATATGGCTCTGAGAGTGCATGAATGTGGCCCTAGAGGTTTTTGCCTAGTCGTGCGTGTGCGTGTCTGCGTGCCTGCAAGCACTTTACAAGCAGCTGTATGAATCGTGATTCACTAAAATGCAATTATCTTGAAAAAGTGCAGTGGGATAATTGGAAAAAAATTGTATCAAGAAGAGTTAATAAAAACTGAGAGTTATTTACATGTCTAACTGTGCAAATGAGTTTTAATGTTGTCGGGGTTTGGTAATGGAATAGTGGAGGGGAGTGGAAGCTCGCAATTAACAACCCCTCTTAAAAGCACTGCAGAATTGCAGGTGCAACACATCTTACGGCAATAAAATATGAGAAGTCATTTGTTATTAAATTACTGGACGTTATAACCTGTTATGACACATTTGCAGTGCTTTTATGTGTTTCAGGTTATAAAATGAGATCTATCGAAAGAGAACCTGCTGGGGACTAAAACACTGTAATCACACTTTATGAAATAAATGAATTAAAGCATTCATAAGAGATTAAAGGGATGATGGCATTAGTCAACCTTGCAAAGACCACACCTAACTGTTGCACAAACTGTAGAATATTTACATGGGAAATGACAGGGCGAGTAAGCATGTAATGGTTTAGCATTACTCGAGCCACCGTCAGTCAGTCGGAGGGCACTTTTTACTGTGTTTTGATAGCAGTAGATAACAGAATAATGAGCGGAATTGAAGACCCGAATAAAAGGCTTGGGAAACAAATTTGTCATGTATGCAGTGTGGCGTCGGTAAGTGAGGCTCTGACTCAAGCTTGGTCTTTATCAGGCCACTCATCTCTTAAATACAACATGTCTCGTTGGCAATATATACGATGAGACAATTGACAATTGAGAGACAAACAGGACAGGTAACAGTGCATTAGCAAAACAACCTGTCGTTGCCAGGGAACGTCCAAACAAACAAAGTGTGGAAAAAGTCTTTGGGTGTAAATCAGCCTGAAGGGACAAGGGACCAGTCAGTCGCTGAAGCAGAGTGAGCCAGTTTCACAAGAGAAGCTGGCCAAGTTTCATCCAGCATGTAATACCAGCATTTAATAGTTTAGTTCCTTCCCTTCATTCAATTTGACCTTTGTTCTCACTGTAACTTGCTGGACATCCATCGCTCCCACATTTGATCAGACTGAGTTGAATTGTGATATCGGGTGAAATGCATGCTCTGTAGGCTTTTAGCCTGAAGCTTGAGCAGTCAAACATCTTCTACTATCTTACTCTGATTAACCTTTGCTCCAGTTTCTGCAGTATATCCCTGATGGTCCAGTGGTTAGGATGCGGCGCTCTCACCGACGTGGCCTAGGTCCAAGTCCCGGTCAGAGAACCAGATGCGGCCATAGGGGGGCACAAGCCAGTCTTCCCTGTGCCGCTCCAAAGCCCAGGTAAATACGGAGAGGTGCGTCAGGAAAGATCCGATGTTAAAAAAGGGCCCAAAAACTTCTCATGCGAACCATCTGGAAAAAAACAGACGGTTCGCTGTGGCAACCCCTGAGGGGAAAAGCCTAAAGGAGCCACCATAGTTTCTGCAGTATGGCATCTTTATCTCGCTGCATGACGAATGGTATCACCATCAGTTTGGTTGCGTCTTTCTCTATTCTCAGTTTATTTTTCAGCGGTCGTCATGTTGTTTATTAATGGAGATTAATGAACGCATTCTAGAAGAAGATATACAAACCACAGCAAATATATTACCTCCACTTTGCACAGATGAGTTTCTATATTTGGGATTATTAGCAGATGCTTTGTTTCTCAAAGCTTTACCTTTCCATCACTTGATTCCAGCTGCACAAAGTTTAGTATACTTTCAACCTGAGCAGTTTTAGGTGTGTTGGGCGCATGTCAAAGGAAGCAGCCTTGGTACGCTGGAATGCTCAGCATGGCGCAGAGACAGGGACCAAATTTCCACACAAGCACATTGAGGCTTGCGTTGGCACGCAATTCAGGATACGCCAGTTTTTACGTTTGAGCCTTTTATTTTTAATTACTTGACTGACTACCTTTCATTGAGCTTCTAGCCATTTCCATTCCACCACTGCCAGCAGCGATCAGGACCATTCTTGACATCAATTGAGATGTTAACCACAATGCTCTCTTTGTTGTCAGGCACACAGCTTGTTGGTCCTCTACTGGAATCTTTCATCGCACTGTTGTTCTCTGTCAAACCAAGCAGTCAGCTGGTTACCAATGAGATCAAAAAGACTCCAAAAATACAGATAGATGTCAAAAAATGCATTTTCTAGCCAATAATTTTAGTTATGTTCTACCAAACATTAAGAATATGGGTGAGCTTGTGAAAGGTAATCACAAAGAGTTTACCTTCTTTAATATCATGAAGATTATTTTGAAAACCAAACAAATCTGAGATCCACCATCATGTTCTGTTAGAGATAGTGCTTTTATTCAGTAAGTGCATTTTCCTCTGAAAATAAATTCTATGTGTATTTTTATATGTGCAACATCAACGGTCTAATTTGACCTCTCGAACCCGATCAACTCAAGGAGAGCAACGCGAGCGGAGCACGCGAGCGAACGTTCAGATCGCAGCATGCAATTTTCTTTCCGCTCAAGTTGCCACGGCGGATGACAGATGAGGCAAAAGACTCCAGTCAAGTGAATGTGAGACGTGCGCACACTAACTGTGGCCTGTCAGTATCGCTGCTCAGCTGAGGTGATACTCTCTCAGTTTCGATGCAGTTCCGCTTCACCGAGTAGTCCGGGGACATTCCTCGAATGAACAGGGCACTCTTAAACACACTTGCACACACCCCTGTCACATGCTTAATTTGGCCTTGCAGGGACTTCAGCATCTCATAATGTGTTTCTCTTCTTGACATGTTAATCTGTGGAATGTGCGTGAAAAGATGGCGAAGGCCTTTGTGAGGCTTAGTGGCCTGCTTTTCAGCACCTCTGAATCATTGCGGCAGGCATGAATTATTGACCTTACACACAAATTTACATACACACACACGCACGCACACACACATACACACACACACACACACACACACACACACATAGATAATTTTGCATATTTTCAATCATTGACAGAATGAAAACGTGCAAAGCTGAAATATAGTAACACCCTGCTGACCTGAGATCTGTTATGTGTATGTCACATGTTCGCAAGGAGGAGAGCCAAGAAAGATCTCCAATTTCAAAGGGACGCATGATTCCAGTCACGTATTAATATCCTCCCAAATCGCGTACTATTCTTAAGCAGGATGAGAAATAGATTATGATTGAGGCTGACGCGAAGCCTAAATGTTATCCCTCTGAGGTTCTATTAATGATTTCTTCTGCACATCTTAGGCGTTCGAAAGGATTGCATGGTTACATTTCCTCATTTGATGCATGTAGGCTGCATTGTGTCAGCCCAGCTGCTGCCTAAATCACTCCACACTCGCGGCTTGGTGCCGTGCCGCGAATCAGGCTAATGGGCCTGGCGTTACTTCATCACACTTCTAAGTGTTGCTCCATTAAAGAGCGGCGGCAATGACTGCAGAATCACTAATAAAGCCATTCGGAGGAGAGCGGCTCCCTTGAGATTTCAAGTCTCAACTTGAGAGTCGTTGACAACATTGTCCAAAAGACACAGGTGTATTATTCCACACAATGTTGACATGTGTTTTACTTGTCCTTGATCTTCCATATAGGGCTGACTTACAGATGCACACGATATTTTTGAAATTCATAACATTGGGTGACAATGACTCAGTTTGAAAGAACTTCAAATTTCAGTGTTGATAAAACAATCAAAATAATAAAACAGACTGTTGGAGAAATTTGACTTCCTCTTAGGTACACTTGAGCAATAAATAAACTCATCTCAGATGCAGAATGGGTGACAGTTACGCTGCCCCGACATCGCTCCCTCCCTGCAATTGTGTGAATTTGTTATTTGCATGCTGTAGAAAATGCAATAAAAAATGCAGTATCCTTTGAGAATTAAAATACTAAAAATAAATAAATAAATAAATAAATAAATAAATAAATAAATAAATACACTTGGGGGGGGATAAGGCGACATCAGCGTTTGAGAAAATATATATATTTATAACCTCCACATCTAATGTCAGTTATCTTAAATTAAGTTAACAAATGGCATCATCTATGTTTAGTTCTTACGGTAAGAGAAACAAGAAACCAGAAACTCAACTTAACAAGGGTTGATTTTAAACTGATTTACATACAGTGTTCTGCATTAAAAGCAACTTTGTGCATTGCGCGCATTGATCATTTTTTGCTTTAGGTTGAGTAGTGAACTTGATCTCTGCGGTGTCAACAATATACATAATTACTTTCACAACATTTAATGGCACGAAGCACCTCTACAAAACTAAATAAATGCTTTGCAGTGTTGTTAGAGTAACCTGTCTTTTGGGAAAAACAAAACTTTAAGCCTGTTTGTGCAGCATAGTCAATGCCTTAAACTTGCTCTGAGCCTATAAATTAAATAGCAATTACACAACAGCTTTTCAAAGCCCTGAGTTTGCGCATGAGTGTGAAGAGTGACATTTTGGCATGTCTGTCGACACATTGCCGTGATAATGCTGGGTGTGAACACTGGTATAAATCATCAATGCAGGCAGAGTTTCAGTTATGACGATGACATGCTTTGCAAAAGAAGTATTCACTGCAAGTCTAAATCCATCCTTGCTATCAATTCATCACAATTAAAGTGTTGCATAGAAATTATGAGTATGGGTTTTGGATGTGGTTATGATAGTAATATTTTCACATTTTGCTCATTTCCTTGTTTAAACAGACTACAGAATTATCAGGATTGAACATGCCTGGTGAATTACAGTTGTTTTTCTTCACCGTGGTATTTTCTCCCCCATCACTTGTGATCTGAGTGAATCCACGGGATCACTTCATGTCCCATCAATACATGTCATTTTGGCATATATATCCAGTTGCTAATACGGGAACACATAGTAGTCGCTTAGAAACAAGGCAGCAAGTCAAATCATAACAAATAGCTGTCCCGTATCATTATTTTTCATCTGCAGGCAGCAGGTGACGGAAAATGACAAATGAACTGGAATGCAAACTGTCACTCAGTGAAACGGAGACCTCTTCAAATGCCATCCATGCAGTGTACATCCTCGATTATTTGCAAGTCAATCTCAGGGTGGTTGTATCCAAGCATTCGAACTCAGATACACATCTATGGCCTATTTAAAAAAGCTAACAACATTTTCTTTCTCTTATCGTGAGAGGTATTGAAGAGTTTAATGCACAGCAACTACGAAAAAAATAACATTCAATGAGCAAGTGAGTGAAAAATATCTTTGCTGCCAAACCTTGTTTCTCATTCCCTTGTTTAAATAATCAAGTCCTTTTAAGAGCAAGGAAAATGACCATTGTTGTTTTTGCAACCTACGCAAATAACCAGTTTTCAATATTTTGTCATGAATGATTGAAAACATCTGACAACCAATTTTTGCGATGAAATACCAGATAATTTTGACTGTAAAATGTGAGTTGCATGCAGCATATAATTTGCCATGGCTTTTGTAAAACTTTGCAACCCCATGTCCAATTTCTGGACAAATCATTTAACTGAATGTCACAAGCTTTGAGAACAATTGCATGTCTCAGTCTTCTTTACTACCTCCAGGCTTGTTCTTCACTGAGTTTTTATTAGGTTCAAGTAAAGACATCCATACTATCTGCCCCGGGGTGCTAAAGCCTGGAGGAAAAGGAAGCAAGCAAAGCACCTATTCATAACTGTTAAAAACTTAAGCCTTCCTCTAGGTCTTAGCCGCTGATAGAATAACGTCCATTGACTGATAAGGAGGAGGGGGTCGTCTTTCAGCATGCATTCACCTGCGGGGCTTACTTGGAGGGACGCACAATTCTCCATTCAGAAAAGATGAGCAGTGGCACTGATGAAAAAAAAAAATCTGTCAGCAAGTGAGGGGCAATTTGTCAGAGTTGGAAATCCAGAAAGAAGCCTAGGAAATATTTGCGTCTGAGCAGGGTCTTGGAGAAGAATGACAGAAAGACAGACAGAAATGTGGAAGGACAGAGAAAATGTTGTCAGTCAATGTCAGGTTGACATCCAGCTCCAATGATGTAATCGTGGGTTAGCCAGTTCAACAAGCATCAGGGATCGGAGTGGGGCTTTGGCCCAGCAGGTGAAATGCAACAATAGGCTGATTCATTTCCCGTGTATGCCTCTAAAGTGGCGACAGAGCCCCAACACCTGGAAAAGGAGGTGGAGGGCCATTAGAAAGCTCTTTATATCCTCTACATCTGTCCTGTGCCCCCTTTTGTTGAGTATGGCTCAGTAACACAGAGTCAAGTAACTCTAACCTAGCCTGATCCAATTGCAGGATTCTTATTGGTGTTTCAATGCTGTTGACAATGCTTCGAGTTTAATGCTCCATTTATTTGAAAAGCTCTAAAATGAAATTATTGAAAACATTGTTTTAAAAGCCTTGCCATCTCAAATATAAATGTGTGGTGTCGTACTCTTCATGGCCACAGAAGAGCGCCTAGTAGTGAACACCCGCAAGTTAAACAAAACAAAATATTTATAATCTAATTAATTAATTCACTTAGCTGCTATGCTTTTTTTCTGATTAAATCCTGTTGGCATCTCGAATAGATAATTTCCGGGTATAATACTCTACTCATATTGAAATGGTATATAGTTCTGCAGGTGCACAGGTAACTTATTTTGTCAAAATGATAAGGTGGCTGTTTACGATGACAGATTTAAAAAAAGGATTACAAAAGGAAAACAACCATTCGCCATCTATCACCTTGTTATTTTGCGTTTGAGTTACGATGCTTAGATAATGCATCCGTCTTTTTTTTTTCCGCAAAAGATGGTCCGAGTCGGTAGTGCAGGCCATATTTACACCCATGCTAAATTACACAGTGTGCATTAAATGAGTCACAGTGTTGAAATGGAATTTGTTTACACAGCATGAGCTGAATGCTGCCTGATTGTAGGGTGTGATTACACCAGGATGCACACACAGAACGCACTTTTTCGTCTTCAGGCATACCAGGTGTATTGCATTTTTTTAATTTTATTTTTTACTATGATCACAACATACATGGGATATGAAAAGTCCACACACCCCTGTTTAAATACTATTTTTTTGTTTTTGTGTTATGACTAAACCTAAATAAAAACACACTTGAAGTTTTTTTTAGCTTTTTAAGCTTAATAAAAGTTTAGGTAGTGCAAAAATCACTTTATAGATAGAATAAAAAATGAACATTAAGGTGTGTACCTGTTTCTTACCAAACCATCAGCACCAATGCATGTAAACAAATATATATGTAAGCAGTTTTAATGAATTGTTTCAATTGTCAACATGCGTATCTCTGAAAATAATGACTGTTACAAGAAAACAAAAATACTATGTGTAGCCGATGTTCTTGGAATGGACACTGCAGTCTAACCATGGCCATATATGTCATCCACTTAGAAGAAAACAATTGATACCTTTAGTAACTGTCATTACCACACAGTAATAGACACTGTCGATGATCTTGACTGAAAAATGGTAATTAGAGTTTACTGCTTCATTGAAATGAAGAGTTGATGGAGCATTGACTTTTTAGGACATAATTAGATAAGGACGCAGGCTCCAGATTTCAGGCAAGCATTTTAAAGCAAGATTAAAATATGGTCAATTGTTCAAAATACTCAACAGATCTTGAAAGAAAGAAATGACATCTTTTCAAAGCCAAAAAAACTAAATGTCCACGCTTCAATTACATTTCAAATTCACTAATGTGATGATCATTAAAACAAATATCATTAAAACAAACATCATTAAAACGCTGTCATTCACCAAATGACCATGACATATTTTTCAATCAATTCTCATATATTCATCTTAGTTTCCATTAATGGTTTCCAACTTTAAAATATCCTCAGAATCACCCTTTGCATTAAAAATGTATGTTTTGTCAGCAAATAGTCTCTGTTACCAGGGAAACATCCAAAGTGACACCTTGAAGAGCTGAATGAGAAATAAGGTTGAATGTCAAGCCGCCCAGGTGCCAGGTAGTTCAGTACTGACTGAGGAATATGTAAAGCTATTGACGTTAATGGTGGCAGAGGGGAACATTACCCTATGGTCATGTGCTCGGCCAGATCACAGACACTCGATGGCTGCCAAATACACATGCACGACTCTTCATCTTATTTCCAAATCACATTATGGCACATTCATCAGGCCAAGCGCTGTTATTGGTCACAGGAAGGAGACATACATATTTTGGGAGAATGGTTTCATTTATATAGCGGGTCAGAAAAAAGGCTTGGAGTGGTTTCTCCTTCAAAGTATCTGAACAAGGTGACTGTTATGTTAAGGTAGTAGACTGCAGTAGTTACCCCCTTAATCTGCATTGATGTGTTTACTTTTCAATTATTTTCAAGCATGGGACATTTAATATAACATGTGGAAGTTTTAAAATGTACTCTAACGTAGTGAGTCAAAACACATTGTAGAACACTGGCAGGGCAATTCTAATGTGGACGAGTTGAACGAGAAGGAAACAAAGTAAAGAACGACACCATGGCTGAGAAGTTCCGTACTTATGAACTCTGACTGTTTGCCTGGCAACAAGATGTAAAGTCTAAATGTGTGTATTTTTACGAGGGCCAGACTTGAGAAATTTCCTCATATGGACCCAAGTGGTCACTTTTACATGCAGATTTCTGGCCACCAACACATGCACGATTCATATCCTTTTTTGCTGTTTCATTTCAGTTGGACGGTGTATTTATGGCCTCTAAATTCAAGCCAAACCATTATCCTGAAACTGGCCGGCAGTTAATATTTTTTTTAGCCTTCACTAAGCTAAGTGTAGACAAGTTAGAGGTATGTTTTCATTGGGTCGCAAATTGTTTTTCCTCAGGCACAGTGGTTTCTTAAAAATCTAATTAGAAGTACAAAATGGGGTCAAAGAGGGTGATTTTTTTTTTCCAACATATTTCTTTCATGTAAAACTGTCAGGCCATATTATATAAAGCATTGATATTTTGAAAAACCCCTTTAAACAATCTTATTGCAATAGAAAACATATTCATGGACAAAGGTGTGTCTCCACTGTAGAGTTCAAATCTTGCACTTTATTTTGAAATCCCCAATGATCCTACTGGAAGTCACCCTCTCATTTGAGGATAGAGGGGATTTGCTGCATGCTGTCATCTTGCTTTAGTTATCTAGCCATTCTGTGTTTGCTGAGGGGAAATTGAACGAAAATCCCTATCCAGGAGATGAAAGCAAGGAGCTGAAAGTGGACTTGTGTTAATCGTGGTGGTCTCGTCCTCCCTTCAGCCCTGCCTTTCTAATATGCTTTTTTTGAGCCAGAAGTAGAAAGCCCTCCACGAGCTCTCTCAGCCACCTTTTGAGCAGGCAACAGTGTGCCTGTGATGTAACGGCTATAAAATGCCAAATAAAACTTATGGACAGTCATTGGCAGAGTGCAGGAGCCCAGGCAACACAATGGATCATTGTTATGGAATGGATGATGTCATGACTCGACTGATCTTCTTCATTTACGCTCGTTTGTTAAAGACGGAAGCTCTCGCTGTATCTCTGGTGATGTCATGTCATCCCTCATTGCAGCTTTGCACAAATCTGTTCCCTTCAAAAATGCATTATAAGGCAAAATATATATAAATAAACTCACCAGTGGCTACTGGATATATCTTTGTTGCTGTTTTTGGTTGGATTTAAGCAAAGGAATAGACAGCAGTTGCCACGATTCCAGCTGTGGGCTAAAAATGTCAAGTTGCGCAGGAAGATCAGAGTTCTGTTAAGTAGGTACTTTGAGATCGCCACACTCCAACCAGATCATGTTTGCGTGTATTGTTCGTTAGAATGAAGCCCATTCTCTGGCCGCAGGCAATCCCTGACAGCATCACCAAGAAAATCAGGATACACCAGTTTTTACCCTTGAGCACAGCTGTGCTATCCACAAATTTAGACCACTAAATGATGCAATTGAAAAATAAAAAGAATTTCCATTGCATGAAAATTTCAGCAACACATTCATCATTGATGATAATCTATGGATGAAGATTCTTAGACAAGAAATATGCCACAAACTCAGAACACAGATCAGCACCAGGTACCCCGAAGAAGCACAAGATGATTCCATTCTAAAAATAACTCACCAGTCATAGGGGATTAGATTTCACAGGATTGTTTCAGAAGTGATCATTTGCAAATTATAGTATTGTCAGGGTCTATAACTATTCGCAGACATAATAAATTGTATTTATGTTGGCATAGATTCATTCAAAGCCAGTAATCCAACACTATCCCAATACCACCATATGACAAAAAAAATAAAAGCATAAAACACTGTTGTCTATATTCCTGACAAGAGTCATTGGCACTGTACTGCTTCACTTTCCTGACTCCTGTGCATGCAGTTTAGGTTCACTTTCTGGAGTGACTGTGTAATGTTAGTGTGAACTGTGATTGGTAACTTTTATGTCTCAAACCGTACCCAGTGATTGACTGGTCAGCAGACCAGGGGGCATGCTACCTTTTTTGGGATAGACCAGAACTCTCGGCACACTCAAGATAAACTGCATATGATATGGATGAATGGATATTTTACTTATTTATTTTAACTGTGGCCCACTCGGAAATTACATCTCACAGCTTCAGGGGAGCAAATGTTAAATAAAGGGTTGTTCAAAAATACCTTAGACTACTATATAAACTGCATACAAATCTTAAAAATGCTAGATTTACACAAGATGACAAACATTTCGATAATCGTGTCCCAACCGCAAAGTGTTTCTCATTCAACACTTATTTTTCCAAGTTAAGTGAACATTTGGATTCCTGCCACGATGAACTGCGTGTATATAATAATTCACCTGCAAGATGGCTCGGCAGGTAGTAATTAGGTAGATCAGCAATAAAACTTTCCAGTGAATGTCAAGATGCAAAAAAAGGGCAAAGGGTTTATTTTACTTTTCCATTTTGCAATGATCTCTCCAGGTAACAATCATTTGCAAATTCTTCTAATGAGGTTTAATTTCAGGTTGTATGTTATGGTTCTCAACTCCAACATGGGCCAAAGAAAACTTTAGTGTATAATGCTTAAGATGAATGAATGCATTCCTGGAGGACAGAACAAGTACAAAAAAGCAGACACAGAAAAAGAGTAACACACGTAAGATATTATGAAAACAACATTGAATGTATTTACTCATCAGCGTATGGCTGAAGAAAGTAGAAACTATCGAGTACAATAAGTTAAGGCACAGCAGCAGGATAGACTGTAATAAATTTTGTAATGTGGAATGATTTGGAAACATAATCAAATTACTATGTTTTTCCTCAAGATTGTAAATCAAAATGCATTTACTTTTCCTAATGTGTTTTTCAGCAAATAAAAACTATATTTCTTTATTCAATAAACATCATATTTTAAATGATACTAAGGTTAAGCATTAAACATAAAGTTAGACAACTTTAATTCACTTTAATTAAAAAAGTCAGTATTTATCTACAACAATTACAGGTTTAAACTTGCGAAATAGCTTGACGTGCACACTTTTAAATGTTCACCGGAACACAAGTGTGGTGTTAACATATTACAAGAAAGCTCAAAACCATTTAAAAAAATATATTTCTTTGCAGTTTTGCAATTTTTCAATTCTTTGAGAACTTCATTTGAAGAGCAACTTTCTAACTTTGGAAGTTACTCTGCCCCATTGTACTGAATGAACTTTTTTCAGTTCAGTTTTTTTCCCCGCTAAATTCACACTGTGTATTAGTGAACTATATTTTCTTGTCTAGGAGCAAAAGATGAATTGAGTTTTATAAAGCTCTACTGTAACTCAATGTAATTTCGGAAAATTAAATTCATTACGATATATCTGGCGCCCAATATTTCTGTTTGTATTTTTTTTTTAACTTGTTGGAACCCCATCCTGGAAGTGTGTGAAACCAAAGAACACAAGCTTTGTCCAAAGCCCTGTTCTGTCTCTCTTGTCTCCTCGTGCCATCCCCAGTGGTCGCCAATGTTCGGCCCGCCAGCCCACAAGCAGGACCAGCCTAGCCTTCCACGCTTCAGCCATCCAGTGCTCCGTCACCCTGGCGTCGCATGACATTCTTTCCCACAGGCAGTCACATAGTTCCAGCGTCTCCTCATGCGAGGGGCCTGGGACTCTGCAACAGGCGGGGGGCACTTCAAAGGCCGGCCGGCCCACAGCTGCAGCCTGTCGCTCCAGCAGCCAGCTCCAGTTTGTAATCATTATTAAAGGCTTGACCTCGGAGGCATCTCTGCCGCTGTTCACACCCCCTTTCCAGCCGCGATAACGCTGCATGAGGCTCCTCTCAAGGCGACTCCAGTTACCCATCATCTGTGTGATTGAACCATTGTTGTTGTGTTGGCGCACAGTAAATGATGAGAAGATCCATGTGAGTGATTGTTAATAAAGGGCAGCAGTAGCTCATCTTTCAGGGCTTGGGTTTTGGAATAAGAGGGTCTTGGTTCAAGTGCCACTGGAAGTAGTAAAATTCCCATTCTCTGTATGCTTCACACATATTGCAGAATTAACTGAGTTCACTTTCCGACGACTGTCGAGGTGGCCTTGAGTCAGACCCAGACCCCACCCCACCCTGCTCAACATTCACACTTGGCATCTCTTTGAATACCTGCATGTGTGTGTGTGTTCTCGTTTTCTGAGCCGCGTGCAACATAAATATATAGCAAGCAGAGTGTGAGTTCAATTTCCCATTGATGGATTAGAATGCGAATAATCAGGCTTGACTGTGACTGACTGTGCCTGTCATAAGATGTTTTCTGTTCATAACTCTTTGGTTTTAAAACTTTGCCCAACAAAAAATGATCTAAAAGCTGTGCCGGTAGTGATAATGATATATGACAATTATATATTTTAGTGACATAATACAAACATAAAAATGAAAGGAGAAGAAGTGAGTTGATTAAGTGTAAAAAATTAGACATATCAACTCTTAGCTGGCCTTGGCAACAGTTTACTGCTTTTTAAAATAAATCCTACTCTTTTTTTTTTTTTTTTTTCTTAAGAATACTCATGTTTCTCTTCACTTGGGTCAGCCTCCTTTTGCTCCAACACCATGAAAAACCCAAATAATTAAGTAAATTAAGAGCGAGAGCGAGAGAGAGAGAGAGAGAGAGAGTGAGAGAGAGAGAGAGAGAGAGCGAGAGAGAGCGAGAGAAAGCGAGAGAGAGCGAGCACATATGAATAAGACCTTTTTGCTATAATGACAGAATGCAGTTGTTCTTGCTAAATAATGGCTGCCACAGGTTTGATTGGGACATCTTTTTATTCATAATGAAGTCAAAGCAACTATAGTAGAAAGCGATAATGTCCAGGCATGTGTTGAAACACCTGTATCTGTAAGTCTCAACCACAACAAAAGAATAAAACCACTTCTGCACATCCGCTATTGCCAGTTGTTAGGTGATAACAATCATCAGAAGCACAAAAGCCTCATGGTTGAGCAATTCTAAAAATTTACTAACAGATGTTGATTTGCCAACAGCCAGAATACCATTTATTTATTTTTTTTCTATCAATGTCTAATGCACAATACAGATGCAGTTAACACTGAGTCACTACAAAACAAGAGCAGCAGGTGTTCAATAATAGCAGGCCATCGAATGAATGGGAGGAGAATTTACCAGGTGTGCTTGCAAAATATGGAGCTTGATAAGCCTTCATTAAAGATTCCTCTCGTTATATGACATCCCGCTAAGGCTTGCGGTTGACCTCGATCAACACGCACTTAATAATCAATCTGCGCAATAAGTCATTGGCTTTTATTGACGTAGCATTTGCACGTGTACGACTGTTTTGAAAACTGACATTCTCTTAAACAATGTTTGGCTTGGTTGTGAGAGCAATAAATCCAGGCTGCACCTTCGCTTCAAATTGCTAGGTTGCAAACTACGCAGTGTTAATTGCATACTTTTGCAATGATGATGGTTTTATGATAGTTTCTGACAAAAAAGTTTACAGTTGTCTCCATTTTTACAGCCAACATACAAGTGTGCATTGTCTCATGTAAGTTGTTTTTCAGATATTTTGATAGAATATTAAATGCCCAGTTATTCATTACCACAATTTTAAAACGGCAAAAAAAAAAAAGTTAGAATTGTAGGGACAAAATATATATGTACCATATTTTCCAGATTATAAATCACAGTTTTTTTTATAGTTTGGCCGTGGGTGCGATTTATACTCTGGAGCGACTTATGTGTAAAATTATTAACAAAATTATTATATAATTTCAGTTATCTTTAATAATACAAAAACAACTGCATTAAATATTCATAATGTTAGTGACAAACTTCAATTTTCTGGCGACCACCTTTCCATTTTTAACCCATACCCAATGTGAAATACACAAAAATTCAAATCAATATAAATGAAACCCTCCTCAATATGCTTTAAGAATTTTAGAAAGTATTTTTCATCCTGTTGTAGTTGTATCCTGTCGACATTACAGTCAATGTTTGCTTTTCTGTGATTTTCTGTGACTTATTTAGCTCCGGCGCCATCTGTTGAAATATGTTTTTGTGATCTTTTTAATACAGATACAATTTCTCCGGTAAATATACTCAGAGATTTTCAGTTGCCATATTGTTGTAAAATCCATGTCCGACTGTATAAAGTGCCGTCTGTGTCAGACTGATGACTTATGCCTGCACAAACAAGCCTGACTATTGTGCTGTTCTACCAGAAATCACTCAATGAAAGCTCACAGGATGAACATCCTCTGAAAACATTATGCCGCAGTCGCCTGTCATGTTACATGTCTGACATTTTCTGATTGTTTTTAGTACAGGTTCTGGTATTCAAGGCATTGTGCAGCCTATGCCAATTAGATGGAAAAGGATATGATCCAATGCGCCCTCGGCTATTTCAGCTATTCTGTAGCATCATGGTAAAGACACAACAGGCTCTCGTGGAGTTTCGTGGACAGGGCGCTGACAGATCCAAACAGATGCAGGAGCCTAAAGTCCCCCTCCTGTCCCCTCTTTTTTTGTCTCCTGTTCTCTTTTTGTTTTGTTGATTTGTTTATTTTTGGTTTCTATTCAATCGAGAGCCTATTGAGCTCCGAGCGTAGGGTGGTCTAGACATAATATAGTGGTGGCAATGGACGAGAGGGGTACCATGGGACAAGAGACCCCCCCGGGTGTGCTGTTGGAGCAGGATGCCAGGAATGGCTCTGGGGGCCCAGCGGCACGAGCCTCCGACACTTAACAAGCGCCTTGCAGTCGTCCTCTGCCTTGACCTCGCCTTGTCTTGAGGCATGTATGGTCTCATACATATTAGAAGAACATTCATGCATCCTTGTGGCAGGGTGGTTGATTAATTCTTTTATTTTTTCAAATTTCCTATGAGAAATTTCAAGATTTTGTTCAAGGCTTTTGTTACAATGCTTTAATTGACTTTGTGCGCTGACTAACAAGACCGCTTTCCCTGGCTCTCTTATATCCCGTGGGATGCTTTGGTTCATGTGTGGGACCCGCAGGCTGCAGAGACAAAGCCAAGAGCATAAAAATTGTTGCTTGTTTTGGATAGAAATTAAAAGTTATATTCTGCACATTCCTGAAAAATCCCTAAATGCATTCATCTCAGAGTGTGTGAGCCACTGTTGTGGTTTCAACCTTCCATGAGTATTTGCCAACATTACAAAGCTTCACATTGATTCACTTAAAAGGAATATCAAGTAAACAAGGAATGACTAACAGTTGATTTATTTCATTTTTTATGTTCTCAAAGCCGGGGGAAACTCAAGCCAGGGCCTGACATGCCTACAGTCAAGGAAGTGTTTCGACATTAATCCAGTGGAACCTCTGTAATTACTCTCCAGGTATGAATCTAAGTTCATTATTTGGAAATAAATGGGTCCTAATAGAGGAGGAAGAAGAAAAATAAATACTAATTGTATCATGAGTTGCTAAAATCATGTCAATACTGCATGGTATGCTGAATATGACAACCTAAGAAAATAAAAATACATGCCAACAGGACACCAGAGGGTGGAAATGAACAGCTGACTCCTCAGGATCCGCTGAGATCAAGGATTCACAGATCCACAAGAAAAGAAGTCTCTGTTGTTGGCACGCGTGTCTTCATATCAAAATGCCTCCCTGCGTCGATGCTGCTCAAAGCTGCACCATTAACAAGAAATGCTTGACATGCCGGGCAGTTAATGTCGTGGATATTTGCCAAGTGTTGACTCCATGCAAACTGAGCCGGTCTGTTCTCTGGTGCCTTTGGGGATACACAAAATGCCTGCCGTGTGTTGTGGGACACCAGACTGTGCTTTGGAAAATGTAACTTTTAATGTTTTCTTAATTGAGGGACATTAATCAATTGCGCTCCATCAGCAGAGGCTAAGATGCCCCCCCCCCCCCATCCAGCTCACTGACCCAGGACCAGCTGGCCCACGACCCACGCTCTGCCGCGAGAAATCACTTTTGACTCCATCCATCAAAGCTACATTAATATTCCATCTTAAGCTGCCCACTGCTCGGACTGCACTCATGGGCTTAATTACACTTCGGCCTTGCCAGTGGAAGGTGACCGCAGAGAGTGAGGCAACTGTCAGTTACCATACACTTATACCCCATCTGGGACCAAAGGGACTCTTTCGGGATCGCCTGTCCGCTTTGGCCCGTACATACTGTGTACAAAGGGGTTAGGTATCACAAATCGGGGACAATGGCAACAACTGCACATCTAATTTAGCTCCTTGTTTATCACAAGTTGGTAATCAGATCCACCACACAATGGCACTGAGCACAATGGAATGGTGATCAGGGAGCTATTGTTTTTCAAGCTAATTAGCCCCTGAATTTCAATCCCGGAGATAAATGTGGCTAAAAGTGGCATACGCCCCTTGTACCATTAAAAAGAGCCTTACAAGTGCACGTTATTTGGGGATGTGTTACATGATGGCCTAGTTATCTGCTCAACATACTCCACTGCTTTGGAGAATACAGGTTGAGGACTGTGTGAGCCCAGTGACCTCCCGATAGCTTTTACTGCTTCAATATGGTCCCTCTTATACTGACAGTTACCCATGATTATCACACACAGGATCTTGGCGGTGAACATTCGAGCTTGATACAAGGAGATTTTGTAAAATTCAGTACAAGACATTATGTACTGACTAGGGGTCATGGTGACCATCAGGAGTTTGGGCAAAATGTCTGGATTTTCCTGAACGTCGGCTCTCTATCCAGGCCAGGTGAACCATGTGACGAATAACATCACGTTCATCGTCCCCATCCCCCGTCAGCGATTATGTTTCGGCATTTGACGTTGCTGTCCGCAAGCGGCCCCGGCTCACTTCAATGTGGCCTTTGAGTATTTGGATGCCACGCCACACAGATTGAAATTATTCAAATCAACGACAGGGAGAGATCATAAAGCTTGAGAAGATTGGTTTACAGACAGAGTGCAAGAATAACAAATGTTTTGATGCCGCAGCGCAAAAAAGTAATTGGGCCATTCTGCATCGTGCAGTTGTTTCAAATTTATGAATATGTTAAAATTACAAATGTAGCTTTTCCATCATGTTTGTGCTATTGAAGGTGCGTTCATTAGTGGTTTTGCCGGACAATTACGATTCAATGTGCAACTTTGTCATGAATTCTAAATTGTGTTTGATTGTTTTAAAATTACCCCAGAGGATTTTGCCTCAGATCAGGTTCAAAAGATCCAGAGAATCTTAAGGGATGTCTATGCAAATCATCCCTTCAGATAATTTTAGGATTTAACTACTGACATAGAAATAACTTATATGTTTAGTGGCCCATCTCATCAATGGATCCTCACTGTTGACTCAAACATTCAGCATGCCATGTGGAAACCCTTAGAGCCACTGAAAGCAAGAGTTTCCAACCAACCTTGTGGAAAGAACCTTTGACCTTAGAGCATTAACCCCTGACCGGCAACAGGTGAAGACGGTGTCTTTCCAGCCAGTCGCACCAAGTGTCAGGGGCCTTCTACCATCTCTTCTCAGCTCTTTAAGAAAATATTATCATTTTGCTTAAGAACACTCCAGACAAACATGGTATAGGCTACATGTGAGGTCTAATGGCACATGTTGCTTTGGGTGTTAATGCTGTGTCTGTGACAAGAAGGGTCTTAGTTTTGTGACCAAATGTAGAAAACAGCTCAAGCACCTGTTTAGTACATGGGACTGGACACAATACTAGGGAGGAAGTGAAGTTAAAAAAAATAAAAAAAAATAAAAAAAAAAAAAAAAATACTTGAGATGGGGAAATAATAACCGAGGGATTTATTAGAACGTCTCAGGAGATGTACTTTATATGACTAGTCTGTCATCTGAAGCCATTAAATGAAGCAATGAGTCAAAAAGGAAATAGCGTGGGCAAGGTAATTCAGTACTAATACTGTTTGGATGACAATGGTTAATTATAATTTGAATTCATTAACTGCCTGAGAAGGTACATGCTGAACATTGTTTAGCTGTAAAGACAGTAACCGGCCGTGAGATAGTACCCAGAAATTCTTGATGCACCATAACAATGATTTACTCCAGAATCGGGCTGGCTTGCCATCTATCAGATTGTTCTTTCTCTAAGCTTGTGCTGATTCGTAATGGGGCAAAAGGCACAGAGTGGTCTGTTGGCTGCAGACCAAGCATACAAACTTTGATCTGCAACTGTTTCAGTGGATTCACTAGCCAGTTGGGAAGAGGAGGGGTCTGAGAGGGCAGACGATAAAAAAATAAAAATAAAAAAAAAACTCCCAATAGGTGTCAGCAATCACCTTCTGTTCTGTCCTCATCACAGTGGGAATGCATGCAAGTGGTCCCTGGAGACTCTCTCTGACGTGGCTTTCAATGGCAAACGAGTTTTAATGGAGAGGTCAGCGAGAGTTCCTGAGCGACGGGGCCAAGGGCCAGGTGGCACATCATAGCGTCCTTATGTGCAGCTATCCCCAGAATGCGACACAGTGGCGTCGGCAAGTTTGCCTCTGATCAGCAAGGGGAGGGCCAGGCCTTATTGCGCTGCCAAATGCTCGGTAACCGGTGCCAACATTCGCTAACTCACGCTCACTAAGGCAGTTTGTTATTTACAAAAGGCACTCTTAAGTAATAGATGTTATTTTTGTTGGTTGTCTAACATTTATTTAGTTAAGCACATTTTAATAGTTAAAAATAAGAATAATTCTATATTCTATCAACTGGGCTTATGTACAACAGTCCACGAAGAAGGTAAAAACAGAACTGCAACTTAAAACATTGCTCTATTCTACGGTATAACCTGAACATACTTGAAATTTAATTGGGGAAATTTGAAAAGATTTCTTTTTCTTGGTGTTTCAACAAAGTTTTAATGAACATGCATTGTTCTCCAGTGCAACATTTACACAATACTTTTGTTTATCATAGGGAAAAGTTCTTCACAACCACCAACTTAAACTAATATCCAATTAGATACACACAATTAGGGGAAAAATACTAGAGCAAAATAGTAAGTACTCAATCAAACTGAAATGGAATGTAACCCGATTAAACATCATTGTTTACTGTTACTATAGCTTAGGGATAAATGTAAAAAGCCTCATTAAAATATAACCAGCTAATAGTGCCCTATGACTTTTGCACACTACCGTAATGGCAAAAAAATGCTCATATATTTTATAACTGTGAGTTTTGCATACTAAAAAAGTCTGCTAAGACTCCTTAACAATAGTGCTAAATAACATTTTCCCCATTTTATTTTGTTAGCTATTTAGTTAGTTAGTTGGTTAGTTAGTTAGTTAGTTAGTTAGTTAGTTAGTTAGTAGTCAATGGCCACATCTCTACGTACACCTCTAATGTATAATGTTAGTTCCCAGTATGATGTAATGCAGTTCTTCAACACAACACAAATAAGCATTATTGAAGCAATATCTCTCTGACAGTGATCTTTCAATCAAAATTGAGTATTATTCTAAAATATTTTTGTATACACTGGATCATATTCTATTAAGATGGTTAACTTATTAAGATGTCCCGTCCCGTGAGTGTATGTCAATCTGTCAGTAGTATTTTTGGCACCCTTTACACTCTTGAACACAGGAAATACTAAATGCCTCTTAAGTAAACCACATTTTTTTAATTGGTATCGTAAAAAAAGAGTAAACACAATTCATATAATTGACTGATACAAATTGAGACACAAACGTTATTTCTAAGATATCATGAGCAACAACTAGAAGACAATACAAAAGTAAATGAACATCATAAAATTAATTTTGTTAATTACTCATCTTAATGAATATTAATATCAATATTAATATTAATAATACATATTTTAGCATTGGGAAAAAAAGGCATCACTGAAGCGCCGTGAAAGTTCTTGAGTGATTCAAGGCTGCTATCTACTGGCTGTATACGTCATTACATGCCCGTGAGAAAACCAACCAACCAAACCCAGTCTTGTCCTCCTAATTTACCAGCCACCATAAAAGGAATGATTATATTAGAGAGACAACTTATCCCTCCTGTTGGTCATTCATCTTCACTTTAATGGAGCTCAATCCCTTCAGGAGATGGGCACAAGGACTAATTAGGCTGCATATTGCCTGCAAAGTGACTCTGTCATCTGGAGGCCATTGAAAAGAACAAACACACCCTTGCTGTCCTCAGCTGTTCAAAGATATTAAGAGGGGAAAAACATTTTGAAACAACCAGCTGTCTTGTGGCTTTTAAGCAAACAATCCTAAAACCACAAACATCTCAGTATATAAGAGCAAGTCTGTAATGAGCCATGCAATGAAGTCGCCACAGCCTGTTGCTGTGTCGTCCACTAAAATTTATTAATTAGTTGAAGAAGGACACAGTGTACTTTAACATGCAATGAAATGGCTTGCTCATGAGCTGTCAGTAAAAACTTTTTTTAAACAGAACTTTATTAAAACAACTGAGGCAGCATATACCCGAAACATTAAACCATGCTTTGTATTATTATTAATTTTTTAAAATGTAAGCGGAGCCTATCCCAGCCGTCATCGGGCAGTAGGCGAGGGACACCCTGAACCGGTTGCCAGCCAATCGCAGGCCACACAGAGACGAATAACCATTCACACTCGCACTCACACCTAGGGACAATTTGGAGTGCTCAATCGGCCTACCAAGCATGTTTTTGGGATGTGGGAGGAAACCGGAGTGCCCGGAGAAAACCCACACGGACACGGGGAGAGCATGCAAACTCCACACAGGGAGGGCCGGAGGTGGACTCAAACCCGCACACTCCTAACTGTGAGGCGGACGTGCTACCCAGTGCATCACCGAGCCACCCTTATTATGATAATAATAATAATTATTATTCTCCGTCCTGTCTGTCCGTTCATTCGTTTATTCATTCATGCATTCATTCATTCATGCTCAATGAGCTGCAGACTAGTTTTGTCTTCTGTTTTGATTTGGTCAGTCTAACATCCTTTTGAGATTGATGGGTACATGTCAATTTTCTGATTGGGCTGTGGGTCATTTATCATTTAGCATTATAAACTGCATAATGACTTCACATTTCTCAATGTGGGGAGACATAATGTATGAATAAGAAGGACTGTAAAATATAGAATAAACCTGAACATAAACTGATATAGTTTTACATATCGCAGGCATATGCAGGACAGATCAATGCTCATACTGTTTACATATCAGTAAACATTGGAGAAATAATTGCAAGACATCTATTCAGAACCGACTTTGTGATCTTCTCCAGCAGGTGGCAATAGCACAACAGCATAGGGATTTCTATTTGCAGGCAGTCAGCCTCATCTCTGGTCCAGGGTCAACATGAACGAAGAGGCATTAGTTCAAGAATGAATTTGTTATTGCCAAATTGGATATAGACTGAACAAAGTCAGCAAGTGAAAATGGAAAACAATTAGCAGAAAAGTCTATGCTACAGATTTGAAACTTATGAGTGCCTTGTTTTGTAAAAAATTATTAGCACCTTGCATAAGAAGGAGCTTTTTTTTATTAGATTTTTTTTAGCACTCAATACAATGTGCCAGAGCCGTATGCTCATCCCACAAAGACTACCTAAGGTGCTTCTTCATGCATTAGTGCAGTTATCTGATTCAAAATGCCACGTGCTTTGTGTCGCAATTGACAGATTTCCCACACAGTGAGAGGACTAAGCCTTCAGAAGGCGATTTGTTTTATTGTTATTTTATTATTTCCCTACTTTTTTCAATTACCTCTCGCTTGATGCAGAGGCCTATCTCCTATACACAGCGTGCCAAGACGGAAAAAAAAGTGGCATTAGAAAGTGGGGAAAGCAGAAAAACAAAGAATTGGCTCCCGCTGACAACAAAACAGATACAGCTCACCTTTAACTTCACAACAGTCCTGTGAATCAAAGTAAATACCAAAGGCATCAAATACAACACAGTAACGGCAATTCACTGTTTCCAATGGCCATGAATTTCATTGTTGCAGTCTCTAGACTTACAGCTATATACTTAAAGGCACTAAAAAGACATGAAATGTATGGTGGATTTTTTTTTACCCTTATGTTGAGTTTTGGGTTGTCCAATGAGCAAGTCTACTACAGTTCTTATTTACACATGTTCATATTTTACAAACACGTCACGCCAGACTACACAATGCTACACAATTAAACGTTCAGATTCACTTACAAAATATGCGGACTCTTGCGAACCAACATTGTCCTGTGCGCTTAACATTACTTTGTGGCATGCTCTTGTAGATAAAACTGGCCAATCCAACAAAACCACACCATTATTTCTTTGTTTTTAATGTTTTAGGAATAAAAACCTAAACATTTTCAGTATGACACAAAAATAGCTATTGTGAGAAAAAAATAAAAATAAATCTAAAAAAAAAAAAGCCCACCGAGATACACAAGATGAGAGCCGACAAGTCCTTATGACATTCCCGTGGGGACGGATCTTGAGGGTTCATCAATTTAATGGGCCACTAATCTCATTGGATTGCACTACTATGAATTGTTTTCTTTGTCAATAACTAATGAATCCGATATTAGTTGTGCCTTAGTTGTGAGTGTACATTCATTTACAAATATTACATTCTAGTAATTAATACAAGAACAGAGCAGTATTGTTTGTATCGATTTGCATGAATAGCCAAGGTGAGAAAACATAAAATGTGTTCTCAGAGAAAATCGCAGAAGCTACTGGTAGCCATTCATGTGCACACGTCTTTTTTTTTTTTATACTTGTTCTTCCTACTCGAGACCCCGTCGTCTGCTTTTAAAAATAAGCCACCCACCTCAATCGATGGAGGAATTAACATATTCTCAACTTGCTGGGAGCGTCGTTGATGAAACTTAACACCAATCTTCAGCTCTAGTCATTTACCCTGTAGAATGAAGACAGCACCCAAGGTCACCAGAAGATTCTAATTATAATCTGCCCAAAGGCTTCCACGGCAAAGAAGACGTTTGCCTATCAGTGAATATTTAAAAGGAGAGAAAAGATGCTCCTCTCGTGCTTGTCAAAGTAAACTGGCCTCTCTTATTTAACGACTTTAAAATGTCACACAGGAAACATGGCATGGCCTTGATTCATTTTGCATCCACTGAGATTTGCTCTTCTGGGTACACACATTTTTTTCACTGTCTCGTGAAGAAAAAAACGTTATGTTGGAAATTAAACTTAAGAAAGCCAGCTCGCACTAAAACTGCATGAATGTGTAATTAGGTTAAAACCCCTTTTGCGCCGTATTCTGTCAGACAGAATCGTTGTTATTTCTCTTACGAAACACATCGACGTTCTTGTCTTTTCTCCCACTTTCTTTTTCTCTGTCCATGTGTCATTATGTTTAAAGCTTCCACAGGGTTTTATCTCTTAAGTTCTTTCATGATTTACTCAAGGCTAGAAGTGAGTATGATTGGTAGCTGAATTTTAGCTACAAATCATACTTCTTGCCCTGAGTAAATCATGGCAAGGATGGCCAAAACGCCACTCTTGGATTGCCTCGGTGCAGCAGAATAAAGTCATTCAATGAAGGCATTAATGGCATTTTGATAAACTATATGAGCACTTATTCAGCACTTATTCAGAATCCTTGATATTGTGATGAAGGTTCTTGTACAGTTTTTGTTGCCTATAGGAAAGCTAATTGAAGACAAAGAAGTCTCTCAGAAGTCTAGGATGACTTATTTTTACATTGACGTCTACGTATAGGTATATATATGGAAGCCCTTTGTTGAGAAAGAAAGTTCGCTAAGATATGTATTAAGTTAACAGGGATAGGGTTACATTAGGAAACAGAAGCCTACCAAAATAAAATTAAATATTAATATTAAATATTTAATTTATTTTAATTTATTAGTTCAAACTTCATGTATAGAATGGTAAATAAATACTTGTCGTCACGTTATCACGTTATCACAAATCAGCTCTCACTGTGACAACTGCTTCCTGTTTGTAAAGTGTGCAAATGAGACCACGTAAAACAAAAAGCAAAGTATCAGGAGCATTGTCTGGCTTTGTCTAGCTTGCTGTGATTTTTCTTCATGAAAACGCCTTCTTCATTGTCTCTTGACATTTCGACAAATATGACAGCGGCGTTTATAGAGCAGACGCACAAAGAGCTGCGAGAGGGCCCAAAGAGCATTTGTTCAATGCTTGAAGAGATTTGTGTCATGTGCAATATAATATGCTGTAATGTCTTGCTTTCACTGTGATATGGACAATGATTCCCGCAGATGCGACAGACTCTTTTCTTGCCAAAAAAGAAGAGCTGCAAAAGTTTCCATATTTTCTGTAGGTGTAATGGCCAGCAGTCCAAATGATATAACTAGTTTGGAGGCGTTGAATGAGTAATTAAGTGCTGTGATGACCGTTCACAAGCAGAAAAGGGACTCCATTAACATTCAGGGGTTATTCATCATCAGTGCTATTCATTTGACATTTTCAAGTTGTGAATTTTGACAATTCAAAATATCCGCAGTAAAAAGGTCAAAGAGGGAGCCTTGTTCTGACATGACATTTTCCAACTTGCGAGAAGTAAAAAAAAAAAATTGCAACCTTTTAAACGTTCATATGCGTTTATTGTTATTCAGCACATCGCCCGTGAGGAACTGATCCACTTGATTACCTCACACAATCTCACTCAAAATTTGTTTATGAATTCAGCAGGTGAAATGTTCCATCATTAATCTATGTTAATGCAGTAGTAAAGTCCTGATTACAGAGAATATTTGTATGGAAAACATTTCTAGGGCATGACTATATTTCAATCAACTAAAAAACAGAGGTGGGAATTCCATCGCAGGGATGGAACGGTCCGTCCCTCCGTCCTGGACGAACGGACACTTTGCGGACGAAGGATGAAAAAAGAACGAACTGAGCTCTGGTCATGTAATCAACCCCATCCAGGTCAATTGCTGATTAACCACTCAGTCCGTCCACTAGCATGGAAGTCTGCCAAGAACGCTGGTTTCCGTTTCCGATGATACGCACTCGTTTGTCGCGCTTGTATAATCCACCAATACAATAAGATTTTTTTTTTTTCTTTTTTTTTTTACAGACCGAATGTGAATGTTAAATTGGAAGTGGGTGACACTGCCAGTCAGTTAAGTGGATTTAAATAGAAAATTAGCCAGCTAATGAGCTTTAAATGTACATTATTACCAATATGAAACCTCTGTCATTGACCTCTCTCTCATGCTGTAACACATGGAAAAAATGAAATACGTTTTTTGAGAGAACGTCTGCTCAGCTTTAGGACGCCCGCTGATGGCTGCGGGATATTATTCTTAGTTCTATCACACCAATATGAATTTGATTCTACCTTTGGCTGCAATGCAGAGTGGGATCCTGGTTAAAGTGATTCATTTTCAAATTTAAACTTGTGACAGCTTGTGTGTGGCCGTGTATGTGTTTTGCATGCGTGTGAGGGAGGAATGGATAAGAACGAACAGAACTTTTAAGTCGAGTCCAAGAAGCAAGAGCAAAAAGAGTGCGAAGTAAACTAGGACTGCAGTGTGATCCCTTTCTCCCTGTAGTATGTGTGTTGTTGAGTCGCTTGGCCTCCCCTGTTGATGACGTGCGGCGACTGCGAATCCATGGCCTACTCTGGCAGAGGAGAAACTCCCCTGCGTCCACCGGCTGGGGTTCGACTGGGGTTTGGCAGCAAGTAGGAAAGGATCATGAATGAGAAGCTTTGCAAAGCTCTTTGGAACCTACCGTATGGTGAAGAATCTCTGATATATGCACTCCACCGTTTTAAGCAACTTGTTTTTTTCAACTGTTGTATTTTTTTTTTTTTTTTTTTTTTTTTTTTTTTTTAGACGAACTGCTGATGGACGGAGGGACAAACCGGTGATGGAAACCCATTTAAAATGATGAGGACGGACGGACAGATAGAGTGATTAAGATTATAGGATGACTATGACTAGATTATGCATAGGGATATTCATCCAGGGTGTCCAGGTCAGAGACAGAGGATGGACAGGCAACATTTTGCAGTGTCTTCTTGTAACAGTCCACCGTTTGTAACTTCAGAATGTTGTACTAGGTTAAATTTTACTATGAATAGCACTAATGTTATCAGTCAAATGAAAAACTGTCGTGCAGATGGCAGGAACTGAGCGTACTGTTTTAAATCTAGCACCTCTTTAATAAATTCCAGTACCTGAAGTACATTTTGACCTCTTAAAGTTTAAATTAAAGATTGAGCCAATCCGTCCCAATTTTCACTTACAATGTCTTATTAACAGGGGTGTCGGTACACAAATCAATGCTATGGGCTTTTATTTTTTTACTCCCTTTAGCTTTCTTGGTCCACACTAGGATCGATAAAGGTGGGCCGGTCACCATCATTAGCTCAACCAATATGGCTGCTTTATGAACGTTGTCAGGCCAGGGGTAATAATGTGCCATTCGTTTATGACACCATATAAGTTTAATGCTGTGCCTTGGCAGTAAATATCCATAATATTTAAAGCAAGCTATAGTTTAATGGCTGCCACAGGTCGCCAATGTCGCGCTTTTAGCCAACGGACTGTCAGGCATGGTGTGTAATGAACTGAGGTGGCTTTTTGAGGAAAAAATGAGGATGGTGATACTGGACTTGGCCCTGACCCCACAAGTAGCACAGTGTAGAGTGTTTGCTTTTGCTGCTGTACGTAGTATATAGTGTACATTATGATTTGCTGCATATACATTTTTTTTATGTTTAGTTGTCAGTGCGCTTATGGTAACTAGTGACGTTGGTGTTTATTTCATTTCCAACTGCTTGCAATGATTGAACTTTGTTACTTATAATAGAGTCTTTGCTACATATGTTGCTACTCACCATTATGTTTAGATTCACTTCTGCCTTTATATTGTTTAGAAATAATGTGCAGTTGCCACCTACACTTCAGCACTCATTCCGCGCACTCATTGCCTGACGTACATATGAGCATTATAATAATAATCATAACAATAATAATACCTATGTATAGTTTTTTTTTTATGTTTGGGGAGGGGGGAAACTCCCTATTCTATTTTCCGAATAGAAATGAATTTTCTACACTACATTGGACGACACCCGCATATAATCACAGGTACTCCAGATATACCAGTTCTTGGATGAGTAAAAAAGTCGTGGATTATTTAAAAAAAATAATGTGCATGTTGTACCACTCCTCATGCCCGAAGTCAACAATGCTCCATCTTAACCACAAGCCTAATATTTAGTAACTTTCTGCTGCTCATGCCCATACTCCACCAACACTCACTAACACCATACAAGCGCGAAGCTTAATGAGGCATGCAAAGTAATTAGTGCAGACAAAAGCCTCCATCAGCTCACATTGCCTTCATCTTCTTTCTGCACATATTGTTTCTCATCTCTTTCCCCTCCGTTCTCATCTTTTCATACCCTTTCATCCCATTCCTCTTATCAAGCGTGCTAGCCTTGGTGCCAAAAGGATAAAGCTTATTTAAAGTTAAGAAGACAGGAGAATTTTCATGAGACGCAAACAAAAAAAGACGAAGTGGCTAAGGAGAAAGACGGATGGACAATCTCACAAGTGACAGACAGCTTCTAAGTTAACAAGCAGAGATTAACCAGAGGAGAAGAAGTGAGAGGTGAAAACTGAGATGTGATGAAACTTGAAGCAATTTCCCTCCCCAGCAGGGTAAAATGCGATAGCCGCCTTCTGTCTGATTGATGCCAACCCGTGTTTTTGTCTTTTGGCCCAAAACAAGCTTGCTGTTCATCAGCGCCGAGCAGCCCAGGCAAGACAAATCGATTAATGGAAGAAAGATTTATAGAAAGATCGCAACTTTCAAGAGCTTTTGCATTAACTTTTCACCCTGATGCAGGGATCTTGTTAGTGCTGGCGGGCCCTGCTTTAGCTCTTTGCATCCTCAATGCAGTCTGTGTGCAAAATGGACTGCTGCCACATGCTGGATTAAATGACACAAGCATCCATCTTTTTCTACAACGCTCATGATGTTAAGAGTCAGAACGGGAGAGACTCTTCGGTAAAAAGGCAAGCATCAAAGGATAGACTATGTGTGATAGGTTTTTGGTTTGTTTACTATTATTTCTATTTATTTATTATTATTGCATCGTGTCTAAAAAGTGAAATAAGATTAAGAACGTGATGTGAAAAACTAATTTCAGGACTCACCTTAGATTCAAAACAGTAAAACAACAGCTTCACAGCATGTGTTGTCTAATGTTATCAAAGGTAAGGTAGTGTTTTGTTGTCCACAGCGGTTATCTTTTCAGTTTTTTTACATTTCAAAGATGCAAACAGATTGGGCTAAAAGGTCTTTGTTGTTTTTGTGTTTATTTATCTTACTTTACTTTTTATTCTTGTACATTTTTTCATGATTGTAACTGGAACACTATTTTCATTGAAATGTTTTCTATCTGGAAATGTGTTCAAAACCCAAACATATGAAATATTAACCAGCAGTTCATGTGTTCAACATTATTTCTTATCCAGTCGTTCAAATTTGCATTACCTTGCAAAAAATACAAGCAAGACTCCAAGAGTGAAGAAAGCCTTTCACCAAAAATATCAATTATTTCCTTTTTGTCAGCTGCAATTTATTTTGTCCTCAACGGTTTATCACTCCCCCCACCCCCTTTCATTGTTTTTATTTTGTGAATGTAGCGTGTTTATATTAAAGGCATCTCAAGGCAGCGGGAAATGGCTGAAGTGGAGAGAAAAAAATTGTTGACACTTCTCTTGTCTGCTCAGACGCTGTAACAAGATGATGAGCTCACAGAGCTGGTTAGTCATGCGCATGGGAGGTCACGAGCATGAGGAAGGTGGGATGAAGGTGTGAAAGATGCTGGGAGTCAAAACTGGTCTAAAGCTGCAATGGACTGACCTTATGCAAGACTCAATCTTTCTTCCATCTACCATGCCTCTTAATGAATTCTTTTGGAGGATATACGTTTTATTTCATCTGGTGATGCTCCACTTGCCCTCCCGTCTCACATAGAGACTGCACTGTTTCCGCCGAGGATTTTCCTGAAATATCCACCAATTCTATATAATTAAAACTACCGTTTTTATTTTTATCTTAGGCTTGCCTTCAAAATGTAATGAATCTTGTGACTTTTACGAGCAAGAAACATTTTGTTCTCCCCACTTTTTCACACTTTAACAAGAAATACATTTTTTTATTGCTTTAAGTTAAGTTTGGTCAAAAGACGTCCCCAGAAGAATGGAAATTACTTTATTTCTTTCCATATTCCCTTCCAATAGCTGTACCTAATATGTTTTATTGATGTTTTTGGCAAGTTTAGCAAAAAATAAATAAAAAAAATACCATATCATGTCAAAGGTCACATCAGCATGCACCAGACAGGGTTTTACTTCTTCAGCCGTGTTTTGACAAAACACAGTTTGTCAATAAATCTTTCTGTCCATGGGCCTTTGTCTTCCCACCGCCTCATCCTTTAATATCCCAAAGTGCTATTACAGTGCAGACACGGCTGTCTCTGACTCACTGTATGAAAGGACATCGCCTGACATCTTGTGTGTGTTTGGGTTGTGTTAGCACGGTAAAGGACACGAGTCAGTGAACAAGGTCTGACCACTGAACCATACAGTCGGAGAGGACGACCGTGGGGGCTTTGCATGGAGCATAAGAGCTTGAGAAGCAATTGTTCAGAGAGCCATCACCTTTCTCAATATACTCTAGTTAATGTATGGACATCTTGAGGTATAATGCAAATGCAGATTGGAGGGATGAGATGAGAGACTGTGATTGACTTGCAATCCAGTATACGTCTATGAAACATATTGCTTATATTGAGGTGCACTGGCCACCAGAGATACACTATCAGTTCTGGGGATGAAAAATAGTATTTTTTAGGGATTCTGTCAGTCATGGGCATGTAAAATTGTCAGCACCTTTTTCCTCCTTCCACCTCCCTTGATGGTGAACAATACTCGTTTGAATGCAGGCTTTTCTGTGTGGAATTTTTACGTTCCTTTTTTTCCACTCTGCCATAGTCCAAAAAGATTTAAGATTAGAAGACAAGACAGCAAGTGGAGCTTCATGTTTTAGTTCTGAGTTCACTGACAAAAACAGGGAAGCCGTTCCCAAAATGCAAGCTGTAAAAAAGGCTGTTGCCAAAGAGCAACGTCATATGGTGGCACTTGTTTTAGTAGCTTCGAGGCGACAAATAGTAAAAAGACCAAAACTCTCAGACGACTGTCCAACATTTTTTCTCCCGGCAAATAGCCGTGCTGTAATAACTGAAATTACATTTACATTTGACCCCAAAAGACAATGTTGTCAATTAATTGTCAAAGTTATAATATATAATTATTGTTAGTTTTGTAAATGCACAATGTAGTTTGAGTCAGCTTTTGTTTTTTAAAAAGCATTTTTGTTTTCATGTTATTGTTTTTTCCAATTTTAGTTTAGTTTTATTTTGGAAGTATTCCTCTGGTAAAATAGCCTTGCTGTGAGTTCAAATCACAGCTTTTCAGATTTCTATTCCTGTTTTACTGTTGGAAAGGAACAGTAAACAACTTCATGCTCATGTTTGTGTGAAAGAAAGATGAAAACACTGAGCTCTTGGCAAGGCGAAAACAATTTAGTCCTTTTTGACATAAAGTCTTTTCCTCTGGAGAAGGTTATCTTTGGGATCTGTGCACCGGACCCAGACAGTGGTGCGTGGATGTTTTCCCCGCCTGCTGCTGATTGAGCAAAGTGAAGACAACAAGCTGTATGCTGCTGTCAGCATACACCCATCAGAGGTTCAGTTCGCAGCTAATGATGAACGTGTGACTGCTGTATTGGAACAAACATGTCTGTGCTTCGTGTTAGAGAACTTTCAGTAGAACTAAAAATTGAAATCCTCCTAAATTAAATATCATAATGTCACTGTGAAAATGTGCATTAGTATTTACCTACATATTTCAGGCATATAATAAATTACATTAAAACATTTGGCAAGATTCTGAAGGCAGAAGTGGGTAGTAAACGCTCCATTGACTCAGTTACATTTAATACATTTAGGTATTTTTTGTATCATTTGTATTTCTCAGAGTAGTTTTAATGCAATATAGATTTGATATCAAAGTGCTCTAATTGGTACAGTATCACCAATACGTGTTCTTCTCAGAGTGTAGTTGTGAAAAAGGAAACTACTGGACGACCCGTCTTTTTTTTTTTTTCCCGCTCTTCTTCTCTTTGCTGTTGACAGTTCACTGTCAGGACTGTTGATAAAACAAGCTGTTTCCTACAAACAAGCTTCAAAAGTAACACCGAAACAATGGTACAGTTAATGATGAGCAGCAAAGGTGGATTCCCGGTTATTAAATCTAAGGCTGGTCTAAGGTGCAGGGAGCCCTTTTTTTTTATTTCTAAGCCTCAAATTCTTTAATGGAAGGCAATGGGTGTTCATTTTCAGCTGATTATGATGTATATCCTCAAGGCAATAATAGAATTTGCCTCATTAATCAAAGTCAATACATCCTTGAAAGTAAACATGATGTCAGTGTAAAGGAGCAAGCAAAGATAAATTAGGCTTGAAATGTGTAATGAGACATAAACAACATTTTATGAAATATCTTGTGGAAGTGGTTAAAGGTTATGGCGTTCCACAAACTTTTCTCTCCAAAGGCCGAATACTGGTCTGTGTAGGATATAATGTTCTCTTTTTCCCTGGGGGAGCCCAAAATGATTGATGAATACAATTTGATTATTCAAAACATTATTTGTTTAAATTGCATACACAGTTATGCCAATGTTTTGTAAATGACTACCTGAATAAAGCTGGCTGGATAAAATTTTACGTTATGACCGTACCCAAGGCAGTATTATTCATGATTTATAATCTTACTGGATTACGGACTGGAAAGACAAACAAATCAAAGGCCGCACATGTTGTGCCTTGAGGCATGGCAAAGATGAACGATAGTGGTGAGCTGAAGATCTGAAAAAGGAAGAAAAAAATCCCACCAGGGCAGACAAAAAGAAAAAATACAGTGCACAACCTTTTCCCTTTATAGGCCAGCTCCAGATCAACGGAGACCCAGGAAATTAAAGAAACAAATCACATATCCACAGCTGCTCTGTTCAACTACAACTCATGAATCAGTTAGAGACACCACGATGGTGCTAAACAAATGATGGCTACTTCAGGGCATCACAATGCTTGTTCTGTTTCCACATACAAACAGCAATACTGTCTTCCCTATTTCTATTTAAAAAAAAAAACCCTGCGCCTTCATTGGGGTTTAACGTGCTGATCTTCCTGTAGATCTAGGTTTTATTTGCCATAGTTTATCTAAAATGTGTGGGACCATTTGCTTTGGAAAATGCTTTCGAAAGAAATTCTGATTTTGAAACGAGACAAGTCAAGCAACGAAGACTTCAACGTTGTCAAAAAAGGACCTTCCTTCCATTTCCAACATCACATTTTTGTAAAGTGGGATTTTATGTAAAAATCGTCACCAAAACAAAATGATGGGCTGGACTGCACAAGGCACTTTGGAGTGCATTGTTTCCAATTGCCACAAGATGTGAACGGCTCATTGAAAAAAACATACCAAAAAAACCTCCCACCAATACCCATTACCATTGTGTCAAAATATGGGGGGGAAAAGCAAAAGCCAATTCCTCCTCTTTAAACAGCTGCATGCACAATAACAGCTGTGGGTAGCCAATTTTGAACCGCAAGTCATGTGTCATTGGGTGGAATGGAATTAAACTAACACATATTACAGAAATAAAACCAATGTGGTATTTGTTGATAGTACTTTCATTTTAATTCAAACCACAGGGAGCTTTTTTCTGCAAGAGTCAGCTGTTTGACCTATGAGGAAACCACAAATCCATTTAGCTGACGTGAAAATCAAACACTGAAAGTTTTAGCGCCCAATATCTGCAAAATAGTATGTTTTGAATGTAGCTCGACAGTATCAACACATCTTGGTGGATTGTTAAATTAAAAGTATGATGGCATAGTACCTAAAGTGCCCCAGTATAACAGTAGCGGCAGTAAGACAAAAATTAACTATGGAACAGAATTCTTTTTGTCAAACTCTTTCCCTCGACGGAGGGGACGTCAGAGAGTGGCCAATGGTGGCCAAGGCCTTGCAGACACTACAACGGCTGTTTGATGTCACAAAGCCCCCTACTGAGCCCAGTTGGTGTTCTGATCCCTCGACTGCTCCTGGGTCAAAAACAATCCTGGTTGGTTGGGGGGGGGTGATGGTGATGGTTCGATGGGGTGGGAAGTGGGGTCTCAAGGGGTTCAATGAGGCCTGACCTCAAAGCACCCGAGTGGTGTGCCAGATAGGGAGGGTTCCTGAGCCCCCTACATCAAATTGATGCTGGGATTTCGGATGCTCCTTCTGTGTCCTGGGGGTTGGTCGAGTTTGAATGTAGCACAAACCAGTCTCCTGCTTAAAGCAGGGTGAAGGCAAGTGTGGTCCTATGGAGCCGTTGTCTGACTTGTTTTGTAAGTTTCCCACACCAGCTAGTTGCAGGGTACATACAGAGGTGAACAACCGATCACACGTGCACTGACACTCAGCGGGAATCGATCCCACGCTGCCCGCACACAAGTCAGCCGAATGTACCCACTGGCGACTGTTTCCATCAATTGTAGTGAGATGGGCATCTGTCAGTGACGGAGTGAGAGGTTAGTCGGCACTTGACCCAGGTAGAGACATGGATGGATTTTAAACCGTTTATGTCTAGGGATGGGAGTTGAGAATCGATTCTTGTTGAGGACCTGTTCCCACATTACCAATTCCTTGGAATTGTTTGCTATTTTTTCTAACAATTCCCTTCACGATTCCAGTCAGCACTGATTACGTCACTACGCATGTTACGTTATGTTACGCACACTACGCAACATGCTTGCGGCGTAAGTTACAAGTGCAGCCAGAAACAATGATGAACAATGATTGAACATAAGCCAAGAAAATGTTGTGGCAAGGTCTCCCAGGCCACATACAATTAATTGGAGGGCCAAAGAGGGCCCACGGACCTTGAGTGTAACATCTGTGACCAAGAGGTTGCATTGTATCATATCAGAAAAATAACTTGTGTTCACTAAATGAATAAAATCTGCAAGTCCTGTGCTGCTGTGCTGACCGTGACCCCCTGATGTGGTGGCATATGTTAATAAAATGCAATGCAATGCAGAACTCGTCCAGCATCCTAATTTACTGGCATGTCAAAATTAATTTAGTTTATTACTGAGAATTCCACGAGCCTACGCTGCAGCATCCACTTGACATGTGCCTGTGCGTGTATTGGTTTGTGTATGGCCATGAATATTGCTCAGCCCTGCTTAGGCACGGACACTGTGTGCATGGATGTAACTGACAGCCTCATATACCAATCTCCATATTCATTGTTCTCATTTAAATACAGTGCTTATTGGGTGATGGTGGTGATTATTACCTGTTGTGGATCGTGAAGGGCATGTGCTCCCACTGGGCCTTTTTTTTTTGTTTGTTAGAGAAACCTGAGTATTGCTCACTGGGGACTGGTGAGACATGACAGCAGCATGGAAGAGCCTCTCCACAACAGAAGAGGTTCTCCCTTATCAAGCCATTGAGAGCTATCATGCAGGAAATGCAACAGCTGTTATGTATATCTTCCGAAGGAACTTATGCAAATTGCTAATTATACTATGGAATGATGTGAAATGTTTGAAAGATTGATAGGAAAGATCAGCTGATACAGATGCAACAATGTGTGTCTGTCCTCCCCAAGATCCCAGTGGAAAGAAACCTGTTTAGAGTTGACAAGGCACACATGCTGGATTCACAGCTATTCATGTCGCATTTAGGATTACCTGACGGATCATGTGACTATATCCATCCATCCATCCATCCATCCATCCATCCATCCATCCATCCATCCATCCATCCATCCATCCATCCATCCATCCATCCATCCATCCAAACTCCAGACAGGGAGGGCCGGAGCCAGAATCAAACCCGCAACCTCTGAACTGAGAGGTGGATGGAGTAAAATTAGACTTACAAAATCAAAGACAGTTAAGACATTAAAGCAACGTCTAAACAGTAAGCAGCATTTTACACGCAATCTTCCTTTCCAGCTTTGTTTTTCCTGCTTTTTCTGCATCTCTCTTTCGAGTTGCACCAACAAATGGGAACTACCAGTTGTCAATTTAATTCTGTGCTCTGCTGGCGGACCCATGCAGTGCCATCAGATTGGAGACAGAAGCTTATATTTTTTTTTTTTTAACCTTGTGCGCTCTTGTTCTTGCCATGCAGCGCTGGTGCCATTCGTGGCTAAGGCCAGGAGGAAGAATTGGTGTTTACCTCATGTGGCTCCCTGGTATTTCATTCCTGTGTTCACTTAGTTAATGTACAGGTCTTTTAAATACATTAACATTTTATTCCAAAATACAAAGCATGAGGAAAATGTATAAAATGCACCATTTCAGTACAGAAGGTGTAGAATATTAAGTACAAGCCTGTGTTAGATAAACAGCAGCATCAATTTGTTATTTAATTGCAATCATTCCGCACGCAATAAGGCTGCTTCAGTTTCCCTGGTAGCTTACTGTATGCAGCATTGCTATAGAGGTTGGTGTTCCAATATAATGTTAATGAAACCAAGCCGGGGGGGGGGGGGGGGGGTATTGACCTCCTTGTATTATTGTTATTTTGTGATGATTATTATTTTTTGCTGTGGTTCTATTGCCGTGAGTCAAGGAGGATATTCTTCATGATGATGCCTGAGTGTTAAGGCAGTCTTGTGCTGAATATTTCCTCTTATGGGAACAACAGCAATGTTCTATGTGGTCATGTGTGGGAGGACTATGCGGGCAACAGCATAAACCTTGATCGTCATCTGGGACTAGCACAAACATTTTTTTATTTCCTATTTTGAAAGGCATGTGGACCTTTCGGGCAGATAGCGTCAGCTTCCATTTCCACCATAGTCTTCTTGTGAACACCTCAAGCAGTATGAGGCCTTGGGATGGCCAGCATTCATTCGCTTTGCTTTGCAGCTCCTCCTCTCTGGTTGGAATAAGATGATGCTATTTGTTTTGGCCAACATCCTCACTTACAGTATTGGTTCCTGAATTTGAAATATAACAGTGATTTGCCTTCAGGCTCAGCATGTGTGCTTACTTTGTGATTGTAATGAAACACTGGTCTTGATATCGCTCTGACCGCATGTTGCTGTGCAAATAAAGGCCTGTATAGAAAGCCAATCAATAATACTACAACTGATCTCAATCCAATTTGCCTTCTGCTCATACAGCAAACACGACAGCTTCTGGCTTTACTGGATTTTGCCTTTTGCTGCTTCTGTGCGTCTTGTGTTTGTGGGAAACAACACCCCCCCCTTCCCTTCTCCTCCCTCTCTTGCTCTCTCTTGCCCTCTCTCATGTTCATAAAAGCTGTTTCTCAATGAGGCTACAAAAAAAGCTTTCTGAAAGGTCAGCATGGCAAGAAATGTTCAGAAAGGTGACCAGACACAACCGCTATGGTCCATCAATGTTGCTTTTCAATTCTATGGCAGACGTGAGCGCATGTTATCTTTCTCACCACTATGACCTGATAGAGAAAAACGAACATCTGGCACTTGTATTGTGCTGCTTTTTAATGGTTGTTTACAAGCTATAACATTATAAATATCGTGGAAGCATATTTGAACCTGTTGTGTTCCCACACAGGGTCGTGCAGTAGTCATTCGACAGCCCCCCCGGCTCCACATTATTTCTTCTTTCCTTGTTCTGCTGCTGATTGAGGTACACATGTTTTTCACATTGATTTTACTATGCATTATGCTACTATATGTGAACAGTCCACCTGTGAAGATATTTTAAGACCAATTCTACATAACCGACAGAACTGATCACTTAATTTTGATTGAATGATTTGACTCATGACGTTCCTAACCCAAATAATAATCCGACTTGACTTGCTTGACATTTAGTTGTGACCTGGCTTCCCTTGTTTTTTTTCACACAGAAACCTGGCATGACATACTCCCATCTTTGCTCAACATGCATATTTTTGTAATGTGGAAAGAGGCCAGAACAGAGAAAACCAACACGCCAACACCAGACAGGATGGCCCAAGCCAAGATTCAAACTAAAAAAAAAAAACTGATGCAAATGTGCTGTGATATTATCAAAGAAATGCCAAAGTTAAAATATGATTTAACAGAGGTGTTTGGATTTGCATTTCATGAACAACTTCAAAAGGGAATGTTTGAATTTGATTTTTATCTTGGCTAAGTAGAAACAATGTTACAATAGTTTCAGTTTTAGTAGATTTGTGCTTAAAAACCATTAATGCCATTTTTTACCCAATGTTTTGTGAACATCATCCTCTTGTTGGATTTGCAGTGTTAAGAGCGTTAAATGTTGCATCATGCCATAAATAAATTGTTTGTGCAATACATGGCACAGTTAAAGCCATCATAATTACATTACAAAGTTAGTCAACTGATTTCAATATGTCTTCCATAGAATAATTAGTATCACAGTTGGCAGTATGCTGTCACCTCTTTCTGCACTATGATGACACCTTTTTCATTTCATCTCAATACATCACACACCTTCATTGTCTAAATATAAAAATCTACCCTCCACCTGCCATTTCCAAAGGCAATTAGCATTCTGAAACATTTTTGACTCATTTACATGAACATGTTCTTGATTGTGTCTTATGACACATGATATAACAAGATACAACAGCACAGGCACTACAACGTGATGTACTGATAAAATGTGATGCAAAATAATAATTGTGATATCATGAGTTGGGAGGTTTTGTCCAAAATATAAAAAAAATCTCTGCCGTGTTAATATGTGATAGCTTGTGTGCACAGGGGGGCAGTATGGAATCACATTGCCTGAGATAATGTCACCCAAAAAGTGCTATTTAGGCTTTCAAGGCAAAAAGTGAGTATCCATTATGTTTGATATCTGATATTTATTTCAGTAATTTCCAGTGTGCTTTTTCCACTTGATACCTGATATTAATTTTAGCTTTTTGATGCTCTTTTACCGTCTGCCATTTTGTATTACTAACCCTCAGAGGAGTGACTGTTTCTTTTTTTCATTAAAATAAGTCACTTCTGTCCATTAGACGCTGTACATGTTGACTGTGAGCGTTTGGTTCACGTGAGTGATCAAGAGCTTTTGAGAGGAAATGTTAGGCTCATTAGAGACATGAGTCATTGTTTCCTGTCCTTTCAACACTCCTGTGTTGAGCATAGGCTTGTTGGTCAAAACCCCACGCTTGTGTGAATAATTCAATAACCCCCGACACCCTCATGGAACAATTAAGGCATTATTACACCCTCTGTTGGAGTTCATGCTCTGGGCTGAAGATGTATCATCAAAACGATTCTCTTCTTCATCCTGGCCCACTGTGAAGCGTTGGCCAGTTTGACCCATTTTACACCGTGGCCTATAAACGACCCCCCCCCCCCACACACACACACACACACACACAAACACACACACTCTCACACAATTGCCACCATGATCCTTCAGCTGGCAGATACATGGCACCCTTAGTCACGTTGGTGTCAGCAACTGTGGAACGCTGGACACTCATGCAACCAAGCGGTGGGTGGGCGCAGATTGAGCATCATTAGGGTCTGAAAGGTGGTGTGTAGGCAACTCTGACGTCTCCCTTTCAACCATACAGTATATATATATATATTCCCCTCAATCTACCTACCCATTTACCTGTCAACAGGTTGTTAATAGGCCCACTGCGCACTTATCTTTCTGTCACCCACCCACCTCTTTATCTGTGAACGCATTGCTGACCATGACCTCTTCTTTCTACATTGCCCTCCAAAGGTATTGGAACAGTAAGATCAACATTTCAGGTTTTCTTTCCAAGCATCTACGAATAAACCTGATCCACAACTTAAAAGATAGCACCTCTTGCTTAATGTGCCAGATTATTTTTATTTTAGAGTTGGATTTCTCTGGTGAGTTAAATGTTTCGTTTTGCCCGTGAATACTATTACTGGTATTATTATTATTATTATTGTTATCAATCCATCGATCCATTATCTGTACCGCTTGTCCCCAGGCATCGCAGGCGTGCTGGAGCCTATCCCAGCAGTCATCAGGCTGTAGGCGGGGGACACCCTGAACCGGTTGCCAGCCAATCGCAGTGCACACAGAGACGAATAACCATTCGCACTCGCACTCAGACCTAGAGACAATTTGGACTGCGCAATCAGTCTAACATGCATGTTTTTGGGATGTGGGAGGAGACCGGAGTGCCCGAAGAAAACCCACGCAGGCACAGGGAGAACACGCAAAGGGCCGAAGGTGGAATCAAACCTGCACCCTCTGAACTGTGAGGCTGACGTGCTAACCACTGCTTCACTGTGCCACCCATTATTATTATTATTACAATTAATTTGATTATGATTATTGTACCTTACTAGCTTATCTTATTTGTGCTTGAGCAATGCTGAATTGTGTGTGTGTGTGTGTGTGTGTGTGTGTGTGTGTGTGTGTGTGTGTTTTTGTGTGTGTGTTTAATACACTTAAAAAATAACCTCCAGTGCCGTTGTCATCCTATTTGTCAGATTTTTCTGAACCTTTTATTTTATAATTGGAATTTATCCTCTGGAGCATAGTGCACTTCTGTTTGTTATGAAATGTGCAGCGACTATGCAATATGTAAATGATTCTGGTTTAGAGGTTTTTCATCTCAACAATAATATCACTTTAAATCATGATATGTTTGTGTTGTTTGTTTTTGTTTATTAAAGGCAATGTTTCTAAAACTTGCACTGCTTGTCATCCAGAATATTTGAAATCAAGATTTAAAGGCATAAACTGGATGAACGGGCGTTTCTCTGTATCCTCTAGCCTCGTATAATAAATATGATGACATTTTTTGTTTCTAAAGCAAATGAAGTGAAGAACATTCTGTAGTATACGCGTGTGCTGCAAATGTCACAATGGAAGCTGATCCATTTGTTCCATTTGTGTTAAATGTGTTCCTCCAAATGGTAGCTCCTCGCATTAAAAAGCAAACCAAACTTCAATGAGGAGAAATGATTGCTCTCGGCACTCTAAATGACCTAGCCTGTTTTCTTGTGCTACCCTTTGACAATTTATACACTTCGAGCTATCTGCATTTGCAAAATGTCAGCATTTCAAAAATTAAATTACAGCAGGCCTATCACATCATTACTGGCATAAGATTAAATGGTTGACATTTCTCCTCACTAAATTAGAACAAACAGATCCAGTACAGACAATTGTCTGTCAACAAGTCGTCTGAAACATCAAGCACATAATAGAAATACGTATTTATAGTAGCATGCATATTTTTTTAATGCTACCTTTCTTTTGCCTCTTTGTTAATTGTGTCATTGCTTTTTACAGAAATACTATTGCTGAAACTCCAGGGGTTTTGTCCATGGGACCACTGCTTTGGCGGAATATTATTTTATCTTGCACAGAAGGATGATAGACCTATACCGGCTATTTGTTTGCATCTGTAAGTCTATTTTGGGAATCTCAGCTACATTTGACATAATTTGGATGGATAGATGATTCACAAAATTTCCTGGAAAAAAAAATCTAGTCTAAGTAATAAACCCATTATATTTTTGAAAATGTTAGAATTAGTTTACTTTTCCAATTTCACAGACTACCTGCTATACCGCTACAAACTACTAAAGGACAACATACCACTGGTCGACAATCTCTGCTCTAAGGTCATTATTATGAAAATTAATTATATACACACAACCTTGTTAAAGTAAAATCTAGATGTATTGAGACAATTTATTTTCAGAAATTGAAAGAATTGAATTAATGCAGAGGAGAACCAAAAGGTGGAACGCCGATGTTTTACCTTTTTGTCCCTTCTCCCTTGCAAGACTCAAATATTTTACTTTGTATTGATCCCACAGGACCCACCGAGGTCCAACGCATCAAAGGTGGGCATTGTTGTTTTTTCAAAGACTGACTATCTATGGGTTAGCAGGTTTCAAAACATGCAATATCATTAAATAAAATGTTAGAGGATAACTTCCATCCTACAGCAATTACTAAGGTCTGTTAAAAATCCATACTGAATTTGGAGAGGTATGTGTTTGGTCGTTGTTGAAGATACAAGTACCGTTCATAAAACACACTGCTTGCTTTTGCTTGTTCATGCAAATATTGTATGTCTCAATTTTCAGTGCTTGGGCTATTACAGTTAGCCTCCAATGACCCAAATAAATTTGTGAGTCTAGAGGGAAAAACAAAATCCAAATTATGCGCAGAATAAATACATATTTAAATACCAGCCGGTCTTTCACTTGAGATGGTCTCAGCAACATTTAGACAACAACAAATGCAAACATTGTCTTTATTCTCCAAATATACAGAGCAAAAGCATAATAAATTCACAGACCAGTACAGTTAAAGTACATCCTTTTTTTTTTGTTCTCTTATATTCCATACACACAGGTAGGCCCACTGACTGAAAACAGACTTTTCATTCCCTCGTTCACTTTTCCAAACCAAGCTCACGTAGTGTTTGCAAATGAATATCCTTTCAGTACAAGAAATGTTCTCATTTGAATTACAAATATGTTGCAATTGTTCTGTGACCTACTGTATATTGTATACTTCACACTGAACCATGGCCATCCCTGCTGGGCATGTCGAAAAACTTTAAATGATGGTTCCACTCATTTTCTTACTCGTAAACACAACATAGAGATTTTTATTTTACAAAAGAAAAATGAACTGAGACTGAAATAAATGTTCCGAAAGCAATTTCACATTGTATAACTAGTTCTTATGAGGCGCTCTAACTTTCAAATGGCAATTTTCCTTCATGTCTTCCATGGACAGCATTGTATACAATGAGGAAGGCACATTGCCTGATGGTCCTGTAACCTCTTTTCTCAAGACCAAGAAACACATTTGAAGTGGTAAACAAGCAACCAGAGGCCTTGTCTCTAGTAGCATCCCCACCCACTTGTGTGGCTCAAGCTCATCTTTGGCATCTCTGAAAAATAAATCACTTTACTATTGTTTCTCCTATCAGGGCATGGCAGCACCCCCTTGTATTTGTTCTGGGTCTTTGTGTTTATTCATCTGTTATGCCCTCGCATCTGCGTGCTGCTTGATGTCAGACAAACAAGAAGCAGCAGCCGGAAAGCCCTCTACAGGTGAAAGGGGCTTTGACTATTTCAGTGGTATATTCAAGGCCACTGTGTCTGCGGCTGTGGGATGGTAGAAGTGGGACAGACGGCTGGCCTATCAAATATTTAGCACTTTGCTGTGCACTCAGCCTGTTCTCTGAACCAGGAAAATGCTTTGATTTGGGGGTCATTGAAGAAGCTCTACTGACAAAGAAAACTGGACCATTTTGCCCATATATGTGTTGCTTTTACATTGATGGGAAAATGCTGCCAACATATTTGCCATTTTCTTCAGAAAATTGAGGCACACTGCAACCATGCAGTAACATTTGGATTGCCATGACGCAGCACTGCATCTTCATTCAGACTGAGCAATGCAATGGAAAGCCCTCTGGGAATAAAATGCCTCAAGGAGACCAAGGGCAATATCGGTACTTTTTACCCCCCCCCCCCCCCCATTGAAAAACAAGCAAATGAATAACTAAAAGACAGCCAGGATGAGCAACTTCCAAAAGTTTGCTTTCAGCAATTGTATAAAATCTGAGAAGTTGTAATTTGCTCAATATTTATTTTGAATAAAAAATGTGTTGGCTTTTTATTATTCATCCATCACAATTCTGTGGCTTGCATTGTTTTTTGTCATCACTCTTGCTTTTTGGACCTATCTGTTAAAAAAACAATAAAATAAATAAACAATTGTGCCACTATCCACCTGCCACCCCTGAAAAAAAGAAATACATTGAAATGTTATAAAATTTGGTCTGAATCAAGTAATTTTGCGGATTACACACACAAGACCAAGGAGTGCGTTTTTGTCAGTCGTCAGTGAAATGAGTGTCTGTCAGTGATGGACTGAAAGGTTAGCTAGCCTTTGACTCGATAGGAATGATTACAGTGACAGACAAATAAAAGCTTCCGTCTGTTCAAAGTCCCTCCTTTCAACTTTCTCATCCCTCGTCCTTGGGCGTCTGTCCGTGACGAACGGCTGGTCTATTCAACGAGACAAAATGTCCATCGCTGCTTATCATTTATTAAATTGAATTTTTTTAATGCAATATTACATGAATATAGTCATAATATAAAAAAAAGTAAATGTCGATTCGCCAGATATCAATCAAGTAATAGTTAAATACACTTATTATCTATGGTTGAACAAATAAGCTTATCAGAAATGTTCTTGCAATCTTACAATTTAATTCACCTAATTTCTTTTTTTCTTTGTGGCAGAAATAGATAGTAAGTACTATGTATGTCTCCAAACATTTCGGTGTACACATGGGCATAGTCTTAAACAGAATCAGAGGGGCAGGAACATAGCCTCATTATTCAATTATTCAATGTTACAATTGATGCTTTTTATGTTGTTTGAGGTATAGATCCTTCTCACAAAATTTGGTCATCTGTGAACAAATAAAAAAGTAGGAGCCATATCTCCAAGGAACTTCATCCTTGTACTTCATCTCAGTAGAAAGAAGTTCCTCATTTCTATTACCTGCACCTGCAGCTTTCCGTGTGTTTTGCTGCACAAGTCTTCATTGTGTTGATAGAGAAGGAGAATAGAAAGTGCTACCAACAAGCCATCTTTTGTGTGAATTTTTACGAGAGAAAAGCAAACCAGAAGGAATTCATGTGAGTGAAAAGATTGTCTGTACAGTTTGTATCACAATATCGTGGATTTGATGAGCTTTAATGTAATCCAATCTGATGACTGAAGAACAAAGAAAAACTGGAGGGGGAAAAAATTATATACAGAGAAAGACAGCATTTTAGAAATGTATATACAGTCTGCTAAATGCCAAACTGGATTATGAATGTTGAAATTGAGCTTTTTACCAGAAACTGTACAATGGGGAACCAATCAATTTATACATTTAAAGTCCACGCCACAAGAACAGTGAAGACAAGTCACATATCATATGTGCCAATTTAATTATGCACAGGGAAAGACGAAAGAAACCTAGATTAAATTGCTGTTTTTGGCAAAATTTAGCAAGAAGTTCACTCTTGAGATCTGTACTCATCATGTTTAAAAAGCTAATGCATTTTGATTACAGTACTTTCCCGACTATAAGTCGCAGTTTTTTTCATAGTTTGACTGGGGGTTTGACTTATACTCAGGAGCGACTTATACGTGAAATTGTTAACACATTATTATATCATTTCACATATTATTTTCACACTACACCACAAGAGGGCACTCTAGGCCTGTGGAATAATTGGAACTGCAACTGATGATGAGATTGATGTAAGCCACGTAGAAGAGGGAACGTCACATCTTCTACCTCTGGAGTTAGCGGAGTTATTTAAAAGTGACACAGAGGGTGAAGATTTCATTGGATTTAGTGATTTGGAGTGACACGGATTGTTTGGTAAACTTGTTAGCATGGTATTTAAGCTATCGTTGTCTGAATAACTCTTCATATGTTACGTCAGGCAGTTCTCAGTTCGTTGTTTATGTGTCATGTAACATTAGCATACTGTGCAATTATTCAGCCTGTTGTTGACTCTATTCTATTTTTATTTTAAATTACCTTTCAACATGACATGTCTATTCTTGGTGTTGGATTTTATCAAATCAATTTTGCCCAAAAGTGCATTTTATGGCTGATGCGACTTATAGTCTGGAAAATACGGTAAATCACATTTGAAAGAAGTTTGATGTTTCTGGACTCCAGCCACTTTAAACAAAATCACAATATTATGCCCATTGATCGACAATTATCATTAGTGACAGCATCAGTGATACAATTTGTTCTTATCTATGGGTCTTTTCTGTGTTTTGTACAACAGAACCCCCAAACTGCCACTTTATTATATTACAATAACAACACTTGACAGGTTCACTTTGAAACCTTGCTGTATGATTGCTTTTGTAGATGCAATTCATATTTATTCTCTGTCTCTACTCTCCATTAAGTGAATTCACATTTAGCATATACAGGGCAGAAACGAATAAAAAAAAAAAAAAAGCACTCAAGCATACGGTAGACCTCTGCCATGGCTTAAGCATTTGTGATCCATAAGATCAAATTTCAAACTTTATAATCATTTTCAATATTTTTGGAGGTGGCCACAATAAAATGAACTAAAAACAATTCAAAGTCATAGGCAGAGAGTTAAAAATAACCACATTAGCGGGTATCAAAGAAAACGTTTCACAGAAGGCAAACTGAAAAGAGAGGAATTTGGTAAATTTGACTCCAGTGATAGGCAGTAACATCTTAGCATCCAGTTCCTGTTCCATCAGTAATACTCACTACACACAGCAATATAACCACAAAAATAAGAATCATCATGACAATATGTTTACATTTTGTTCAACGCATATGGCTGATGACCTCTGGTGCAGTGCAAGTTAGTTCATAGACTGCATTTGGTTCCACCATAGAAGATGCCACTCCACTTCTACACAGGAGCTGATTTAGAACAAGCCCATCTTGCTTCGTCAACACTTTAACTGACAAGAGTTCAAACAGGCCTCAAGGCAAAGTAGATATACGTTTTTGGGACAATGTGAAATACGGTTCTCTCTTTAAGATTCAGAAAATAATTTACAGTTATTTACAATATATATACACTGATAGTCTTTAATCAGAGCAACAATGTAAAACTCAAGACGTGGGATTGAAAATGTGGCCTCAGCCCTTCTTTATCTTCTGCCTCTGTGGCCCAAATACAGTTCTTTCTCTAAAAAAATTTGTGGGAATGTGGAGAAATGCAACTTTTACCAAAGGAGGTAGCGGGTGGTGAAGGGTGTATTGCCACACCTAAAAACCTTATGCACATTCAGTTATTGTGCTTGAAACGACAGTACATGAAAGAGCCGCTCACACTTGTACTCTTTCTCTCCAGCACTGATAAGAATGATACTTTTTTTGGAATGACAATCTTGAAAAAAATGTATTTTCAAAGGGAGCAGAATATCAAATAAAGCCTTGTGGTATCACTTTCCATTAATCAGTGAAATGATTCCATGTGGAATATCAGTAAAAACTCCATGTTTGGGCTGTCTCTGAGTTGGCAAACATCGCTGCTGTGGCACTACTCAAGATTATGAGTTTTGAAAGAAAATAATGTGTAATTACGCAACAGGGCAGTATAAGGCTTCTTGACCCACATTTGAAGTCTGAAAAGAAGTCATAATGTGATCAAGCTAGCCGTCTTCTGCACCTCCAGAAGAACACACAGTTTCGCATTGAAGGCTGGTTCACACCCTGTTTAAACATCCATCGCTCACATCCTGGCTGTCAGACGTGGGTCTGCATGCGCTTCTGCAGAGGCCGGGTCAGGTCTGAGTTCTGCGATGAGGACTGGGAATAGTGGGATGACGAGGAAGCCGAAGCTTTGCTGTCTTTGTCAAACTGCACGTAGCCGTCTGGCTTGCTGTAGCTGCTGACACTGCTGTCGCACTGCGTGTCGATAAACGAACTGGAATCGCTTAATGAGCCACGTTGGAATTCCCGCTCGCAGAGCTCAATGGAACTGCTGCCCATGCCCAACACAAAGCGTTGGCTGTAGTCATAGAGACGATTGGGGCCCGCTCCTAGAGTGGAGTAGATGTTGGTGAAGGACATGCCTGTTGGTACCCGCTGCTTGCCCAGGGTGCTTGTGTTTGTTGGATTCCTCCCATCAGTAGACTGGTTCCCCGCCCCGGTTGGTGTCGGATGCTCCTTGAAGGTGTTGACGCTGTAGTAGCCATTTGTGGGGTCCTATTTGGAAAGAGAATTGTAATGTTTCTTCTCTTGGGTAACTGTCAAAGCAAATTAAAAAGGGGAACTTAAAGTAACAGCACATCTTTGCCATAGTGTGTGTAGCTAATTGTTGTCACCTCAAAGCTCAACAGAAGCCACGGTCAAACTCATCGTAATTACCATTCAAGAGGGCAAATAAATTAGGACACTGAATCACAGCAAAGCATGACAAACTGTGTTACGATTTTGTCAGCCCCGTTCTAACCTTAAAATCATGCATCTCGCTAATTAAGCAGGCCTTGATGATTCATAGTTTAGTATCCAATGTGTCACTGCAAAGTTCAATCACACACCAGCTTTAATTGGAGCTAAACACATTGCGGTGTCTCTACAATCATGCGGGCTCTGCCCCAAAACGGCTTTTGAGCCTACAGTGGTGCCATCGTTTGCGCGCTTGGTTGCAGGCACCGCGCTGTCACAGCGGGTCCAGTTAGGGTGCGGGCGTGCTTGTGTGTGTGTTATCCCCGTGGGAGCGGATGTGAATGTCAGGCAAATCCCAAAACAAGAACTCTCATAATGGGGGAAATGAGAGCAAGATAGCACGAGAGGATACTTGTAATGCTTGTCAGTATGAGACGGTGGACAATGAGATTTGTTTGTGGATGGCCTTTATCTCTCATTCACTACCCCTTGGTCCTCACGCTTGTTGCCATTAAGTTGTGTGAGGGGGAAAAAAAATCCAGCCCCAGAGAAAAACAGGTAAGCAGGTAAATATGGCAAAAACACCCTGGTGTGCTCGTCTGACCAGTCTGCAAAATCCGCAATGGCTATATGGACAACCGTTGGGATGCTGCAGTGACTAAACTGACATTCCTCACAGGATGTGTAGCCTTTAGGAGACACGTCACGTCATCGTCGGGAATTGTTATGAGAGAACTTATCTTCAAGAATAAATGCCTATTGAATGAATCTGCCTATCTTGATTTACGGATGCATTTAAATGAGAAGTTCTAAATGGGTTGGGATGGGCAGAGGGTAAACATTCATTCATTTTCTGGGCTGCATATCCTGCTGAGGATCACAGTGAAGCTGGAACAGATCCCAGATGACTTAAAGCAAAAGGAGCGAGGTGGACTGATTTCCTGTCAATCAACAGGCTGACTACTATTCAGACTCCAGCCTCCAGGCAATTAATTTTGAGTCTTCCATGTGGGAGGAAGCCAGAATACCCACCGAGAACCCACGTAAACACAATTAGAACATGTTAAATCCACACAGAAAAGACACATTTCCAGGATTAAAACACATTTCTATGAACATGAGATAAGTAGGGAAAACACAGGCTTTAAAGGCACCACACACACACACGCACACACACACACGCACACACACCACACACACACGCACACACACGCACACACATGCACACTGTATCATTTACACACTCCCTCTATCCAGTAATTTCAATTGTCTTTGACATTTAAAGTGAATAAAAAAGTATGAAAAAAAAATGGTTTTAAAATAGTAATTTTGCTCTCTCAGTAAAATTTAAAATATAGATCTAAATTTTGACAGCAGTGGATAACAAGAACAGGAATGGCAACAATCACAAAATCACACATTTGACTGGAAGCATGCAATAACGTATAAAGCTGTAAAATGGGCCATGAAGTAGTTTATCTGACTGAGGAAGCAAGAAAAAAGATATCCCCCCCCTCCCGACACCCACACACCCACACACGCACGCACACACACACACAAATGGAAGAACCTGCACAGTCTGCTATATCCCTTGTAGATTTCTTACTTTTGTCGAAGTCATGCACCAAAGTCAAGTCAAGTCAAGTCAAGTTTATTTGTATAGCCCTAAATCACAAGCAGTCTCAAAGGGCTTCACATAGACAATCAATTGACAATAATTCTCAAAGCATCCCCTGATCTTAGGCTCCCAAAAGGGCAAGGAAAAACTCAAAAAACCCCTACAAGGGGAAAAATGAGAAACCTTGAGAAGGGACCACAGATGGAAGGATCCCCCTTTCAGGATCACCAGGCTGCAATGGATGCAAAGAGGGCACATAAAATACATCATATGGAAACCAAAAAGTGGATGCCCAGGCCAAAGCCAAGAGCTGTCGGAGGTGCCTTCGATTGTCCTGGCAGTGTCCTCCAGGAGGGTATTCCACTGCAGTTCCCTCATGGTGAATTGGTCCACGAGAATCTAGATAGCCATCGTCAGCATGGGTGTCACCTAACCACCTCCCCAGCCGGGGAGGGGTGGGGGAGTGGGGTCGGGGAGAGGTTAAAGGCCACATCATAGAAATACGTCTTTAAACGTGTCTTAAATGTTTCTACTGAGGTAGCAGTTCTAATATCCATTGGCAGGGCATTCCAGAGCTCTGGAGCCCGAATGGAAAATGCTCTAGCCCCTGCAGACATTTTCTTGGCCCTCTGTGTCACTAAAAAACTAGCGTTTTGCGAACGAAGGTTACGAGACGGAACATAAGGAACAACTAAGTCGACGAGATATGAAGGCGCTAAGCCATGCAATGATTTATAGGTTAACAAAAGAACTTTGAAGTCACATCTTAAATGGACCGGGAGCCAATGTAAATTGGCTAATATTGGGGTAATGTGATCAAATTTTCTTGTCCGTGAGAGCAGCCTCGCAGCAGCATTTTGCACTAACTGTAGACTTTTGATGCTGGACTTGGGAAGACCAGAGAATAATGCATTACAGTAGTCCAGGCGCGACGTGATAAATGCATGTATAATAATTTCGGCATCACTGGTCGAGAGGATTGGGCGAATCTTAGCAATATTACGAAGGTGAAAAAATGCTATTCTGGTTATATTTTTAATATGCTGTTGAAAGGAGAGCGTTTGGTCAAATATTACCCCGAGATTAGTTACAGTATCACTCTGAGTGATAATACGGCTATCCAGAGTTATAGCGGTTTCCTTAAATAAATGTTGATAACGAGCTGGACCAATTATCAACATCTCAGTTTTATCTGGGTTCAGACGAAGGAAGTTGAGAGACATCCATTGCTTGATCTCTGCAAGGCATGCCTCAAGATTACAACAGTCCCGCGGATCTGTCATTGATAATGGCATATATAATTGGGTGTCATCCGCATAACATTGAAAACAAACATTATATTTACGTATTATGTCCCCAAGCGGAGTCATATAAATATTAAATAGAAGTGGTCCTAGCACCGATCCCTGTGGGACACCACACGTAACTTTATAGAGCTCAGAGGACGCATTGCCATGGACCACTCGGTGCGTCCTGTCTGATAGATACGAACGAAACCAGTCTAGTGCTGACCCCGAAATACCAACACAACCTTTAAGACGCTCTAACAAAATATTGAAGTCAACAGTGTCAAAGGCAGCACTAAGATCTAGTAGTAACAATACCGACGAAGTATTTGAATCCATAGCTAAGAGGAGATCATTAGTCACTTTAGCAAGTGCTGTCTCAGTGGAATGATTAGCTTTAAACCCAGACTGAAAAGATTCATATCGATTATTAGCGACCATGTAATCAACAAGCTGCTGCGCTACTACTTTTTCAAGCAGTTTTGCTATGAATGGGAGATTTGAAACTGGCCTATAGTTACCGAGACAGTCCGGGTCAAGATTTGGTCGCTTAAGTAGCGGTTTAATGATAGCGGTTTTAAAGGCTGTAGGCACTATCCCAGAGGAGATAGACAGATTAATTATATTTAGAACGGACGGTCCTAAGATTTGAAATAATTCTTTAAGTAGTTTGGTTGGAAGCGGGTCAAGTAAACATGTTGTTTGTTTAGCCGCACTAACTAATTGTGTAAGCCTTTCGAGGGACACGCATTCAAAATTTGAAAAGGTTATCGCATGATCATCGGCGCCGGTAATCGGCGGTCCTGACTGAGTGATCGGAATGGTCATCTTGATCTCATCCCTAATGGAGTCAATCTTCCGAGCAAAAAATTTCATGAACTCGTCAGCCGAGTGAAAGGAGCTATCGGGGGTTGGCTGGCGTAGTGTTAGCTTTGCCACCGTATCAAATAGGTATTTAGGATTGTTCTTATTGAGATTAATGACCTGCGAAAAATAACGAGTTTTAGCTAAGATAAGCGCATCTTTATATTTCAGGAGGCTGTCGCGCCATGCCTGATGGAAAACCTCAAGTCTGGTTAAACGCCATTTGCGCTCATGCTTTCTACTTAATTGTTTAAGCGAACGTGTTTCATCTGTGAACCACGGAGTAGGCAGTCTACGGCGAGTTTTTAGACGTAGCGGCGCCACCGAGTCAATGGCATTTAACAATGTAGCATTGAATTCATTCGTAAGATTATCAATAGAGCCGGCATATGAGGGCAATACGGCAGTTGCTGGTCGCAGTAGCTCAGATAGCGCAGTCGCAGTCATGGAGTTAACATTACGGCTGCTGTAATTCTGATTGCTATCTTGTCTTTGACTAAGAACTAAAATTTCTAATTTTATTAAGTAGTGATCAGACAAAACAGTAGTGTATGGCAGTACTGTTATATTAGAGGTTGCCAGTCCTCGGGATAATACCAAATCTAAGGTATTACCATTCTTATGCGTTGCTACCTGTACGGCTTGCGTGAAACCAAACGTATCAATAAGAGTCTGAAACGCCGAAGTAAAACTGAACACTCAATGCCTTTTTCAGCAAGGACTTATTCATTCATGTCTGCTCATTGGCATGTAAATTGGATGAACTGCAACAAAACAACAACATTTATGGCGACATATTGATTGAAGTTCTATCTGACCACACTTCTGTCATACAACTCCTCCATATGTGCAGGAGCATATTGACATCAAAGGATGTGCTTACACAGTGGCACGAGTGCCACTGATCAAACCAGAGAACTGAGTTAAACTCAGCTATCTGGTTTCTAGATTTAGCATCCTTGTCTGTTGTTACCTGCCAACAGTGGCTCAAGCTGTGTTACTGTGACTCATGCTTATTTTGTATACTGGCACAGAATCATGGTCCCATTTCCAACTTGATTTTAAGTTTTTATTAGGGTAAAAAGATTGAAGATTACTGTATATGGTTTGTGAAAACACTGCAGCAATACTCTTGCCTGTTTTTGCAACAATGGTGGGGAGGGTTGCTGGAAAAATTCCACTTATAATATTCCAGGGCTATCATGAGCTGCATGTAATCGTTTTATACTAAAAAAAGTGACTGCTTTTTATCAATCCTGTAGTACATGAATTAGAACGTCCCTCAAGCATTTTTTGGAACAATAATGACAATAAAAGACTTTAATGTGATACTGAGTGGGATATGAAATGTAAATAGTAAGCTGAAGAATGCGACCTAAAGAATGACATCGGGTTAATTAATCGCCACAACAGTATGCTTTCGGAAAGAGTCCTACCACATTTGTGCAATGTATCTTCAAAAATGTATCCTTTTTTAGTCAGGAGCTTATATATTGAACCACCATCTGATTATTAAAACTGGACTTGTAGGATACATTCTGCCTCAGGATCAATCACATGGAAAGTACCATAGGCGAGACATTAAAGCATTTCTTCTTTTTACTGAACATGATTTTGCGGCTCAAAGGTATTCCTCTCCCACACTCCGACTTTTAGTGCCTTCATGCTGTCATTGATCAAGAGTTGTACCTTAATGTGCTGATACTCTTTCTCTTCCTCTTGCAGAACTTCTAGCTGCTTCAGAGCAGACTCCTGCTGGAACTCCCCACGTTCCACCTGCATGAATATCAAGCAGTCTGAGTTTCTGTGAAAATGCTTCCATTCAACGTGCAAGAAAATGTTGCAGGTGGAAGAATCAAACTTTTAGCACTTGATCTTTTTCGTATTAGTCGAACACTTTCACTTGGGGCTGGCAGGTAACATTAATAATGTATACTTGGAAAAGTCTGCTCTTGACAAAGTGGTATTTTGTGCGTTGGCTTAGCTCATTTCTCCTGCGCAGAGAAAGACGGCAAGCCCAAAACCTTTTTCCTACAAATACCCCTACCCTAGAGCAGCATGCACAAAAACCTTAATCCTGGTATAGATCCAAAAGGGTCTTTCTATACCTTGCAGGCATGTAGCTATACAAGTACACCCACTATTGGATTAGCCAGTCAGAATAAACACTGGAAACAGTGTTGCCTACAACATCATATCGATAGATTTAGCCTCTGAGAGACTACGTGTCTTTTTGTTATGGCCTTACTCAGAAAATAATGAATTCCACAGCTTGGCCCGGTATAGTACATTCATTATGCTAATTTCAGTTTGGAAAGCACATGCATAACTATAAAACCTAATTTGATCTGGATTCTATTTGTGACAAAAGAAGTCAAGAAAAGAAGGAAAGTAGTATGTTGTGACACTCACACTCACCATCAGTTGTTTCATGGAGGCGTGTTCTTCATTTTCTCTGGCGGCGTTGTGGTCTTTGTGCACAATTTCCACCCGGATGTCATTTTTTGCAGACACAACTCCTTTCAGATCTGTCAGAAACAGAGGACGCATTTATCTCAATAAGCTCACATAAACACCATTTTGTATTTGTTGACATTCTAATTTCCCCTAGTGCGGTTTGCAATATGACAGAATTTAGCGACATCCCTGGGTTTGCGATAGTCTCCCCATCCTTCGAAAAAGAACAATACACAACAATTATTAATCACTTGTTTCCTGCCAACACAAGATTATCTGGTCCTGCATACAAATGCAATCTCACACAACCTTCCACGGTGGCTCATTGTGTTAGGGACAATGCTGATGATACTGTCGGATAAATTCTTACTTTCTGTTTTAATTTTGCTTGCAAGTTCTCTCTGGTGAGCACAGATGGAGACGGGCAGTGAGGGCATAACCAGGTGCGCTTCCTCTGTAGTATACAGACAATAGACATGCTGAAGGGACCAGTAGCACAATTTGTTTGCTTCTTGGAAAGAGACACTTGCTGATTGTCTCAAACCTGAGTCACTTGGTACATGGGTGGGTGGCAGTGAACATAGCGCATGATGCAAATAGCCTCCAATGTGATGCAGCCAGACTGAGTTTGCGTGAAATGAGTCCTTAACACAATCTGGCTCATAATCTTTGCAGAACAAAAAAGATGTCCATCTTAAGAAGAGATCTCATTTTCCCTGGAGCGTGACAATTTTGCTCCTGTCATTTATCTTTGTTTTGATCGCAGCTCTTTGTTTGACTCAGTGAAAAACAAGATCTGTTACAATAGATGGACATTGAAGTGTGGAAGTGGTGGACTTAATGATATTTTGGCATGCATGTTATCCTGGCTGAGATGATGACGAGCAGACTTACTTCTCTGGGAGCGGGTACAACAGAATGCGCTGATGGTGCCCATGAGGACGATGACGGCCACAAACGCTCCCACAGCGATGCCGATGATCACCGCCACGGGAAGGGATTCTATAATAAACAACAAGCCGATGAGAATTCATCAACAGAGACGCCGTAAACATTTTAACATGTTAGCACAGATTTCATAAAACATTACAACAAAACTCTGTGCAACACATTTAGACAACACAGTGGAGCAGTGTGAATTACAGTTCAATGTGTCTAACAAAGAAACATCCCTCATAAATCCGTGATTAACTGTGTAAGCAATATTTAAGTAAAATGTGAAACAAACTTAACCAATAATGAACTTTAAAACGATAAAAGATTTCAAATGACAATTAAGCATGCACTTAGCGGCCCGTGTGTAGTTCTTCATTCAGTGCAGATGGGATTAAAAAAAGTAGTTACATAATATTATACAACTTCAAATATAATACATTGTCCAACAATTTGCAGGCACAAAATTCATGACGGTTGATTTTAATTGGTTTTCAAATTTTATGACTTAGCAAGGTTGCAGATTATTTTTTTTTTTCGCATTGTTATTTACCACACACATGCTATTTTCCTTATTTTGAAGTCGTCATCTACACACATTCACTAGGCCTCTAGCATGCCACCTTAATTTCCTTATTTTGAAGTCTTCATCACATCGGTCTTAAGTCACAAGATAAATAGTATTCTTGCTCAGATATTATGGACTAACCCTGTAAATTTCCTATCATCGTAATTGTCCTCTGTATGTTAAAGATCTGAATATTTGGGTTGGTTTTAGCATTGTCCCGAGTGCTATTTATTCTTATTGAGTGCCTTCCCAGAATTATCTTGTGTGCCAGTGTGTATTGATTTAACCACGACAGTCCTCATGTGTGTCTGCACAGTGAGTAGCACACTGGAGGACGAGTAAGATCTCAAACCAGCGGGCAAACATCTCCAACATTAAAGGTCCTCATCAAACACTTTAATGAGGGCCCGAGTTTCCCACATTTATGACCTCCCTGCAATTTTAAACTGAAGCCAAACAACCAAGTGCTCTTCCTACACCATTAAAGGCTGCTTAATGTCTCCATTGGTCAATGTCACTTGCACGTAAGCAGCATATAATTTATCATTTGCGATAAGTGGGAAGACTAAACAACCTTCCCGGTGGTTGGGAGGAAAAGGTCAACAGAAAGAGGTATTAATTTTTAAAAGGGACTCTTAACAAAGAAAGAAGTAAACATTTTAATGTCTATTTGGGGTGTTTTACTGGGCTCGCTTAACACAAGCGCACCCATGATTACCGGAACATCTGTAGAGGAGTGGTTAAAACAATGGTATGTGACCGAAAGACTTTCATGTCTGGTTCCCTTGATGCACATAAACTCTAACGGCACAGGTGCCCTTGAGCAAACCACCTAAGTTCCTTAATTTGCTCACTACGTATTCAGCTTTAATGCACGTAAAATGAGGACCCCAAACCAGCTGTGATGTTGTGAAGGCCTTCTAAAATGAATGAATGAATGAATGAATGAATGAAAATTTGAAAACCATGAAAACTGTGCACCATAGATTGGAAGATATTATTCATAGTTGAAGAGAGAAATTGTGCTACATTCTCTTTCAATAGACACAAAACTGTCAAGCTTTAGCGGAGCTAGATTATACACACATTTCGTCTTGGTTTACGAAGCTTGGGAAACGACATATTTAATGCAGGACTAAATGTTGCCTAGTAAAAACAGATAGTGTTGGAACTCCATTGATTTGTTAAACAAGTTTATGACTCATTTGTGGTATTCAGTTTAGGCTAAATGCTCACAAACTCTCACAAATGATTTTTTTTTTTTAAATATGTCCCAATTTAAGGGGTTCAAATAGCTATGCTGAATTTAGCTGTTACATTGTAACACCAGTCCATTTCAATAGTCTGATGTCATTGTGTCATGTACCACAGTAATCCACTGCTCCTGACAACAACACAAACAAGACACCACAAAAAATTGCTCTCTACTAATTGACAAAACATCCACATGAATTGGAAGAGAGGAAGATGGAACCTGTCGGACCTTGGCTCCCACCTTGTTCCTTAAGGCGTATGATCTCAGTGTCTGAGCCAAAGCTGTTCCACGCAGTGCAGTTGTAAATGGTTTGGAAGTCAGCTGGCACGATATTACTCATGGTCAGGGTAGAAATGACTCCTTCCTCCGTGGTCACCGTCTCCACGGTGTAGCGACCGGATGTTCCGGACTCCAACACCGTCTCTTTCCAGGACCAGGCCTGCGAATGGGGAATGCGTAAGGTAAAGTGGATATCTGTATAGTTCAAAATGTGTGTTCTAAGTGCATAAGGACATATGGAAGAGTAATGACTGAACATAATGACACGTGGAAGGAATTGAAGCAACAACAAAAAGGCTGTAGGCCAACTCAGCTTTCTATTTAATAAAATGCTTTTCAGTCGCAAGGATGTTGCTCTGTGGAAATGAATGTCATTTGGTACAGTAGGTCCAGCACGCTGACCAAGAATACAAACACTACGGTCTGATAAATTGCTATGTCATTTGCTTTGTCAAAGATGTTTGCTCACCAGACATTCCAGTTGTCATGTTGGTGATTGCTGTGCCCCCTGAGAAGCGCTAGGAGGTGCCATGTCTTGACCTATATGTTTCTATTGTTGATTAGGTGATTGGGGAAAACAGTGATGACAAGGAGTCTCTGGGTCATTTAAAGAATAGCGAACATAATCGCTAACCAACATCATCGTTAAAACCAGTTTGGTTCAGTTGGCTTTGATTTAATTTATTTACTGGAATGAAGTCTTCTCTTGAGTAATTCCTTCATAACAATGGTCTTCATATATTTTCCATCATGTTAAAATCCCTGTTTTTGCCTTAGGACTCATTTAATGCCTTGCCTGTTAATTTAAAAATGTGACTCGCTTCGCTTTGACAAAATAAGGCCAGTGTTTTATTAGTCTTTGTAGGTGAGTTTTGTCATTATGAAATATTTTTTTGTGATAAGGAAATCCATATGATCCAAATAATTTTTTTGAGTATTTTAATATCTAACATACCCCAAATTACCTGATTTTCCTTTGCCTGAAATATGCACACAAACACATGCACATTCGCAGACACACATGGAGGTATGCCCGCCACATTAATTATTAGAGCTTTGAGAGCAGCCTGTTTATATTAGATCCATAAATCTTGATGGGATCCTGGCTAACAAAGCATGCATGTAAATCAAACGTGACACAGCAGTTTCAACCTTTTCATATGTGACAAATGGTTATCATAAAACTATAATCGTATTTAACATTTTCTCTTTAACAAACGGTTATGCAGCAGCGTTAGATAAGACACAAGGCGTCTTTCAAAAAGAAATGTACTCACAATGCGATCTGGAGGTGGAGTACTTCGAATAAAACATTTGATTTGTCCTTTCTCTCCGTGCAAGGCTTGTTGTGTCTGAGTGCTGGAGATGGTGGGTGGACCTGTGTATATTCACACAAACCCACAAAAAGGATAAAAATAAAACATTCATATATGATAAACCATCTTGGTCTAATTATTTACAGTAACACAAGTTTTAGTGTAAAAAAAGAGTAGAATACAGCAGATTGTGGGCTGAAATGAAAAACTTTGGCCTCATTTAATGTTGGAATTCATTTTCTATTCATTCTTTTTATGCAGTGTCTTCATGGTGTAACCCAGGTAAACTTTTCATGTTTTCCGACCAAGTTCTCATGGACTGTGATTGATGAAGTCTTTCGTAATTCAGGACTCCATGGGAAAGATGTATTGCAATGTCTCCTCCCATTGTATTGTCTATCCAAGGACATGCAAGGACTGAATGAAGGGCATAAGACCTCATTCTGGATCAATTTCTTCATTTTTTGATTTATGGCTTGTTTGATTTCTTCACCAAGAAAAAGCGTACTGGGCTACAATGGTGCAGAACCTCGTGGTGTAATCGGGATGTCACAGAGTCAGGGAGAAATACTGTGTTGCATATCCCCGGAGAGATAAACACACTGCTGTGTTTTACCATGTCTTTTACCGACAAACAAAAATGTAAACCTGTCTGCTATTTCCTTGAATGTCATGTTATTTAAATCATTAATTGAAGATGTCAAATTTTAGAGATCTTGCCTGGGCTGAACAGCCCAGCTGGACAGCCTGACATTTGCTATGTGGGATGTTCACACCAGGTGACCACACTCATTGAGATGTCACACTTGACTCAATTCCTCCCGCCTCGTTTGTTTTCCACTGATTAACTATGTTTTACGTAGTCGCATTGTGACAACAGTTGAATCTGTGCTCGGTCTGGCGGCAGCATAATTCCGTTCCTGAGAGGATGGAAGGATGACTCAACAACTATTTTGGTAAATCTCGCCTGCCCGCTTCGTTTTACATTTCAAAAGAACCTCAAGTGACACCATCTCCCTCTCCATGCTGGAGAAAGCAGAGCAGATTTTCCAATAGAAAACAAGGCAAGGACATCATCAAACATTTAGCGAGTCTCTAGTGATGTCTCAGGTTAAAGACGTGTGTTTTGAGGGATGGTGCATGAGGCTTCTTGTTGATTAGTGAGAACAACTCGCATCACTTGCCAACCACCTCCAAACTCTCCGCCAGCTCTACACTGATACATAATTGCGGTTTATTACCTGTCTCTTATTAAAATGTATTAAAATTTTAATGAGTTGTTACCAGATGGAACCTTGGTATGCGACTAGAAGACTGCAAAATTAACATTGCCATTGACTTTAGAAATCCGTAGAACGGAGCTTGTCTTTTTTCCCACTGATTTGCCTCTAAGGACGTGGAGCCTGTAAACATAGAGCAAGATTGATTGCTAGCAGGCTGCAAATGGCTTAGGGTCTGAGTAAAATAAAGGATCTATTCTATGGATTGGTCTTGCAAATGAGGGGCATAATTAACGTTATCTCCCTGACTCAGTTCAAAAGTGCGTCGACATGTTGAAAAAACAAAACTAAAAACACTTTGTTATCATGGCAGTGGGCGGCACTACACCACATCAATGTTCGCAGTAGAGAAGGTCATCAAAGTTTGGGCTGCAATTGGTCATGAACACAGGAGTGTACATTGCAATCTGATTACATAACCTCCGTGTGGGTGTCAAAAGGCCAGCACTTATATTTCACATAGAAAACAAGCTCTTTCTTAGAAGCAAAAAAAATTGTTTTTGAGTTCTGTTTTGTTCTTGTGAAATAAGAGGGAACAAAGCAGGCACAGAAGAGCAAAACTGTCTTGTACATGGTCATGGTGGCCACGGAGGAGGAATGGGAGAATCTTTTGTAACAGGATGCTGTCAGCATAGAGCTGAAATAGTAACAATGAGCTCTAATAAGTGATGAATCACAATAAACATTCAGTTCAATTTTTGCAAATTTAGTATTCATTCAATCACAAACTGCTTTGCATTTTCACAGTAGGCTGATTGTATATAATGCATGTAACCATGGTGTTCACTGACATTTCAGCTCTTCAAGCAGATTATGAGCATTTTATATAATTGTGTGGTTCTTGAAATAGTGCTTAATGTTTATTCATGCCATATGATCTCACTTTTTCAATTGAACCTGGAGTAGGGTGACGTACATCCATCTATTATTTTTCTATACCGCTGGGTGCTGACATACATCCATTATTTTTCTATACGATATGATTTTTCTATACTGATTTCTATAATGATTGCTGATCAATCATTCATTTTCACATTCACCCATATGGATAATCCTCAAGTCACCTAATTTGTCTGTATTTGCAACGAGGGAGGAAGCCTGAGTGCTGAGAAAATGTGAACAAGAAAACATGGTAACACCACACAACATCCTGAACCAAGACTTGAACCTAGAAAATCTCAACTATGATCATTTGTGTGCCTGACATACATTCAACACAGATTTTTAAGCATAAAAACAGAAATGATCGACCACTATGCTTACATTGGCCTGACCAAACAATATAACTAAACTCAAAATTAAGTGAGCATAGGTGGAACATGTCCCAGAAACTCTCAATAGGAAGTATATAGCTGTGGCACATTGGGTAAAGTTTTATTTCATTTGTTGAGCTTCTGGGGATAACTACTGGAAATTAATATTAATAGAAAACTGTATTGCATACAAAGACAGTTATATAATAAAAATAGCTATAGAGAATATTTTTGCTAGACTTGTGTGCAGGAAAAATCAATTATAATTCCATAAAACCAAGTGGTGTTTTTTATTTTTTATTTTCCTGCTCTCCTTTTTCCAACTACTGTTGAGTTTATGAACCAATTGTATTATTTGACTCTTCTAGGTGGCAGTCATCATTTAACATCAAGCTGAACACACACCAACTTGCCATTTTTAAACCCCTTTTGTTTCAACCAGAAAATGCCATCTAGAGAAGCAAATTTGAAGTTTGAAAGTTTCAGCTCTATTTTGAAAAATGACTGTGATCTAATGGAATAAATACTCAACAATTGGTTTATGAAGCATTTTGAAGCTTCACTTTCCAATCACTATTATAGTTGCACTTCACACATAATCTTGTCGGAGCAGCAGTGCATACTGCTCATGCCACATGCAGTGAGTATATCACTCTTCTTGGTCAAATATAAAATACACCTTAAATGCACTTTTCACCCTCATTAACTTGCTATTTTCTTTCATGTGTGGGATTAAATAAGTTTAAAGAAAGCTGAAAAACTCATTAAAAGTCTGTCAAGCAAGAAAAATGGCAAGAAATGAAAGATTTATATTGGCCTGATGCTCTGTAGCGTGGGATTCTGAAGACCTCCTGTTGACTTGCTGTGATTACATGATCTCCCCTTAGGTTGTTCTTTCAATCATTTTGAACTCTTAGTATTTACACAAATACACTTGGAGTTGAGAGGAAAAAGTATCCCATTAACACCTATTGATATAATATGAATGGATACCCTGGCGTCTATGTAAAGAAGATCTTTTCAATCTTCTGTAAGATGGCTGTAAATGAGCTGCGCAGACTCTACAGATACTATAACATTCTCTGAAATTATTGAGCGGAGTTTTTGTCTGCTCTTGACCCCCCCACCCCCGCAACACACATAAACATTTTATACACAGCTCAGTGGCCTAGTAGTAGAGTGTCCGCCCTGAGAATGGAAGGTTGTGGGCTCAAACCCCAGCCGGGTTATACCAAAGACTATAAAAATGGGACCCATTCCCTACTTGCTTGGCACTTAGAATTGAGGGTCAAAATTTGGGGGTTAGATCACCAAATGATTCCCGAGCGCGGTACCGCTGCTGCTCACTGCTCCCTTCTCCCCCAGAGGATAGATCAAAATCACATGGGGATGGGTTAAATGCAGAGGACAAATTTCACCACACCATGATGTGTGTGTGATGATGGTCATTGAGACTTTGACTTTAAGATGTCACTTGTCTGTTTAAATTAATAAAGGTTTCAGACATGTATGATAATTAATTTTCGCTTTTGTGGACAACTACGGAATTTAGATAATGTATACAGCTGAGAAGCTCTCTCTAAGTATTTTGACAATTTTAAGATAGAAAAGTTAAACAATAAATTAATTATCAAAACATTGGTTAATGATTTGATCATTGATTGGTTGATAAACATGGATGGATGTGTCCAGCCTTCTACCGTGTAACCTCATTTGAGGTGCTGACGAACAAATTCACTGTGAGTGTATGAGAAGAGTAAGCAATATGTATTCATTAGTGACTTCAACACAAACTGCCTCCCCAGCTCACTGTTTGATTCTAATTAAATTAAAGTCTTCCCCAGGGAAAATCAGCAATCCTTGTGTCAATGCATTGTGCCACAGAGGGAGTCGGCAACACAGCGCTCCACAGAGGAGTGAGACAGACGGAATGACACATGCAATTTAAATGAAGTCGTTAAAGGGCTTGGAGGATCACTGCGGGGAAAACAAACAATAAAGAAATTTGAACGTTCAGCTGAGACTTGAGCATTACACCATTGACTCTGGTTGTCGCAGTGGTATCATAGTCTGTATTATGTCAACGGAACTTTGTGAAATTGGAATAGATTTTTGCACATTGATATAAAGAGAAGAACTCTTTTTTTCCCTTTCCTTTTTCTGTTCGCTCCGTGACAGAGCTGCCATTTTTTTTATGTTAACTGTGTTTGCTTATTTCATAATTCCTCTTGAGATGTGATATGTAGTAATTTTTGAATAATGACTGCACTTCACCTTGAATACATATCTCAATGTGGATAAAAATGTTTATTTTTTACCATGCTTTGGCAAAAGTCTTAAGTGCCTTTCTAGTTATTGAAGATGATTGGGTTATAGGCTGCTTAGAGGAGCTTGCCCTTATCCACAGCGGCAACACTGTCACATGTAAACACAAGCACGATGTTTACGCTTTTACATGTTAGACAATCAAATTGCCTTCCAGTGCGAACTAAAAATGACTTGAAATGCCTCGTGTGGTTTGGGAAATGAATGTCAATTATTCAGAAGGGCCAAAATTAATGTGAGAGGTTTTTGAATGTCAAATACCAATTCAGGTAAGACGGGGGTAAACACAGCAGATCTTAGGAATAATACTAAAAAAGGCATTCAAATGTCACTCGAGCACACTTTGTAAAGACAACATAAAAAATAATCTGCTGCTTGTGTTCTTCCCGAGGACATTTGGAGTTGCACTCCATTGTAATCCTAATTAAAACTATCCATCTGCTTTCTCCTTCTCATCATGTATTCTGTTTACTTATTCAGGCTATACAGCGGAAGGGCGCTGGTAGATTTCATTAAGTCAAAACAATGGAATTAGTCATGACTTTGTCTGACGCCTCATCTTGCCTTCACTTCCAACCATATTGATGGCGGTTCAATGAACGTCCTGGTTTTCATCTGGTGCTACAGGGGGGGATTCTGTTAGCCCATTCCTTCTGATATGCAAAGCTAACATCTGAGTTTTGAAAAGGAAAATCCCCACACATTCCATTTTCTTCTTGATGTATTTTCATCCCCAAATCAGCACACAGTTGCTTACAGGCAAACACTTTTGTTGGCTTTCAAAATGTATGATATATTGTCAGCATTAAATACACGTTATTTTGGAAGACTGAAAAAACAACCATGTCATTTTAGCAGCATAATTTCCGAGCAGATTTACCATTATCCTAGGTCGTTTTTGCGTGGACTACCTGACAAATAAGGAACATGCCACAGTGCACTGTTCCCAGAATACCAAGCAGCATTAATGAAGTCATTTGTTTGATGGTTGCCAGGTCTCCCACCAAGGCCAATAATTATTAGTCTGTCAGTGCCTCAGCAAAAGCCGTGTCCATGTGTCTCTTGCGGATTGTCTTGGAAATTGTCTCCATTTATATGCCCTGAGCATTTATCCCCACCAGGCTACAGTAAACCGAAAGATGAGATGCTCTCACAATCTGTCAAACTTTCAATATTTCTATACAATCTCTATTATCAAAGCACAAGGCGATTCAACAATTAGTTTTAGAATGAACCTTGAGATTGACATGCATGTTTTTTTTTCTTGTAAATTACATGTGTCCAAATACTGTATTCATCTTACCGTTTACAGTGAGAGCAACTTCCTTCTCCCCTGCGCCAACTCTTGGGACAACAGCACGACAAACATATTTCCCAGCATCCTCCTGCCGTACTGATTTCAGTGTTAGAAGGTTTTCATTGCTAAGGACCTGTGAATAATATGAGACAAAAATATAAATAAAAAGCGACGTCAATGCACAATACGCTTCCAAATATGAAATAGTAATAAAGGAAAATTACAAAGGGGGGGGGAGCATTGCACCATGTGGACTATTGGATACTATAAAGGGCACCTCTTCTCAATTATTAAAATCCAATTTAGGTTCTAAGCTCAGTGAAATAAAGGGGTTCTTGCTGGCCTTCCATGATGAGAAAGAGAGGTGGAATGAGTTGGAATGTGGGGCTCAAACCTATAAATAACATGTTATTGGAGGTCACCAAAGAGTTTGGACTAATGACCTCCAAGTTTCTTTACAAAACAATGATGATGTCAAAGGCGACAAAACATATTTACTCCCTATATTTCCTACCCAAAGGGGCCTCGTATACCCCTGAGGTTGCTAACCCTGCATGTTTTTTTCTTTAGCTTTTATTGAAAAGGAGGACGAGCCTCAGAGGGGATATACTGTGATATGGAAAATGAACTCTAATACAAAATATGTATTTTGCTATCTTCCTGTTGCCAAAAAATGTGTGTTATTGAGTTATTTCTTTTTTTAATTTCCGTAGTAACTGACATGATTATCATTTTCAATAAACACCATAACTCCACAATCTGAAATATTACAAACACGAAGCCAAAAGGTAAGCTGCATTCAGATTTGGGGTGAATAAATATAGGCAATACGTATAAATAGTAAATGATTCTGATTCATAGTAAAAAATAGTATGTGATTTCCTCAAAATGTTCACAATATTGTATTATAAGTGGGTGCTTACTTTTTCCCCTACAGTCTGGGCTCAAGTTAAGAAATCATATTGAATATTTTTACTTCTAATATTGCTTATGTGGTGAAAAAAGTACATTTTGAAATGAAACTGAGGCATTTGCAAGCATTCTAGATCAGATTGTGATTACCACTCCAGAACCCCTCTTCATCCACACTATGGTAAGCGAGGGATTTCCTGTCCAGGCACAATTGAATACAGCATCAGATCCGAGGTCCACCTGCAAGGACTGAGGCTCTGCTGCCATGCGAGGGCCGACTGTTGAGAAAAATACCACAGACATTATGATCAGGCAAGTAAGAAAAAAATCCGAAAGGCACGTTTTCAAGGTAACACTCACAGTAGACATCGACATTACGGCTAACGTTGGTGCTGCCAAGTTGGTTTGTAACTGCACAGGAAACTGGCTCTGTGTAGAAGGAGTGGTCCACAATCACCTCATACGTGTCGCCGGAGACCTCCTTTATTATACTTCCTCCTTTGGCCCACCTAGTAAAAGGATTTGAAAGGATGGTGAGGAATGGTAAATGGAGTCAAGAAAAGTGGGGAAAAAAGCATTCCAACTGTTTTTATTCACCCCTCTTCAGGTGGATATTTCTCTTTCTTTGTGTGAATAGGAGAATGTTTTACTATGCTGGCCATGCTACAACAAGGTCCCTGGCAGCTAGGAGCCATTGACCATTTTCTATACAAGCCAGGAAGAAAAAAAACCTCATAGTGAAGAATTTACAGTGCCACCCCCTAAGAAGATTTACAACTCTTATTACTGTATGTGTAGGAAAAAGGAATATGTTCCGCAAAGTTGCAGTTGCACCTGAAATGTTGCTCCAGTTTTGACTACCTTCTTACTGTAAGTCAGTCTGACATTTTTAGCCCAATGTGTCAGGCATTTATCTGATTTTTCATAACAATGTGATCAGTACAGTTCAGAAAATTTCCAATACAACCCAGGACTCTGTCGCATGTTTGGATATGTATCCGATGTGACTGTCGTAGGATGACCTATATATCATCAAAAAACAAAACAAAACAAAACAAAACACAATGGCTTAACATTACAGACAGGCATAAAAAGCGATGGCATTTGTTTTGTAATATATGTAAATGACAAGGTCAGACTTAAAAAAATGTAAAAATCTGAACAGGCTGTCTAGCCCTACAGTGTGACTGTAGCCATGGAAGCATCTTACACATTAATGCAGTAGTTAAAGAGCCAAAAACCAACCCCATATTTCGCAAAGTCACCTGTGTGGAATGTTCATCGGAAGAGCTTCACTCTAATTTCAATTACAAAGATACTAGTTTGATAGATGCAATCAATAACAATGGCACCAGTCTCGTGTATCTGTAGCACGGCATGTATTTCTGCCAATATTGAGAGGCAGAAGCATCCCAGCAGAGGGAACTCTTTTGTTCTCCATAACTAAAGTGGGGCCAGGCTTGATTGAAATGCTATCATATCAATGAGAAAAAAAAAAGATGACCTCATTCAATCACTAACTGAATTTCAGCAGGATATTAATTGAGCATCAAAGGATTTTCTTTTTGGGGCAGTGTATCTAATCAGTCATGTTCTGGTTTATCAGTCACACTGGTCGGTTTTGTCCAATCTTGCCAATAATATATCAGCCACTGCGTGTACTGTACAGTATAAGGGAGTACATGGGATACGTTTTGGGATATCAATGTTTTGCAAGTATAGATATGGTGTTTCTCCAAGGTTTAATAGAAATGTGTCTGCAAAGAAATGTGTCAATGGAAGAGAGACACTGAATGATTGGGAAAAAAAAAGTCAGTGATAATCACTAGAGATGATTTAATTTGCATTCCTAAATGAGTATCATCTCAAACTGTTTTAATGACAACGATGATAAAGATGATGCCAATGATATGATTACATTCGGGACAATAGTGACAGTGCTAAGGATGATCTTGGAGATGATGGAGTAATTGGTGATGACAGCAGTGTTATCAATCTTGGTGCAAATTACTCTGAGCAGGAAGTTGGAAATCATTGTGGAAACAGTAATTCAGTGAGTCCTATTTGGTATGGGCTGTGGAACTTTCAACTGTCTTGAAATCTATTGTACGCATGGTGTTTCTTAACTTGGTGAAATTCACAATATGTGCAGCAGCTTCAGTATTTTTCTCAATGCTTTGACGGCTCTAAGGGGAAAGTGTTAATAGATAATGACATTCTTTTTAGGATTACAGATAGGACCTCAAAGTAAAGTGTGCTATGTGGGGAAAAAGTAGGACACATATTAAATATTATTTCATCAGTGGTCAGGTTTAGTTCACTCTAGAATGAAATTGTAATTTTAGAAGGGCATCTATGTGATTTCCAAAGTAATATTATGCAAAAACATTTGCATATACATCTAAATTAAGTAGCACATCATTATGGGTTAGTATTACCAAATTATACTGTAGTCCACCAAAACAAAAATGAAACATTTGTCAATGGCCAAAAAACCAAAAACATGCTGCTTTATTTGCAAAAAGTGAAGGTTTTGACATCATTATGGTCAGTCAAAATCAATTTAAAAGAACAACGCATCAGGATTTGAAACATCTAAATAATCCAAAGAGGGACATGCAAATAATGAGCTTTGTTGACGCTCTGGTGAATAGTTCTATGCAGCAGACATGGGACCTAATTTTCTTTGTTTGCCACTCTCTGCAATCTCTAGTGGCTTCTTGTTTATTTCTGGAGAAAAATCTGGATTCTTCATCAAAGGTTGAAAATTGGATTGCATCCCTGCTGGCTCTACTTACTATACGATTACAATAAACACATTCCCAATATGCCTTTCTCCAGTCATGTGTCTTTTGGATGGTCAAATCGCATGGTCTCAGCTTTCATTACTTGAATATAGCCACATCAACCACTAATTTGCAATAGTCAAGTAGCTAATGATCGAGCCTAGCTATACCCAAAGGGCTCCATGTTCCCTTAATTTCTTTCTTTTGGTTTTCATTCTTTCATTCTCTTTCTTGATTTATTTATTTGTTTATTGCCTTAGCAAATGCAGTTGACTAATGTCGTGCATCCAAAGAGTTCATGACATTAGTTGTTTCTTAAATCCTAATGCTTCGAGTTAGATTAATGGGTGATCCCAAGTGGTGTTAGTCATCAGAAACCTCTATGACATTTGCCCACTGTGGGAAATATCTCGGACCCTTGTTTGAAGTCGCTGGTAAATGGAGGGTTGCAAAGTGATGCAGTGCACACTGGGAATGGATGGCTCTCCCAGGGATGGCAAAGAGGTCGTTCATCTAAGAGCTATCCTGTCCTTGTGCATTATCTGATCTGGGTTAGACAGAGTGTTTTAGCACTGAATAATAGCCCCATACTGCTTGATCTGCTTCCTGCCCTCCTCGAGTGATATTGCTCTACAGAGGGTGAATTTGTTGGGGGTTCTCACGAGTCAAAGGCTTTCAGGCATGCATTATGGACCCCCAAAATCCCCACTCTACCATCGACCTCCAAATGCCAATAGTGCATAGAATGGTGAAGTGCTTATATTAACTGCAGATACATCTTAAGCGGGAGACTTTTGAAAGAGGAGTTTTAGCAGTGACTGAGAGTGTGTCTCTAACCTTGAAGTATCAAAAGTCATTAGACTGTCTGGATATTATTGAATGCTCTTGCATCAGTCACAAAAAGCCAGACACCGCAGCAAGATCGAAGGAGAAAGAGGTGGCTACGTCAACTAAAAGAAACCACGCTAAGTGCAGGTTGTTGATAATTGAAACAATAAACATAGTGAAGAATAAGAAAGGGTCAAAGAAGTCCAAGAATATGAATTGACAAAAAGTCAAAATGTACAAAACAGAAGCTGAACTTTGAATGTGCGATGTGGTGACTCATGGTGACATTTTCTTTGTAAACGAGTGACTTGCCTTGGTTTGACCCGATGGTGGCGCAGCTACAGGAAGATGCTGCATAATATGACCATTAAAACCAACAGGATTCACCTGCCTAAGATTATTAAATGTAATCAGTCCATTTCAAAATTTGCATTGCAAGATATACTCATTTTAATTTTAGAGCTTAGAATGATGGTCACGCTAGGTAAGTCACTCATAGGTATTTTTATGAAAATCAGTTTGCTCTGAAGGTTTGTTGTCTGTTTTGGTACAGAGACAAATGAAGTGCATAAGGCCTCCAGCCATGCACACTGCTGGTCCAGAGGCATTGAAAGAAAAAAAAAAAAACACCTGCCAGTGCATCTCAGTTCTTTATATCCGGGGGAGAATTGTGCTTCAAGCATTGATCCAGTCACATAACAATAAAGGTGAAATCTCTTTGCAGGTGCAATAGACACCCTGTCTCTGCTGTGCACCCACACAATCAAATACAAACCTTGTTTTCAACAATATCACTGAAACCCGACCCCCCAGCCACCCCCACCCCATCCCCACAGTCTTTTTCAAAAGGCCAGAACCCATCAAAAAAGGCAACATCTCTCTGTTTTGCCACCTGTGAGTGTGTTGTACACCCATTTTATTTCTCAGTAGCATTACACGACTCATGGCCAGCCAAATCCTTTTGCTATCGATTTCATTCCATTTATTTTTCACCATGTTTTTAAACAAAACTCCCACACAGTAAGAAAAAAAAACTGGACAAATAAGATTGGCAGTGCTCTTTCCGAGCCCCCTCAAAAGAATGTATGAGTGCAATTAATATCCTTTTTGTTGTATAACTAAGAGCATGCATATTATCCACAAGTTTAGAAATAAAGTGATGGACAACATCTGAAACTCTTAGGAACTGAAAATAATATGAGTGCTACCTAGAATAAAAATGAAAACCGATAGATGAACAGTAGTGCCATAAGTACCATTACACAGCAATGTATGCGATGCAAGAATATGTCCAGGGGGCAAACCCGTCATCATACAGGTAACACTTTAACACAAAAAAATATTTTAAAAACAAACCAAATAGCTGTAATATTGAAACCTTGACCACAAAGCAAAAAGTTGCAAGTCTGACATGACAAGACCATAGTTCATGAGTTTGTGATGCCTGTACTTTTATTTTTATAGTTCAGCGGCTACCTCATGCGATCCAATGTAAGGTGGATACAAATCTGTACCAAGATAATAATGCTTGCTTTGAACTGACAATGTCATGAAGACATTCATTAATTTCATTGGAGCAAAATGACGACACTAAAAAAATTAACCCCACTCAGTTTGATAAACAAACAATAATAAATCAACACCTCTTAGTGGGTCTTACCATGTTTGTAAAGGCGCATACTGAGATAGAACTGGCGCAGTAAAATCTTATCATCTTAACTAATTAACTGTCAACTAAATATAACTTACATATTGGAAATTAAATTAGTGAGTAGGCCTGCAATCGGGGATTTGGCTAGAACCTACGCTGAATACCTTGTGCTTTAGCTCCTAAAATACTACATATTACAGTTTATAGTCATTATATGCCCATTCCGTGGGGATATTGACCTCACCTGTAAAGCGTGACAGGAGGGTTGGCCTTTGCAGAGCAGTGAAATCTCACAAGGTTTCCCTCAAGAACTGGCTGAGGCTCCACTGAGAGATTGACAAGAGGCAGATCTAAAAGAGAGCACAAGCACAAACAAGATATATAAAGTAAGTGTCAGTGATATATTGAACGCATTGTGAACTGAAGGAATAATAATATCCAACATATTTGCTTAAAAAAGTACAAATGATAACACAGTGTATGAAATTTGCCCATGGGTGTCCATTAGGTCAATTGGAATTAACCAGTTGCTCACAAAGGGAGAGAAGGTCAATTCCATGGCACTCCATTATTCACTGCTAGTCCGCCAAATTTCATACGGATGAAAGTTGCCCGTCAAATACAAGTCGACTTCAGGCTATAATCACCATCTATTATGAATGTTGTATGAGTAGCTTACTTACGTGAACACCCTTGCTCTAATCAAAAGGTAAAACAGTGACTACATTTACAGTAATACTGGAGTTCTAAAAACATATTCACAGTATGTATACTTTAGCTACATCTACATATGTTACACACACACACACACACACGCACACACACACACACACACACACACACACACTTACACGTATCATATTTATATTATTTATGGATTATTTTCTGTATGTCATTTATACTACATATTAATATAGTATTTACATGTTTGAAACTGTTATTTAGTGTTCTAATGATAGCATATGCACTTATATGGTTTAATATACACTTATTGATACACAAAAATGTATGTATCTTAAAAATGAGAGGGTGACACTATTTCGAGGATTTTTACATATCGAGGGTGGTCTTGGAACCAATTATCCACGATAAATGAGGGAAAAATGTTTCTGTGTGGACGAATCTGATTGTTTTAAACATACCTATATTTAGCTATTGTTTCATATTGTTCCTTGATACCCTCATATTAAGCCTGCACGTGAATTTGAAGCCATGTTCTCCTGAAAACTGAATGAAGTCATGCATTTAAGAAGAACTGCTACATTTTATAACCTGTTATTATTATTACAATATTATGAGAACAAAATCAAAGGAAAACTTGACTTCATAATGAGTTTCGGTAAATGGCAATTTGCAAAAAAAATTGAGGAGTCCACCGTGTGATCCACTGCAAACATAACAATGAGCAACATCAGAGGAACATAACAAGCATTCAGATTATGCAAATGTAATAAACAGCTTAATTTATCCTAATTGAGAAAGGTGGGTTTCTTTTGAAGGTACATGCTCATTTCCATTTCAATGCACTCTCCTGTGGGAAAAAAACTATTTACTCTGTAGACCCACACACTGAGTTTTTAAATAAGTGAAGCAGTTTGTCGTTGTTGTTTTTGCTGCAGGTGTTTTGTCCATAAACGTGGCCTTGTTCTTTACATCCTTTGCCATTCAGAAAGTTTTTTTTCCTCTCCTAAATATGCCTGTGCAAAGAGTTCGTAAAAGCTGATATGCACATATTGCACTATTGGAGCATGTTTTTGCATCCTTGTTTTCCTTATGGCATTTTGCACAGTCTGGTGCTATATTATCTTCGAGGTGAAAATCAAAACATATTTTTATAACGTTTATTCCAATCTGTTGCCAAAATCAAGAAAATAAAATAAGATCTGTGCAGAGGCATTTACTATACTTGCACTATCTATACTCACCTCTACTACATCATTACTTTTTGCCATCTGTAGCTCTGGTGGTGTTCAGTTACAGCATCAAGGACAATAAATTAGTCATTTGGGTAAGGGATGGTTTTTGGTGTTGATGCTTGTGTTGCCATCTGTTTCAAAACGTGCACTGTGTCTTTGCTCTCTATGTTCAACACTTCTAATGTAATAACAAGGGACTGTACTTGGACAGGGATGAAGCGCAGTCAAACAACAGGCAAAAATTGCTGTTATGCAGCCAAACAGTGAAGTGTGTATGGCTGCAAATGGGGGTGTTTTTAATGTGGGGGGAAAATGATTTTTTTCCCCGCGGCAGTGCAGATGTTTGCCGCTCGCTCAGCTGTCATGAAGCTCATGAGGAGAAAGTGGTCCAGCTCAATGTGCTCAAGTGAGAATTTTGTCGCAAATGATCTAAAAAAATAAGTATGATGTTACATTCAACACTGCATGTTTGTGTAGATGTGCCTTCTACCATAGTGAGGCACAAAATAATGGCAAACCCCGCCCCAACACTCCCAACAAAGTTGGCCAACATGCAGTTCCAAAAATGCTATCATTTTCGCAACAGTGCAAATATAAAATATGTAAATATTAAGGCATCTTATTTCCTACTGCATTCCAAAATGGTTCTTTTGGAGCGATCAAAAAACCCAGAACTCATTTGATAATTTACTCAATTTAGATAGATAGGGATAGCTCATGCTGATTCTTCAAACTGATTTGTCACTTACATTCACATCTTTGGACTTTTACCAGTCTTTACTTAACAGCTAGGCATGTTTTTGAAATGTCAGCGGAAGCCCCACACAAGCGGTCAGTGAAAATGCAGATTCAAAACAATCAGAAACACACTACTGCACCATATTAGTATTAGTATTTTCAAAAAGCAATTAAAAGTAATTATGAACATGCCAGAATGTATCACTTCTACAAAGCCTTTCTAAATTCTCATCAAGTCATGTACCGTGAGTATCTCCCAGCATCGACTGTGCCAGGTTAGAAATGAGTGCGCCGTAAACCACAACAAACACATATTCCTCTTTTGGTAACGATATTCTAACTGCATTGGTTAGTTTTCTCTGTGTAGTCTTTTGCAATGAGTGTGTGCGCCTGTTACAGGGCATGTGGGTGTATGTCAAACCAATCTACACTTGGAGTTGCAATGTTAGTCAGCCCGTTGGGTGTTTTTAGCCATGCAAGTGGTTAATTGCGTGGACAAAAATGTGGGCAGAGGGAACCTCAAAGGCGAAAATGACAGATGCGGTGCTAGAGAGGGCTGTAATAAAATTCCAGCCAGAAGCTGAAGAGCAGCAAGGCAGACATTAAAGAGTTGGGGGAGATGCGGAGGGGAGTGGGGGTGAGTGTGGTATTTTTGCTAATAGACACAGTGATGTCAAGGCCAGTTCACAACACATTCTACAAAGTATTCAGCACTTTCATCCATGCCAATCCGTATTTTTATTTGTATGTATTTATTTTTAATTGCACTGGTCCATCTGCCAAGAGATTTTTGACAACACAAAAATGCACAACCAATCCAGCCTCGAATTAATATGGTGCTACAGTGACTACATTTGTAGCAAAATCACTGATTTTGTCCTAAATAAACATGACAGCCTAAAAGGTGTCAAAAAGTCATTTTTAACCTTTAGACCATGACATACATTGACTAAAAAGAGCCAATTTTCCATTTTAATGTATAAATGCATGACTTGCAGAGTCGGTGGTAGACTGAGAAGGCGACAGCACATCAATAATTTAGAATGTTGATTCCTTAGATTCATCAAACGGATAGTTGAAAGGGGATAAGTGTCAGAGGGACGTTTACGGGAAAAAAAGAGAAGGAAATATAGAGAACTGTTCAAACAATAGGAGAAAGTACAAGAGTGGTGGTCTGAAAAGGTCAGTGGTAAGTGAATATTCTCCAACTTCACTATCTGTTTTATAAGTAGTGCAATCTTTTCTATCTTTCTTAAAGCTCAATTCCCAGTCACTGCAGTCATCCGGTTTAATGAAGACAGCTGTTCTCAAGTAGGACCAGCCTCAGAAGCAAGTTTGGTTGAGCTGTTTGCGGACCATCTGGCTTGTTGCATCAAGCCTCAACAATATGATCCCACTGTCCTATGGATGGCTGGGCCTGCTGCTTCAGTAAACAACTATGCGGTCAAACGTATTGATTGTCAGGCATTCCCCCATGAAAAAACTTAGCAGTTTGATTTCCTTCAAAAGACTAAATAAAGGAGCAATGCATTCATTGGGACTTATCCACTCACGATCCAATTTATTAAGTAAAATCGATGAAGAACTGCATACAAGGTTATCTGTCCGTCCATTCATTTGCCCATCCAACCATGCATCCATCCATGCATCCATCCATGCATGCATCCATCCATGCATCCGTCCATGCATCCGTCCATGCATCCATCCATCCATGCATCCATCCATGCATCCATCCATCCATCCATCCATCCATCCATCCATCCATCCATCCATCCATCCATCCATCCATCCATCAACATTTTTTCATATAACAGCCCATCCGACCCTCATCCGGCCTGGTCAAATCACTCTGCACATATAATGCAAACAAACAATAATTTCCGTTTATATTTACATCTTTATTGGCAATTAGGGGATTCCAATTACCTGACATCTTTTTCAGTATGTGAGAAAAACACACACAAACACTGGGAGGATGGGCAAACTGCAATTATTTGCATTCTGTCCATCTCACTTTCAATTTCCTTGCAGACATATTTGCTATTATCTGCTTGATTTAGCAAGAAGAGCCCGCACTGTCGGGGAGTCTGCTACCAAAATCTCCTCAATTGCACATCTGCATGTCCTTTATTAATTAGTCTCAAAATATGGCATTCCACATGCAGGTCTGCTTGTTTGCAATGCAAACACTCAGCAAAGCCAGGCAGTGCCCTCATCTGCCAGCATCATCCAATGTGGGTCAACGCTCTGTGGATGCAGCTGGACTAGAAAATATTGGAGGAATATTTATGATGATTACTGGGCAAGACGTGGGATGGTTGTTACCAGAGGTCCTTATAGTGAATCTATATTCACAAAATGTAACCTTAGGTTACTCCTGCGCAAACTAATCATTATGATATTCACAGAGGGAATCCTTTTGATACAAGGCTTGTATTGGATCTTGTTAGGTTTTGCACTTGCACCTAATGAAGTGTCCAATGACTGTACAAGGAATCACAGTGGGGTGTTTTCCACTGATTAGAGAAGTCTAAAGGGAACGAGTGAAGTCATGCATCGGAGGCGCTCATCCGTTCTCGATAATTACTGTCAGCTAATTGACTGTGATGGACAAATCTGAAGTCAGCAGTCTATCCGGGCTTTACAATTACACCTCATCACCTTAAATCCTACTCATTTTAGCACATAGTGTATTTAGATGGGAATTCGCTGAACCCCAAGACAACTCTACATTAACCTCTATTAGTGGGGTGAATGCACATCATGATCATTGGTAGAAGACAGCGCAGTCCAAATGTTCCAAATCTAGAAATGTTCCAGATTAAAACAGAGATGTAGCATACACTAATTTGATATGACAATGTGTTTTGCATCAAATTACCCTAATCATCTTTGTCTCAGTTAATATAGAAATCAATGGCAATTTGGCCCACAGGAAAACAAACATTGATGATCCATGGCTGACACATTGTTGTAAGAGACATACAATAATGAAAGTACAATCTCTGTGTCTGAAATACAATAAAATAAAGTTTACATATAGGTTACTTGTCAAAGAATAATTATGTTTGGAAAAAGTAAATGGCTGCACTTTTACTTTTCTAGAGGGCTTTTAGTGCTGTGGATGCTGATTTGTTCTTGTATGCTTTGACTTACCACACAATTCCACAGGTGGCTATATTGCAAGAAGAAATACAATAATGTGCTTACAAAGGCAGGAAAGCCCGCCAGCTAATAAATGTGGATGTTAATAATGCAGAGTTCAAATTGGTGTTTATGGGAAAGCAAATGCAGTTTTAATGGGCAACTTTTCATTTAAAAAAAAAAAAAAGAAATAAATATACTTGGCTCGGATTGGCTGGCAACCAGTCCCGAGAGTCAGCTGTGATCGACTTCAGCTCACCCACGACCCATGAATAGAAAATGCATGCGCTGTAGTTGATATTTAAAATTCCTCCTTTGCAATTTTTACTTTTGATACAGGGTCATAGACAATCTCAACGCATTCCACCAGATAATTGTTATATTTGCTCCTGTGAACCAATATGCAAATTGGCAAACAATTGCAGTTGCTTTGTCTGATAGAGATGCCAACTCTTAGGAAGTATTGTGTATTTAGTTTACTAAGTTTTAATGGTTTGTATCTACCCTTAGTTTTGATTTTTAAACAGTTTGAATTCTCAACAGTTTGCTTAGCTACTATACCCACATATTATTAAATGTTAGTCTCATGTATGCATTTTTATACCACTGCATAGTAAATGTTTTGTCCTCCCAGTGATTGCATGTTTTAATTTTTTTCTGGGTACTCTAGTGTGAATGCTTGTTTGTCAGTATGTGTCCTGCAGTTTACTGGCAACAGTGTCTTTTCCAAAGTCTGCAGGGATTGGCTCCATCCCTCCAGCAATCCTAATGAGAAAAGCGATTCATGAATTTGAAATCAAACGGAATATAATTCTTATATTTACATTTCATACACTTGTCAGCTGTCAACTTAAAAAAAAAAAAAAACAGAAAGTGTTTTTCCGCACACATGACAATTTTTTTTAAGTGGTGCTGTCACATCCTTGCATATAACCCATCAGGTCACTTTCTAGCTCATAGCCCAACAAACATGAAGGTAAGTGTCTGAGCTTGAAAAGCTTCTGGTGCATTATAAAGCGAATCAGTTGCTGAATGCAGATGCTGCATTCGGCCCCTCACCAGGGATCCACTTAAACTAATAAGAACCATTTATAGCGCCCACCATTAATCCAACCTATGTTTATACTCCAGCGAGACACCACTTATTGAAACACATGAGAGCATGGATGTTCAAAAGATGATGAACTTGAATACATTTACTTTCAACATGTCTTCATGGGAAGACTCTTTCAGGAAAAAAAAGGATGCAAATCGCTTGCATTTCAACATAAAAACATACAACCAGGTATATGTATAATGGATAGAAAAACTAAGGTAAATTATAAAAACATCTTGGGGTATTTATGATGCAAGCATATGTTACTCTCTTTGCCCCCTAAGGGGTATCAGAAGCAGGTGAGTGTGTGTGGAGCAGTTCTCACTCGCTGCATATTCACTACTCCTCTCGTGACCCCTCTCTAGCTGGCTGTGGCTCAATTCAGTTTGTGGACTCTCTGCAAACTCTGCATAGCCAGAGTAATTCAAAACAAGCAAGCAAGCAAGCAATGAATTTTGTATCTGTGTCCAAACTGGATTAGGATGACAAAAATAAAATGACTCCCAGGAGATATCCTTACGATGGTTGTTTAAATTTAACATATGCAAAGTACACCAAAAAAGGATATGTGCTGCCGGTTTCATGGACCGAAATCTAACATCTAATCAATAATTTCACATTTGTGAATTAGATTAAGTAAAATTTCAATGAAATCTGGTTGACGTCTCATTTAATAGATTATTTTATGTTGAATTATTAACACAAGTCAATGACGTTTTTCTGCTGAGACGGCAACACCTGGCGTAAAATTAACTACACGGGTGCTGGCATACCACACCTTACTGATTTTGAACATCTGCTTAAGTGACGAAATATGGTTGCCCAATAAATGGTTAATCAGTGCAGCAGAGTTCCATTTCTCTTATACAGACTTACATTTTCAGTGATATAACCTTTAATATTTGCCTGCTGGTCAGTTGATGTGAATGTCTTGTAGATAAATATTGCAATTTTGTTTCGATATTTCAAGTTTCACCTTCAGGGTTAGCACACATCTCCTATCTACTACCCTTAAATGAAAACATGCCACTCAATATTTGCAGCACACTTGTCTTTTTGCAAAGTTCAGCTAAACTTTTATTGGCGTTTTCAGCGTTAGCAGCTAACAGGGGAGTTTATTGGCTTTGGTTTGTCTCAAAAGTAACCTCTCTACATTTCTGATTATCAATAGTAATTTCATCCTATTTTTCCAAGGATAAACTCATTAACTTTTTGCGATGATATAAACATGTATTCAAATAGTTTAAAGCCAAACAACAAATAATGCATGTGAAGGGCAATGGGTGTGCAATTTAGATCCTTGATTTAATTCATCTAACAGGTCCAAAACTTCACAGAATATCTCTTCTTTCCGGATGGCCTTCTTTTTGTGTAATTCTTTGTCCAAAATTGAACAGAAGAAGGTCATGTCACAAAAGAAAAAGGTTCTCATAAGGACAAAATAGCAATTAAAGTGCTTGAAAACAACAACACAGAAAGCCTTTTGTTCAAAAACAAGCTGCGCTTCAAATTCTGCTGCTGAGCCAAGAACCTTGTAATTGAAGAAGGCAGGATGGAAATTAAGCAAATTGATACCCACCACGCGTGAATCAAAGTTAAATTACGGCATGTTTCATTTTTGCAGCTTAATTTGAAAGTGGATGTTAGCGGAAAATAAAGCAGCTCTGCTGAGCTGTGCCGAACACCTTACCTGGCGAGTCAGTGCATGGGGGAGGAGGAAAAACAGAGAGAGGGGGTGGAAGAGGGGGTTAAAGAGGGATAATGCAGAGGCTAAATCTTGTGGGAGACAATTTGAGTCACGACAATTAGTCTCCGTTGTCGCTCACTTTGTTCTCACGCTGTGGGATTTTTCTTTCATTTTTACAGGACCTTTAACAGTGCCCATTTTAGGATGCTAATTTTAGTTCCCCTGCACTTTTAGTTTTCAGGGTTGAATTGTACTTTTAGTCACAAGGCGACAACCACAACATGAGCAGGAGGATCATTATGTCTAGTGAAGTATATAAAAGAGGAGAGGCTGAATGACAAAAAATAGATAATGACTTGGGCGTGCTGTAAGCAATGTAAACAGATGATATTTTATACATGTGTGCCTAAACTGGCCAGATCACGCAATGTCCGCTCAAGCCATGTTTGCCTCTTGTGATGCACATACTGAATAGAACGGAACAGTCTGTCATAATGGCTCTCTGAATAGCATTTTCTGCTTTATTAGTCAGACTTAATGGTGTTGACAGGGCTGCCAGTGATGCAAAATCATTTTTGAACTAGGCTCCCGCTCTTACTAGGAGCAGTTCTCAATCAAAAAAAAAAAAAAAAGATTGCCAAAAGAAGAGGCCCCAAGTATTTTCCATACTGAACTTGCTCCAATTTTCTATTCTAGACATGACGGATGATGGTAGACCAGCAATCAAAGTAGAGACAATGCTGTTTATGATATATGGATAGCTCTGTTCATATTTATACATAAATTAAAAAAAAAAGATGCCAAGTTAACTCATCTATCCTCCTACAGTATGAGATAAGTATATTGATGCTAATTGGAGTGGATCATTTAATATCCTACACAAATTGACCTTTATCATCTACACATGGTGAAATTGAGAATAATAATGGATTAATTAATCTGTATGAATTATATCCAGTGGTGTGGAATTGATTGTTGATCATTAATATGATTTTGATTTGAAGCAATTGAGGCTTTATACTTTTGTAGATCGCATTGCTTATCAGTAACCAGCAGAAGTGCTATTGAGCCACTCACAGCATGTCTGCGATCTATAGAGCAACTGCGGAAAGTTGCGCTACATAACACTGTTATGAAAACAGGAGAGAGAGAGAGAGAGAGAGAGAGAGAGAGAGAGAGAGAGAGAGAGAGAGAGAGAGAGAGAGAGAGAGAGAGAGAGAGAGAGAGAGAGAGAGAGAGAGAGAGAGAGAGAGAGAGAGAGAGAGAGAGACAGAGAGAGAGAGAGACAGAGAGAGAGAGAGAGACAGAGAGAGAGAGAGAGAGACAGAGAGAGAGAGAGAGAGAGAGAGAGAGAGAGAGCAACAGGCAGGCAGACAGACAGTCAGTCAGACAGACCGAAACAGAGAACATTTTGGGTTGAAAGGATGCATGGGTTTTAAAAGAATAGATTATGAAGACCACAACGAAAACAATCCACATAAAAGGAGTTTTAACCATGCACTTACGCTGGATGTCAATCGTGACACTGGTCTCCTTGCCGTTGGGGACTGCCTTGTTTGAGGCTTTACAAATGATCTGCTGGCCAGTCTCAATGTTGGAGGGGGACAGGTAGAGTGTGCTCACCGTGGTTTCTCTCCTTCCATCGCGGAGCAATGTCTGCAGACAAGAAGGACAAGTCGAGTTTATGTCTGGAGCACATTTACTTGCGTGGTCTTACGCATTTTCATCTTGGTGACATAGACTTATTCCTCTAAAACGGTACAACCATCCATCCAGTGGCTATATTGTGTTGTTTATACAGTCAAACTGGTGCGAGAAGCTGGAGTGCACTCCTCCAATTAACCCAGAATGTACAGTACAGTACACAGAGTACTGCACATCGGTGAACACTTGTTCAGTACAGGACTGTTGTTAAGGATTGAGAGTCCATCTTGATGCAACTTGTTTTTTTTCTTGGCACTGTTTGTTTGGTCTGATTGACATGTCGAGTCACCTGGTCTTGGTTATGGTTCCTGAAAAACCAAAGAGCACGTTGGTGCATTTGAGCTGCCACTGTTCTCTCCGGAAAAGCTTCTCTTGTTAGCTTGGAATGGATCCTGCAACATTTTTTTTTTTTTGGTCATTTTGCCATGATAGCTCCTTTGCAGCTTTGGTTGTGGTGCTGCTATGAACATCCGTGTATCTCCTTGGGCTCATCTCTCAGAGATTATTAACATCATCGCTTGAAATGCATCCAGCCATTTACTGGTGTACTGAAGCCACATACATTGTCCATATAAATAATAATAATATCAACAAAGGTCTGTTTTGTTCCATATTATTGGAGCAGCTATACCTATTGTTCATGAGTTCTGTGGATTTAGGATCGTCTGAGGGAACCATTAAGTTAAAACAAGGAGATACATTGGAGGGCGGGGAGATGACAGTAGCGAGAGGGAAAAACAGTAAGGTAACAAACCGATTAATGTTGTTTTGGCATGATTACAGTCAACAGTAATCATTTTGTTCCCAGTTCATTGGTTGCTAGTGGCTTCACTTGATTCAATCCGCAATGTTACATTATGTTTTGAAGCATTGTTCACATATCAAATAAAAAAAAAATAGGTTGAATAAAACCATCATTCCGAGGACAGACGAAATTCTACAAATTAAATGTGTGAATGCCATCCATCCATTTTCTCTACCGCTTGTCTCCACAGGAGTCGCGGGCGTGCTGGAGCTTATCCCAGCAGTCATCGGGCAGTAAACCGCAAGAGGTCTCTAGGTTTGTGGAATAATTGGAACCGCAACTGACGATGAGTCTGACGTAAGCGACGTAGAAGAGGTAGAACCGCATCCTCAACTTCTGGGGTTAGCAAAGTTGTTTATAAGTGACAGAGGATGAAGATTTTGTTGGATTCCATAATTTGGAGTGACAAGGATGGTTCAATAAACTTGTTAGCATGTTATTTATGCTAAAGTTATTTGAAGAACTCTTAATATGTTACATCAGGCACATTCATAATTTTTGTGTTCATGTAACATTAGCATACCGTACCATCCAGCCTGTTGTTGCCTATTCTGTATTTATTTTGAAATTTCCTTTCAGGATGACATGTCTGTTCTTGGTGTTGGAATTTATCAAATACATTTCACCCAAAAATGCGATTTATACGCTGGTGCCACTTGTAAATGTATTTTTGTATTATTCTTTATTATGCATTTTATGGCTAGTGTGACTTATACTCTGAAGCGACTTATAGTCCAGAAAATACGGTACATGAAAAGGTACTGTAAATAGTATGACATTTTTCTTTTTCAGTTTGCTAAATCATCTTCCCCAAGAGACAAAAATGACTTGAGGACTACTTCTATCCATGTATTTCTTTACCACTTAGCCATTCATAATGCTTGATTATACATCACAGTATATAATAAAAATCCACAGATACCATGGAAATACCCCCCTAGAAGTTAGCACAGGGACAACAATAAAGCAATCTGAATCCTTATCTTGATCAAAATTCCTGACCACACTCAACGCTAAATATGAAAAGAATTCAAGCCTCATTTTTGTGAATTTTAACCGCCACACTCCGCTCCATGGCTTGTCATACTCTGCAAAAAACATCAATCTTCTTTACAACTCTTATCCTCTGAGTCCACCATTGTGAAAGCTATCTGCAATCAGTTGGTAGAGAGTTCCGTTGCGTTTGCTTTTTCCCATCCCTCCATAGAGGAGGAGTTCATGCGAGGAAGACCGGGACAGAATCAAATCACTGACAAGAACAAATTGAATCCTCAAGCACAAAGTCAAAATGTCAATGGCAAAGCACATCTCTCTTTTCTCTGTTGGGAAATTGATGGAAGGATCATTTGCGTTAAGGCCTTGCTGCACTTCTATACATTGGATTTGTATCATACTGTAAATCCTTGAATTTTTTAATGTTAGTTTTCTTTGCTTGGATTCATATAATAGAGGACAAACTACAGATATACCTCCAATTTTATATGTTGTTGTCTATGATCAAATTATGAAATCATTACTAGGATACCATTTATCCTGGTGGTTGAGTAACTGGATGTTTGATAGTTGTTTAAATTTCTAAAATATTGTTTTTGTAAAATTGGAAAAAATAAGTGATATGGTATGCTTGCTTTTACTTTACTTGAAAATAACAAGAACGGAACAATTCTTTCAACAATGGTTAAAATCATAGATGAGTATTTCCTCTTTCATGCTGAAGCTTCATTGATTATTCTTAACTAATTGAAAATGAATATGCAGTAGGTGCTTGGCTCAATGACCTGGGTTAGTAAATTGTACTGCACATTTTTGCATTAACATCATCATTCATGTAGTTATATGACCTAGAAAACATTGTGTAGCCTATGCAAAGATGAGCTAGATTTTGTTGTCATCAGCAGCCTGTGTTTGTCCTCAATCAATATTGCAGCTAACAATAGTCAGTAACAATTGTCAACTTTTGTGACAAAGCAAAACTGTGACTGCTTTGTTGTGATTGAGCTTTCCAAGAAGGTGACCTGTCAGTAGCAGATCAGTAGGTGGCTTAGAGAATCCAATCAACTAGGATTATCTGCTAATTAAAAAAACAGGTGAACTGAATGGATTACCTAGTCAATAAAACTTGATGTGCTGCCAGACAAGATAATTCATTGCTGTAGAGCTGTGTCTTTAATGTGAACCTCCGCTCTACTGGTAAAGCATTGAAACCCAGTGCAATTCAAGAACACGTTTAAACCATGAGAGATGTGCATTACTAATTTTAGTTTGTATTCTTTTTTTGGAGCTGCAGATGGTTAAAGTAACACTGTAGTTTGAAACGACAGTATGACGTTTTGTCCAACATCCATCAACACTCTTACCTCCATAATCATGATCTGATCTGATTTCCGCATGGTCCAGATGACCTCTCATAATGGCCATAATGGGATAAGAGCATCTTTGAGAGAATTTGGAGGAATACAATATCTGCTTTCTGACAAATGCTTTAAAAAGTTTTAACTTGCAAGACACTCTATTGTAAAGATTGTATGTTTTTTTTCTTTTTGCAAGGGACAGGTGATTACAAAATACAACACTCTTGTGGAGTTTTGTGTATGTTTACGCTTGGACTAATAAAAGCAAGACACTGTGATGTACTGTAGCATTAGAAAAAAACAGCCCAGAGTATACGTTAACAAATGTACTATGTGTGCAAAACAAGAACCAAATCATATTTTCTTGATGAAACAAAGCAAAACATCGACACCGTCAACAAGTTTGCTATATGTATTTGTTTGTCATGTAAATGTTTTTAATTTTTTCACCATCCCATGAACCCCCCCTCCCCTCATGATAATCTAGTCTGTGATGATTTATTGAATTGAATCAATGACATCCACCCTGACGATTTATAACTAGATTTATTATATGGATAAATTGTTAAAACCTCTGTTACTTTGTTTATAATTGACATTTATGTGCAGTAAATGACTCATTTGACTTAAGTCTCAACTCCTGGGAAACAGTGTCTCACAAATATTAGTATTTAAATGTATAAACAGGTACCCCTAAATGCAGAAGTCACTATAAAGTTGGATAAATGAAGCTGCTGGTTTTTAATGACCGAATAAATTAATTGTAGTTTACTCCCTTGCTTGTTTTTTTTTTTTTTTTCAGTCAAACATGGAGTCATATGAATCAACTGTTTTTTGCTGCCAAAATCAACAACAACAATTAAATTTCTGCCAATGTTAGTGAGAAAAATCTATTGGAAACCTGATTTTATATACAGCAAATTATAGTTGCCATAGTTGCCAGCAAGAGCTACCATAAAAATGTCATTATTGCTTTGGAAATACGTAGTAAACCCGTCTAAAAATAACAGGGAGAAGGATTTCATGAGAGGGGAAGCACTATGTTCATATTCCATTTTTTTTTTTTAATTGTCATTTCAGTACAATAAATGTAATGCGCAACTGGAAACAACGACTCAAGCTTTGAGTATAACATACTGTTGCTCCATTGAAGCACAAATGAAATGTATCTAATTTAACTTGATCAAGTTTCCCTGACTTGAATTAAATCCTAGTCCTCTTTCATGAAACCAATCTTATGTTAACACCCACTTAACCGCCCTTTAGCAATTAAGAATCTTGATCCCAGTCGTCCACCCATTGATTTTGCTTGTGACAAATGCGTAAGCCTTTAGTGGAGGAAGTGACCCAATAGCTTGTTAATGATAAGCCAAGCACCAGCATTGATCACTTTAATCAACGTATACACTTTGCCTTTACTTTAGCCCCTAAGCCCCAGCAGGTTAAAGACAAAGGTTTTCACCTCGAGTGACAAATTGTTTCTTGGTTATGAATTCATCTGAAGAATACTATACGATTATTATTTTTTACCTTACAAAATGCTTTGGTCCTAAAAATTTGTAATTGATAATTTTAGCTCAGGTATAGTATACTACAGTCATGAGAGAGCATTCTTGAGATCTGTGCAGCCATGTGTGCATCCACTCTGGACGATAATAATCCACAATGTCTCATCTAATCATCTCATCTTCTGTCTCTTTAAGAGTAACTGAAGACAGGAAACGTGTTCTCCCCTTATGCCATTAACAAGCAGCACTCCTAGCAATCATTTTATTCAAATAAGGCTGGTACCATACCCCAGTCCAATCAATTGCATTTATCTGCTCTTTGAAAAAAGCCGATAATGGGATAGGGCAGCCTGGACAGAGTGAGGACGAGCGTGGAGGGAAGAAGAGGGGAGATGTCAGTCCTTGAAAGTACTTGGTGGCTTTATGTGGATATGGAAATAGATCACGGTTGATTTACATGATTTCATCATCAGCCTTGACGGTAAATGTCAGTCAACAGTTTGAGGGGCTCAGGTGACCATGATGTGAATAGTGGAGACTGTTAAAATGAAGGAAGAACAAATTCTGTCAATCAGCAGCAGCAGAGATGACAGTCTGCTGAACAGATTCTGGGAACAGGTTGGGTTGGTAAAATGAAGACAAGTGCAACTGAAGAACATCATAACAGAAGGGAAGCATCACTGATAGTTCCATGATCTTGCCATCTGCTTGTCTCAGTTGATTTGTATGATGGAATCAAAAAAAAAATGTTTTTGTTATCAAAACACCAACCTGGATTTACAAGGGAATTGCTTTCAAAGAGCCATCTGAATCACAAGGCAAAGGGTAACTTTGCATGTGTGGCACCTTCACAGTAATCATTTACAGCAAATGCAAATATGTTAATGAACAGGTGTTTTTGTTCAGGATCTGTCTAGAAATGAAATTAAAAAAATGAAATTGAATTGGTAAAACTGGAACATTTTCTGTGTGCTTCTGCACTCACTTGCCAAGACAAACACCAAGAAAATGGCAGATCCTGTCGCAAAACACTTGACAAACAGCTGAAATGTTGTAACAAAATCTATAAATTATATTACCATACGTTTGAAGACACGTTTTCACAAAATGCATGTGTCACTTTTACACTATGGGAATAGGTTAGGTCATTAAACAAGCTAAAATTTAAAGGAACATGATGTGGTTTGAAAGCTGACCAATAATTAATATGCTAAATGACAAATGAGTTAAAGGTGCTTTGTATTGCTACAGGTTATGTTTTTTGCAGCCTTATATAGAGTTAACAGGTGTGTGAATTTCTAAATTCTTCTGCAAACAGGCTCCTCCATGCACTCCCCATTTCCCCTTCCAGCCCCAGAGTCTCCAAACCAGCTATATGGGACACATGTCTAAGCTTACCTTGGAGTACATGGCCCCATTGAGGACCTCTCCGTTGCGGATCCAGACGATGGAGGCTGCTGGCTTGGCATTATCCGCATGGCAAGTCAGATTGAGTGGGTCGCCGGCCCTCAGGCTCACCACTGGCCCTCCACTGATGATTGGGTCCTCGGGTGGAACTATGGATGGAGACCATGAGAAGAAGAACCAGGAGATCACAGGAGGGAAGTGACTGGAATATACAGTCATATAAACCCTCCCCTTTTTCATTGTTGAGCTAAAAAATTAAACTGATGTTAAACTGTTTGTTGCTACATAAAGCAAAGATGGGCAGAAACAAGTTAGACATACAGTGAAAAATAAGTAAACACCTGTAAAACAACATTATGGAAATAAAACAGTTCATGTGTTTAGTTTTATATTTGGGATATTTGTCATACATATATATCTACAGGCTGGTTGATGACTTAAGGAAGTCATCATCGAATGGATCTGTCAATATATGTATGTGTACAGTATATACATATAATCCAAGCTCAAATATCAACATTAATTGTAGTTCACAAGCAGCGGTTAGTGACACACAACTATGTATGTTTTACTCCCGAAGCTTTGACAAATACAACAGCGCGACGGAAGCATCTCAGTAGCACTATATACACGTCTACATACCATTGATCAAAGTCTTGTTCGTCTTTTAGCCATGAGCTGTATATATTTTTTTAATATCATTTTACTTTTTTTTTTCTATCCAACCCAAACTGCAGTGAATTATTGATTGACCCGAATGCTCATTACAATGCAGATCTGGGGCGAGATGAAATCAAAGGCTGCAGGCAGCTGTCGAATCTCTCTACACAAGTGCCATGATTGGAAGGAAGGGTTGTTATGGGTTAGATTTATGCTGTCAGATTGCACCGGAGATGAATGCAAATAAAGGAAATGTAATTTGGGACACTGTTTTGCACATTTAATGACAATATGCATAATTGGTCTCGGTGACAGCTTGTATAAAGGAATATGTCATGTGCTGCAAAAACGGTGCATACCATACTATTTTATTCTTATCTCTGTGTAGTTTTTGAATTAATTGTCACATTTGGGGATACCAACATCATATAATTTTATTTGTTTGTAGCAAACATTTTTACGATAACTGCTTGAAAGAATTACCCAAAGGATTACTGTTGAAATTGCCTATCCTTTATTGATCTCTCTTTGCACATTTGAGTTTATGTTTTTAATGTAGTATAGGTAGCTCAGAAATACTATTTTATTTCACTTTGTGCTACCAATGGGTGTTTTACCAAACTTCCTCTATCAACAATGGAGGAAATTAACAAACAATTAAGAAATAGCTTTTCTACTAATTGTATTAATATGGAACTAGGGGCAAAAAAAAAAAAAAAAAGCAAACTGCATTCGTAACATGGGGTAGCGAGACAGTCAATATAGCAGTTCATCCACACTAAACTATTCTGACATACTGAAATGCTAACTTTGCTTGCCTGGTTGACTTCAGTAATAGTGTTTTAGTCAACACTAGTAAACCAACTGAGACCAAGACATTATCGAAACTGGACAGTTTCGAGATGGATACAAGATCATGACTTTTGTAGGTCGAGAAACAGAACAAAATTACCAGAATCGGTTTTTTTTTCTTCAACAAAAACAATTACATGTCATTTTGAAGCCACACAGTTGACTCTGTGTTTTATTGTGAGGTGCAGTTTATCTAATTTAGGTATACATCCCCAGGCAATGCAATGTGTTTGATGGTGTGTGGTGGGTCGTAAAATGGTTAAATACCACATACTGAAGTTCGGATTGTAATTGCAACCATAGCTGTGCTGCTCGGGTCGTTAGGGCAAATTTACGAATACCCACATTCAAGTAACTTGGTTTTAATTTGGATGACTAATAAATTAATTGTAAAATGTACAAATACACATTGTCATCCAGTTTCTTATATTTAGTTTTAAATTTAGTCTCTCAAGTATTATGGCAAAAACATTAATAGTTCAAATAACATTCACTGAGAGTGACAAATTGAAATTAGGTTTGCCTGTATCCACGGAGACATTTAGATGCAGCACGGTGTGACGAAGTGTGTGTTATGGGAGAAGTTTGGGCCAGACAATTGTTTCAGTACGGTTGGACTTCAAATCACACAATTCCCACACTGGTTGACGTTCTGTCTTTCAGTTTAAAATGCAGTGTTCATTTGTCCGGCTGTCTTTTATCTGCTTCTCATTATTAATATGCAGAGAGTTAGTACAACATGGGGATTCTCCGGTCAGCACAAGCTAATCTGGTCATATGGGAGGAGGGGAAGGACGGTTTGTAAGAATGAGCTCACTTTTTTCTATTAATCTTTTAGCACCAACTGGAAAAAACAATGTCACAAAGATCTCATGAAACTATTCCGTTGTGGGGGCAAATGTAGATAAAGAAAGCGTGTGACGAGCATAGTGACCCAGAAACGAGCCTAATATTTGTCATTTAGGGGATAAAATGGCATCGAAAAACAGGGGAACTGATGCAGTTGATTGCAAAGATGCAGGGGCGTTGTCAAAGCACACAGCACTCGGATGTTAATTAAATGTCAAGCATGGAAGGCAGCCGTAAAAGCATTTTATGGCGTGATGGAGATGAGAGAATAATCTGACAATATGTGACCGATAGGACTCGGAAATCACAACAGCCATCACACAACTAAATTGAACATAAAACTCTTAAAAGCCTCTTAGAGGAAGGAAAAAAACAAGTGCTTTTTTTGCCCCCTGCCAAAGAAAAATAAGTGTGACTATAACGATTTCATGCATCAGTTTTTATGCCGCAATGCGTCTGTTCCATCACTGTATATTTTAATTGCTTTCAACACATTAGCAGGATTATGATTAAAAAGAAACACATATTCAACGTAATTCCCAAGAAAACTTTGGCCAGGCAAGAACCCATTAAAGACTGTTGCAGATATCTTGCCCTCGACGACATTCAGGTATTAGTCAATCGATCTGCTTAATAGGATTTGGATGCATATGCAAATTAGGATTGTCGGATTGTCTAGTGGCAGCCTCTACTCAGTCCTATTCAACTGTCCTAGAGTTCCTTGGGAGTGATGGCATAGTGGCAATGGAGCACGTGGGGCTCATAGGCAGATTTAATGGTAAAGAAGATATTCATTTCCTTTTCATTGTGAGTGCTGGGGGAAATTGTAAAAAAAAAAAAAGAACTGACCCATAACATCTCATAAATGAATGACGTGAAACTCATTTAATTTGGTTCTTTCTTTTCATCTAAAATTATCCACTTAGTCCACCTTATTACTGCCAGGTCTGACAGTTATACAGAGTCCAAGCCCTGAACTTGAATCAGCCATCATCATTACTGGGCTGTTTGCAAACTCGGCAGTCCCTAATGGTTCTAAATTAGCTCTTTACTGCAGCTATTCGATAGTCTTGGCATACTAAGTAGTGTGGTCAGTGGGACAGATTGATTGCTCCTCTTTAATTACAGGTCGGACTCACTGCAAACCCGGGACCACTTGCTACTTTTTTTCATCTCATTGGTATAAAAGTACACTTCATTTCCGTACTCCTGCAAATTTTCATTCTCATATGCTTTACTAATACCCTGCCCGCTTGTAGAAGGTCACTGTTTAATTAGCCGTACAGAAACATTTGTACAAACCTGCAAGGGAAATGCAGAATTGAGAATGAAACATTTGGTTATAATAGTATTACATTTATTGGCTATTCTGTAGTGCAAATGCTACCGTATGTTTTACAATAGAAATTCTGTATTTGCCATGATCTGTATTTATTCTTTAGATTACATTCAGTTGAGCTTCATGTCACATTTTGTTTCATTTTGTGCCTTTTTAATGTCTTGCTCATTTTGTTCCTTCCTGTTATCGTCAGCCCGTTTCCTTGTGCAAACCAGTCAAATCCCTCCAACTACTCATGACTTTTCCGAGTGTTTCTTGTTGTCAGTTTGCTTGGTTTCTTTCTGTTCTTTGTTAGATCATTACTTTGGTTGGTGTTGGTGTTGTGAATCTATTCCCACTTTTATTTTGCTATTTTGTTTCTTGTTTTTTGGGAAATCAATTAATTTTCTTATTTTATATTCCATATGCCTTGTTTGACCTTTTGTTTTATATTTAAAAAATAAAAAAAAATTCTCCCGAGTTTAACCAGAACTCCTCCCTTGCCACTATTGCTCCCATGAGCTGCTGATAAGTCAAGTCAAGTCAAGTTTTTATATAGCCCTAAATCACAAGCAGTCTCAAAGGGCTTTGTCCTCTGCATTTAACCCATCCCCATGTGATTTTGATCCATCCCCTGGGGGAGAGGGGAGCAGTGAGCAGCAGCGGCGCCGCGCTCGGGAATCATTTTTGGTGATCTAACCCCCCAATTCCAACCCTTAATGCTGAGTGCCAAGCAGGGAGGCAATGGGTTCCATTTTTATAGTCTTTGGTATGACCCGGCCGGGGTTTGAACCCACAACCTTCCAGTCTCAGGGCGGACACTCTACTACTAGGCCACTGAGCTGATAGGTCGGTTTACTACAAAGGCTGTGTTTGGAAATTAATTAAGGGAAAGGGCATGCACTCTGCATCTCCGAACACACACACTCTCTGAATGCTGTTAGGGCATCAGAATGAATTTCCGAACACATCCCAAGTTGAATCTAGCAAATGTGTTCTGGTTGGATCAAACCTCCGTTAGCTTTACATTAGCTTCTATGGGAAATGTGTATGACTTTTGGGACCACCCCTTGCATTCCCAGAGTTTGATCGATTGAGAAAAAGCAATTTGGAGTTGGAAATGAAGGCATGAGGTCTCCTCACAAGGAGGGCAGAGAGAAGAAATATAGTGTGCAGTTGCTGTTCTACACAACAGGGGGGTTGTTGGGGATGCTGTTAAGGAACAGCAAGCATTTAACTGATTTGTCCTGAGGAACGAGTTGCTCGAGTTGTCTGTCTTGTGCAAAAGAAAGCATGCATGGGGCTGTCTGTCACTGACTGTAACAGCTTGCCAAGTTTGGCATAGATCAGGAAAGAAACCAGTCAAAACGATGAGGGGAAGAGGGAATACCCATAGTGCATGCATGACTCAAATCAGCAAAACTCATCTGTCAGTGGTGTCATTGTACATCTGTCTGGGAGCCAGAAGTTTCTCAGGTAAGCGCCCAGATACTCATATGCAAATAATATCAAAATTAAACAGGAATGCAGGAAGGATGTGGACTAGAGGGCACACGTAATATGAAGATTTTATGATAGATTTATTAGGCAACACGCAGTATTCTTACATGGTGTTTTCCATGGCCACCACATAAAGAAGGGCAGGGGGGTATGTTGTTAAGGAACAGTGAGCATTGTGTGTGCTGCAATGTTTGGGAAAAAATAAAAACATCACAACAGTGAACTGTAGTGAATGATGAATGCTCCAATTCTATCATCCATTGAGGCCTGCGTGGCTCAGTGCAACCACTGAGTGGTTGTCTAAAAACCCAGAAAGAAGTTGGGTGTTCGATTCCCGGCTATTGTGACCCTGACAAAATATCCTTGAGCAGATATTGAAGCCCCAGTTGCTTCTGCATCATCAGTAGTTCAATGTGAATTCAATGTAAAGCACGTTTAGGGCCTTAACAGGTGGAAGAGTCCGATACAATACGTTTTTAAATCCTGTATTATTATTATTATTATTATTATTATTATTATTATTATTATTATCATTATTAATTAAAAATAATAATCCATAACAATATTCATGATAGATAGGTATTCCAAGGGTGTAGTTAGCAGATTAGACTGACATTTGTAATAAGAATGTGGTAGTTAGCTGGTATGAACTAATACATTTGCATTCATAGAACCAAAACAAAAGAGAAAAACCTGTGGATTCTACCGTCGGCTAGGGTATTGAGGAATCTTGGAAGCTGAAGTAAGCTATTTTAGACTAAAAAGAAAAACTCTTTGTTAGGTTAACTGCTGCTGTGTTAACGCACTGGTGTACACTCCAGTTCAATCTGCAGATGCTGCTTTAAAAGTGCTTTGGACACTTTAGTGTAGATAAAGCACACTTCACTCGCTATTTCTGATTTGATCAAATCACATTTTTATTTGTTGGACGATGAAGTGCTTTTTGGGAAAAGTACAGTAAGTAACCAATTCGATTTCATCCAGTGCTCACTTGTTCACTTGAACACAAATAACGAACACAGACTTTGGTGATTTTTCTTTTTGTGAGTCCGAGATCTAACTGTTACAATGCCATTTAAGAATGAGCATTAATCATATGTCACATGTTATGCCTAATTAGAGAAACAGTTTTTAAATTTGTATATTTGAGCATGTGCTTTTAGATGAAAGAAAAACCTGTTAGTGCTACATAAAACTCCAATTAAGTAAATAAAACCCATTCTCATTTTGTGTAAATGTAAAACGTGACCTTTACATATTGTTTTGTGTTACAGAATATCATTAGCCATGCCACTCTTTCTTCCTTCTGTTGTTTTCTTCTGCATAAAATAAATAAAGAATCCTGCACTCAGTCTGTCTCCTATAATCATGCACCCGCTGTTCCACAGAAGTATTTGTAGTGTCTGACAAAATAGGAGCAAAGTGAAAGTTATACAAACACTGAAAACTTTTCCCATTAGATGTTTTATCAAACTGTTCATTTACCCTGGTTGATTATAGTGATTTAAGATTTAAAAAAAAAGAAGATCCTTAATGAGGTAATATTATCAAATATGTTTTTAAAACACAACACCCGATATTCTCATCCTGAAAGAAGCATTGGTGTGTCGAAACAGTGACAATTTCATTGTTTTGCCACACTTACGTACATTGAAATGTTTATATAGTAAATGGTAATGCATCTATCCACCCATCCATTCTCAACACATCTTACCCTGTTCAGGGTTGAGGTGGGTGCTGAAGTCTATAAATGGTAATACAGCATTGCAATATTATTCTTATAATAATATTCTCTCAATGTGGCCCCAAACACCCCATATTCGTAAATTAAAAAACATGTATTTCACTGCGGTGAAAATATGTTGTTTTATATCAGCTAAGGCCAGCATTGCTGTGTCTTTCAAGGACAACCTCAATAAAACATGAAAACACAATATTTACTTCATTGTTTTGGATGTGGAAAAGGTCCTACCCTGTGTGTTCATAAATATCAGTGTTATGTCCAAGCACATCAAAGTCCAGAGTGGAGTGGAGTCCACACAGTGGATTTGGGATGGATATAGCGCAATGAAATATGAAGGTTAAAGTTTTATATTCACTCTGTTGGCAGCTTGGGTGTGAAGTGGTTGTGTGCCTGTGTGTGCGTGTGTGCCTGTATGTGTTGAGGGCATGTTCAGTGCATGCGTGCCTGCGCCTGTGTATATGCACAGGTGTGTGAGGTCGTAGCTTTCTTCCATGTCAATAAACACACTGCGTCTTGACTGGCAAGTATTTGACAGCTTGAGTTTTGCCTCGCATACTGTATATCTCCTGCCTTTGCTCACATGCACATTAGCATGGATGGAACTCAACCTGGCTCTGCATTTTCCACTGCACTTGTGTGCTTGGCAGGGGATTTGAACAAACATCTTCCATTAGGGCTTATGGGGGACAGAATGATGAATTCACTCACCCTCAATCATCTAAATAGGTGAAAAAGGATTATTCTGTGTTCTTATGGATTAAATGCGGTCAACCCCACTGCTACACTCCCTATTGTTTGCACTTACAGGTCAAACATCATATTCTCAGTCATTCATTTTTTTTAAATTTTTTGTTTTATTTACAACTACTATATTAACCACAGGTTTTTCCATATAGCAAAAAGTCAAATTTCAGGAGACGCCAAGAATAAAGATTGTCTGGACACTTGTATGACAAACCTAGTTACTCGAGGCGTATCAGTGAAATGTCTTCTACTTTTATATCTATATTTGATGAAAAAAGTAAGATGTTTTTGGACATTTGCTCATTATTTGTACACATCCAGGAAGTGGGGATGACTGCAAACAACATCTGTTAGCGTCTGACTGTCTAATAACTTTTATATTATACAGTTCTTTAACACTTGTGTGGTGGCTCCTTTCGGCTTTTCCCCGAAGGGGTCGCCACAGCGAAACACCCATTTTTGTCCAGATGATTCGCATGAGAAGTGTTTGGCACAGTTTTTACGCCAGATGCCCTTCCTGACGCAACCCTCTGCATTTACCAGGGCTTGGGACCGGCACAGGAGAAACACTGACATGGCATATGGTTCCCTGACTGGGAATCGAACCCAAGCCTTGGTCAGTGAAAGCTCCGCATCCTAACCACTGGACCGTCAGGGATCTTTAACACATGTGTGAGTGTTTAAAAAATTGCAAGGTCATAACACAGCTTTTATTACACCAAGTTGTTTAGTCTAGGGATTGAAGATGACGATAGACGCTAGCCTGAAAGCTACGATTTTTTTTTTTTTGTCACTGAGGCAACACTGCTAAACTGCAAAGTTGATAGGCTTCTTGCATACTGCAATGAATATTAATGTTTCAAAACTACTACAAAAAGACAGTGAATGGTAAAAGTTAGGAAGGTGCAACAGAGCTTTTAAGCTCTGCATAGAAGTACCAATGATTTCTCACTCATATCCATCTGCAGGGCGGCCAAGGAAACACTACGCTTCAATTTGTCTTTCCCTCTCTGTTTCTGCCGCAGCCCTTTCCCCTACAAATCGTTAGTTTCGCTTTTCATTAGGCCGGATCAATAAGGTGGATCAGTGGCTTGTGGCGAGGATACGGCATAGCTGATGCCCCACGCTCCCAACTCTTCCTTTATTTTCTTTTGCTCGCTGCTGACTGACTCGAAGATATCTTCACAGCAATAGTGTGTCCTCTGACATGGGGAGCATTAAGAAGCAGCAGGATGCTTTTGAAAGGCCAGATAAAGCAACGTAGTGCCAGTAACGCTGAGCTGATTAGCAGCGCAGAAAATCGTTTGAAGATTAGTACCCACATCATTGAGCTAAACTAGAGTACCATGGATGAAATCACTCAAAATTGGTTGGATTATTGCTCTAAGAAATAACTAATTTCTGATAAAGTGTTCAAAACAACTGGTCGGCAATAGCCAAGCTAAAACTGAAAAAAAAAATTGATTAAATTTATAATAATAATAAAAATCCAAACGGCAAAAGACTGAACTGTATTTGGGGGATGCTGATTCTGCCGGAAGAGTTTGTAAATCAATGCAAGATTTAACAGAATACAGTTTGCTGCTCTTGGGATTTTCTTTTCTTTGAATTAGAAAAAACTGACGCATTGCATTTTGGAAATGAGCTCTAGTCTATGTGCATAAACGGATGAAGCCTGCTTGGATGAGAGGTGAAAGATCATCCAAGGCAACCTGAACAGTCTAGTCGTGATCAATGCCAAAGTATATTTCAGTACCTCTCCTTTTGCATGGATCTTCACAAAATGTTTTTTGCCTTTCCATTGCTTTGCAAAGTTGGGCAAAATGGGGTAAATATTTTTTGCACAGTCTTCCAAAAACAATTTTTTGTCATCTAACGACAAAGAGAGTGGTAGCTCAAAATCTTGGTATGAAAGTATTTTGTACTGTATTTTTATTTTGGACTCACCAAGCACAGTGAGGCGTGCAGGACGGGACCTCATGGCAGCCTGGACAGCCTGACACTCAAACACAGCATCATCCATCAGCTCCACACGCTGAATTCGCAAATGATGTTCTCCGGAGCCATGGTCACCAATCACTGTGTAACGGGGATAGCCTGCAGCATAAACATACATATTTGGTCACTTTAATCACATTTTAAGTCAAATGAATGAAGGAATTAGTCTGAGGTTTAATTTGTAACACTCAACCCATAGACAAGCAAGTTATTGAGTCTGAAAAGAAATTGTTATAGTAGCCACAGAAATGGAAATGACAGAGATTACTTCATATGTTATAAGAACGCATCTGAGGGTTTTATAGTACTGCTGGTGATGCTTGTACACCACAAAAAATATATGATTCTAGTCTCTTGCTATGTCTAATGATTTGTAGTTTAATAATGCAGGAAACCATGGGAATATCATCGAAACATACATTTGGCATAATTCAAGCCCAACGGATTTAAAGTTACCCCCTTAACTAACATTGATATGCATCAACACCGCATTGCAGAGTGCATCCCTCCATTGGGGTAAAGAAGCAGAACAAAGAGTATGCTTGACAAGAAATTTTCATTTTAGTACATCTGGAATTGCTTGTCCCGCTGGACCCATTTTCTTTTCCTTTCAATAGATTGTTTTTTTGTAATGCTAATGTGATGCTAAATGTGGAATAAGGTGATTAGTTATGTTCATAAAAGCAGCTCCCTACGCTATGATGAAAACTCACAGAAAAATAATCTCCTCTTTGCGGTCTTTATGTCAGATCAATGAGAAAACCTTGGTTGAATGATCTGACAGCGGATCGAATATACTGTCTGTATGACTTGTTTTTAACTTCAGATATATATTTGGATTAATAAATAAATGATAAATAAATGATAAACTTCAAATTCCCACAGGTGAAAACACAGAAAACCTTCACCTTGCTAACACCGCACTATATTCTGACTGTCTGCTGTATGCATATTTTTGCTCCTCTTATTTATTTACTTATTTATATTATTATTTATTCATCGCTCTTGTTTATTCATTGTATGTGCCTTCTTGTTTTTACTTTTTGTGTTGTTTTCTTTGATGTTTTGTAATATGTCTTGTCACCATGGGATAGTGGGAAACGCTATTTCGATCTCTTTGTGTGTCTTGGCATGTCAAGAAATTGACAATAAAGCAGACTTTGACTGCCACAACTTCACCTTGCTAACAGCCACAAACCACAGCATGTGTATTCCCAATATCTGCATTTGCTCCAATTTTGATTTACAGGAGGTGTTATTTTATTCACTGTTAGTGTTTCTTGGCTCGACATGCAGATATTGACAATGTCTGGCATTGACAGGGTACGTTACATATGTTTGCACAGAATCATAATTTTCCCACGGGGATCAATAAAGTATCCATCCATCAATCGATCGATCGATCTAATTGTATTGGTTTAATTTTGAGCCACGTGAAGGAAACTTGCAAGTAAACGTATTTATCACTTCCTAAAGGTCTACAAGTAGGAATCTGGCAAATGTTATGGAAAATATTGACTTTTCAGTAACTGCTACTTGATGACTCCTGTATGCAACAAACATGCCAAAACGCCTCAGTTCATCACTGTAAAGGTTTGACAGCCTAGATTTATGTTGCAGTGCAAAACAGCCCAGGAATTCCTATAGCTGAACAGAAAGTCCTTGAATTGTTCTATTGCAAAAGACATCGTCTGTTCAAAGTCCAATTACTGATGGTTGGTTCATTGAATCCAGTTGTCTTTAATAGAGCATGAAGTAGGCTTCATTTTGTGCTGGTGCAGTGAGTTATAGCCGATTAAGCCACTCTCTGCATTTCACCCTCCTACGTGTAGCTTTTAATCTTAAAGGTCCATACACTAGAAGTGCCAAGGTCAAAAGAACACATCAACACTAAAGCTACGGAGACTATAACGAAAGCAACACCAAAAAATAATAAAATAAAAAGCATCCGCAATGTTGGCAATGTGAAATTGAAGGTGATAATGACTTCTATCTTCAAATTTTATATTTTGTGACAATGTGTCCTACGCTGAGTTAGATAGCTACGTCACATTAGTGCCAGTTGTAAAAGTAAAAGGGTTTATAGAGAGCCATCACATTTAAAAGCCTCAATTAATACTATTAATAATCATTGACGGGGAAAGACACATGCAGAAAAGGGCCTGAAATAGTCGACATCATTTTGTGTCCAAGGTCATTCGGGAAATCTTTGAGTCTCAATTTTATTGTATGTTCATTGATGAGATCCAAAGCTATGATGACATTGTGGATCACAAGGGTAATGATCATTGCATAATCACAATGATATACCTTAAGTTGACTCCAGTTCACCTAGAGCAGTGATGGGCAAATGGTAGTCTGCGAGCTCCATGGTTCTGCAGATAATCATTCATCCCCGCCCCCCCCCCCAAAAAAAAATGTGTGAAAAAAAAAAAAAAAAACAGGAGAAAAATTGTAATTGCTGTAAATTGTAATGTGTCCATTCGACACTGAATGGCAATGGTGCTTAGAATGGTGGATCGTTTATTAATGCATTGAGGAATGTATTATGACAAATTAAATCACCAATTCCAAGTTGACAGCTCAAACCCTGAAAACAGAGAAGATTGGATGTTGAGCGCAAAGAAGCCAGTTCGCGAAATGGTGCCGTTTGACAGCGACAGACAGTACATGTAAAACTGTTCATTATCAAAGTATGTATGTTCAAAGGCTGTGGTAAACCAAAGCAAGTATCACAACCAAATTATTTTAACATCTGAAGCTGACAAACGCCACAGAAGGGAGCGCAAAAACTCCCGCTAAGAAACAGACATGAACGGAATCATTTCCACATTGTCTTTCGTACGGCAAGAAAGGATCTGAGTGTATCACATTCTCAGAGTCAAACTGCACATAATCAAAGACATACGAGTTTATATTTGAAGGTTCCAAAAGTAGTGATAAGATGAAATGAACTTCCCATGGCTCAACAATCTCAACAAGAAATATCGCTCTATTCCTGCTATAGTTTAGTGTCATTTCAATTTCATTACAATGGGGCATACTTTAAGCCTAATTTCATACAAAGTTAATGACAGCAGCACCTGTTTGTATTTGATGACGGTTTTCTTGTTGCACATTTATCCCAAAGAGAAAATTTACTGCTGTTAAATTGTTTATTGTGTTTTATAAATATAGTAACAAATGTTTTTAAACTGGGTTTTGCTGCAAAAGGAAGCACTATCATTATCTGTAAAAAAATATATATATTTCTATTTTTTCTGTGGATGTTGAAAAGAAGAAAAGCATACAATATTACAGGAAAAAAAATGTAAAAAGCCCCCACTGACCAGTCCAGGGATGGAACCCGCAATTGCTGTCCCCACTAGTTGAGTGCATTAGCTAGTTGGCACTGCCGGGCAGTACCGTTGCACGGATTTGAATAGAAAACCACATACACCACCTTGCGCTGTACCTCCAGGGGGTTGATGCCTCCACAGCCATAAAACCTAGTGACACCCCTGGTGTTGGGTGTTTGAGTCCATCATCAGTTTGTAATCTTCAACTAAATGATTGAATTTATTTTATACTTGTGTGGGAGTTCATAAAACCATTTCAACCTAATTATATGGTTAACAAATTCTGTTTTTATGACAGCAAAGACTATTAAGATGGTTCTTAAACATTGCCTGTACAATTATTTGCTTTGTGGCGGTGGTGGCTTTTTTTTTTTTTTAAATTTATTATGGTCCCATGTTTTGGAAAAAGAGCAAATTGGAAGTGGACCATTTTTACAGCATGGATTGTGCACAATTTTGGATGTTCCAGAGTAATTTGTCCAATCAGTTAATCTGTGCCAGTGGCAGTTGAAAATATCTACATTCTATTCTAATCTCTCTAACTGGCCCCATAATGAGACTAATTAGAATTTTAGGTGGAAAGTATACTGTTGCCTTTTCTCATTTTTTCCTTTCTGCCCCACATAGGCAACATGATCATTAATGTTCTGAGTATAACTAAAATCGTGGCGCTGCACCAGGTGACGGATGATGATGCACATGTGATGTGTTTGTACGCAGGGACATTGATCTTTGTAGTCAGCGAAATTTCAGAGTCGTAATGTGGTACCCAAACCAAACAATGTAAAATACGCCCATTAAGGAGTAATGAATCCATTAAGGGAAATGGATTTGTCTTGAGGCTGGATCAATGATGTGTGTGTGTGTGTGTGTGTGTGTGTGTGTGTGTGTGTGTGTGTGTGTGTGTGTGTGTGTGTGTGTGTGTGTGTGTGTGTGTGTGTGGGTGTGCGTGTTTGTGTGTGTAAGCAAAGACACACTTGAAGCATTGCCTAATGAGTCAAAGATTTCACCTAGTCTGTGTTTCACCCAATGTAAACACGAGGGGATAGGAACAGGTTTCAGCTGACTGGTGCCCGTAGTGCTTGCATAAAAGGAAGCGTAACACACACATGGACACGCACAACATGTACTTTCACTCACTGATGAAATTCTACCAACTGTCACATTTTCATCCCAAGAGCTTCTGTTTATAAATTGCATATATGCCAAGCGCCATACACATCAGGGATACAAACACTTCATTCTCCATCTTTTACCATGTGTGCAAGTAAGAATTAATTTGGTGTTGTTGTTTTTTTCGAAGTCACAATCATCCTACAAAGAGGATGTGTGCTAGTCATGCATATTTATGACACTGATTGGTATTTTCTGAGGGCCTACTTCACTTCCTACTTCACCAGAATGACAAAAATGATATATTGTAGAAAATTCAGAGTTATCCTTTGCTTTTGTGTTGTTTATTTTGAGTACTGCACTGTGACGGTTTGTCTCATTTTAATCACTCTTACCCATGAATGGCGGCTCGTCCCAGACGGAGCACGCCATTGCACACGCAGCCTCTGTCGCTGAATAGCCAAGCAGACGTATATCATTGAAATGCTGCACGGAACATTTGATTTGGCACACTTTTTATGTATACAGCTGTCGCTTTCTTTTCACTGTGTACATCTTGCATGTACCATCACTATTTAACTGCAGAATGCCTCAAATGTCTATGTAGGCAGGAGTGATAAAAGGGACAGCTGCGGTGCTCTTTATTTTGAGAAAATGTCATCCGCCTGAATACAAGGCACTCAATCTGTATCATAGCGTATTTTGGGGGAGCTATCTTCTCCAAGCAGGCAGCTATTTCACCCTATACCAGACCTTGTATACTTTACTGCAGCGATAAGAAAAAAGATCGCACTGCTTTTGCATCATTCTGGAAACATGAAAAGAATGAGCCATTTGGAATTTACTATTTTTTTTCCCCGGGACTGTCCATCACTAGATATATAGTATAGGGTAGATCTAACTTGTAACTTTCAACCTCAACCTGCCTCTCTCAACAAACTCATTAAATCTTGTTGCTTTTGCAAGGAGAGCTTGTCGCCACATTTTTTAAATAACTCCATAAATATGATCGGAGGCTTTGATGGCATTTTGTATGAATTTTCCCATTGCACAAAATCAAAATATGCGCTCACCTCTCTGACTGGGGGGACTGCAAGGTTACTGTCTAGTACACTCTAGTCAGTCAAGGACATGCAAAGGTATTTGAATGTCTAACGATGCTTTATGTGAATCAATCTAAATTACCAACTCACAAGAAAATAATGGCATCTATATAGGTAGATTTGGTAGATGAGCATTTGAGAAAAGTTTGTCCTTTACCAGTAGGCCTAGTATTTTTTGGACTATAACTTAGTGCAGGCTAACAATTTGGGTTTTCTCAAGTTGACTCAATATTTTAATATAAAGTTTAAGTAGGGTTATAATCAAACAGAGTGGGAACCCAATCCCAGAACCAATCTCTGTTTGGAAGTTAATTTAATCACAAACCCCCTTTCTTTTAAATGTAACCAGCAGAATGTAAAAAAAAAAAATCAATTCCCTGTTGGAGAAGGAAATGAACCCTGGCAGTGGAAAATGCATGGATGGAAATAACAAAAGTCAGGTGTCCATTATGTAGGAGATGGGTATCCAGGAAAGGGTTCAAATTGGTGCTCATCCAAATTAAGATTGTTGCCTTGGCAGAGGTCCGGTCTCTCCTAGATTCCACTGAGTTATAGCGACATGGCAAAGCATACATCTACATCGTGAAGCTATATTTTTGTTGTTAAAATGCCACGTTTCAACCGAGTACAGTGTGGTTATGCACTTTATTTTTATTTTTTTTATGCACATACAGAAAACATTTTTATTTTTTTATTTTATGGGGGCTGGGATTCAATTCAGTGGTGCTTAAACATCCCACCAAAATGGGCTAGAAACATCTATGCTTTGGTGTCATTGCTGAAGGATGAGCAAATTAATTTGCTAACTTCCATACAACTATTGAGCAGCATATTATGTGGTGACGTATTTAACAAACAATTTGTTCAATTAATTGGGTATTCAATGCTTCAACGGATTTTCTCATTCAGTATATCACTGCTTGAATCTTTGGTGTTGTGTGATCGCTTTCTCTCAAGGCTGAATATGCATACATCTTTGAAAAACCGGTAAAGCGGTCACTATCTGTTAACTAAATTAGATGATAAGCAGATTAATTTGGATTGGAAACATGATGTATTTTGAGTGCAATTGGGTTAGGCGTTTATAGCTTCTCTGTAAAATGCTAGATAATTAAATAACAATAATTAGGGAGGCAGTATTGAACAATTGGTTATTAATGTTAATGTGATGTACTAATTGATATTTCATGTAACACCTCGTCTACAACTGTATATTTGGCAGATGAGACATTCATTGATTGTGTGGGTGCGCTCGTGTATGCGTGTGTTTATCACTCCCTGTCCTCTCTCTTTCTCTCTCTCTCTCGTTCTCTCGTTCTCTCTCTCTTTACCTCTCTCTTGCTCTCTGCTCACACACACACAAAATGGAGCTTTATTAGTTATGGGTTTCTACAGGGGACCTAAAATATGTCCTCCTTACCTGAGAGGTCCCTGCCAACACCGAGTGCCAGGCCATCTTTGATCCACAGGACAACGCCATGGTAACCAGGGATAGAACATGGTAATGTCACAGGTTGGCCAGCCACTACCACCAAGTCCTGTGGCTGCTGGGAAAACATGGACTCTCCACCTGAAGACAAATTTAGTACATTAGAGGCAAATTAGGTAATTACATTTTTTTTTTTCAAAGGAGATAATTCAGAATGAGTTTTTTTCTTTCAAATGGCTCAATAGAAAGAAGGGAAAATGAATGGGAATTGCAACATAGGTGACTTTCTAAGTCTACACACCTCTTGTCAAACATGTTGAAAGAACTCTTGAGGACAAGCAACAAATGAGTTATGCGGGACTTCATGATGCAAAAATGAGATACAAGCATCCAAGGTGTCAAGCGTAATCTCAGAACTGAAGTGCAGACTCAGAGACAGCTGTTCCACCTCAAATTGGTTCATTTATGAAGGATGTCCTCCTCATACAGCCGAGCTGGGCATGTGCACACGACAGATAACAACATCTCATCTCCCAACAGTGCTCCAACGGCATACATTAAGTCAAGCTAGCACCCATGTATTCCATCTGCGCAACTACTGCTGCACTTGTCTGCTGCGTATTCATGCAGAAAGTGGTGTGCAGTGAACTCCATTAGCGGAAGAGTGTTTGTTAATGGGAACCACTATGGTGAAGAGGGGTAGAGACAATAGTAGAGGGTGGTGGTATTATGAGTAACCTGCCGATCAAAAAAAATGTCTTTAGATTTTTATGCCACATAGGTCACCTTAGAGCAGGGGTGTCAAACTCATTTTTTTCGCGGGCCGCATTGTAGTGATAGCTTCTTTCGGAGGGCCATTATGACTGTCAACTCAAATAAATGTATGAGCACCTCATATTAAATACAGTAAAAGCTGCAAAACAAACTGACAAATAACTCGTTTTCAAATCAGACGAGTAAAAGCTGGTCAAATATAAAAAAAAAGATATTATTAAAAGTGAAAACAATTTGCAATTCTAGTAATGACACGAATTTGATGCACAATTTATCTTCGCGGGCCACAAAATAATGTGTCGGGCCATATCTGGCCCCTGGGCCTTGGGTTTGACACAAGTGCTATAGAGTGATATTTAATACAAACACATGCCCAAAACAGTCACATTGTTGTAAGATAGAATGGCACACTCGCTCAGCCAGCAACTTCCCTCAGCCACACCCCTTTCATCACCTCAATGTCTGTCACTTGCTCCCTTTTGTTATCTCATGTATTTAAAGCCTGACCGTGTTTCTCCTGGTCGGCGTCTACTGTTGCTTTCCGTCTGTGTCCGTGCCTAGTGTTCTTGTCCAGCTAGTCCATTTACCCCCGGTCTTGTGTGGAGGTTTACGGTCAGAATCTGTTCCGTGTCTGAGTGGACTTCTGTTTGCCTGTCTGCTGGCCGTGAGTCTCTATCCCGCCTGTGTCTTTGTTTGCCCACCTCCCTTCCCTTCAATAAACCCTGGTCCAAGCTGCATTTGGTCACCTTGCTCCATTCCATCTGTGGTGCGTGCACGCACCCAAGCACGCGCGCACCCAAGCACGCACGCACGCACGCACGCACGCACGCACGCACCCAAGCGCGCACGCACTCACGCACGCACGCACTCACGCACGCACCCAAGCACGCACCAAGCACGCACGCACCCAAGCACGCACGCACGCACGCACGCACCCAAGCACGCACGCACACACGCACCTAAGCACGCACGCACACACGCACCCAAGCACGCACGCACACACGCACACACACACACAATCAATTCGAGACTCCTGATATTGACAGTAACCAATAGGCCTCCAAGACTCAGATTGAACAAATGGACGTTTTTTTTTCTTCAAACAAATACACACTTCATTCCCCTTGAAGCCAACATTGAGAAAGCTAAAAGGATATTGAGGTCTGCTTGTTTTAACTAGAATCCAAACAATTGCTGTCACTCCTTGACTAAATGACCCAGGTTGGCCCTTAAGTGTATCAGTGAAAGTGGACTCTAGTGATGGAACACTCACTAGTCTACAGCAAACTCACTGGAAGAGACCAGCGGCCCAATGTGATCAGGTGAGAGAATGAGTCCCCTCCCCCCCTATGGCCAATCTCTATAGTTAAACAAAGATTTGTGAAAACTGGTTGAGGAATTATGTGATCTTACTATCTAAAATCCAAATCAATGAAAAAATAAAGAACATGGCCGCAATTGGCTAGCAGCCAGTCCAGTGTGTACGATGTTTATTCCAAAAGCAACTCAGATTGTCCCTAGCATGCCAGCAACCCTAATGAGGAAAAGCAGGTAGGTCGGAGAGAGACAAATGGTCATGGAAAGGTGGTTACAACGGGATATGATCAGACCTTCCAATTTGCAAGGGGCTCTTGATTATAGAAGTTGAGAGTCTACAGAATAGAACAATCTTGTTGGTTTATGTGTGCAAAGCAGCACAAACAGGACTTCATGTGCATATACCACCCACAGGGAGAGGAGATTAGTGACACTATCAGATAAATGTTTTCCTCAGCAATTTGGATTTGCTAAATCATGCATTGTGCTTTTTTTTCCCCATCTGTTTGATAAAACATTATCTATCATCACAGTTACCTTTTCCCCGTAAGAAACCCCACAGATTTCTACAATGATCTGTTTGCCAACCCTATTTAGTTCACAAAGACAGTCAAGGTCATAGTCCTCAGTTTGCTTTTTTGGTCATTCGCAGGCAAGCATATTTAGAACATTTCAAAAATGGATTTTACGTAACCGCAGATTAAATCTTCAAAAATTAGAAATTATTCTGACAAAAGACAGCAGGAAATCAGCCATTATATGAAGGATTTAATACCGGCATTTTGATGGACATCAACATCAAAGGTTAATATTGAAGAAAATGATGAAATGATTGTCTATAAAATAAAATTATTCAAGCAGAGTCAAAACAATTCACATGAATATGGCAAGTCCAACAGAAGGCTTAATAAATAAAGAAATAAATTAATAAAACAGACCCGCCTTAAACGTACTACTTTGTTGGGAGCTATCACATATTAACTTTGCAACAATTCAATATTTTCAACCGATTGTTGCCCAAAATATTAAAAAATGTCCTTTAGATTTGAATAATTCATCGTGGGGCATATTTTAATATAATTTAACAGTGTTTTACAGTTTTGTTTTTGTTGCCCAAAATATTAAAAATGTCATTTAGATTTGAATAACTCATCTTGGGGCATTTTTAAATATAATTGAACCATTTTTGATAGTTTTGTTTTTCATCTAATCTACCTGTAACAGTGACCGCAAGTTACAAGTTGTAAGAAATGACAAGTGGTTCATGGCATCAATTGAATGTCAAATTAAATATGTTTATCACAGTAATCATACAGATCAATCAGATGATCCAAAGTGGATGGACATCAAGGCCAGACAATGTTTACAAGGAGTTATTTCAGATGGGATGCAGACTTTACACACCCATATTTGTGACACAAGCTGGTACTTTGCATTGCCTGTTGTTGTTTCACTTCAGATAATTTGTTTGCTGTTGAATAGCTGTTGCCATTTCAGCACATGCCAGGGCTATTTTCTCCTTAGGGCTAACTGCCCCCAAATTCATCGCTGAAGTCAATCAATTCAGCTTGGAAATGCTGTTTATAGTCACACATTCAGGCCAGAGAAATAATCAGCATGTTGCCTGTGCACCATGTGGCCATGCAGCACTAAAGCTTAGGCCAAGATCATTATCAAAAACTATTATCCCCCTGCTCTCGCCATTTACTAACAGCTATTTGGAGGTATGGCTTTCGAATACATCTAAGGGGATAATTTACAAGCAAGACGATGGCAGTACTTGGTTGTTTTCAGCTTTGAAATAAACAACAGGGCAGGAAGAACAATACTAAAAAAAAACTAAAAAAAAACCTTCATAATCTTTCACAGCAGGGGGTCAGCAGGTTTTGTTTGAACCACATTGCACAAAAAACAAAAACACGTACTTTCAAAGTGTGATTATTGTTTCATACGAATATGTCTCTTCTCACTAAAGCTCGCCAATTTGCACCCTCCCAATCCTTCCCTCTTTTCCACTGAGGCATAAATGTCTATCCTTGTCTTTCAATCTCCAGACCCTGATTAGTCAGAAATCCAGTGTGCATCAACCCACTCTGCACATAGAATTCTGATTGAGGCGCTTGATTATAGCAAAATCAGTGCGGCTGAAATATTTATCCATCCTTTCATGTTTGTGAAAGTATACCTTTGCCATTAATTTTCGCAAAAGATTTGGAACATTCATCATATCTGGGGCCATTAAATTTACTCTTCCGTCAATTACGTTTTATGATATTATAAAATGTGCAGGACCATGGACTCATCACATAAGTTAACCAGTAATTCTTATTAATTAAACACATTTGATGATCTGTGATGATCTATGTTATTGATATTCTGCACACTCCAATCATATTACGTATTACTGACGAATGACCGGCCTCATGTGCTGAAACATAACTGTGTACTGGGATTGGGGGGATTGGACATCAAAACATATTCGGCAAGAGTGGTGGGGGGTGAATGGCCCTGAGATGAACTGGCCATTTGGGAATCACACGAAATTGTCAATGGCCATTACCACCCCTGTTAACTACTAATTAACTACAAATTGTAGATGGTGGTTTTAGCAATTTGGAACAAAACTCTCTTGCGACAAGAAAAGTACAGGCGAAAATTTGGTAAATATTTGGGACCTTGAACGAACCATGATGATCTCTGATGTGAGCACGTGTTGCCTTTGAAAATACAATCATTCGTGGTTCAGGATAGAGCCTTAGACATTATATGTTGGCATTTTCATTAAATTGGCCAACTTACAAAGAATTTCTGATCAAACACTATAAGCTTACAAAGTGCACATGAAAAAAACAAACAATGAAGCAGTGTTGATCTGATATTTAGTCGGTTGTAAAAGCAGTCAATGATTCTGATGAAAGTGACATGCCTCAAATGAAAATACTCTGCCAGCCATAACAAAAGCACGAGGCATGCAAGTACTGTACACAAAGGGAGTTTTAAATTGCATTGGTGAACGTTTAGGCCAAACAAAGCCCAGAAACTACCATTAACACTGGCTGGGAAGTAATAAAATATACACAAGACCAGAGAAATTTCAAGCCGCCAAGAGGCAAGATGCAGCATTGACAAAGCTTCAAGTATTTGCCAAGGAACACATTTTACATGCTTTGTGGTGTTTATTGAAATTATTATCATTTCTAATTCAATTCTGAAGCTGGACTTGAAACCATTCCAATCTGTCTCTGGCCAAGCTTTCAGCAGAAACTGTGATATGGATCCAGGCCCAATCCTTCAGTGAAACTAGGTTTTTGTTACACTCATTAATATCAAAATTTGAGCTCCTCAAAGTAGCTGCCAACAACAATGGCTAATAATTATGAATAATTCACGAGGCCCTATCGCTCAAATTAGAGCGGACATGTATTGTAGTGACTTTATCTTCCTCATCATTGTGTTTAAATCCTCCCATTCTGCCCATCCCCTCGTAACACACATTGAATGCCGAGTGATAACACAATTCGCCTATCTGGAATATGACGCCTGTCATTAGGAGCAAAATGTGTCAATGCAAATTCATGACGCTGGGAAGACAAACACGGGTGCTGGTGCAAGTCATATTTATACCATTTCTCACACTGTGCATTAGTGGTGCATGACAGTTGCCAAGGCTCAATCAAGATGAATCACCTCAGATGATGACTTCTATAAATTACAAATGGCAACAGCAGGAGGGCCTCCGAGGCACACACTTTATCATTAGCTACACGGCCAGAGGAAGTGAGATTTCATGGACATCAGAGGCTTGAATATCATGGGTCGCAAATGGATTATTACATCTCTTCTGGCTGCATTTTTTTTCAGACCGCTTCCGTAGATATTGGTCCAAAGGTCATAAGGCATCCATTGAAATGAAATCCTCAAATAAGAGCATAAAACAAACAAAATCCTCTAAGTCTTTGCATGAAATGCACCCGCCTTTAAGGTTGTTAAGCTGGCAGGAGAGAAGCGCCTTCACCGGGCTTATGTGAGCTTCGTCTCACCGTTGATTGTAATTACTATTATAAAGCCACAGCTCTTGTCTCCACAGTAACTATTCACACGTTATATTTAGCATAAATAGAAGCCACGTAACCCATCGCTCTTGGTAGGTATTGATTAAAAGAGTGCAGGGAAATGAATCCAGACACTTTTCAAAATGACAGTACATTTTCAGGCATTACTTCTACCTAATGGCAAGAGGGGTGGGGAGCATAAAAGGGATGCAAATGAGGGAGGGCCAAAGAGTGTATAAGGCGTTTAGGAGATTGCTTCTGATGGAATAGGAAACGTCGCTTCTGTCTCTCGGCTCTATCCTTACATCATTTCTTTGTCAACTTACACTTCTTCATTGCGTCTCCCGCTGCAGTATTTGTGGCAGCATTTGTTGGCAGTACTCAATTCCACGTGGGCTATTGCCCTAGAGCAAACACTCAAGTGTTTACCGAGCATCTAGGCACCTGAGGATTTGCAAGGAAAACTTGTTTGTGAGAAGGAAAATGTTGAGGGGCTTTTAGAATGTGGCCACTGGGATTGTTCATGTTCATTAAGGTCCCAGGAGATTAAAATAATGTAAAACTGAGAATTGTTTGGTTCAACGGGACATGTAGCATCATGCCCTTTACTTCAATAATACTTCACTGATATAGAATGTAGTTGTTTAAAGGTGACAGATTGAATGGGAATGAATGCATAATATGGATCATAATGCATTGAGGGGCTTGATATTACATCTAATGCACATGCACTTCAGTCATGTTCACATCCTTGTTTCTATGTTACTTTTTTTAAACCTGACTAGAAATTGTGTTACGGAGCTTAATGTTTTCTTCCAAATGGGCAATGGTTTAGGAGGGTTGAATGAATGCATGGTTAGCACTGTAAAAGTGAAAGAATTTCAAAAATGCATTAGACTGAAATGCTGAAAAGAATATTCTCCATTTCTCCCAGGATACAGCAGCTAATGATTTCAATTCTATTGTTGGAGTTGAAATTGTAACTTGGTGTATTCTCATTATTGTTTGAGAAATATCTTTAATAAAATACTCACAGTTAAATTTATGATCAATTATGAAAGACACATATATATAATCATACTTTATGGAGTGTGTCAGTGACATTCATGTAAATTAAAAGGCATGGAAAATTCCCTGCTGAGATGACAACACCTGGCGCTACATGTAACTTAATTGACTGACTATGAAAAGAAATAGTTCATCACAGCAAAAGAAACACCAAATTGAAATGTTCTTTCAAGAAGGAATGTGGCACCATTAACAGTAAGGCTTTTTCTGGGCTTTCTGTGAATTTGACACCCTCCCTACAGTGGAGACAACCATTTGCCTCTCATCCTCCTCAACTATTTGCTTCCCTCAGAGACAGCCTCACCTCGTTCTTCATTGTGGGCTGCTGTGACATTGAAAGAGACCCCTAATCAAAACATTTCTCTTTCTTTCAGATGGTGCACAGACCGGTGAATGAGAGCTGACTCCAGGGGGAGACATATTTGTCCCAATCAGGGCCTCATCTCCCTGTCCCCGCTGGGCGAGTGTTTCATCTCGACAGCCCACTGATGAATCCTCCACTTAGCCTTGATTTGGAGTAGCAGCTCACCACCGCCAAAGTGCCAGGTTAAATCACAAGTGACAGCGGCCCAGCCATGGCCATTACACAAAGTGCCTTTACATTAATGCATGTAAACCTAACAAATATGATGTGTCTTATCTATTGTCAAGTGAGCTAAGATTACATTTTTGTACCTTCAACGTAGAATTACGTTGTTTTTGGGTACACACCTGAAAATGGCTGCATGGCTTCCTTATTGCAGGTTTTAATAATATTTCAGTGAAATAAACAAAAAGGATTTGACAAATTCCAATTAATTATTTAGTAGCATTTGCCATCTTTCTTGTTAAATGAGATCTCTGAAAACCCTTTCGTGGAACCAACAGTGCCATGTCGAAGAGTGGAGAAAATATCAGGTTCCTGAGGCAAAATTGGAAGTTAATTTTCCCATCGCTAACAAAAATTAAGTACATTTTAGCTTCAGTTTTCATTAGTTTTGTTAAAGTAAAATGTGCAGAACTCCATTATAGGAATAAACTTTTTTTTTTACATAAGTATTAAAACTAGAAAAACTAGAGCAATCATGTGAATACCTCACACCAAATTGCAAGTGAAATCAATATCATTCTAAAGGTTATTTATTCATACAGGCTTACATATTAGATATCTTGTTAAAATTTGTGACTGGTCCGTGTCATTAGCAATAAGATGTAGTAGGCATTGTTTCAACTTATTCCAAAACATAAGCCTAAAAGGCTGTGCATAAATCCTTCTTTGGTGTCAAGTTAGTTCATCAATACTTATTCAGACTGTTGAAAAATCTATCCGCTCAAAGCCTTTGTGTATTCATTAGGCATTTCACCACCACCTCACAAATGCTACTGCACTGAAGCAGTCACGGCTCTCTGAGAGGTAACAGATCAGGGGAGGGTTACTGAGCCGTTGTGTCACTTTCAAAGGATGATGGAGGGATTCAATGTGAGACCCACAACATTCATATTTTCCTCTAGTGTCTGCCAAATCAACCTTGGTAAAACGTCAAGAGTGGGATAAATCTATCAGTGCTTTCATTTGCTTTCAATATTTCCACACTCTGGTAAAAAAAGAGAATGAAAAGGAATAGCTATTTAACAACCTCAGTAGTGCCATTGGGGGACTATTGAACTTAACACCTGTCTGGTTAGTAGGTTGTAAACTGTCAGCGGCTTCTCCCATAAAAACAGGTCAATGATGGTGAAGATCATAAATGTTGAATTCGCCCAGATTCTAGCCATTTGTGCAGGCCATTTATGCTGCATTAGTCAAATATGTACACTAGTGACGAGGAAGGCCCTCCCCAGGTTAGGGAACCTGTCAAGTGGTGCAATGCTGTTTGAATAGGCATTATCGAGGTGACGAAGAAAGCACTGACATAAAGAAGGAGCCACAGGAACTACTGGCACATAATGGCACACCTCTCCTAAAAGGACACTATCACAAACAAGAATAAAGAGATCCATTTCAGTCTGTGAGATGCCATTATACATGCCAACAGAGAGCTAAGCATGCACTCTATTTTTAAGTGCACATGAGGCCGTAAGCAGGCAATAACTGCTCTAATTTGATCTGAATCCCCCCCAAAAGCCGTTCCTGGGCATTTGTCCTTAAATGATTTTCAAGAGAGGTGTAGAGAATGTCTCTTAAGCGGTGAAAATGAGAAGGAACTATTGCTCGTTTTAAAACGGCTATGTGATTTTTATAATAGGCAAGTGCACCAGATGAAATTGACTGCCTGCACAGTCTGTACATCACGGACGGGCCCTGAGTTAAAAGCACAGCGGCATATCCTCTGTTCTTCTCCCAGACTTCCACTTTTACAGCAGTACATCATCAAGCTCCAGACAGCCCACAGCGCATCACACCCCCCTCCGCCCCGAATACCCAACATCCCCAGTCGCCTTGGACGTGCTTTCACACTCACTGTCACCCCGTACACAACACCTCTTTCATGGAAATCTCTCAATCAAAGCTTCATTTGCATTCCAAAGTAGCACTATACAGCCGAGCAGAGGACATAAAATCACATCTGCCTTCATATAAATAAATGGCGGATTCAGAAAATGGTGTAAAAATGATGTAAAAGCGAGAGCTGGCACAGGACTAAGCTTGACATATTTTATGCCATTTACAGTACATTAGCAAACGCCATCAAAGTGGACAGCTGTGTGAGGCACAGCAGTCATCGGATTTAGGGCGACTTAGGGCAGTAATATAAATGGGAGGGTAACGATAGGAAAAGGTTCGCCAGAAATAATGTAGGCAAAAGGCCCAGAAACTAATTGAAAGAAAAAAAAATCAACAATTTGCAATTCTCTTTTCTAAACAGTCATTTATCAAATGACCTATGGTACATATAAATCAACTCATCATCCTAAGTGGAACTTCAAGAGAAATACATCATCCTCTTGGCAAAAATACAATCAATTTAGTTTATAAACAGAGAAACAACAGTTTTAGTTTTTGGAACCGAAAATAAATAAATAAATAAATAAATGCAAATCTTAAAGTGAGTCCTGTGGAGCAGCTGAGTGGATGTGTAATAGCCTTTAGTCCCGTTGGCTCACAGTGGGAAAGCTCTGAAATCTTTCCCAGTGGGTTCTCCAATTACTCCTGCTTCCTCCCACAGGGAAAAAAAAAAAAAAAAAAATATATATATATATATATATATATATATATATATATATATATATATATATATATATATATATATATATATATATATATATATATATATATATATATATATATATATATATTATCTCGCCGTAAACCAATATGGAATCAAAAATGTGACACAGGTAAGATATTTTATGATATGACCTTCGACTCCAACCTCATTTTATGTCAATCTTCCTCAAAAAGGGAGTTTCATTTTCACTTTTGGGAAAGAGTATAGCAATGGGTATTAGGAAACCTATCACCAAAAAAAAAAAAAAAAAAAAAAAAAAAAAGTCATTTCCACATCTTTTGCTGTTGTCATTCTTGCACACATTGTGCACGTATTGGTGGGCGGGCAGATCCGAGCCGGCTGCTTGCTTGCTTTTTAGTGCTGCTCAGTCACACGGCAGACGGCGGTGGGTGTGGGGTAGGGGTTATTAAATTGGGCTTGCTTGGCACTGAGACCGAAGCGGTAAGCATGGCAACATTGCTACCACCTGTTTGACGAGACTACAGTTGTGCATACTAGACTGAAACGAAACCGCTGTATTGATCTCATCTTGCCATATTCATATTATTTGTCTTTGGAATGATCCAACCCAAAGATTATTGTGTTGCTGACCAGGATAAATTGCAAGATTGAAGCGTCAAGTTCGGGACACAGCTCTGGCCGCCATCTTATCTTGCACAACAAATATGATTTGTCTACTTTATGTTTTTTGTTGAATGGCTCTATTCTTTTCAATTTGGCAGAAAATGATGATAAACAAGCAAAACGTTCAACATATATGTATGTTTTACGAGTGAAATTTCAGGATTAATTTAAAATTTACTGTAGACGTTACAGGCAAAATTAATTTGACCATCTCTAAACTTTTGAAAGTGCCTGTCCAACTGTTCAATATTTCAATAAATTTCTTAGAATTTTTACTTCTTTGCCTTTCTGTGAATCTTCCAAGTGAATCCCCAGGCCCCATGGGAATGTCTTTACCGCCTGAGCTACTGACAACCCCTTGTGGTACTTGTAATAGAAAGGTTCAACTGCACATTGACCGTTGCACTGGTGTCAATCAGTGTCAACACATCCAGGCTGGACTGGGACGATCCCGTAATTTGTACAGTTAGGGGAATCAGAGTCAGAATAGAGAAGTTGTCATCGGATCATAGCAGAGGCTTGATGCCGAGGTTCAGGTACCTCTAATCTCAGGTTAGTGTCTCCCAGGTCTCTTACTCTCCCCTGGTGCAATTCGACACATCTAAGAACTCAGCAGTCTAGTTATTTGACTCTATAGACATAAAAAGAGCCCCTTTCGAAACCGCTCATCTCCCTTTTTTAAACCCCCCCTTGAACCCTCTTCTTTTTTTGCCAACAGCAACGCCTGAGGCCATAATTCAGATCCCAGTGGTGTAAGAGCTTTGAACCCTGATACTGTTCCTTATGCTACCTCTACAACTTTACCCAAAAACATTTCTGCCATGTGCAAACTAATTTCAATATGTCTGGCATGTAAATTGCCAGAAATCGTTCTGCAGTTATGGAGTTGATGTTAGCGGCTTTGTAAATGAACTCCATAGTCTTTACATGAGGAAGTGACTGCTTTCACACACCCAGGACATGCAGTTTTATTCAAGTCCTATCTGATTGGATATCTGACTTTTTTTCTTATAATAGTAATATTCTGACATTGCTTTAAAAAATAAAATAAAGAGTTAAAAAAACACTGATCTCTATATTTTTATTTTCTAATTTTTCATAATCAATTCTTAGCCAAATTTGTTTCTCATTTGGAAATCTTGGGCGGTCACAGTCAACCAATGATTAGGCTTATTGACACCTTTGGACTTCATCTTAATTAGCTCTTTGGGTATAATAACACATGAAGGCACAACACAGAAACTGAGAATAAATCATTGAAAAAAAACAGACAATTCCAGTTGCGAGAATGAGTTCTCACTCAAGATTTATAATCCCAGATTACATCACATGAAAATCCTGTTTGAAAATCTTTGTTAGCCAAAGCGGGTGCTGAAAAGTACTTACTCAAGACACATATAGAGGTCTTTTTGTCATTTTTCACTTTTACTGGACAGTTCCAGCGTCCTCCTGCATAATCTTTTTTTGCCTTGCGACTGAACTGCACTCATCGAGTTAACCTTGTTTATATTCTTTAGCTGCAGTTGCCTGGTTAGTCCCAGATTTTGTAGCATTCCTGGGCAAGATGCCAGTTGGGATCTCAGGAAAAATAAATCTGCAAGGCTTCCACACAGACATACGTTGAAACTGCCCAGCAACATGTAGATGTAACATGACCTCAATGGATTGGCTCTTTTGTTGTAATAAATGGAGATAATGTTAGGATATTAAAGGTCAGGTTAAGTGAGATAGACTTGACAATGTGACCTTTAACAAACGAGTCCTCACTGTGGAGACATCCCACTGTTACCACACAGAACATGTCAGAATACTTGGATTGATAAAATACCACTTACTCAAACTGTGCTAAGGAGGCTCACTCTAGTGGTACATCAACAAATTATTCTCCAAGTCGCTCAGTTGTATTTAACTTTTTAGTGTAGTATGATAGCATTTCATCTTTAAAAAATTGTTTCTAAACATTTATTGAGGCACATTTTTCGTTTAACTGATTTGTACTTGTCCCCTGAGAAAATCCTACTACAGTATATTCTCCTAAACCAGAATGGCAGAAGGCTAGTAACAGTACCGCATTTTCCGGACTATAAGGCGCACCTAAAAACCTAATGTTTTCTCAAAAGCTGATAGTGCGCCTTATAGTCCGGTGCACCTTATATATTGACCAAATTGCTAAATCTAAACCGGCCCGAAGCATTGTCATGAAATCAATCATAAGTGGCCCGCTGAAGACGATGAATCAAAAAGACTATGGATCATTATTTTGTTATTATAAAGTATTTTTTTGCGTCTGAAGTTGAAATAAAAAAGATAAAATGGACAATGATTTGTTTAGGAATAAAAATCTGACATGATGCATTAATTAAGTTTTAAAATGGGCCATTCATTGAAGGTGCACCATAATGTCTGGTGCGCCTTATAGTCCGAAAAATACGGTAAATAAAATAAATGTGAGCAATTTTCAAATCTTACAGCATGATACCGACTTGACTAAGCTTGACTAGTTTAGTCACCTTAGCCTGTGAGGAACACATAATTCGTGTAACTCACCTGAAGTAAATTTCCCCCAACACAGCCACGTCAAGGAAAATTAAATACTAAATTCAAAAATAGGAAACATCAATCTGATCTCTAAGAATATACCAGAGCATGACTTTCTCAACACAATGTGAAAATCAAGTGCCAAACAGCGCCTTGAATGTCACCATCTTTCCAGTCCTAATCCTGTTACAGATGCATTTATTGATCAGTATTAATCCCATCAAAGGCTGTGTGCCTAAAAACACAAATACACACCTACAAAAACACATTTTGTCCATAGATGTGTGCTTGCATATGTGTTCGGAGACTTGAAGGTTGTTTGTCTTGCTGAGTGGCAGACAAAAAAAACAAACCTTGAGAAGTTGAAATAACTTGTTTATGTGGATTACATCGTTTTGTGTGCACGAAATAATCCATTATTGCAGTGCTGCTGAAAGAAAAGCATCTTGATAATTACAGGATATTTGCAAAATAGTTACGGTTTCACGGAGCAAGGACTGTTTCAACTGCCCCATGATATTTGGGTGATAAGAGTCAATCAATTATTCAGGCAAATTTGATATTTCTTTTGCAAGTGTGTCTTTCTTCTTGTTTTCAAATGTTTCTTTTTCAGAATCTACGCAGTAGTTACGCCATCTGTTGGCATTGTGACATTGAAAGCTATGTCTGACAAAATTGAACATTTCATCTAAAGACGTAAGAGACGCATAAATGTTTCTTCTGTGTTCTTCCTTCCGACCTTCTCCAAGTACATCATTTGTTATCGTTCACACAAAAGTCCCCCTACTCCAATGTCTTCAAAGTGATTTTTTTCCCATGATGTGACGGATCAAGAGAATTTCAGAAAAGTAACAAAGTAATCCAGTGATCCTCATTTTATGCTGCAAGCCAGCAAATGAGCCCTCAGCAAACTGGCTTTTTGGACTGTTCTAATTGAGCTTTGACACTGCTAATGAAAGACTGACAAAGATGAAGACAGAGATCTTACACCTACTCATTATTTACAAACCATTTAGCATGAAAGCATGATTAAGAAGAAGCAAATGAAATGTAGTGAGAAGAGTGTTGGTGTCATGGAGATATATGGATTTGTTTTGCTTTATGTTAGTCTTGCATGGGAACAAAACAGATGGAAGAAAATTAAATAAAGGTATAGGGTAAGGCAAACAGGGGTTTTAGTGAGACTACAAAACCTGAAAAATAAACATGCCATTAAGTAAATGTTAATTAATGTTTTAATTTTATTATAATTCATGTTGATGTGATACTGTATCTAGTGACCAGTCCAAGGTGTACCCCTCTCCCAAAATCTGCTGTTAAAGGTTCCATCTCATTTGTCATCCTAAACAGGCTGAAGTGGTGAAAAAGAAATGATAAAGAAACGTAATTGTGTCGATTGGGTAGCATTAATGGCATTACATTCTTCCACTTTCAACTTTGAAATTTCCAATTCACCTTGGGCTAGTAAATTGAAGTGGATTGGCTTAACTGAGATGTGATACAGATTATAGTAGCAGTGTGTTTTTAAGATATTACCCAAAACGTGATTTGACTATGACCTTAATAGTGCTTGGACTGAGTAAGTACCCATATTTCAGCACCAGGCAACTATGTAACCCCTTCACTATGACTCCCAAAGGTCAACAGTATATATTTGAGCTATCACGAATGAACCAACCAAGGCAAAGCACATCCTTTGAAAAGAAAGTGGTATGCAAAGAGCAAATCCGTCCGTCAGTCCTTCCGTCCATCCATCCGTCAGTCCTTCCGTCCGTCAGTCCTTCCGTCCGTCAGTCCTTCCGTCCGTCCGTCCATCCATCCATCCATTTTCTGAACTGCTTCATCCTCACAAGGATTGTGGGTATGCTGGAGCCTATTGCAACAGTCTTCGGGCGGTAGGCGGGGTATACACTGAAGTGGTCGCCAGCCAATCGCAGGACAATATAACATCTGTTTCAGCATAATTATTAGCAAACCCTTCCTCCACAAAACATTGGTGGATGATAAACAAAGTATTCCGCTTTCTTCACACTCACAAGACCATCCGTCATTTTGCCTCACTGTTTGGTTGCACGAGACAAGGACAAGGGATTTAGAATGAAATCATAAAGGACACTTAGATTGCTTTTACACGGAAGAGGGAATCCCATATATCACAGCCCATTGTGTGTTCATTTCCAGGAAATAGCTTGAGTCTTAAGCTATAATGAATGGATGATCTCACTGGCTATCTCTTTGTCCCCAGCTCATAACCACGACGGATATGGAAAGGAAGATGGCGGCAAGCTCTAATGGCCTTAACTGTATTATGCTGCTGATTGGGATACAATTCATATGGAAATGTTCATTCAATCCATAATCCTAAACAAAACATTGTGCTCTTCTTCAGAAATTCATAATCCTACCTAAATGCAAGGGGAAACGATCATGAACGTGACTGTTTAGTGTCTATCACAGCTGAGCTATTGACTCGAGTTCCATGCGCCTGCTTTCCATTCGAGCCAACTGATCTCTAAAATGTTGGTTTGTCTCAGCACAAAGGGACGGTCAAGTCATCTAAAGGTGGAATTGGATGAACGAGAAGACCGTGAAATACATTTATAATAAAAAAGGCAAAGTGTAGTCAGTGCCAGAGATAAACTCATCTCTGATCTTTCGTGACAATATGACTTGGCATTTTGTCAGGAGAACTCCATACTGATGAAAGAGTGCATAAATAAAGGATGCAGAGAGGATGTCAGCCAGTGACAGAGGTGTGGAAGAGACAGAATGGGAAAGAAGGGATGCAAGGAAGACGAAGCACAAGCGTGAACTGTTTGGACACCTCTGGCTAGATTCCCTTACCCATTACAGAATCTGGATCTGACTTCACATGTCATTAGCGGCAGTGTAAATCAGCAATTAAGTACACAAATGAAGAAATGTCAGCTATTACCTGGAGCACAACAGGGTAGCAGACGTTGCCACAGAGCATTCTGGCACAGCCAGGACACCTCATCTAACAGGCATGCAGCAACCCACACATATTTAAGTGTTGCCAACATTGACAAATGCACACGCACGCACACACACACACACACACACACACACACACACACACGCACACACACATACACACACACACACACACACACACACACACACACGCACACAAACACATGCACACAATAGGGTCTCCACTCACAGTTGAATGAGCTGTACTTTACGGTCTCAGGCAACAGGATGGTGCTAAAACTTGGAGCGCAACCACAGCGTTTTAAGTATTTGAGAGTAAATCACAGCAACTGCTGACAAAAGAAAATAAAGTATGGCAAAAATGCACTTCATGTGCTGTGTTGGGTTAAACAATCCCAGTAATAACTCACGTAGTGCGGATGTACTTTTCAGTTTACCTATTACGTACTCTCTCCAATAGACCTGAGCAAAGATTATTCAATAATATCAATCATTTTGCTCAAACAATTTCACCCCCCCAAAAAAAATCTTTATGGACATTTATACACCTATGTAAATATTGCATTAAAAAACAGACGTTTGCAGCTAGAATTATTTACCACATTAACATTGTATAGCTTGTAATCCTAATTACTTTAATGTTATCCTCATTGAAAAATAGCTATTTTATTTTAAAAATAAATATATTTCAGAGTGACCCCAAACTTTTGTATGGTAGTGTAGATTTATATAGATATATTTTTCAACCATTTGATCATTTGTGATCATTATTATCCAAATTACAAATGGTGTATTTGGCCTTGGAGGCTTTTTTTGTTTGCTTTACTGAGTGCCATTCTGTTAAATTGCTGTCATTTGAGTTGTTCTCATTATGCAGCCACCCAAACAGAGGCCCCTCTTATCTGCAGGCACTCCAGCTCCGATCAAGAATACATAAAAAAAACACTGCAACTACTTTTGCAGATTCACCTTGTGAACAACTTTGCAGCATTAGTGCATGATAAGATCTGACATGAACCCTCAGTGACCTACATTTATTTTTTGTCCAATGTTGCATTTGCATGGTGATGGATACATAGGATGCTACAAATGCTTTAACATGGTAGGATGGAAGCATTCAACTTCATCTTGAAGTGCTACCCTCCAGGGATATGCTTACTGTAATGCAAGTGATTAAAGCAAACAGCTGCCTTAGCCATGGGGGAGTCTGTGTGAGTGGAGACTCCACATATTTGGGTGTGAAAAGTGTGAGTAGTGACGTGAACATTCAGTGTTGATGCAAGCATGCAAATGTGACTACCTTTACATGCAGTCAAAAACCCTTTTACAACCTGGATAATGGCATTATTTAGGTCTTTAAATGTAAAATGTAAGTGTGCAGAAACCCAAATATGCCCTTAATCAAGATTTCAAAATTCCAAATAAGACCCCCGAATACCCCCTTTATAACCCAAATATGAATAAAATATGAATATATGTGGAAAAAAATACTTAGAGATATTGGTGATGTCAATGAGCTCGACTTTAGTGGTCTTCATCCAATTATAAAAACGTTCATAATTTCTTCAATGAAGGTTAAATTTACTGATAATTGAAATTGCATACAATTGGTGCTAAATCGTAAGTTATTTATAAAATATCTTAAATCAAATCTGAAAATCTACACTTCAACATCATCTATAGCATTGTAGCAGTACAAATTCATAAAAGCTCCGTCAATGTCCAAATTGTATTTATATATGTCGTTACTTCTTGCAAATTAAAGAGAGGAATGGCTTGCTGACTGCAGCATCTCCTTTGCACCTACAGCAGATGCATTCCATTTAGGGAGCAGAAAGCTGGAAGGGCCAAGAGACGCTGGGGATACTTAGAAGGATGAGGGCAGACAACCACCATGCTGCTCAAGGCAGCAGCTCCCTACATAGGGATGCATTTTTCAGGCCAAGCCTGGCAGCAAGTTTACACTGCAGCCCCCAAACACAGGACAAGCGTGCCATGCAGTATCCCAGCTGGAATATGAGAAGATCTTTTAGTCCTTTCATGAAAGGGATGAAATATCCCCAAAATAAACTGCCTATTTTACCATTCTCAATCTCTTTCACGTAAATACAAATTCAGCTGAGTCAGCATTGCTGCCTGAATGACTTTTTGCCTTTCTATTTCCATGCCTTTTGTCTTTACTATCTGGGGACATTCCAGTAGCTCTGCAAGAAGGATCCCAAGCTTCTGGCTCTATAGACAAAGTGTAGGAGTGTGACTGCGCCACGGAACGTTCAGTGAAATCATCTTCTTCAACCCTAGCAGCAAGTAGCACACACAAAAGGGGTTAAGAAGATGAGCTTAAGGCCTGGCTGCTATCTACCACAACCCCCCCACTACTAAAACAGGGCTTTGTATGCTAATGAAACTCTGTGGATGAGCAATGGCAGTCAGGAGACAAATGTGTGGGGCATTAAATCACACCACCCGTAGCATTAAAGAATGATAATAATGGAGAACACAGACATCTCAAGTTATTGATGTGCGTTTTATGACATGCATATTCAAAAGCGAGCGACACTAATGTCTACCCTGTGGCACAGTGAGAAGACACATTAGAGACAGCAAGTCGCTATTCATTTATTTACAAATCCAAAAAAAGGGAGGGCAATGATTTGTTGGGGGTGGGTGGGGGTGGAGAAAACAAACTCTTTATGAGAATTGGAAAAATAAATCAAACATAACTACAGAATTAACACACTGCACAGGGTTATCATTTCAGTTTTAAACTTGGAGAGCAGTTTTGGATTTGAAAAGATGACGTCCCTATCACTGTTGCTCGAAGGAAGGGAGAGCTTAAATTGGAGCAGTTTCTCTTCAGCTCTCCCATAGTCTGATTGTTGGAGAGTGTGGTTAGAAGAGCCTGGTGCCTCAGGTGCTGCCATGTCACAGTTGGGCTCAGATGGATCTAAGCCACCATTTGCACTGTTGGCAATACTTTGCCTCCATATGCTGTCGAGTGGAATGGGAGTGGGATGCTCAGCTGGCCTTGTGGAGTGAGTCAGGGGGACTAACCGCAGATTTACTCTTTCTTTGTTTTGGATGGCCTTGAGACAGTCCTGGCAGTTTGTTGAATCCCATAATAACCCAAAAAGGAGAAGGGGGCGTGGGGGCAGACTCGCAACATTGATGGCTCTAGTTGGCAATGGGTTGGCAAAAAGATGCGACGAGGTACCCAATTTATTTTTCATGGTCAGTGTACGGTGGGACCTCTACTTACAAACATAATTGGTTCTTAAATTAGTAGGAGAATTTTTCAGGAACTGAATGGACATGAGTTTGCAATTTAATAAAAGAGTAAGTTAATAAGCAGACATTTAAGGCCACCGCAAACATTGTTGCTGTTTTATTTTTTTCACTGCAGTCATTTTACATGAAAAAGTAAAACAAATCATAACAAACAGATTTCAGTTGCCAATATTTTGACTGAGGTGTTTGTCTCTTTTCCCAACTGATACCATCTCAACACCTATCACTCGTCTTCAGACATTCAATAGCACAAAAAAGTTTCAAACTACTCTCTACTTGTCTCTTTCTACATCCTCCAGTTGCACATTCTGACACTGAGGTCATGAAACAACTAGTTTTTGATTCTTTAGCTTCTGTGTGTTTGAACTGCGCAGCCCAAATTCCCAAAGATTCTCCTGTAAGATTTCAAGCAAAACCCAGGTTGAGCAAGGATCAGGCATTGTGACCTCGATACACTGTAATGTTTCATCAACTTGTTTGTGTGCTCTCGGTCAGCGGGTGGGAAAATAGAGAGAGGATCGTTAAAAGCATATGAGTGGTCTCATAAGAGACACAGGGTCAGGCTTTTTGGAGGAAAAAAAAAAAAGAAAAAGCCATGCTTTTATTGACTTAACCTTTTGCTATGAGAAAAAGCAATCAACATCTTTTAACTAGGCATTGCTCTGCTTTTTCCATTGGTTACGGTAGTTGCTCGGAAGTTCCACATTTTTGTGTATTTGTTCTGCTTCGCTTCAACATTTTATGCGCTCTCATTTACTCCATGCAAACTTGTTATCACATGGCTGTGTCAGAATGTGGAAGCATAGTTGGTTGTTAGACAGAATAATGGGGCCAAACACTTAATGGGTGGGAAAGGGTGACAGTAAACAGCAAATGAATGTGCTGCTGATGGCTTTTAAAAAGTCATTATCACATCATACCCAGCTAGCAGGCTGTGAATATTCAGCCAATGTGGGGACAAACAAAAATAAAAAAAAAAGCTTGGAAAAGATTGACAATATCAACACAGAGCCATTTTGTTTTTGAGTCAAGCAGTTAAAAGCGCTAAATGAGTTCGGTTGTTGTCCCCAACACGTTAAAGCAGCATTACCAGCCTGTTTTTGTATACTAACCAGTAATCTGTTTACAAAGTATTAAATATACATTCTAAATGATTATTGTTTGTCTTTAGTTTAGGGGCAAAATCATGAGTGAAGGTTGTGCAGTAAACAGTCAATCTTGTTGCGATATTACGGTCCTCTGTTTTGTCATCTGCACTTCTTTCTCTCCAACTTAGATGTGGCAAGTGCAACTACACGGGTTGTCCAGCAAATTGGTTGGAGAAGCTTGACTGGTCAATGGTGACCAGTTGGATGGGTTTTGAGAATATCTTGGCGGGAGTTGGGAATTATTTATCCTGCATTAATCAGAAGGTCATTATTTATGGGCAGGAGTCATAGCTGCCACCACATGGAGGTCAACGCGGTTGGAGAGAGACATAATGAGTAGACACTTCAGATTAACGAGGGTCTGTGTCAACTGTAGGAGAAAAAGGAGGAAATACATGTTCAATGACAAAAAGGTTTGCTCTAATTAACAAAAGTGACTGCGCCTGGATGGACAGACAGTAATCGGGTTTGGAAGGATGAGGGGGAGAATGAGGACACGATGACCTGTGGGGGGGTGTTGAGAGATGGAACGACGGCCATGCAGACCCACCTCCTAACAGTGCATCAAGGACTCCTTGGTGTGCTGACATCTAAAGATGCCATGCTGAGTTGTTTTTCTTTGATAATCTTTTATAACCTTTTATTTGGTTTGCAATATAATTCAGGTTGCAAATGAGCAGGCTAACCATTTTCATGTTATTTTTCCGCTATTTTCTCATTTTTCCATTTTTTTCCCCCTCTACATTTCCCCCCGTTCTCCATAAAGAACATAAAATGCAGATTCATCAGCCATATTGTCAGGTACCGGCAGGTTAACAAGTAAATTCTAAATGAGCACTTCGATTTTTACAATGGCAAGTGCCAATCATGACAGCTGGACTGGACACAACAAACAATCACTATTTGAGACGATTTGCAGTTTTAGATTATCATAAAGGTGTCACTTTAAGTAATTTAGGGAAGTATAAAATCAGTTCTATAATCACTCTTGGTGTAAAATGTTTCATTTTCTCAGACAGATGCAGTCTCTCCCCGTCTTTACAATCGGTAATTGCATCCCCCTTTGTTGTTGCTTTTGGTTTTTACTCAAATTTTACATCTATGAAAACAGTTCGGAACTCCTCTCAAAACTAAAATCCCCCTCATTTAGTTGATGTCAGTTCGGAGCTCCTCTCAAAACTAAAATCCCCCTCATTTGTAGGTAGGCCTAATTTGACACCTGCTTCATCATTTGCAATTAGGCATTATGGGATGTAATTGGCCATCTGCCTTTGCCATCTTGTTCTCCTGGAGAGGGGCCATGTTGTTCCCCCGCAACACTTGAGTTGCCTGTGTTCTCAGATGACCTTTACAAATAGTGCAACAACAAGTACCAGGAATGTATCCCTTCAACATTTGTTACTGTAATACAGCAACTCAGATATTATATAGAGCTACACAACTAAATAATATATCACACAATTTTATTCTGATTGGATTGTAGTCTCAGTGCAATTTACTGGCTTGAACTTGAGCTTTAATGCTATGGTTTTATTTTTAGATGGGAAATATGGTAAACAATTATTGCAGGCATTGAAAAAGAGTGATTTCAAGGTATATATATATATATATATATATATATATATATATATATACACATTGTCTCCTCATTTATGCTCAACAGTAGTGACTCTCTTGGCAGGTATTATAATTGCTCTTTTTCTTGCTGTCAATCACAGTTAACGCTCTTCGTAGCTATTCCCACTTTTAGCCCCACCTGTGCCCCGTCATCAGCTCGCCGTGATGACAGACACCACATTCCTGATGACAGGGAAGAAAATCTTGAGTGGCAGAGGCTTTCATTACTTCACTGCTGTCACTCATGCTGCCTGGCCGGTGGGAACAAGTGTTTCCCTTCAGCTTTTTTGTCTCTGCCCTGTTGGTCCTTAACGTTGACATTGAGGAATTGTCCACAGGCGTTGGTTTCTCAAATGCCTGCAGTCAATGCTTGCATTATTAAGTCCAGTCTACAGGTCACACTGGAAAGTCCATGTTAAAATCATCAAAAGTGCCGGTTTCTTTAGTAGTATATATTTGTTGCATTTTTGCCAATGTAATGTATGATTGTTTGGGTTCCAGCATTCATCCATTCATTTTCTGAGCTGCTTGTCCTCACGAGAGTCCTAGTTGACTTCAGGCAGAAGGCAGGGAGCACCCTGAACCAGTTGCGAGCCAATCGCAGGATACACATAGACAAACAACCCTCCGCACTCACATTCACATTTGCAGGCAATTTGGAGGCAATCGCCTTACCATGCATGTTTTTGGAATGTGGGAGAAAACTGGAGTACCCGGAGGAAACCCACACAGGCACAGTGAGAACATGCCAGAATCGAACTCACAATCTCTGCACTGTGAGGTAGATGTACTCAACCGTGACTTCCAGCATACCAAGACAAAATAGACCGCTCTTTTTTTACAACATAAATTCAAAGTCAAAGATAATGCACAATTCCAGAGAATAATAAAGCAGTCCTTAACTTTTTTTTTTTTTTAATGGAGAGATTTGTTGTTTGATGCCAGCAGTCAATTTTGCACTTTGGATGCCAAGGGATACATAAATGCCCAGAGGAGCACACCAAGCTGTGCAAACCAGCTGACTTCTCATTGATTCGTTTCATTTTTCTAGGTTAGATCGAATCAATTCACGTTGACATAAATACTAGCTGAGCAACTCCAGGGTGAAGTGAATCGAAAAGAATAGTTTTGCACGGCATGTTAAATAAGCCCAAACAGCTTGTTAAGTATATCTGTAATTTCTTTCCCATAATTAGGTGCTTCACATGAATTTCATCCTGAGGTTAAGATAGAAAGCCAGCTTTGTACTTGAATACTTTAAATTGACCTTAGAACATAAGACAGATCTTTGTGCTGCATCTTATGTTATAACTTTGGGATGTTTAATTCTGCTTGTCATTCGTATATGTTGCTTAACTGCTCTTTTATGTCAGTTTATGTCAATTTTTTTTTTCCCCAAATATCTTGGGAACGCACACACGCACAATCTGACATGTTTATACTTTGTAGTCTATGAATAACATAGTTCCAAAATTAAAGACACACTTTAAAATAGTCTTTTTTTAAGTAAACCAAGTTTCGTAACAAAATTTAAAAAAAACACAGTGAATATGTTTCTGAGATGTTGAGTTTGAAATTTCTGAACATATTGAGTTTTGACCCCCAAATAATTAGTGTTGCCTTTATCTTTCCCTCACTATTGTATGTACAGCACATGCATTTAATTTTCCTACTTACCTATTTCTGCACTCTTATCATGGGAACTAAAACAAAGACCCATTTTGCCTTTCACATCCACATGAAGTATTTTGATCACAATTCAATTTATTCATTTTAAATTCATGTGAAATTAATGTAATATTTATTGGTTTTCCGTTGTGTTGCAAATATATTGATCAGGCTCAAGCTTCTGTTCAGAACAAGTTCCCTGTTTTCACTCATCCATGTTTCATGCTTCCATGGCTGTATGGGCGCCTGCATTGAGTTACAGTACATCCTGTAACAGAGGTGGAGTCATCTGGTTTCTTTGCCACCATGACAAAACATGACAGATATGTTTGGGCAGTAGAGTACCAGACCTGTCACGCAGCATTAGGCTTACATGGCTATGAGAGGAAATCACAGGGTGTTCTCACAAAGGGAGTCCAATGATAAACATGGCGCCACTGAGACAAGTGGACATCTAAGCTGTAACTTTTAATCTTGTCGATTCACTGTCACAGTTGGAGAGGATTTTGGTATCTGTAGTGAATAGTAGTAGATTGAAATATTTTACCATGCAATAAGAAGAGAGGATAATAGACCCGAAATTTTAATAAATCATTCATTTATCTGGACGCCTATTCAGGCCAGGTTTGGCGAGCTGTCAAATTTGACAGGGATACTAAAGCAGTTTATCATGCTCAATTCTTATCATCTACTCAAACTATGAGCGAAACAAGGCGAACAATTGTCGATAAAAATCTACCAAGATGATTCCTCCTGAAAAATGCAGCGTTTGATCAATTATGGAATGGAATAATGAATGTTGTGAAGGGCCCTTTGTTCTCATACTCGCCAGTAAAATTAGTCCTCAGACATCCCACATGCTCCATAAAAGAGCTGACTTGGACTTTATTAATGAATCACCTTTTGTCCCTGTTATCAGCTCACCTATGGTCAGTTTTACAGAATGGCAATTACCCCTGATAGCGATTAGAACAAAGGATAATGTCAAAAAAGACATGACTTTGTGAGCAACCTTGGAAAGTGGGTGTTTGATCTTCATAAAACTGTCATAATAAGCACATGCAGATGCAAGTAAGGGAAGGGAGTTTCTTCCTCACGTCCTTACGTCCTCACATGAAGAACTAAACTCATGATGAAACTCTTGAACCAACCCATTGTGAAATTAAACACAGTTATTGGCGAACTGATAAACTTAAAAAGATCACAAATACCTATTTTAAATTTATTAATCTAGGCTATATATTTTTTTTTAAACGTGAATACAATATGGTCAAAACAAAAAAAAAGAATGATAAAAAATAACAAACCAGCTATTTTAGGAGTATTTCTTCTTTTAACCTGTTTTCAAGAATGGCCTGTTTCACTAATGTGTTGAACTGATGGTAGGACCTACAGATTTAATCAAAATCACACTCTGAAATCATTTTTGTAATTGCTAATGGAGTCATGTTTTACTTTTACATAAAGTCAAAACAATGAAGGCTCTCATGTCACTTGTAGTTTGGGTAAGAAATACGCAGTGCCTCTAAAATGAGGACATGATTTTCTCTATTTAAAAAAAAAAATGATACGTTCAAATCCAGAAACACCAAGACCAACCTTTTACTTCACATTGGATGTTTTACATGCGACACTAAGATATACAGCCTCTTTCTGCTTTCAGAGATGAAAACCGGGTCTGTGTGAAGCATAATTTCAGTCTTTCATTAGTATACACTATGATGTCCGTGCATGTGTGCGCGTGCATGCACGTGTGTGTGTGTGTGTGTGTGTGTGTGTGTGTTTGTCTGTGCGTGTAGTACCCAAACTGGACTCTAAAGCCTTCTTTAATCTGGTCTCATTTATGAAAGATGGTGGGCACATTGCGCCTCAGGGAGCGTGTGAGAAGTGCAGTTGCTGTCAACACAAGTGAGGTCACAATAGAGGTCAGCAGTACTCCGGCCCTCGGGGTATAGAAAGGCTTCGCCTAATACTATGAAAAGGAGTCTCTGCTAGACTCACTTATGCACACACAATAGCGTGTGTTTATAGCCGGCTCGGTGACCATCACGTGTACGGTTTTCTCACACCATTTGAAATCTCCCAAAATATACTGTTTAAGTGTAGTCCACAAATGTGTTTGGATAATAGCAGTAAGAATATGACATGTTACTCTTTCCACTGTGAAGATGTTTCAAAAATATAAGCGTCCATCTATTTTTCTTAAGAAATGCCTTCACATTCGTGTTACATAGAGTCGAACAACTCCTGGCGGGAGGCTGGGCAATACAACTTCAGCCAAGGACTATCAGACTGGTCTCCACAAACCTGTTTGCTCTGTTTTGAGAGTCGATGTGACACAGTATGTCACAATCCAACTCACTGTCCTCCATCCTGACTCACATGGCTGTCGCCATGGGACTTGACAAAGGCTGTCTACCAACGAGATGCTCATTTCATCTGTGAGACAGCGCTTATATGTGAGGTGTTAAAACACAATCAGCTGCAGAATTTGTGATATCTCCTTTCCAAATCACTTTCCACAATAGATTGGGTGTAATGTTGACGACATTGAGGGTGTGACATTTCTAAGGTAAGGGAAAATTGAAACACCTTTGACATCTTTACACATTGAGGTAGAAGTTAAATCATCCATAAATATTGCAGTGATTTCACGATTACAAAAAAAAACAAAAAACCTTTCTCAAGCCACAATTAGTCTGTTTTCTCCCTCACCTACTTAACAGGACATTTGGGCAATGTGAATATGCAAATACGAGAAATAGCCATGGCATATTTTACATACTGAAGTAAAGAGTGCATCTGAATGAAAGTATACATTAATCTGTGCAATGAAATGTCAAGTATTTTCAATTACCTGTTGTATATGTTTAACCCTTAAAGGTCCATATTTCTGTCTGCTAAAATTGCATACAACTTTAAATGGGCTTTTTATTGATTGTCACAGGGAGTTGATACTGTATGAGGCATACTGTAGGTCAGATTTATGTAGCTGAATCTCGGGAGACCTTGTTTGTGAATATAAACCTGTTTCTCACCACTTTACAACAAAACAATGCGGCTGTATCTCTGTTTATTAGTCTCCCAAGAGAAGCCATTGATTTTGTTGCTGTGTGGAGGCAATCAAGCATAACTGATTTGATTAGACCTTTAAATGACGCCATGTTGATTTGTTTTTTTTTATGAATACATTCATTTGTTCAAACTTCTGACTCTGGCTTTTCAGTGAGAACATGCATTTTTAACACCTACTCAGTTCCACATGTTTCCCCCCATCATCTGACTAGCATGCATTTACACTTTCTTTATTATTGACAGACAGCTTTGCAACACTCATGTGAGACGGGACAAGTCTGATGAGGGGAAATGTGCCTGGTGTGACTTTCCACCCACGGGGTGCTCTCAAAAACAGGCCCGCGAAGCAAAAGAGCCAAAACAAGGCCTGCCAATTTTCATTATTTTGCATCAGGTGCTGTACCGGGTGAATACATTTTAGCCTTTTTTTGTTAATTACTATAATAATGAATGTGAGTTCATCTGAACAATGGTAAATCATTCTCCAACTCTTCATGTCGCTAATTTCAGCCAACAAATGTTATCCCCAAGCAGGTGATGACTTTGTTCTTCAAACAACACTGCACATTTACTGGTAGCACTAAACACGTCAAGCCCTAAGATGTGCAAGCACCCCCAGTGCGCGCATCTTCACTCTCCTCTCAGAGCTTCTGACAAAAGTGAGCAAGCCATGCTAATCAGTGGGAAGAAGGGACTAAAGTTACTGCTAATCCATTCTGGAATTACGGGAGAGAACAAATTAAGAAACTTCAGCTCATTATCTGAGCTTTAATTCGCCGGCCCTCCTGGCGTAATCCCTCGTCAGCCTCTCCAGTTAATTATACTGCAGTCCTGAATGATGGTGCTGATGCTGTTTTGAATTTCTGTGTTGAATACACATATAGTCACATATTATGCTGTTGAAGTTTTCACTTCGGGAGGCGGGACTAGCACGCTGCAAATATATTGATACAAAAGCAACATTTTGCCATCCCACATTTTGCCATGTTTCCATTAGCCACATGGTTAAGTTAATCAGTCCAATTTGGCACAATATTCACCATCATCTATGTTTTTGTCATGTTCAAAAATGTCTGACCTGTAATACCTTTTTGTAAAGACCTTTTGGACTGTTGGTAACAGTAAAAAAAGTCCAGTTAGTGTGTAGATACACTGCTGTCTATTGATTAGTTGAGAGAGACAGAGAATCATATTTTTTTTTGCAACTGAATGAGCTATTGCCTGCCTAAAAATGGTATGTTGAAACTATGGGCATAATTAAAACTTACAGAGCCACACTAAGACAAACAACTGAATTTAACAGATCTGTTGAACATTGACTTTTTTCTTTTTTTTCTTTTTTAATGCCTTGGTTTCCCTTTTCTATCATTTGATCCCCCCTGTGCATATGAGGAATGGTAATTGCTGCTGTCTGTGATGAGACCAGACAAAGTCAGAGAAATCAAGAGTAAAAGAAGAAGCTATTTCTGCCGAGATGCACACTAAATGATTTAGGAGCTTTGGCAATTTTTCCCAGCTCTGAGAATTGATATAGACAAACTTATGACGCTGTCCCTTTTTGAGAAGCAAGCAGAGAAGCATAAAATGAGATTTGGCACATCTGTGAAAGTGCTTTCAGGTTCACAGTAAAGATCACTACATGTGGAATTTGGGGTACGCTGCATGCCCCTGTCTTCCAGTACATTCAAATAAAATAAGCCTCTGATAGTTACATTTTATCACACACTTAGCTTTAAGTACCTCTGTATGACTCTTTAGAAGCAATTGTACTGGTATGCAACAAGGGCACTTTAAAAAGTCTTGTTCTTTGCAGAAAATTGCAGCACTTTCATTCAAAATGTTCATCCGTCCATTTAAACACACACACTCTAAAAGCCCATCATAAAGTAACTTTTTTTGTCGATTCAAAAGCTAAGCAATGTATGTATTTCATATATATTTGTATTTTGTTAAATGCAAAACATGTATTTTGAGTAGCTGATGTGGCCACTGTTGTGAGAGGCTTTCAATGGCTTTCTGAGCTTTGTGGATTGAGTCACATTTGAACTTTGTCATTAAATGGCTGATAAGCCAGCCATAAGAGAGGCTTTTGTAATTTCAAATATGGATAAGTGGCGGTGGAGGATCAAGCAGGAGCGGCGGATGAATCGTTGGATGGAGGGATATACGGCCGGGCCTGTGCTTTAAAACCACTTGATGTGCATCACTTATCAAACCACAGTTGTTGTTGAAGCTATTGCAATTCAACAGTGGCTTTATGTTAGTTCCATTTTTACAAGTGGATCAGACATTCGCAAGCTCCACCTAAATGATTAAGCCTACATAATTAACCCAAAGCATTGTGGACTGACAGATAGGACGGAGGCTCTCGTCACACCTCCTCACCACACCACACAGTGAGAACATTGATTTGTGGGCCACAGGAGGTTAGTGCGGGGGCCACTCGCCATACATCCCCCATCAGGCTAATGAGGCTTGGCATGACAGATTTGGTGATTAGGTGAACTGAGCACACTGCTTGTGGCATGTTCTGTCACTGAGTAGTACAGCAGAGCACTGTTTTACTCCTATAGGATCTTATTAAAAGAAAAAAAAACTCAACTGCTGCTTTGATGACGTTTTTTTTCCCATTTTGGTTAAAGCACAGAGATCAGAATCTCAAATCAAACAAAATTAGAAATAAGTACACAAGTTGTAGCCACATACAAGAAGATTGTTTGTCACTTTCAATTAAAGGTATTTTAGCCTTTTCAAGCATCAACAAGCAAAGGGAAAAAAACAGCACTGAAGATCATAATACAAATTCTTGATCCTTCTTTTTTCCCCTCTTAATTAGTTTTCCACATATAAAAAATAGCTTTGTTGATTCAAGCTCCCCTGTTGTATTGTTCAGTAGTAGTATTCATTGTGTTCCGATCACAAGATAAACAAAAAAGTCGCCGCGTGAACATACAAAAGCAACATTTCAGCAACAGAGAATTGCAGTTTAAGAAAATGTGAACCCTCTGCAGCCTTGCTCTAATTCACACACGCTGACTCGCTCCAATGTTGGATTCTTCCTACAGGCTCAGTCTGATGCCAGATCAGATCTAATCTGATGCAAAGCATAACCACATCTATACTTCTGCCTAAAGCAAGGAAACGTAATCCGTATTTAATATCTAAACCTAATTACCTCAGAAATTTGAGGTTAATTAAACAAAAGGAGGTTAAATTAAGTGACGCGAATTCAAAAGGAGACATGCCAGATTTAAACCGCCCCCATTTTTCTGCAAATCACTCATCTTTACTACACACACAAATCCTCTTCTCCCTTCGATGTTGTGGATTTCTAGTATAGTTGGCTATACGATGAAGAGAAATAAAACCCCTTTTTTTCCCTCCCATTTTATATGAGCTGAACGCAAAATTCTAAGACAATTTTTTTGTGCACCGAAAGCCTGTCCTCTCCAAATATACACCCTGAACTCCTATCCACCCAATCGCAGCTCTTGACACAGTTTTTTTTTTTTGATAAACAAGCACTATGCAAGTAAAACTCCCCTTGTAATATGTACTTACAATTCAAGAATGGGGGGGGGGGGGGGGGGGGAGAAACTAATAGTTGACTAATACGTATCACTCAATTTTTACTCTCTTCCAAGTGCTCATTCAGTGGGCTAAAATAGACTCCTGTTGTACCGTGTGAAATTTACTGTGTAAGATTTCAGTCAGTTCATTCTGAATTGAACAACACATTACCCTCTTGAATGTCAGTCAGCCTTTTCCTTTACCTATGTAATATGTACCTGCTGAACGTATGTTCACTTACTAAGAAATAAGGTATTCTGAAATCCAATGCACTCAGCACAATGCATGAAACACTCAAAAGGTCAAGGCAAAGACTAGTGATTATGGTAGTCGTCTTGGCTGTATCTGTGTGGCTCTTTATTAGTTATGGCAGCGATGCTAATTATAATACCTGACATGGTCTGTGAACAAAATTTCCATCATGCACAGACAGGATGCATGCATAAAGACATGAAAACACTAAGAAATAAAATGACATACCAACTAATGGCCGTCAAAATCCTCCCAAGTGAGCCTGTACCGCATTGCAATGAAAGCTTTTGTTCCACCACAATCAACTTTGATCAGCAATAATGTTCTGTAAGCAAACTGAGCTAATGGAACCACCGTTAACATCATTTTGGATACAACTAGCCAGTTGAATAAGAATTGCCTCAGGGCTTGTGTGATATTCACACAATAACACGATTTACATTTCAATCATATGATTTAATTCTGTACATGCATTTGCCAAGTCAAAACATATCACTCCTAGTATCATTATCCTTCCTCTGTGGACTGATGAGCAGACAGGTATTTCTAGCCCAGGATATACATTCGGAACAAGTAGTTGTGCAAAACATTACTGACATTAGAATTAGCTGACTTTACATCTGAAAAGGCTGTCACAATTTCTTTGAACACACCACCTCTGCACAATGGCCTTTGGTGGGTGTCCTTTTTGCAGGGACAGAGGGGGCATGATGATAACTCAACTATCAGAAATGCCTGAAAGCCTCCATGTCATCTGCACCCACCACATTTCACCCAGGCTTAGTTTCAACAATAATGCTACTTTCCCTGTGTAGCTTTACAAGCATTCTTTAAAAAAGAACCTTTGTGACTCTCGTCAACTATAGCGTAAACAACCACAAAAAGGTGAAAAAGTCTCCATCTATATGGCAAAGTTTCGTGTTTGCTAATGGCCTCTGTTGCCAGTTTCCAAGCTGTTTTCTTCAACACGGGAGGCTGAGGGAAAAGCCAATTTTTGTTTAGATGTTTTTACATGGAGAGGAAATGCGCTGCCTACTAGTGGGCTATGTGCCAGTGCTATTAGTGGAATGCTGGACTAAGCTGCAAAGAACATGCAACATCGAATCCCTATCCCTATAATGACTGCATTTCTGTGTAGGTAGCCACTTATTTCTCCCACATTTCCTCTCCTCCCCGAGTCCATCATTATCAGGTGGAGAGGTCGGCATATCTCTGACTTTATGGTCACCTTTTTCTGAAGTACCTCCACATTAAGTGTTGTAGGACAAAATGTAACCTATTCACTTTTCTCTACATTAGGTTTCCCCTTCTCTCACAGAATGGAAGCAATGGCCAGAGGGGGGGTCATTTGCATCTGCTGCCCCCATTCCTTGTCTTAGTTGTTCTGCCTCTAAGACCTATAGACATAAGAGACTAATAGAAATGTCTCATATCAAAGGATGCCTTAGCAATGGGGAAACATCCTCTGTCCGCCCCCACCAATGTCAGACACGACAGAGAATATAAAATGATTGACCTTGTAAGCTGGTGTGAGAGAAAATCATGGCTAACTTAAATGCAAACATTGTTTTCCACCTCCACCAATGTCAGACACAACAGGGAATATGAAATGATTGACTTTGTAAGCTAGTGTGAGATAAAATCATGGAAAAATCTTTGTATCTTGTTTTTGTTTTGGGCTGTGTTCAAATTGCCAGGTTTGAGCGGGTTAAAAAAAATGAAGTGCTATTGGTTTGCTCATGTAACTTAAATATTCAACCATTAAAGTAATGCTAGTGTAAACCATACAAGAAAACTGGAGTGGTTGGTCTCCGTCCGCGTGCGAGTGAACTCTGGTGTGTTTCAGTTAATAGTTACAGTGTTTGTATGCCAGAGAATAACAGGAATGGGAACCCCATGCTAAAATGGCCTCGGGGCTTAATTATTAAAGACCAAACTATCAATAAACTCTACCCTTAATGGCTCCAATAATGGTCTTTGAAGAATCATGCAAATTTACTTTCTAATAATTTAGATTGTATGAACATTATTTTGCACATTTTACTTCTCCAGTCTTGTTTTAACTTCCAATGAAAATTATTTAACATTGTAAATTCTTCAAGGTAATAATCAAATATTTTTCTTAATGGGCAATTTTGGTCTGATGATGAATATGCTCCTAATAATGCTTAGAGAACCAGAGCAAATGTGCACAATATTTACCAGCCAAATTGCAAGCGTGAATAATCCGAATGAAGTCACCCCCCTCTCACCATGCAGAACCCTAAGCCCTAAAATATTAAGACATTCTGGTAAACTGTCAGTCAAATGAGGGGAAACGAATAGATCCCCAATATACTGATTATGATTCATACTGAGTCTCTTGAGTATTTAATTTTGAAAAATGGGTATTTTGTTGTTGAAAATGGAGAAATATTTTGTCAAAACTTTGCTAGTAAAAATCATTGTAATTTGCCTTGGAACTATCTGGGTCAGCCGCAAAACTGACATGAGCATTTAATCTATTAGAGTACATGAAACCAAGGTGGGGGGAAACATATTCTGATCTAATACTGTTGCAGTGTCCTCCATCTCTTTCCAGTTGTCTTAAGTACCTGAGAGAGTCTCCAGTGCATAAACCTTCAATTTATACCACTATCAAGGTCACAAGTTCAGAGGGTTATTTTTCCCACTTCACAGTTTTTGTAAGAGACTAGTAGAAGATCTGCCTGTGTTTTGAGATACACACAATCCCATTCATCCATTTTAGAACAGTAGCAGAATATCACCTTCCCTTCTTTAAAACTCACTTCACTCTTTCAAAGCCACAATCATTTCTCTGTGGTTCATGGACAAGAGTCTAAAATTACCGTATTTTCCGCACTATAAAGCGCACTTAAGAACTTAAAATTTACTCAAAAAACCCACAGTGCGCCTTGTAATGCAGAGCACCTTATATTGATTGATTGATTGATTGATTGATTGATTGAATTTATAATCCATTGCAATTTATAGTGCTTATTGGCTGAAGTTTGAGTTAAAATGTCAATAGCCAGATGAAGACATTTTTTTGCCATTACAATGGAAAGCTTTTTTGAATGAAAATCCACCTGTTTAAATGTGACATGCTATGATCTGTTCCGATCTGACATTTACATGTGATACTACCTTCACAGACATACAACAGAGATCAATGTAAACATCAGATCATTTGTCAACATAGAGTTTGTGTCTATTTAGCACAGTAGTTCTTATTTATTTGTTTATTTACGTCAAGAAAGAGCATGAGCAGACGAGATGTAACGCGGCTATTCAAATGAAAATTTACACATGGCGACCGTTGGGTAAAGGAATATACTACCCTCGTGAAGCTGATTGAAATTCCACAAGCACACACACAAGGGGGGGAGTGGGATTAGAAAAACGGTTCAGTTCGACTTTTGCAATTTGTTTCGCATGTCGCATTATTTAGTGAGAAGCAGCAGTGCACAGTAGCAATAATAATACCTAAGTAGCTCTAATGCTAACCATTGTTTAGTTAACACCTATCGTCTACAGTGAGATTCTTACGCACTATTGGTTCTACGAACATTCACTATGCCTGCCAGGAGTTTAAAGAGACTAGTGCAAACCAGTAAATGTGTAATCCTTAGTCCTTAAACGGTTCAACAGCTTGATGTTGGAGCCATTGCATGGGGTTTTCAAACAAACAAAAGCATTAACTGCCCTATGATTTTATTACAACCTATTCTGTCCTGCACACAATAGAGCTGTAATAAGAATGGAGGATGAGGGATTTTTTTTTTTTTTTTTTTTTATCATGGTGAATGCAACATTGCACATCTACATTTCAATAGTGGCATTTATATGCTATCCAACACAGCTCTTGTATAATCAGCTACAATTTGGAATATGCCTTAATCACACTGTGGATCATATCCCATTATTACAGGAACACAATATCAATAATTGAAGTGGTAAACACAGAATGAAAGACCATGAAAATGATTTGAGTCAGTGCTCTGTTACCCCAAAGGGTCTGACATCATAGTAGAGTCTTGTGATAGGAAGAAAACCTGTGCTTTTTATGCAAGACTTAAAAGCACAGCAATAAGCGTCCATATACAATTAGAATATTTATTGTCATTGCAATGTCCAACAAAATTAGTGTATGACATCACATGAGATGTCAATTCTTTGAGTATCTCAGGATTAACCCTGACACCTGATTTACACATTAAAAAAATGCTTGTAAACTTGATTGCTCACAGAAACAGATTTGGAAGCTTGTCTAACTGGGCACACCCAAGATTGTGTCTGGCAAATTCATTAAATTGTCATGCAGTTTATGTTGCATGTTCTAGGAAGAGTATAAGCAAACAGAACACATTGTGATGACTGATTTATTTTTTGGTGGTGTATATGAAACGCAAGTAAAAACGGGACATGATGAGGAGGGTACGGACATAGTGAGAGGTGACAGGGACAACAAACATTTTTCGTTTGTCTCAACATTTTTGAAACAACAGAAGCAAAAATGATTGTGCATATAATCTGTTCAGCAGTGGGCTGCCTTGGAGCCAGTCACCTACGGCAAAACTTCAGTCTACTAATTTCCTTAGATCTGGGTCATTTCAACTCACTGTGCCAATTGTCTAGTACCACAGCAGGTTTTCAGGTGTGCTGCCTAAAGATTGCACAGTATTTCTTGAATGTGGTCTGTGAAATGACTATTCTGCGAGTGCGTATTACACATTCTTGTGATGTTTGAATTGTCATAGCTGGATGTGTTATATGATATTTGTATTTTAAAGCGGTGCTCATTGTAAGCTGACATGCACTGTCTCAAAAACAGATAATTCAGGAATGTTGTTATGATAGTCAGGATTGTAAAAACTATTTTATTTTATGAAGGTCTTTATGTATATCAAAACTGCCTTCCATTTGACCTGATGAAATTTAAAAAAACTCAGATGATTGAAAGTCGACTCCTACTAGTACTGGTATATCTTATCTGGTATCTTAACTGGAATTTTTTTCTATCTGCAATCTGGATGGACTGAATCATTCACATCTCTTCATACGTGAGCGTACACTTGAGACACTGATACAGTATATGGACACACATGGTGAACCTTGACAACCAGTGGACTAAACCTAGCATTTACCTCAACAGCTGGGTTCACCACCAGCTACAATTACAACCATTAGCATGCCTAATTAACAGATTGGCTGGCAGCTCATGCAGACTGAACATAGTTCTATCGCTCTGACTAAATCGCCAGGCCTCCAGAGATTGAACTCCCGCACCGTGGTCTTGTAAGGTTGTAGGCAATTTGCAGGATTGTTTGGAGAGAGCCACTTAGCCTCTAAAGGCACGGGTAGTGGTGTCTTTTATATTCAGCAAGGTTTTTCGGATGAGATGTGCATATGCAGAAACAACAAAAAGGAAACAAATAAAAGCAGCGCAAATGAAAACATCAAAGTTGTATTACTGCTTATTTTGGTACACTGTGGGAGACGGGCTGCAGTGCCAGCTCTGGCACATGTTTGGGACATTTGAAAGCTCCTAGTGGTACAAATGAATACATGTCTAAACAACGCAATGCATTAAGGAAGTGAGGGTGGTGTTAAAAGCATTTTAAACTGTTTGTTGAGTTTTCGTATAGTGAGGCACTATTTTCTTTGTCTCAATTTCAGGCATTGCATGATCCACATGTTTTTGGAACACTATTGCATTTTTTTTCATTCATTTTATCTAGTGTAATAAAGATGTTTTACAAAAGAGAAAAATACTTTTATACTTTAGGATTTTACATTGAACATTACCTTCCACATGTGCCATCAGCCTGACTCTCTGCACATTGCACTGTAAAAAATAACGGAGATACACCGCAACAGACAGCAACGCCAACCATGAAGTACGTGTGCAGTAGATACATTGTCTAGCATCACTCTTGTACTTGTAAGACAATGAGCAATATTCTCAAGGCTTTCCTTGACTAATAATTCATTCACATTCATCACTTCCTGTTCTTGCTCCGTATGGTGACTTGCTAGCGAACAGCAAATTTGAATGATCAAATGTCATGACTTATGATGCCGATTAAACATGGTGAATTTGCCAGATGCTTCCCAATGAGATCCAATGTTACCACAGTGATGGATACTTTAATCAGACGTCTCAATCCGACGCCCGGACGCTTCCCTACGTCCGACATCGGATTGGTCTACCTAGGCCCCTTATGTGTCCTAATATGTGACTTGCCTGATGGTGGATGAAGGGAAAATTATTTGAAAAAAAACAGTACTCAAGAGATATTGAGGAGTTGAGATTGAAATGTATCATAGCGTAATGTATCTGTTCATTAAGATGTCATCTGTGCAAACGCTGCAGATTCAGGATAAATACTCTAATGGCATATTCTTCTGTGGTTCCGTCTATCCACCCTGTCACCATTTTCTCAGTCGATTGCTCTTTAGTGGGTGTCACACGGTGACTTGAAAGCTTCATAAGCATCTTTGGCTTTGTCACTTAATTAGACTGGAGGGACTTCAACCAAAACATTGTTGATGTTGGCTTCCTCCTCACATCGCTGAATAACTTTTTATTTTATTTTCTAAATTGAGTTCATTGTTCATATGTTGGAGGTCAATTATAAACCCTTAGAGTTGGGGGGCATGTAAGTACATGTGCCATTATTAGCTTTAGTGGTTTAAATCAGGGGTTTTCAACTAGTTTGGTCCAAGGGACCACCATTACAACCAAGAAGCAATTCAGGGACCACTGCTTTGGTAGAATATTATTTTATTTTGCACCGAAGGATATATCTATATAAGCTATTTCTTTGCATCTGTATGTCTATTTTGGAAATCTCAGTTACATCTGGCATAATTTGGATTGGTAAATGATTCACAAACTTAACTGGAAAATAAATCAAGTTTAAATAATGAATCCACTTTATTTTTTTAAATGTTTTTTTTTTCCATTTCCAATTTTACGGACCACCTGTAACACCACCGCGGGCCACTAAAGAACCACAGACCACCGGTTGACAACCCTTGGTTTTTGATAAACGTTTCAGCCCAAAATATTTGGTTAGTGTCAGCATAGGATGAACATCATGTGTTTTCACAATCTGAGTCATAATGGCTGCAACAGAAACATTCACATTACCCGAAATATAATGCCATTGCGCATCTGTTCATCGTACTCGAATGGAGTAGCATCTGGCTAACTAAAAATCAAATGGACAAATAAATAAATAAAATGATGTGAAAATAAATAAATAAATAAACACTATGTCAGACTTTTTTTGTTTTGGGCTCGTGGTCTACTCTCTTACTGATTGCCATTGTGCATGGCATCTCTAAAACAATCAGCTGGTGGCCTACGCCTTTTACACAGCACATTGTCTTGACAACATGCACACACACACATTGTAAATGATCAGTTGTGGACAAAACATCTCCATAACATAAGCAGTTGACCTGTGACTGTGACTCCAGAGAGAGAGGTAATAGAATCCCCCCAGTCGCCTTCCTGTTAATTACAGCAGACCTTGGCTCTGAATAAATATTCGTTCTGAGAGTACAACAATCTGCATACATATTAGACACGAACATGTCTTAGATAATAGGAACAATGGGTTGGAAATCTTGCTGAAGTAAACAATATTACAGATTAATAACAGTACTATATGCACGTAGATATGTTTGGAGAGTAATTTCTCTCTCTCTTTCTCTCTCTCTCTCTTTCTCTCTCTCTTTTTCTCTCTGTCTCTCGCTCTCTCTCTGAAACACTTTCTATCACTCTCTCATTCACATACACACATGCCACTTTGCTCTGTAGGCCAGGCAACAGCTGTGTTTGGTGCAAGTGAAAGAGCAGCTAATGAACCAAACAGTACACTTGATAATTTACATCTGCTGACTCTCTCCAGCTGCTGTCAGCATGTTGGCATTAGCCATCCTCTCTATACCTGGACCGAGACCCAGACCTCGACCTAATGCCAGGGTAAATCCCTCGAAAATGCCAGTTGAATATGGTCTCAAGTACAGTAATCAAAGGCTCACCCTCATTTCAGGAGGTGTGGGCAATGGATGCGGAGGTGGACCGAATAATAACATTTGACCACTACAAACAAAATTAAACTGTGTTATTATTTGGCCTACATTTATGCAAAGACCACCTCCACTTACACACATCGCATACATTTAAATAAATTGCATAGATTACGCAGTACATTTTGTCACATTCAGTGTGACTGTTATATTTCAGTGCAAAAGCTCTTGTAGCAACAAGCTGCGTGTGACACTGTATTACTGCTCTGTGTTACACTGTGTGTCTTGTGTATGCAAAGACATTATTTATAACCAGGCCTTAAAAGAAAAAAAGTCTTGCTGTCATTGTTGGAGACAGGTTAGTGGTCCCATTCTTCCACAAGACCTCATTAGAACCTTCTCACAACACGTTCTAGACAGACTCCGACGTCTCTGCTCGCCAGATATTGTGTAATTTCGTCTTTATTGCCTCAGAAAGAGACAACACAAATCTTTGCAAAGCAACAGGTTGGCAAGAGTATACCTCTACATCGTGACTTGAATGTGGCATCAGACAAATAACAAATTGCAGACATAATGTACACGGTGCTCTGCCCACACATACGGCATAGATAAAATTATGCTCCATCTGTTGTAGTGATGCATCCTGAGCTCAGGCAAGTGTTTGTGTGTGTGTGTGCACGCGTGTGTGTGTGCGAGTGCGTGCGTGTGCGAATGTGTGTGTGTGTGTGCGCATGTGTGTGTGTGTGTGCGCGTGTGTATAGACAGGGAGTGTTGTTGGAACTTGGAAAGATATGTTTTCAGAAAGTCTCCTACAAAAACTTGCTGAGCAGCCACTTAACATTTGTTTAATGTTTAGGGCTATATATATATATATATATATATATTGACTATATATATATATATATATTGACTATATATATATATATATATATATATATATATATATATATATATATATATATATATATATATATATATACACGCCTACTGCCCGATGACTGCTGGGATAGGCTCCAGCATGCCCGCGACTCCTTGGGAACAAGCGGTACAGAATATAGATTTCAGTTCCTGGTTTTGCAGAGTATTCTAGATTAGCCCCAATTATTGTTAAGAAGATATTGCTTATGTTCGATCATTTGTTATGATAATAATTTATATCAATTTGGGCTTTTATGTTCACTTCTCTCTTCTTACAACCAAACTAGAGAGGCAAGACAAAATGTGACATCCCCATAGACAAATGTATTCTCTGCGAAGCTCCTTTTGTCATCTTATCCATTTCCTCCCCTGCTATCTCCAATTTGCCCGAGATCTTAATGTGGCAAAAATGGCTCATCCTTTCTGATTGCATCTGATTGCAATTTTGTCAAGGCTCCTCTGGCAGCCAGCAAGATGCAGTCCCATCAGCAGCTGTAGCTAATTAGCTGCTATCGCTTGCTCTTTTGGCTCACCCTCTACTGCTTCCTTTGGCCCGGTTGCTTGAAAATAAAAAGTATTGGATTATCGAGATAAACAAGGGCTGGCAAACAGATGAGGAGCAGGGTGGGTTTCATAAGAAAATAAGGCAAAAGCATAGGTAATTGTTCTTGCTTTTGATCTGGTGTTTAAAGTAGGTGACATGTAGAGTAGAAGAACATGAGGACCAAATTATTATAATTAAACACACAGGCATTTGTCTAACGCATTTTCAAATTTTGTTTCAGATGTCTGATCAATTTTGGACAATAATGCTGATGTTTTAACGAGCAGCAATGTTTGTCACTGAAGGTTGCACAAGATTTGCTGAAATCCACCTATAACAAGCTAAAACTGTATACCGTATTTTCCGGACTATAAGGCGCACCTAAAAACCTAAAATTTTCTCAAAAGCCGACAATGCACCTTATAGTCCGGTGCGCCTTATATATGGACCAAATTCCAAAATTTAAACTGGCTCGAAGCATTGTGTCATGAAATCAATCATAAGCGGCCTGCTGAAGACTATGAATCTATAATCACAAAGACTATGGATCATTATTTTGTGATTCTAAAGTAATTTGTTGCGTCTGAAGTTGAAATAAATAAGATAAAATGGAGAATGATATAATTTGGATTAAAAATCTGACATGATGCATTAATGGTGCGCCTTATAGTCCGGTGCACCTTATATAAGGACAGCGTTTTAAAATGGACCATTCATTGAAGGTGCGCCTTATAGTCCGGGAAATACGGTACATACATGAGGTTCATGCCCAAAAAAGGCATTTGCAAGTTTCAGTCATTTATTGCAAACAGATATTATTGAGCAGCCACTTAACATTTGTTTAATGTTTACGGCTAGGGGTTTCATATTTAGTTAGATAGATAGATAGATAGATAGATAGATAGATAGATAGATAGATAGATAGATAGATAGATAGATAGATAGATAGATAGATAGATAGATAGATAGATAGATAGATAGATGTATAGATGTATAGATGTATAGATGTATAGATGTATAGATAGATAGATAGATAGATAGATAGATAGATAGATAGATAGATAGATAGATAGATAGATAGATAGATAGATAGATAGATATAGATATATATGCATGCATGCCTATAGTTAATGGTGCAAAAGTCTGAAATAGCATGACGCAGCTCCTTTATATGCAATTAAAAATTGGGAAAAATAATTTCATTTACTTCTGAATGGAATTACATTTTAATGTAATGCAGACTACGTACAGATATTGCTCTGCTCATGGTAATGCTCATGGTTGCTAGGTGATGAGCAGGCTCATCTCCAGATTTGAATGCTATTGTACCGTTTTTACATTACCCTGCCAGTGGAAGATACAGCTTTGATTGTAATAAGAATTTGAACTGAGACACTGCTGCTCAAAACTGGAACCTATCCCAGCTGTCTTTGGGCACTGGGTGTATACCCTGAATTGGTCGGTAGCCAATCACAGTAAGAAAATCAAACAAACAAAAATTAATGAACAGGTGAATAAATGAATGAATGAATGAATGAATAAATAAATATAAATAAATAAATAGTCATTGATGGTGAAATATTTACAAGAACCATAAAAATTCTTAGCTGATGCAATCTTTATTTTAGTTAATTTCATTATTTTCTAAAAGCTGTCAATGTCACATACAAACATTTTCTTGTAATATCAGCTATAACCAAGCAAGAAAGCACTAAGGTCACCGTCGGTTTGCTAATTGGTTATAATTGGTGACAAAATGACAATAGTAATATACTCATATAACAATATGACTGTGCAAACAGCATGCACCATGCGGTATATACTTTACAATTGTAGAAGTGCTGGATTCAAATTATTTGGTAAAACACAAAGTACAAACTAGGGATTTGTCTGAGGTAAGGCTTTAATGATGTAGGAACGAGAGATTTAAAAGTGAACAAAGATCAGCAGAGGTTCAGCAGGTGTTTTTCTCCGAATAGAACATATGGAGCAGGCTAATTGGAGTCAAGCAGAATCGGGTGAGATTAATGGTGTTGAAAATTATTTTATGTTGGATTACCAGTGATCCAGCCACAAGGTTTACTTTTTTTTTTCTAGACTGAAGGCTATTTTGGCCTTCATATGTGCAGAAAAAAAACTGCAAAATACTGAAAGGCTGTAAACTTCATGTTTTTGGGGATCAATTGATTCCGGCTGTTCATATATGTGGAGGCAGCATATGATTTATGATGGGTTCAACTGTTTATTTACTTTTGGGTTGCAGCTATCATTGCACAGTAACAATTTTGACAAAAACAGAATCTGATCAGAGAGCCAGAGCAGAAGCTAGAAAGCACATCAATGAGGAAAAAAGTCAATTCCGGCAGCGACAAGTTGATAAAGTAATAATGAGTTGGATTGGATCATCACTTGGCTGACAAACTTAATGTCATTTCATAATTAATCTGCCCTTCATCGCTGACAGTACTCATTTATAGATTTCCACTGGCTTCTCGTCATTGCTGCTTCCTGTTCTTTCCCATAAAAGTCACTGCTGTCCCCTATTGACAGACTGAATGTCAGACACGAAAGGATGATTACCTCTTTGAAGAAATCCTTCACAAAATGCACACAAACAACAGTCTGTGCATCTTCCCATAATTAAGACACACTTGACCGGTCAATGATGCATGCGACAGGTGGAGTGCATAATTCCACATTACACAATTTCAATGCAATTACAGTTACATATTCTACTTGAATTCTATTTAGATGATTGATTTTATGAGTACAAAAAGCGCTATTCAGAATAGATTAGGAACATTTGTATTAATTTGTTTTGGTATTGTTGTCCTAATCAAACCATCAAAGTTTCCAAATTCCGCAGTTGTTTTAGTGACTCAAACATTGTCAAGTGAAAAGAAAGCACTTCAGAGGCAATAATGAGTGTTGACACGATGGCATCTATTAATATAGAACAAAGATAAAATACCCTAATGAAAAAAATAGGTAGCTAATTCTTAAAGGTTCTGAATGTGCACTTCTTTATTATTTTTAAAAATGAGAAATAATCAATACTGCCACTAGTTACAATTGAGGCTGTATAAAAGATGTGATAATTTTAACTAAATCTGAGAATTTAGGCTGGATAAGGCAGTTATATATTTTTCCTTAAAGTTTTCCTCCAACTTGATCTGATAAAAAGAGGTGCCAAATGGAGGTTCAATACTTGAACTGTGATCTTAATTTGTCACTTATGAATGACTGTGACATTATTAATCTGTACATTGAAAAGTAAGAAGCCCGAGGATACAGATTAATTCACCAAAGGCCAACTTTCTTAGCACTGAGAGATCCTCATTGGCTTAAATTGATTGTGTCACACTGTCAGCCGGCGTTGAGAAATGGCCCAAAGCATGACATTTTAAATAGCAAATTTGTTTCTAAGTGTGTGTGTGTGTGTAGGGGGGGGGGGGGGGGTTCTGAGCTCACATTCAATCACCCATCTGTGGCCAGATCTCAGGAACAAGTTGGAAGAACAGATATGAAGAAACAAAAAAAAAAAACCATAAAAAAAATCAAAATACATTATGTCTTATTGTTTTTGAGTAATAGGGCCACACTCTGTTAGATCCCGCAGGCCCGTTGCGCTGCATCTGGCCAAAGACAAAGTTAATCGCACAGGACGTAGATGTGAGGGATCGCAGCGGAAGGGTCCGCTGCAGGGCAGCTATGCTCGTGCTGGGTGTGATGTTTGTGTGTGGAAGTCAGTGTGTGCGTGTGTGTGTGTGTGTGGGGAGAGGGGTGTCTTTGATCACAAGCTCATTGAGTGGGTCACTGCACAAACATGGCACAGGCTTCCATCCAACTGTGTCTGGCTTGATTTTAGTCGGACATGTTCAGATGTATGGATGTGAGCATCCACTTGGTTTTACCAAAAATAGCAAGAACCATTCATGCAAAAACATGAGTCTATCTATCTATCTATCTATCTATCTATCTATCTATCTATCTATCTATCTATCTATCTATCTATCTATCTATCTATCTATCTATCTATCTATCTATCTATCTATCTATCTATCTATCTATCTATCTATCTATCTATCTATCTATCTATCTATCTATCTATCTATCTATATATATATATATATATATATATATATATATATATATACATACATACATACATACATACATACATACATACATACATACATACATACATACATACATACATACATACATACATATATATATATATATATATATATATATATATATATATATATATATATATATATATATATATATATATATATATATATATATTGTGGGGAGAAAAAGGCATACTAAAAGGGTGTGAGTCATTTCCAAAACTGGAAATTGAATATGATTATGACATAATAATAATAATTGTGTACTATCTATGACTACTACTTTCGGGTCAATGAAAATGTGGTCACTGTTGGAGACCGAGGTAAATCAACTTTGAGGTATCTGATGAGTGAATGATGAGCGCAGTTCTAGTGCCATGCCAGCACGTGTGAGAGGAATGGGATGTGAATGGAAGTAGTCATTTGTCAACTTTGACACCCCAGGGAGGTGTTGTCAGACACCAGTGAGAATATCGAATTAGAGAAGTGAAGGGGAGCGAGAAAGTGAGAAAAGGAAGCAGCTCGGCATCTGTAGCCATGCAAACCTGGAAAGTGGAAGTTGGTTGAGAATAACAAATTAATTAGAAATGAGAGCAAGATAGCTTTGGATGAACGGCCCGACGGACAGGGTTGGGTGAAAAAAAAGCCAATCATGGCGCAGTGAGCTGTGAGCCCCATCCATTATGTGGAGACTGACAAGTTACCAGCAGTCAGAGCAGGAGTTGCACTTAATAAATCAAAGCTGACAACTCTTCCTGGGCCCTATCTCAAGTACAGCTTTGCAACTTCCCCTTCCTCAGTCTCCGTTTTTGCTTCACTTTCAGTTACTATGTCCAACGCTGCCCACCAGCCAAGGGCTTTGTGGTCATGTAATTTGTTTCTTAGTGTTTCTATAAATATGTACTTCATAATCGATTGAAACAGCAGCAGCATGCCCACCTGAGGGTTTCAGGTGTGCCCTCCAAATGAGAGTGGACTCAATTGACCTAAATGAATAGAGTCTCTCTCATGAAGATCATGGGCAGTCTATAGAGAGCTTGAATTCTAAGTATTATAAAAACATATGAATAAGATCAAACAGGAGTCGCATGTGAAACTTGACTTGTTTCACAAGTAAATCATTGATCAAGCATGCCTTGGCACCGCATAGACTTGTGAACGCGAGTGCGTCCTAACAGTGAAAATGTCAGCACAGACAAGTTTATGAAATTAATGATGTTACATTTATTTATTTTTTTAAATATGGACATAGAGTCCAGTTCTGATAAAAATGATGTTGCAGCAAACACACTAAAGTTTTGGAGATCTTGCAATTTTACGTCTTACTTTTTGTAAGCGCTAAAACAAGCTTTTAGCTGCTGGCTCTCCCTGATCCTGTGTATTACTGTAAGTCAGCAAGAAATGTATATTAACAAGATTACATTTTGTATGAGAAGCTGATAGTCTGCAAAAGGTAGCATGTCTTGACACAAGTCTAGGACATGACTTTTCCTAAGGTATTCATCAACATTGAAGATTTTGCCACGGATGGGAAATAAGAACACAGCAAGCAAGTCTTCCACTGTTTTTATCTGCAAAATATTATACTGTATTGCTAATGCATTCTTGCAACAATGCAGGCAAATAAATTATTATTGTTTTTTTATTCAGTGCTCATGTGGAGGTACATTATAGGTTACAATGAACTACATTTTCTTTGTTTCCTTGCGATTAATGTATTTTTTTTTCTTTACATATATTCAAACATGGAATTGCTTTTTGTAATTACCAAAGAACTACCATTAGTAGTGCGAATCCGTTTTGTGGAACGGTTTGTCAATCAAAGCTATTGTTGAGATATGTGAAGATTTTACCATATGGAATAAAAGAAAGAAAGAAAGAAAGAAAGAAAAAAAAGAAAAAAGAAAGAAAGAAAGAAAGAAAAGAAAGAAAGGAAAGAAAGAAAGAAAGAAAGAAAGAAAGAAAGAAAGAAAGAAAGAAAGAAAGAAAGGAAAGAAAGAAAGGAAAGAAAGAAAGAAAGAAAGAAAGAAAGAAAGAAAGAAAGAAAGAAAGAAAGAAAGAAAGAAAGAAAGAAAGAAAGAAAGAAAGAAATGACTATGCTGGTCTGACAAATGTTACATTAGTAATATGGGACGTTTGACAACTGCCAAGACAAAAATTTAAAAGTCTTTAAAAGTTAGGTTTGGAAATACAACAAATATAACTTGGGCTCATTTGTGTAAGCAAGGCACCTAAGCCTGATCCCCTTTCATAGAACTTAGACCTGCCACTTTTCAGTATGAATAGTAGCTTTGGCTCTAAATTGAACTCTCATGCAGCTCTGAGAACAGAAATCCGAGAATGCTTACAAATATGTTTTTTTTCCCGGTTTCAAATCACTGTGACAACAGTTGGAAAAGTCATTTTCTGTGAAATGATCAGGAAAATGTTATATTCACATAGTTTGTCATGTCTTTGCTTTCACGAACATTATGTCTCTATTAACTTATAGTAGATATGACAGTAGCGCAGAACAATTTGTGAGTATGGAGAGGTGGGCTGCCTTTAAAGGACAATCACCATCAAACTATGCCCACAGAGGCTGTGGGCTGTGAAGTGGGCAAGTCCTGCCGAAGCGCTGGATAATTGGAGCAGACACACTGTTTTCAGCCCTAAGCGTTTAGAGACTGTCTGACATCCGCTGTGAACTGTATACCTGCAGCTTCCAAACAGAGTGGCAAGGGATCTTCACGATTTACAGATAACTATCATAGTGGAGGCAGTAAAAGATAAAGAGTCGATGCAGTAGTAAACGAAACATCATTAACCATAAGAAGAGCGTATTTGTCTTTATCTGTCAAAATATTGTGCAATAAAAGTTTTTGAAAATGTCTTAAATCTGGGAATAATTAAAAGTAGCTGTTGGAGCAATCATTCAAAAGAACGTACTGTGGCTCTACACAAGAAAGAAACTCACTTGTACTACAACTTGAAGAAATGTGGATAATGAGCATGTTAGCTGTATTTTTTGGACATATTTGTGCAGGCAAAAAACAGGCACATTAACAAATTATTAGTGTCTGTATCGTAAATAGTGCACTTCGGGGTTCAGGGTTACATGTGAATTTTTTTTTTTTTTTTTTTTACATATTTGAGACCTTTGCAACAATCAATGTTTGCATTAAATATACTATTTACCATTTACTATAATATACTATATTGCTAAGTGCTAGTAAAAGTCACGTCATCATATATGACACATTCATATAATATTTTATTTAAAATTATGCCAGTGCGTTTCAAGAGGGTTTTATGATGGTGAAAATCTTTCATTGGAATTGATCTTACATGATTCTAAATATGAACAAATCCGAGACATTTGCTTTCGAGGTTCCGGTGTATGTACAAAACTGTTTCTGATGCAGCCTGTTGCCATCAGGTATTCAACCACTCCTCACCTAAGGCACCACTTGCTATGCATTTACTCTTGAGGTGACAAAAAAAAAAAAAAAAAAACTTAGCGAAAGTAGTTGAGACCTTTCTGGTGAGGCAAGTTGTCACTCCACCGTGTATGACATTAGCCTCTCCCTTGGTTGAGGTAATTGGAGTGGCTGTCCGTCAGGCCTGCAGGCAATGGGTTAGGTGGGGCTCAAAAGGGATGGCGAGAGGGAATGGAAGCAACGCTTCACTGGCACCAGGTATACCCTTCAGAGAGCCTTTCTGATGAGGCCCCATAAGCTCGGTGCATCTGCCGTCTCCGATAAGCACACCTCAGATGCCACTGGGAGAGGTGGGAAATAGGAAGATGGATCTTCTCTTCATTTTATCCCTATTTTAAAATGAAATGAACAGTGTACTTCTCTTCAAATTGTACATGGAAATACACCAGGTCTGCTCGACAGGATCTGTGTTGCATGATCAACCGAGGCTGGATAGAGCAAGGTTTACAGAGCCACTCTTAATCCGACAAAATTCTTGCTAGCTTCCCGAGATTCCAATGGATTTTCTCATGTTGTGTGATTCGTTGGGGCTAAACAAGGATGCCAGTGTGCATACTGTCAGAAATCAGATTCCAGGAAAGTATGAATCTAGTTCTAGTTCTAGCCTGGATGCCCTGTGACAGACAGATGGTTGCAGAGATTATACACTAGTTGGATACGCCGGCTGTTTTCTCCCTTAAGTCTCGGTGTTTGATGTTGTAAAGGTCAACACTTTTAAAATAATAACAAGTTCTGCGTCTCACTTATGCAGTGTGACAAGAAACAACCACATAACACAAGCAGGCTTAATGCAAGAGATTCAGCATGGGGGGCACAAAGATTGTAACCTTGCTCTACAGTGTGTGACTGCATCTATAAGCAGTAGGCTAAGCGTTTGAGAAAAAAAAAAAAAAAAAACAGATCTTCTTATGCTAGCTTTACAATAAAATGACATTTTGCTTGCAAATAGAAGAGGGAAATGTGGCTCTTATCAAGCCAGAACATTCAGTATTTATAGTTCTTTTTATTTTGAAAATTCACCACCAAATTGAGTTACACTTCATCTTTATGTGTTGAATTTGTATTATTTTGCTAGAAATGTGGCGGCAATAATGTTTTAATAACAGTAATAATGATAATAAATAATCTGTTGTTTTATATTGTGTCCCATGTCCAAAGCAATTCATATCGTCCAGTCTTTTGCCACTTGCACATTTGCTTTGAATGGCTTGTATGTATTTTACTGATTGTTGTTACTCAAATCAAAGATTGAACCTGATTACTCATTTCAATTACATGCATAATTACATTCAATAAAATAAAACAATTGACCCCCCCCCCCCAACCTTGAAGGAATAATCTAAGAACTTTCGCTCAAGTATGAATGCATGAATGACTGGCTATTCTGTGCATTCTCATCTAAGTGGGGAATTCTCCAATGACACCATGAATCTGGGTTTCTCGATGCAGTCTGCTTGAATAGCTTCAGGGCAATTACATCTCCCTCGCTCACTCACGGAGGCTATTTTTCACAGATACGCCGAGTTCACGGTCGAAACAACACATCTGAGAAAACAGTTAGTCCTCAGAGTAATATAACAAACCGAGTTTGTATTTTTATCTTTTATGTTATGTTAAATTGCATTCTTTTGTTGAACTATTCAAAAATGGTCAATATGTTTTTTTTCTCTCTGATGTGCAGAAAGCACCCGTTTGGTATGACTCATAAAACACAGTGAATTGGAATTATCCAGTCAGGTAGAGGATGTTGACATCCTTATCCCTCCAGGTCCCATTCCCCTCTATCTGACTTTGCCATTGTTGGTGGTAAATGTCCGTCTTAATTAGGGAGGAGGCGTTTCCGGCCGAACACCTGTATGACCGTAAATCCTCTTGAAGTGCTCATGGAGGCAAGTGCACGAGAGGTTTAAGTGGATGTGTCTTTAAGTGAGGGGGTATTCGTGGGGGACCGTTTCCTTTCCTCTGCTACTATCAACACCCTTGACCGGCTTGTCACCAATCTGTCACCAGGGCTGAGTGGCGGGCCCCGGCACATCTCTTAACCTTCTTTTAATCAACCTGTCTCTCTGCATCACATTACACACAAGATGCGGCTGCTGGGGCTGCGAGTGGGGACCCAATGGGCATTTGTCTTTGCATTACGGTCGGACGGCCTCTCCTTGAGGAGCCCGTCAGATTCATCAGTGTGATAAAGTGGCATGTGTACTTCTTAAGGTGAGCCTTGGAAGGGAGAGGGGACTATAATAAAGCATGCATGGAAGATGAGGCCTCTGAAAGAAAATAAATACAAAGTACGTCTCACTTTATATAAATGTGAGAGGGTCTTTAATGCAGTAGATGGGACCTATGCTTTTAGACTGGCCGTGCTAATTTCTTGTGTTGCATGGCTCTAAAAAATGTATGATTTAGTCAAGTGGATTCATATCGACAATTCACGTGAAACATGGTTATTAAACAAGTAATGTCTTAAACGAAGATGTAGCGAAACAAAAAGGAGCGGGATGATGCACAGCGCTACAATCAAATGCAATAATAATTGAGATTAGTAAAACGACACAAATGGAAATATAATCCCTAGGGGTGTAAGAAGGAAATATTCAAATACCTTCAAATGTTAACCATCTGCATTTCACTTTGTGTTTAATCTATATTGACCACATTATCATCCAATGGAAGAGCAGATCAAATGGCAAGTTATGACTCGTCATACTTTGTCACATCTCTCAAGTTTAAATTTTATCTGGATGATTTCAGACAGCAGCAAGGTCCTTCTTGAAGGCTCCACCTAGCTGTCACCGCACATTAAATCGAGCAGAACTTTTGTTTTGGCTCATGCCAGACGTGATATGTGTGACGCACTTAGACTTTCCTCTTCCTCCAAACACATTATTCACGCCTAAAATCCTGTTTAAAAAAAAAAAAAACTCTCACCAGCTCAAGGCTAGAGTGAACTTTGCCTTCACTGGACCAGGCTCTCTACTTTATAGTTCCAATATAGTCAACGTTCCCTGTAACACAATCAGCATTACATATATACTGTGTTAAATTAAATCCATTCATTATCTGCACCGCTTGTCCCCACGGGGGTCGCGGGCGTGCTGTAGCCTATCCCAGCAGTCATCGAGCAGTAGTCAGGGGACACCCTGAACTGGTTGCCAGCCAACCGCAGATGTTAAATTAAATGTTTTATTAAATGTGAAGTTGCAACAGGAGGGCAAATCCGTGCGACCCACCGACCGACCAACCGACCAACCAAACAATATCACATTACCAAAAGTTAGGCAGGAAGTTTATATTTGAATAATTTTCAAATGGTCTCAGGCATCTCCCATGTTCTTGTATTGTCTTCAAGGTCAAACAAAGGCATACCGATGCACACACCGTCAAAAAGTAACAAACAACTCACATCATGCCTCAACTTACCTAACGTACCTCAGGGGTTTGTGAAACAGCAAAATGAAAAAAAAAAAAAATGACACACTCCAATCGTATCCAACTTTGCCAGTCATGATAAAGAAGCTAATTGATTAGTTACTCGAGTGTAAAAGATTCAAAAGTTTAAGGTATGGCAACATGCAAAGGACAAACACCACAGGCAGCATAGAAAGGGCACGGCCTCTTTGCCTTTTGAAGAAAAAGAGTGGATGAGCAAGCAAACAGAAATCACAGGGGAGCCACAGCATGAGTAATTTTGGGGCAGACGGCTGACGTTAAGCGCTCAAGCTGTGCTACTGCCTGGCACACTCAAGACATTGTTACAGTTCATTTTATATGAAAGAATTCTACAATTGAGAGATTGTTTTGCTGTGCTCAAGTATTATATAATTCAGGTTATACAGTGCAACCTCCAAAGCTGGACAGGATCTGTTCCTGGATGCTGGTCAACTTCAATATTTTTCTAGTTTTAAAACACTATGCTAATTGTTCATAATATAAAGTCAAATAATTTACAAAACATACCTGTCCTTTTCAATAACACCAACAGTTGGCAAATAAGCATGAAAGTAAATCAAAACTGCTTCTCGAATAGATTCAATAAAAAGGCTCATTAATATCATTGTAAGAGTAGGATTGATGGCTGTGAGGAGGAGCGTTATTTTACAGCATGTACCTGTGTTCAGATCATAAATTGAGCTCACTGCATCATAATTTTACAATGTAAATACCCATAAATCTAACTTACCCCCTTTATATAAATATGTATTGGAATTGTCTACTTGGCTTCTATGCTAGAAGTCACAGCTAATCTGATATGCAAGCATTCAATTTAAAATCACAAATATTACTTTAAAGAATTTGTCTAAGGAGATGCTGCACTGGCTCTATTCACCACCACACTTGGGAAAAAAAAAACACAAAGTGAATTAGTGGTGACAGCCACATCCTCGCTGGGGCAGGAGAGACATTGCTAGTTAACACACAGAATGAAACAGGACTAATGTACATTTCAAGGACAAAGAAAATGCTTTAATAATTGAAAGGCCTGCTCTCACTTGGACTATGTGTTAAAAGAGGCTGACAAGCACATCACATTGCTCTCACTTTTCCAGTCAGTTTCCGCTCTAGTGCTGAACTGCCCCCTTTGGCGCACGGGCATTATGCATTCTTTCACGTGAGCTCCGTTACTCCCTTCCTGTGAGTGTCGGAGCTCTATTTTAGACACAAAGGGGAGATGGTGTTTAGAGTCTTTGATTTACTGTTGGGTGACCCATAAGACAGGACCGAATACCTGGCTCAGCAGACTGCAGTTAACCAACACGGCTCTCAAAGGACCCATGGGTGCTTCTTTTAAGGTTATTTAATGTTGCCATTTGTACAACATTTCAGTCCTCAATGTGGAGCCTTTCAGAGGGCTCTCTTCTCAGAAGGGATGATATGTGCGGGGGGAGAATTTTATGTATGAATGCTGGTTTAATAGATATAATTGCCACTAAGCGGATGAACTGTACAATCGTGAAGGATGTGTGTACATGCAAAGAAACAGATGCACAAAAGTATGGGGAAAGTTCTGACAAATTAGCTTGGCTGACTGTAACATAATCTGACACCATCTGCGTAGCTTGCAACTCTTTGCCTTTTTTATCGTTTGCTGCATGGTTTTATAAATGTATTATAGCGGAGCCCCCGGGAGCAGCATACGGTATACTGCAACTGCTGACATGTATATTTTACAAAGTGTCTGGGCTGCTGATAAAGGTACAGTAAAGTGGTAGAGTGTGTGGTGAAAGGCGATAATATCTGCTACATAATATCACAACTCAAGCCCCATCCTCCTTTCATTGTTTTTACGTGTGATTATATTTTGAAGTTAAAAATTAAAGCTCTGTAGTGCCAGGGGAGACCTCTGATGATCATTCACTGCCATGAAACATCAATCAGACTGGAAGTGTTGTGAGATACAAGCGTCTTGATTGATACTTTGTGTCACTTTGATGTGAGCAGAGTTCGATTTAGGTACTGACTGAGGGCCTCTGGGATTTTGGTCAATATGGCGCTTGCCAAACTATATATAGTCCACTGGTCTTGTCTCAAAGCCACTCGCATAGCTTGTTGACCTTGATAAGACAATTTGAAGGATTAAAAAGTAGTGTCAGTTTGGGAAAGTGTTTTTGCATAATTATAAAATGGTTATTGTCATTTTATTGTCAGTAAATATGACAAATACATGTGTTGACTTAAACCAGGGGTGTCAAACTCTTTTTTGTCGCAGGCCGCATCGTAGCCATAGTTTCCATTGGAGGGCCGTTATGACTGTCAACGCCTTATATTATACACAGAATGGGCTCCACAACAAACTTATGAATAGTTTTGAAATCAGGGACTAGTAAAAATTGTTCAAATATTTCAAAAAGGTGAATGATAATAAAAATTGCGAGTGATAGCTCTAATTTTAAAGTGAAGACAATTTGTACTTGATGCCCCTAGCTCTGCCCATACAGTAGAATATCGATTTTCATTTACTTGCCCAATGTGAGATGGGATTAAATAAAAAAACGAAATAAATGAAAAAATAAATAAACTATATTGCGTGATTGATCATTCAGTTAACATTCTGAAAAAATACATTGTGCAGCTTACTTTGGGTGAAGTAAAAAAAAAGATATTTTCAAAACAAAAGATGATAAATGTTAGGATACCTTATTCACAGAGAGTAAAAAATAAAGATCTGATTCATCGACAGTATTACGGTATTTATGATCGACAATAAATGACAAAAATGAACAAGTACAGACACCACACAAAAAGAGCACTCAGCACAGTAAATCCAGTGGCATGTAATTATTTCCCCAATGGCTGACCATGTGTTTATCAGAATGGTAATGTGTGCATAATAACAGGCTTCCCAACGCCTGCAAGAATGTCAAGGCTTTCGACGTGTCAATCAAGCCCCAGAATAGAAGGACAAATTATATGCCGCTGTCGTACGAAATGACATCCAGACAATCTACCCACTTCCCAACCCCATTCTCGATTGAGCCATAAACTGCCCAGAATATAGTACTAAAGGAAAACTTGTTCAACAATACTAATGAGAGCAATGAACTAAAGAGAAGGCGGACACAGTGAAAGAGGGGGAAGTCATCTCATCCGTGTGCCATACTTTTTATCATGCAAATGAACAAATAGATGGGTTAAATGCATATAACACTGGCTGGAGACAAACAACAAATAATATTTAGCTTTGTTTCTTCCATATAAATGGGAACGGTCAAAATGTCAACACAGTATTGGGGGGTAAAGATAAATCAAGTGCAGTGATGGACATACTATTTGGGTTTTATCCATACGTAAACATCACTTTTTTTTTTTTTTTACACAGTATACCATCAGCATAAATATAAAAACTTACCGGGATTAGCTATTCACTTCCATTGTATTGCACATACGGATGCCCCCCTTCTCATGTTGTTGATAAAGAAAGTGATTGATGATGAATCTTTAAACTGAAACAATACGATAGAGGAATAACCAGTATCATGACTGTGGTTCCAAAGTTGTAACCTTGGTGTGTCTTTCTTTGTCTGTATGTTTGGTTCTCTTTTTTTTTTTTTTTTTTGACAAAATCTGAGCTCAAACAACAACTGTGAGGGAAGACGCATATCAAAAAAGCCCCTGCTTGTGAGAACATTGGTGTCATGCAGGTTTTTGGCTTCATGCCACCTTAAGGCACATCATCACAGCAAAGGAGTTGTTTATTTTTTCCTCGCATCGCCCCTGTCTGGGATACAAACTTTTAAAAGTTATGAAGGACGAGAAAGAGTTCATGCCAAAGAGCAGAGCAGCAATTCCATTAAAAACGTATGAGCACCGGCTTGGCTGATTCCTCTGTGTCTCATCTGTTCTGGCAACAAAGCACTGTGGTTGTCACTCATGAGCTCCAGCGAGCATGCTTGCAAGGACACTCTGAGCAAAAACACACAATTTTAAATCTTTAAACACTGAGGGTCACCTGCACAGTTCTTAGACAATTAATGCCGAAGGCCAGGGGGGCAGGATGCTGTGTTAGTCTGTATGAGCGAATGCCACTGAATCAAGTTAACCAAGCAGAATTGTCTTACAATAATCAATTCTTAATTTCATGCCGAGTGCCTTAGATTAATCTGTGTTGCAAGAGAAACCAATGAGTTTTGATTATAGGCTGTGCTTGTTAAATGTAAAACAAAACTGAAAACCAATGGGGGGCTACCCACCGTCTCATGCATGGAATTAAAGGACCCTACTGACACAGCAATTGACGATATGATATTTGTCATTGAAATTAAGAGAATTGATTGCATGTATTATGCACTGTACTACCTAAAAATCATTTTCTACAAAGATGTTGAGCAGGATGATCCTGCTATGCATTTAAATGACCTCATCTCACACAGCAGCCTAAGATTCATGAGCTTTGTCGGTGTATTATCAGAAATATCTAAGTTGCATGAATATCACAACAGTAAAACATTTATTGAAGCTGATTTTCTCAAAATGACAACGTTAAAAGAGTGGGGAGTGGGGGGGGGGGGGCAAGACATCAGTATAAGGAGAGATACTGAGTTTCATATCATCTTATACTATTCTAATCAAGTCTTCCCTCCTGAATGACCTTGATCTGTGCAAACACAAACACATTGGGGTTCAGGACAATGTCTAATCACTGGAACCAATCTAGTGAAAACAATCACTCCGTTAATTGAGAGTACTCTAGAAGAGGAGTATATCAAGCACACACGCAGGCTTCATTTACAGGCACATATTAGTTATTTACGGAGTCATTCCTCTTATCACTTAGGCTTCATAAACAGCCAATTGGGAGCTAATGCAATTTGCCTGGTTGAGTCCCAAATCATTCTGATTTTGTATGTGTATATATGTATATAAGTATATATGTATATATGTATCTCTCTCTCCCCCTCTCTCTCTCATCAACTGTATACATACAGTATGCTGTGTCCTATGTATTCTGATAATAGACATCGTGTATAATACAAACCGTTATAATGATGTCTATTATGAGGAAATATATATGCCATCTGGGACATCTGAGGCAATGCTCTCCTCAGTCAATAACCTGACACAGTCTGTCAAAGATTGATCGAGTCACTGAACTTGTTTAATTGAAAACTAAGTGATCTAACTAATTGTAATTACAGTAGTCAGAGTACAGGACCGCCCAACTTGTAAAGGGCATCCAATCAAGAGGGAAGAGGGTGGCTGACTTATATTCTACACAACAATCAAGGGTGTCACTTCCAATAGAAATACATCAAATAGTGTAAGAAATTGTGTTAATTGTCTTTGACAATAATTCATAATTTGCAATGTGGGTTATGGAAAAAAGACGGGAAAAGTGGAACAAAACAGAAATTCTAATCAGCTTTGATTTAAGTAAAGGTGACTTTCAGCACCATATTCTTCTGTCGCCAACAATAATATCATTTCGACAAAACTCGAAACAAACCTGTACATTATCACGAAAGCAGTATAAAATTATTTTCTGAGCTCAAAATGGGCTTCTGAGAATAGCAATAGTTCTGGTGGTGTTTCATCAGAGATGATAATAATAGAAATGCACCTTGTACTTTGGCAGGAGCCTTGTAATGGCAGTGATAACATCTGATATTGTGCAATTTAAAGCGCTGATAACCTTAAAAAATGCATATGGAGCAATGATTGCTCCACTGAGTGCCATACTGAGTGTTTGGATTGCTTGAAAGTGCTAAGAAAACAAAAAAAAAGACTGTGACGGACTCTCGTACATTGTTTTCTTGGTGATTTGTTGGTAAATCTGTTCAAAAATAACATTCCGTTCCAGATTGTCAAATGAGATTGTTTTGGGGTATTGTATGCTGCTTCTTACCAATCTATGAAGCCATCCAACCGAACAAGTAGTTAGGAACCCAGCTCTCCACCATGCACTGCCATCCGAGAAAATGGCTTCTTTTCACATAATACAGAGATAAGCTTGCTATCTCTCACTAGTATATGTCAAGTGCCATTAGTTTCGCAGCTATTTCATTTTGCTCGGTGGATCCATACTCTGTTGCCGCTAATGATAAAGTCACTTAAATGGATACTGCTGAGGCTCGCTGGAGATAATCTTCACCAAAGGGCCGTTGTTCTCTGAAGACTCACCTTGACTTTGGAATAATGTGTTCATGGCCATTGTGCCTGACACCATATATGAATTTTGATTATGAATGCTTTATGTACAATTGATGAAAGGGCAGCATGCTTACATGAGTAATTATGGATTGTCTATTGGAAATCTGATTAAAAAACAGCATGCTCAATGAAAACCAGATTATTTCAATGTTTTTTTTTTATCTTTTATCTCAATTAATTAGTTAATTAAATAAATTAATTATTTTAATAATTAATTGTTAAAACAGATTATTTCAATGTTTTTTCTGAGAAAATTATCTCAATTAATATGTCGCTTTGATTTTTTGCTGTTGAGGGAGAACTGAAATGTACCAATATTGTGGTTCCTGACAGTGAAGCTAATTAAAAAATATATTTGTTGAATGAAGTAGTAAATAGTACACAATCCATCCATCATCCATCCATCCATTTTCTATACGGCTTGTCCCCACGGGGGTCGCGGGCGTGCTGGAGCCTATCCCAGCAGTCAACGGGCAGTAGGTGGGGGACACCCTGAACCGGTTGCCAGCCAATCACAGGGCACACAGAGACGAAGAACCATTTGCACTCGCACTAACACCAAGGGACAATTTGGAGTGCCCAACCGGCCTACCAAGCATGTTTTTGGGATGTAGGAGGAAACCGGAGTGCCCGGAGAAAACCCAAGCGGGCATGCAAGCTACACACAGGGAGGGACAGAGGGGGAATCGAACCCACACCCTCCAAACTGAGAGGCGGTCGTGCTAACCAGTGCACCACCGAGCCGCCCTACACAATCCATTAACTTCTAAATTAATTGTCATTTAAAACTGCTGGTATCTAAATCGTAGTCTAATGTCATTAAAACATTGACTCCTCCTAGGAAGGCGAAATGGTTGAAGGTCAAAGGTTTTTCTATTTAGTTTCAGTTCAACATTAATCGAGAAGGCTATACCACCATAGGTATCCATCTAATCCATTTTATGTATGGATATGACATACACAGTTTATCTAGAGCAGCTTGTTAGGCATATATATTATACTCAATTTTCCTACCATGACTTCACTTATTTCCATAGCAACTTATGCTAAGTCCTCTCAATTTGCAGGAAAGATTAGGGGTTCCTCAGTAAGACTCATAAGACCATCCATTTTCATTACATATAATTTCTACACAAATATAACAGTTTACTGGAGTAAATCAAGCATAAATCACAATAATTCCCAATACATACATCAATTTATCAATATGTTGTTTGCCTCCTGGCAAAACAGTAACATTTTTCATTTCACTCTGATACATATCAAGCCTGAGAACTATTTTAGATCAAATCAGTAAGTGACCACTCTTTTAACATCTCTATTTTAACACTGTCACAAAAATCGCATCGATGCCGTGTTGAATTTAGAAAATACAAAAATGCTTTTATATTATGCTTGTATTTTAAGAGACAAAATTATTAAAACTGACACGCATGAATTTACGTAAAATGTGTTATTGAATCCAATAACTAAATGATTGTGATTTATAATTTATCTTAATCCATTTTTTATACTATTCATAGCAAATACCAGAGATATTTCTCAGGTGGTTCAGTGAATTTTTGTAATACAGTGCTCACAATTATATTTAAAAAAGAATGACAATTGCTGTAGAAATGACAATTTAGATGCAAGGACTTAAAGCAACCAAATGTGACAGCTTTCTGTTGTCTAATCCTTCTTAAGTGTAATGCGCTTGGGGTACTGCTCTTTGTAAAGAATATGAATACTTTGTCAGTTTCTGCGAGTCTCACAAGAAATTCTGCCGTCTTGCAGTCAGCTTCTGAAGCTGGCAATGTACATTTGTTATTAATATAAAAGTAATAACAATGGAGCAAATCAATATAAAATAGTATAAATATAGCCACTGCATCATACTGTGTTTAAAAGTGAGCACAAAGTATTAACCAGAGGGCACAAAGATAAATAAAAAATAGAAGATAAAATCCGCAAATGCAAAAGTGGCAATTTTGTAAAGATAATATTCTTGAAATCACGTTACATTTAACTAGATAATGGGACATTATTAATGTATTATTCATTGTGAACTCAACTGCCCTAATTTGATATTTCAATTGTGAGCTGGGACTTTGACAGTTCGCCAATAGAAGTGAACAAAAAAAACAACTATTATTCTGAGTGAATAGATTTTTCAATGGCACTTCTTTTGTTTGGTTAGCTGTGTCTCCTTGAAAAGAAAGATGTATGGACCATTGTGGATAAAATCAGTCCCTTTTCAGAACATACAGTATGTGACCAGAAAGACCTTCAGACGCAAAGATAAGGCAAAACATTGCAGTGTGCCTATTGTTTCACAAGCACAAACCAAACAGCATCCAGCAAATGTTCCGACCATATTTCATGAACTATAGACTACTATTTATTATTTGTTGATGTCAAATTATCATATCAGCAACAATACCAATACTGTACTGTCCTATACTGTATTAAAACAATATAAAGATCAAAGTAGAAAACTTAAAAAAAAGAAAAAACATAAAATATATTAGGTCTTTTTTTTTCTCTTTAACATTTACTCAAGGAGTAATAGGAAAATAAATGGCATCTCTCAACTGACCTCTGTAGCGGTCACCCCAATCAAAATCAGCAGGATTCCAGCCACTGATAGTGACTGAGGTTGTGGTTTGCAGCTGAGTGAATTCATCAGTAAGAGTCAAGGTACATTTTATTCATCAAGATTCCTTCTCCAATCAACCTCAACAGCAAGCCAATTGGTATTGTAGCTCTGCGAGTGTGACCCTCAGCCACTGGACAAGGACCTTCTGTTCCCAACAGCATCTAAAGAAAATGAACTGTAAAACCGGAAACTAAGTTAAATCTAGTGAACTTTCTTTGGACCCAACCATGACAATAAACCAACTCAAGTATGACGTTATTTCCCAACTGTGTCTAATCAACAAATGTGAACTGGAGTTGAAAAGCTATATATAGTGCACCAGTTTGATGTAAATAATACACAATTATGACGACTACAGTACAGAACATATACGATTTAAAATATAGGAAACAGAATATCAATCCAGTTTGGTTGGTCGTGTGAAACAGGGCATCATGGTACCTTCCTGTCCAGTAATGTCGGCTTGCTATAGGTGGATTAAACAAGGTCCCAAACTGAGTGCTACAGATTGTTGGGATTTAGAGATTTGATGGAGAGGGATTGACGGTAGTGCGTGTAGATCGGGGTGGAGATTGAGAGCAGATGGCTGTGATTTGGGAGCGATTATCCAGCCGGTATTGTCACTGATCTCCATCATCCTGTTTCAATTTCTCAGGAAGTGCAGCTCATCTCAGACAGAGAATCCAGCTACCCCAATCCCTGGCAATGGAGTGTGTTAATGGGTGAGGATTAATGATACCTCTTTACCAATTTCTACAATGCATATACACTTCCCCTGACTATGACCAGCTAAGGCCATCAAGTTAGCCGAGAAATTATAATGCGTGTATGCCTAGGACCATCCCTTCTCAAAAACAGTGCAAAGAGAAATTCTGTGGACTATTATTACTGGAAATTTGTAGTAATCCTGGAAATATCAAATGCATCAGAGTAAAAAAAAAAAAAAAAACCTGCCTACGAGGAAACTTGGTTTAAAAAAAGAAATCTCTATGCTCAAAAAGATTTGTTTTCTTTCTTTTGCTCATAATTGATATACTTTGAGAAGAAACATAATTTTGAGAAACCCTTTTGTGCAGGTTAATGCCAGGGGCCCAAAATAATTTTATTATGACAATAAAGCAGGTTACAAATTCTTAAATTTACACTGTAAATAGCAATAGTTTATTTTCTTGTCTAGAAACATTCTCAGTGGGGCAATTCGAATAGTAAATAAAAGTTTTGATTTATAAGTAAAACATTATTACCGTGTAAATATGCCCTGATTTTGTCTGGTTCATGCAAAGTAAACACCTGTGCTACACACATCTCATTAATTTAGTATCACATCCTGCTGCAACAACACTTTGAAGTTAGTCAATTTTGTTTTAAACCCTTTATCTGGTAACCAGATGTTTCATTTTAGAAACTGGCAGCTATTCCAGATTGTGTTATCGGGAAAAAGAGATTATATTGAGGGTGAAGGCTAAAGGTGAAATGAAGTGAGGCTCCCTTTATGTGTGTCACCTTGCCTGCAGTTTCACTCTCACTAGGTTCAGCAGGTTCAGTGTTTTCTGTGACATGATGCGCCGTGGAAAAACAACTTTTCAGACAATTTACAGCAATTATGGAGTGCGCGCTGGCTTTCCAACACAACACTGACTCCCATGCTCGTTGATTGTCTCTTTAGAGCAGCAGTTGGTGTTAGTGGCTCATGCTAACTCACCCCAAAAAAAAGAGGAGCCCTAAATTTAGAGCTGGTGGTACCTTAATAATTGGATGATACAATGGGCAAAACTGCACCGAAGTAACTTCACAGCAATGTGCATTTTACAACACATTCTTACTAAAATATTACTCTGGTTGAAGACAAATAATGTGGGGCAACCTAATAAAAATGAGCTTGTCATGACTTTTTGTGACTGGATTTTATGTTCAATTACAATTCTGTCAGGCGTTCAGCTCAGGAGTAGGATGGAGATGTATTCTGCGTGACTCCAAAGTCACTTTGTTAGAAAAAGGCTGGAAAAAAAACAACATTTGTCTGCAATTTGTTTTGGATACGGTGGCCAACTGTTTCAATGTCAGACCATTAAGTCAACAACTCAATTCATTCCTTCCCAGCTAAGAACTTAAAGTAGGCATTATTAGATCCTAAAAGCCAGAATCCCTTTTGTTCTTTAGATTTATTGGAGGGCGCATACCCTGTGCTCAGCTTATACAATGAGACAAAAAGGACAAGAACATTTCAAGCGGCTTGAATGGCTTACAATACGCTCCAAGGACACCTCAACATATTATATGTATTCCGAGAAATAACCGCGTATAAAACAAAGCTGGAAGGAATGTAAGATTATCGTCTATTTTGGAGACACTACATTTTATTTAAGCAGATGTTTAAAAAAATCTACAGTGAAGGAAAATATTCACAAGCATATGAAAGAAATATTAAATAAAAGTTATATATAAACATATACTTCTAACCGTGGGAAGACACCACTATTTTCTCAACATGAAATTGAAGCATTATAACAACAACAAGCCCTGTGAATATATTTACTTAGAAAAAGCAAAACATTTAGGCTTCTTGCCTTGGGAGCTAATTGACTTCTCTGACAATACAATGCTTGGCTGATTTGCATTCACAGAAGGATGGAAAATTAAATTTTGTTGCAGGTTTCAGAGTGTGCAAGCAGAGAAAAAAAATGCTTGGCAGGTTTTAAAGTGTTTAAGATGGATCTGTATCTGGTTTTGCTGGTAAAGTTTCAAACACAGTGGTGCAATTGTTTTATTGACCAGCACACAATGAAAAATGCAAAGCCTTACTAAAAAAATGTCAGAAAATAGGAATAAGATTGGCTTATGTATGTTATAATTTTCAATTTGACAAAAAAAAAAAAAAGGTGTGAGAACCACTTGAAATCATTAGACTTTGATTAACCATCATTCCAGAATGGATTGTATATGACCTTAGAGATACTACTGTACTCGGGATGTTCAATAAAAAACAATTCCTAGAGAAAAAAAACACCAACAAGTATTAACAAGAAGTAGCACAGAAAAACAACAAATACACATTAATCTGGCATACAGTTCAAGAGTTTAAGCAGGAAGCCACTTACTCTCTCAAGTATGGACTTTAAGAGTTGCATCCCCACATTCTCAAGAGGTTTGTAGCCTTTATGTGTGTGCCACTGATTAGCGGAATGAACCACTTGTCGTGTTGTGACTTGACCTTTACCTCCTGTGTCCACCAAACAGCGACTTCCCTGTACTTAAGGAGCAAGTCATTTGCCAGCTCCCACAGCCTAATTGGACATATAATTAATTCCCTTACCTTGAGCTAATTGGAAAGACTCCTAATTACACTTCTAAATGTTAAATTCTCAAGGCATGGTTGTAGGACAAGTGCACTCTGATTAATTTTGAGCTATCCAAGTTATTGCCAATTACATCAAGGTGGTGTCCAATTAAAGTCTTAGTTAGTTTGGCGCAGCAGGAAACAAACAAACAAGCAAAAAACCCTACAATATGACAGAAGTTGACTAACCAGTGAATATTTATTTTTAACTGAGACATATGTTTGGCTGGAAAATATGTATCGTTCATGCTGGTTTAAAGTAATTTTTCACTCATATTAAAATATTAAATAAAAAAAAAGAATCATAATTCTTATTAGCATTATTATTAACATTATTAGTAGTAGTTTTACGACTTTTACATTTCTGGTTTTGTACCTTTGTATACCGTGATTTGTGTTCCATCGCAAAACTGCCCTGCCTGCCTGGGTTGCCTTGTTTGAGGTGTTTCTACTCTTGAGTGCTGTCTGGTTTTGTTTACTTACCCACAAGGCATTACTCTCACATGAGCGGTATGAAGAGAATTTGGAGAAATATCAGACTGGGAAACATGAAGAGCCTGCTGTAGTAGTACAACTTCTGACTTTTATTTAGATTGCTTTGGAAGATGTGTTACTTTACAATCACTTGTATAATATTTATCATACCGTATTTACAGTAAATGTATATCTATTTACAGTAAATTTATATCTATACGTCTCTCCCCATATGTGTGTATATATATATATATATATATATATATATATATATATATATATATATATATATATATATATATATATATACACACACACGCGCACACACACACGCGCACACACACACACACACACACACACACACACACACACACACACACACACACACACACACACACACACACACACACACACACACATATCCACACACATACATGGCCTCCATGTCTGCACTTGCATGATGTGGTGCGAGTGCAGTGTGGATCTCAAGTGGCAGAGGGACTCAGCTTGTGCCACTGGCTCAAACCTTGACCCAGCAACAGCACTCGTGTCGGTCCCAGTCACAAAGGATTGCTCTTTCTGTCTGTCTTAATGATCCAGCTCGGGCGAGTTGATGGCCCTAAGAAAACTGTAAATAGCAAAGACATACTCCCGAGTCTGTTCACACGAAAATCTAGGAGGGAAAAAAAATGGATATTGATTCAAAAAGTGTGTTTTAGTTGAATCAAGTTCAGATTTTTTTTTTCTGCGAAAAATATAAACTCTCAACATGGACTAGAAATTTTATAACCCTCGATTTTTTAGGACAATGATTTTATGTTTGCATTTCATAACATTTATTATTGGGAAAAATTTTTTTTTTTTTCATTCAGCATTCCAGCATCCGCATGCAATTTCTCTAGAAATTGTTTCTAGTTATTTATATGATTAATATTATTAGTATCATTATTAGTAGTACAACATCTAGATTTATAGATTCAATAATTAGCTTTAGGATTTTTATTAGCAGCTATGCTTCTTTGATTTTTGGTTGGAAATGTTGACTAATGTCAGCAAATAAAGGCCACAGAAATTGCTTGTGTATGTTGAGGATGATGAACAAGTATACTTCAAATCTCTTGAGACAACCCACAGCTGTCTTATTGTCATCAAAATAGATGTGCCCCTGATGAAAAGCCCCCACTGTTTGCTCTCAAATACAGACTACACAACATCCTGCAATCCACCCTGATGTGAAGAAACCTGCTTTTCATTACCTTTGAAAGCAAAGCATCTATGAAAAAAGTCATTTTGCAGCCACTAAAGGGAGTGTCATTTTTTGTGTGTAAAAGACGGTATACTCTGAACCGCTTAAGTGGGATATTGTGTTTTGCCATGGTAATTACTCACAAGGGTAAGCACAGCCTTAAATTTATATTAAAGGAAGTGTGGAAGGAGCCTATTTTTACTTGCCGCTACTCTGCGCATTATTGCAGAGAATTGAGCTTGTAGGTATTACACAGTGCTGCACTGAACTGAGTCTCCTGCTTAATGACTCTTAATTCGGTGAGCCCCTTTCGATTGCTGAGCAATTATCATTTAATGCTGGAGGTGGTATAGACGAGATGGATGGGCGTAGCATTAGGACAATAGACCTTGTGCAGGTGATGCTAAATTCAAAACAGAGGTGGACAGTTATGAGAGGCCAATCACTTTTTTGTAACCAGTTTTTACTACAGCCATTACTAGGCCAACTCTCCGTCTTTCGTCTCATTTGCACTTTATGTCATGTGGTTATTGTCCTCCCTATAATTAATGATTCTGCCCTTCTGCTATCACCATCAAGTGAGCTTTTTTTTTTTTTATGCTAAGCATCAGAAAGTAAACTAGGGCAAATCAGGCATGCTAGTATGCCTTGAACAATGAACAAGTTTTTATTTCTGGAGATGTGACTGTCTTAAACATTAAAAAGTCCTTGACATCCCAGCAGTGTACATGGAACTGCATCATCAGTGTGCCGATACAATGCAACATTTAACGTGACATACAATGTTTCGCATATTTTTAATTAAATTTAGCAACAATAGTTTTCATAAGCAAAGTAAACACATAAGTAAAAAGGTGGCAACATTATGCATTGTAAATTGTTGTTTAAGTGTGAAAATCTTTGTGCACTGTTCACATTATCAGTTGTCTCTCTCTCACAAGTGTAAGTTAACAACTGTAAATTGCACATGAGAAAACACTACAATGTGAAAAAAAAGCTGTTCAATTAACTTTTGATGTAGGCCTACTATATGCCTACTTTGTAACCTCTGGGTCAAAAACAATGCAATTTAAATTGGACTGACCGATTGGACTGCAATATATATATATATATATATATATATATATATATATATATATATATATATATATATATATATATATATATATATATATATATATATATTTTTTTTTTTAAATGAATGTTGAAAATCAGTAACACAAATGCATCTAAAGAAAAAACATGCAGGCATGCAATACATGCGTAAAGGTAATTTGCTTAAAGGTAATGTGAACATGCTTAATAAAAGCAGATTTTGGCCAATTTGAGTAAAAAAGAAAAAGTATATGATGGTAGTATGATGGTCAAAGTCTGCACTCCCCACCGTGTTGCCTTCAGATACATCTCTGCCATCAGTCATATATTTGCTTCACTGTCACACAGGCATATGTTAGAGTTGTCCTGTCATGTTTCATTATGTGAACTTTAAGATGCCCCTGACCTGCTTTATGTCGCCTGAGGGTGAGGGAACCGTGGGTGGGATGATGCGAGACATGCTGGTGTGCAGGGTCCCACGTGAGTCTCTGGGGTCAGATATAAGTGCATGCACATGCGACATACAACCATGTTAGTAGGTATACGTTGCAACAAGTTTTCAGTCTTTCATAGCTGTCATACCAAGCTACCCTAGCATGCTCCGGTTCAGTTTTGCGAACTCTCACTCCAACCGTGTGACTTAATCAGTCTGACAGACTCTGGATGCCTGGGGAATGACTCTCTCCACAGTCCCCTTTCTCCTCAAGTTTGCGCTCGGCGTGACAAACTCATTCTGGCACCTTTCGAAATCTAGTGCTCTCTGTTGGACGCACCAAGATGGCGTGTACAAATATGCCATGCGCTAAACATGCACACAGGTACATGCACAAGCACACTATCACAAAAATAAATATACTGAGAATTTCGGCTAAAAAGTAGGACAAGCAACATGCCTAAGGGAGCATCACATTATGGCTCACACTCCACTCCCCTAGATACCCGCCTTGTTCCACTTTAGGTGTTTACTCAAACAGCTTCCACAGCACAAAGAATGAGGCAATTTTCCTCATTGGCATATTGCTGCTGACAGAGTCTATTCTTGTGAAATTTGACCATGCTAGCTCATTATAAAATCCAAAGATTTTCGATATCTGGCCCGATACATTCTACCTAACGAAGCAGACAAAAGAAAAGATAAAGCCGTGCTTTAAGACCTCCCCACTGAGCAGTGATGCCTCTCTATTTAATTTAGCAACACAACCGCACCCCTGTGGTATCTTCAACTATCGCTTAATATGTGAATTTGAGAGGAAAAAAACTGCCTGGAAAAGACTAATGGCTCCACATAAGGCAAGGGAGGCCACCTGGGCCAACATAAAAAGCCAAAAAGCACTCCACACTTGCAAAATGCCACAACATAAACGGCCCAAATGGCAACAGTACCACATCAAACTTGACAATACTAAGTGCACCTGAATGAAGCTATTTCTAAAAATGTGTTTACCTAATTTAGCTACAATGGATAAATACATTTAAATACAATGCATGTATAAACCATCATAAACTACAACTACAATAAATAATCATCTTATTGAATCAATACCTCTCTGATATCGTCAATGAAAAATGAGAATTATCTTAGAAAAGGTAATACTTTTTTCTCAAGTATAATTTAGACCTAAGATTAAAATCTGTTGGTTTCAGATCTGTCGGAAAATATTAGCCATGCATTGTATTAAAAAATAATATTGGTTTAATATGTCAATTTATAGAATGTAAAGAGAAAGCAATATAGTTCCATTTGGAATAAAAACAGTACTGCAATAAACCATGGTTATAAAAGGAACCACTTAAAAAAAAGTCTCTGTACATGTCACCTTTTCACTCCTTTGAGTGCTAAACAAGGACTACTTCAATTAGCTTTATCTGTATTCTCAATTGTGGCCATGCTTTGAGCCAATGTTTTCACTTTGGCAAGTCTTTCATTAATCCCAATTAAAGTTAACAACTCTTTGCACCTGGCAAATCATTCTCTCGTGGGAGGGTTAACGGATTGGATTATTTGGGGGGTATTATGATTTTAGTTTGGCATTCTCTCAGGCAATACATTGTTTTTAGTTCTTCCAAAGCTCTCTGTTTAGATTGACGGTCATCGTGATTTTACCTGACATATGTTCCATTTCACCTCATTTTACATTTTGTTGTTGTCTTCCACTTGAAGCATTTTAATAACAAAAGGCTTCCAGGCTTTCCCTGACCTGGCTTGCTTGATGGATCAAGGGTCCTACAGAGCAGAACAGTCCACATACATATTTTCCCTGTAAGGCAAAACATGGGGGCTAGGTAATATGCAGAAGTATTGTTTTTGAGTGGAAAATATTTTCAATTTTTTTCATTTGCTTTTGTTTTGTTTGGATTCTTCTGTGAGAAAATGATAATTTGTAACTCTCTGTCCTTGAACATTTTCATAATAGTTTTTTCTCCTCCTTTTTATTTCTTGTTAATTAATTCTCACTTTAGTTCCATTAGGCTTTGTTTGTTCCAAAGCAATCTGTTGCTGTAATTTATTACAGCCGTCAGTATAAACGATGTGGCATGCCAACATTGCATTGGCCCTTGCAAATAGTGTGCCCCCCCCCCGCCCCCCAATCCCCACCACAATTCCATCCCTCTCTCATTTTATGCAAAGCTGCCCTAGTTTTTCATACAGGGAAAAAAAAAAGATGTTACAATTAGGTGGTGACATGGACCCTCTTGTGGCTATGCTCAGGTACCGGTTGCGAAACACTAGCCCGCACCTCCACGCAGCTTGGGGTCGAATTCTGGTTCGTCTCATCTGTAGGAAGGCCCCTATGAGGACGGACATCAAGAATAACAAATCCTGGAAGGCTTTTTTTTACGGTTCTTACTTGTTTTATGTTCTTTCTTTGCTCAAGTGATCCACCTGAAAATAAATGTTTCCTTATGTTAAATTTTGTTTGTTTGCTATACATTGGCAGTCTTAGAAGTATGTTTTTGTACCAATTATGTAATATTTTGATTTTCTTAACAGTATATACTGTTATATTAAAATATGTAACTCACAATTGTGTCAGAGTTGCACCATTCATTATCTAGTTCCTTATTTCTTTTCCCCACAAAGTAACATGTGATTGTCATACAAGCATTCGACAAGTAACTGTACTACGTGACCATGCTTAAAGTGAGTCTCTACATACTTTTAACATATATTTATGTTAACACCCTTTGTTGGCTGTGCCGGCTGCGTCAAACAAACAAACAAACAAACAAACAAACAAATAAATAAATAAAATGCTTCATTCCTAAATACTTGGTCAATAGTGATCTAGGAAGAATCACTGACAATCACTGTCATATATCTAATATTTGGTCTTTTCAATGTCTTTCGGATATTCAAGGTGTTTGAGCAATGCCAGACAATCAACACTGAATAAAGCACGTCATTTTCTTCACAGGGTGGCCAAAGAGGATCATAGCAAGATCCTTCCATTTTCCCTTGAACATAAGGCCTGTATTGTGACTGATTTTGTCTCTCATTAAGTTCTGTATTCCTTTTGTATAACGCAGCTGTCGATTTTCGAGATGAAAGGTGCTTGTTTGGCAGCCTTCAAAGAGCCACACAACTCTGAAAGTCACTTGGATTTCGCAACTGTTCATTCTCCATTTTAGATCTAGTATGGCGGTGATGATCAAAAGAATCAGAGCTGAGGAAGAAGAAAAGAGATGTTTGCTTTGCAATAATCGGTAATGCCAACTCACCTATATGCATTGCTTTTTTAAGAGTCAGATTTAGGTTAAAGCTGGCAAGAAAATGAAAATAACAAATACTGATCAGTATTTACCTTGACCAAACACAAGGGAAAGATGTATTGTTTAGATCTATTCCATTAGGATTGCGTGTCGCCACTGGTGTGGCCAGGGGAAATGTGGAGGCACTAGCCCAACCTCAAATAAGCTTGGACCAACTCCAGGTGCCAGGCCAGACAATCTTTTGGAATTTTGTGATTTTTTGCAAAACGTTTTCTATGTATCAAAATACTACATCTGGAAAAACTATACTATTTCACTGATAAAGCGGGTGAGGATTTACAATCATCTCCAAGCCATCATCTGTCCATTCATTGCCGTGGAGACTGTGGGTGTGTGGGGATTCAACTTAAATGTACGGGTTACTGCAATTTGAAATGGAGCTGTGCTAAGAGTTTGTACAGCTGGTTCTCGGAAAATTGCATTTTTTAATGAAAGTCATGTTAATAATTCACACTCATAACCAGGCTAAGGTTTAGGGGCCGTGCACCGCAGGTGATGAGGGGACTGATGACACTTCTGAACATTTCACAACGTGCTAACACCATCATCATTGGATGCCCTACTGCATTTTTGATAACCCACTGTGCTGCTGTCACACAGTATTGAGACAGACATGTTTCTCCACCATTATCACAGTATTAGAGACACTAATGCTATTATTTCCCTATAATACTCTTACTTGAACAAACTGTGTAGCATTAAAGAAGAGGCAAAGCTTGTCCGAGACAAGAAAACAATACTCAGTAAATAAATTAGCATACAAGGAAAAGGAAGAATAATCACATTTAAAGTTGTTTGCACATAAGGCACGCGGCAGTACTTGATTCTGACAACAAATGCGCCGGTATTTGGATTAGGATTAGGGCTGCAAGTGACAGATATGTATTAAATTAAGATTTTCTTTTTTTTTCCAAGCAGCAGTTTGTTTACCTTGGAAGGCATTGTGGTGTCAATAGTCCCAGCCGTCTCTGAATTCATAACAAATGTGTGCAGCTCAGCAAACACTTTTACTTAAATCGGCATTTCAGTTGAACTGAACACGATGAAAACTGTTTTGAAGTTGTTGTTTTGTATTATGAATGTACCACATACTGTAGTCAGTTAGGGTGGCATCAGCAGCCCTATGAGTCTGTCATGATCAGTCTGGCATTATATCAGGGAGGCCCAGTCCATCAGTCTGTCACTCTGTCATTGTTATATTTAACGTGTTTCTTTCATAGCTCAATTACATTTTGACACCATTATTTCCAGACATTGTTCATTCTAAAGACATTTACTAGGTTTTATCAACAGCTTAATAATGATTAGATAAAGCCCTTAAAGTATAGATTAATGGCGCATTAACCTTATAGTTGATATCTCACTGAGCGGCAAATACTTGTGAGTCTTAGAGAATGGTTTTATTTCGTCTGGGTTTGTTAAAAGTAAGTTGCACGGACATTCACAGTTTTAATGTTCACAGTTTTTCTTATTGCCATTAAATTTCAAACGTGTTCAAAATTTCAATGGGGGCTTAAGAAAAGGGTTGGAGTAGAGCACTGGTTAGCACATCCGCCTCACAGTTCAGAGCGTGCAGGTTTGCATGTTCTCCCAATGCCTGCGTGGTTTTTCTCCGGGCACTCCAGTTACTTCTCACGACACAAAAACATGCATGCATGATAGGCTGATGGAGCACTCTAAATTGCTCGTAGGTGTGAGTGTGAGTACGGATGGTTGTTCGTCTCTGTGTGCCCTGCGATTGGCTGGCAACCGGTTCAGGGTGTCCCTCACCTAGTGCCCGATGATTGCTGGGATAGGCTCCAGCACGCCCGCGACCCCCGTAGGGACAAGCGGTACAGAAAATGGATGGATGGGTTTAAGAAAAGTTTTGACACGGCGGTAATAGCCGTAATGTTCCTCGACATCAATGAGGCCGATGACATATGCATTTCTTTCAAATTGGTATAAAAGTGTTTACTGTTGAGTTCAGATGCTAATGTGGAAGAAGAATTGTGTCTGAAAATGACGGCTGAGAATAGCTCTTCTGTCATTCCACTAGATGGCATCATAGAAAGTAAACGAGTGATACAATGGGACCTTTATTGCATTGACCCTGACAAAGGCACCTTTCCAAACTAATACATCTGCAATGATGGCCTTGGAAGGTAACCATGGTGCCATAGACAGTTCATTTCATCACAACTATATACAGGCTCCTCTTTCTGTTGTTGAACAAAAGTGAGCTACAGACCTGACACCTCACCCCAACTTGCCTAATGTCACTTCTGGAACAGCACGCTGGCCACTTGTCAGTCATTCCAGAGCCTTTCTTTAGTAACATTATCACTTCAATAAACTGCAAATGGCTTTTAGGGCTCCCTCTCTTGCCACTCTAATCCAATCTCTGATGTGGAGTCTGTTCATCATTGTTCACCACAGGCCTCCACACGTCCCCCCCGCTCTTCGTCGTACAGGAAGTAATGGATGGCTTTGCCCGTGGCTCACCCCAAGGGTCGCTGGCTGCTCTTCAACTGTTTGTCTTGTGGTTTGTCTTCAGATGGATCTGCACTGTGGTATTTTAATTTGATTGAGTCAGGTTTAAAAGGTTAGAGACAGGGGGAGGCACAAGTGGTTGCTCTTCCAATTATTTTTTAACCCGTCCACTGCCATTTAGCATTGGAGAGTGGCCAAATAAACGCACAAAACTTGAATGACCTCGGTGTTCTTCTGTGTGAACCACCATTAATGTCCCCAGGGCGGTAAAAGACGCCCATTCTTTTGACTGCATACAGATTTGAAACTCTGTCAATGTATTTAAAAATACATTGAACTGTTAAAACGCCTCAATGTGCTTTAGCATTTTTTTGGGTTTTAGCTTTTACATTTATATGAGCCTTGAGTAAATATTGCACTCCATAAGAGAAATTATAAATCTGAGAGTTTGACAAGGGCCCTCCATATTCCAAATGTGTGGAGTGAATTTAGAAGTGGTCTCTAACACTCATACCCTTTTTTTCCACCTTTTTTTTAATATATCAGCGAGCCACGCTGCTGACAGAGATTAAAATTTAGTAGTTTGAGGAAAATAGACACAAGAGAGATAGAATTAAGGATTAAATCAAGTAATCATTCTTAGAACAGGGTTTTCTCCGCAGTGGGCAAAATGCCTTGGGGAGCGAGAACTTGCACCTTTTAGGGTCTATGCCATTTACTTTTTTGTAATACATGAATTAATTTTTTAGCTGAATTTTCCAATTAACTTAATGTTGACTGTGTTTCATTTTGATGTTTTTTTTTCTTTCCAAAATATTAATTGCTTATTCTAACTAGCCCTTTCATCACTTGCACTAATTGGTATTCATGTGTGTTTTGCACAGTATTCAGTTCAATTTGTTCGCTATAATATCTCATTAAATAGGGTGCAAGACTGTGTACCCGTATGTCACAGATTGCTCAAGAGCGACTGTGGATAAAGTTGACTCATTTCTGCCAACGGCAGTGATGCACTTTAGTTCATGGGGGAAGGGTGGCATTCAGTTGTGAGCAGTGGCTGGCTGTGTCTAAACAGTGCAGTGCCCACTTATGAATGGGCCTTTCTTCCCAATTGCTTCATTGTCTTAGTGGGACAAGCAGGTGGCTCAGAGTCTCTTTTCCCAACTGGAAAGAAGAAAAAAAAACAAAAAACGTGCACTTCAGCACAGGGTATGGGGTATGGGAATGTTGGGGGAGGGTGACATGTTTTAATCTCAAAGCTACTTGTCCCCCTTTCAGATGTCAAATGTTTTGGCTTGCCATAGGTTCACACTGCTTACTTACAGCCTGTTCTCACGAATTGAAAGGGAGATATCGTACGAAAGGAAGGCACTTTTAATTAGCACCGGAGTATTTCCCATCTTTCTGTCATGCTTCATGCTTGCAAATGCTTAGATTCACACTGCAGGTCTTATTGCTCAAAGTGGATTTTTTAGGGGTGAAATTGGAATTTTTACATATCAAATGTGATCTTAGTCTCGAGTGTGAACCAAATGAGTCCCCAAAGTGACCCACATGCACTGAAAAGGAGCCGCTGTAACTCCCAATGTAGTGTTTACGGAGGTAAATGTAGTCCAGCCTGTAGGGGCTCATGCTTTTATCATCTCATATTTACAGAGGAGGCATTTGGGAGGAGTTAGATATATTTATATTTTAGCGAAATGAGGCAAGGCTTTTTCAATCTAATTTCATGGCTCCGTCACTAAAGATGACATCTTTGATGTGCATAATAAATGAAAAACCTGCTGGACTACTAATACTAGCAACACAAATGTCCACTTTATGATTTATGTTTCAAGTGGGATTGAAGTCAAATATAAAGTTAATACTGTTTGGCTACAGAGGAGACAGATCTCTTTGTACACATTGTAAACATGGTCTAATGTGAGAACAGAGGGTGTTGTTCTTGAAACTGAAATTTATATCATTAACTGGTGAACGTACATTCCACTTTGACCATTATTCAGAGAAATGAGTCACTTTGTCAGCCGGCAAAGACTGCCTGCAGTCATGTGACTGCTATGCTCTGTTTGATTGGGGAAATGGAGTCAAACATCATAAGTGATTACATTTGATTGATGAACAGCGCCAGGACGTGTCACAGACAAACTGCAGGGAAAAAAGACACAAAATGGTGCAAGTATTTAAATAAATACCAAAAATAAAAGCAGCAAATGTAATGGTTTTCAATGTAAAGAAGTACAAGTATTGTTTCTTATTAACATATATATTCAAGTAAAAGTGAACGGTATGTTGGATCTGAACTACTAGCACATTACTACTCACCTCTGGTCTGTCTACAGACATTGTCATTCAGAAATTATGCACTGCAATTGGAATATCCGACACATCCATGCTCTTGTACAGGTGACAAGCTCTTTCCTTCCTTTTCTGCGTGTTCAAATTAAAGGGCTGATTTGCATTTATATTGCCATTCATAGCTTGCAGCTGTAATGGACCAGGTAAAGTTGTAGAGAGACATCACGCACACACGCACACACCAACTAACTGTATGTACTTAGATATTGTACAGTATTTGAACACTGACAGTGCAGCCTGAAAGCCTTTTTTGTTTGTGTTAGTTTGATGGAAATTTTTAGGACGGAAGGGTGCATTGACAAAAGGAATGAGGAATGGGTACTTCATCCAGGTGGATTATTGAGCTATCCTGAAGACCTCCCTCCAAACTCTAGAAAGTCATTATCAGATCAGCAACCCAATTTTTCAAGTGCCTCCTGCACTTAAGCACCACATGTATCTTCTTGGCTGTCCCCCAACACAGGCCTTTATAGATATGCCGATACATTGGCTTGTTGTTTATTCTCAAAAGTCTCAAGATATAGTGCACACATAGGTAAAAGTTAACTCTGATGTTACTAAAATGGGGAATGTACAGCCATACACCTGGACAAGTAAATTGCATGATTTTTTTTGTAAGGCTTATCTTTTCCACTCCAAGCAAAAAGCTCTGCACAAAACTTAGACGTAGCTGCTCTGGTGCATTTTATGACAGTGATGTGTACCCTTAGAGCAAACCCACTCCAATTGTAATGAAATTGGAAAAAAACGGTGGCCCTCTCCAGTTTACCATCCCTGGTCTACATTAATCAATTCCCCAATCTGTGTCTATATGGCTTTTGTCAAACAGATATCACAAAAAATAAATATCATTTTAGTCCATGAAAGCCCCATCAAGCTCCCATGGCTGCTTCTGAAGGAATAAGCAGAGTTTGTTGTTGCCTGTGCATTAAACTGCAATTTAAAAGTCATTAATCCTTATTTTAATCCGTCTCAAATAAAATCCTGAATGAGGTCAAAGCAGTATTCTATCTACTTTCTTATTATACAGTAGACCTTGTCATAAAACAAAAACAAAAAAAATCTAACCTTGCTTCATGACTTCCAAGCAAGTCTCGGGTATATAACCAATAAACAGCTGGATTGCATGCAGCGGGTTGCATTGCCTTCACAGGTGACCCGGTGATCACAACAGCATCTGGTTGAATTACTTAACACCGCCACCCAACAGACATGTAATCCGGGATAATGCCGTTTTGCTGAGTGCTTCAATCTGGATAAATTCATCCCAAAGGAATGAGATCCAGCCACACTGTCTCGTGAAGAGAGGAGAAGAGGGGCTAGGGGTTGATTGGTTGCTACTAAAGCGATCTATTGGGACTGGATCCTCACAATAGATAATATATAAATAAGTGAAGCCCAGAATAAACAGCTTGTTTTGTTGACTGACTCCATGAGGGCAAGCCCATCACTTTTTTTCTTCTCCAAATAAGACTCCAATCTAATCACATCTTGGTCTGAATGACCTGAATCTTGTCAGAATCAAAATGAGGCTTTGGTCTAAACTGCAGTCCCTAGATATACTGTACTTAAGGTTTTATTTGGGAAAAATAAAAGCTCTTTAATATATGGCTATCAAGCGTCACTTTTACTGATGTACTGCTACTTCTACTTGTAGTTTTTTTCCCCTTATTTTATTATTATTATTATTTTTTGCATGTACAGTACACAAGCTCCTCTATGACAGGGAATACAATTTGTTTTTCCTGGAAATAGCATCTCCTTTTAATGGTAAAGCCTCTGCCAAATATTAGGAATTACAACTTCCAGCTGTCCACAGGCAGCCTCTTAGATTATTCGCTCATATGTTTACTTATTACCATAAATATCCAACAGGGCTTGAGGCTCAGGGGGATTACAGTGGGTTTAATCTATCATGGCACAAAAATGAGCAGGGGTGTTACAGCGGCTGAGGTGACTTAAACGGGCTGGCCTTGATGGGACATGCAGCCCAAACAAGAAAACAAACTACATGCCACTGGGATCAGTAGTAAATTGATGACATCATCTGTCACTCGCTGGGTATATGATCACAGCGGCAGTCATAAACTGGATCTGTCATGGGTGGTGAGATGGGTATGAAGGCAAGGCTACTTATTCATTGCCATCATATTCATTGTCTCATATACAAAAATGAAGGATCACCCACTTTTGCCACAACATTTGTTATTTTAAGGCTCTTGACAAAATTGTTTGCACATATGTTGACGGTAAAACATTTGCGCTCTAGTGAGTGACATTTTGGTCAGGTGTATATTTAAATGGTAGCAATACAACTGAAGTGATTAGCAACTTATTCAAATAATGATAAATCATATTTGAATATACTATAGTCTGCTTTAAGTGCATCTTGTCTGGTGCATGTCTGCCATGTTGTCACTTCTACTTGTTTTTTGGAATGTGCCACTGCAGGGGTTTGATAAATGTTTTCTTAACTCATGCAGGGACAGTAATTATCATGTTGTGCTCAGTTATAAAAAAGAATAGAATAAATTATTGTGTGCAGTCTCGTTACGTTTTCTGCAAATATACTATAAAGTATGACTGCTTGAGTGATATTTATTTACTACCACTATTCTGAACAAGAGTCTGTAACCTCTGTAAACTCTAATGAAAAACTGGAATGATGTCCGCGAAAAGCCGATTTGAAGTTGTCAGACAGTCATTAATGGAAAACATTGAATAAAGGGGGGGTGAGGTGGGGGTCAGGGTACTAAGATGTGCTTTCCAGGACCGAGAGACAGCTTAGTCTGACTAGGTGCTGAAATAAAGAGTTCCTACATCAGATACATGAGGAGAGTGTGAGTTAACGAAGGCGAAGGCGATTGAGCAGAGGGGAGGGGATTTTTTTTTTTTTTAAGAAGATTAGGATTTGATTCCCGTGTAGCAGTAGCACTGCTCCCAGTCGGCATACATTGACTCAAGCCTTATCCACAGACCTTTAGGAAGTGTTCTTAACAAGGAAGCATTTTGGGGGAAGAGGGTTACACAACATCCCAGATTGTGTATATTAATCCTCCAAGATCTTATTCAGAGAAAGAAGTAAATAAGACAATGAGGAACTGAGGTTGATGGCTTGGACGCAAACATGGTAGCAGTTCCATCGGCTGCTGAGGTTTTAATGGCTATGTGTTTCTGGTTCAATGCTGAATGATGGTAAACTATCACCTCTCCGGAGCGCCATTTTGAATGCGGATGGATTTCCACCACCGAAGAGCAGCATCATGCACTTCACAGCAAGTCAAAGACTTTGACTGGACCGTTCCAAGCTTGAAACATGGTAAATGTTATGCTTTTCAGATGCATTTTCTTAGTGGGTGTGGCTTGCAAAACATGTCATGTGTAACCGATGTGCCGCAAATTTGGTAAATTCATAACACAAGCTGACTTTGGGCAAAAGGTAAACTGAACCCATAGCCAGTCAATCAGAGGGTACATACAGAGACAAGCATTCACACTGGCATTCACATCAACACTGAGTGGGAACTGAACCCATGCTGCCTGCAGAAAAATCAGGCGATTAAATCAGTGACTTCCCACTTGAAATCAATATCCAGAAAGAGTAAGCAAGGTTACTCTTCTAACAATACAGTGAAGTACTAGAACTGGTTCTGCTATTAGAACATTTTGGGATGAAAGAAAAAAAACATGTATAACTTTTACTATAAATACAATTTACAGTACAGTTAATTGTATTATTACATACACTAATAATATATATGTGTGTATATATTTATATCTGTTGGCCACAAGTTTTACTTTTAAATTAAAATAGCTGATAAATGGCATGACGTTTCAGACACTATTCATTATTCAGACAAAAACACCAAACAAAGCAAGATCCAACCGGCTTCCGCCAAGCTGCACCAATGCAGTACACATAGTTATCATTTAAAACATACCTGTGGCTAAAAAGTGAAGTCTGTAGAGTCTCTGTTGCTGAAATGTAGCACAGGTTTCACAAGAAAAAATACAATTTACATGCACAAAGCGACTTCCAGCCACCCACTGCTAAAGAACACCAATACAGTAATGATATTAGAGGTACACCGATGAATTGCTTAACTGACAACTAATCCATTATCAAATTCCATTATCAAATCAATCGCTTATTATTTTTTCATAATCCCATAATTGTTCAGATCCTTTTTTTTTCCATTTAAAATTGTCCAAATCCTCAGAATTTTAGCTTTGTAACAGTAAATTTTCTCAGATTTTTGTAGTCCACCATTGAAGCAGACAGATCATCTTTGTGTTCAATCAAAACAAAGTTGTTGCATTTTACTGTCGTGAACAGTAATAAACTTTCTTCCCTATTTTCTGACATGTAACAAAAATCCACAAACATGGTGCAGTTACTTTTCACTGCATCATATTTGTGCATATTTGACAGTGAATTTGAAATAATGTCCTTTTTAGGGTATATAAAGGATATGGTTTAACCAAACAAAATTAAATTGTTCCAATGTAAAATGTACCATCCTTATATTAATAAACCTGCATATTAATACATTTGACTTGAACCGAATCAAATTATTTTACTTGAAAATGTACTGTTCTTGAATCGCAATCACATTGACACACACACACACAGTAGAATAGAAACAAAGAGGTGCCAAGTCTATACACTTTATTTTTCTTTCTGGCACATCCATTGCTAGGCTATTCTTACCCTGCGCCTCCCTCTCCTGGTCTGCACATTTTTCACTCGTTGCCTGACAGAAACTGAACTTCTCAATCTCTCAAGAACAGAAAACTAAGAGCGATGGAGCGAGCCAAAAGGGATACTGGAGAAGCCGGGAGAAATGTGTCGCTGCCATATGAGGAGCCAAATCAAGACACCAAGACGAGTGTCACACATGCCATGTGTAATGTATGGCTGAGAAAGAACGTGAGAAGAATGAGGGTATGGGGAGATGGACAATGTTCTGGGAAAGTTTGGCCTAAGGTGAATGCGCTCCTAGAGACCGTCTCCTGGATGCCAGTGACTTGCTGTGTCATTTATCACTGGTAAGAGAGGTGACCGCGAAAAAGAAAAGGTGCCCTAGATGCAGTAACAGCATAAACAGGATGGAGAGCGTCTCTGGCTTCTCACTTGAAGGGCGTACAGAAAAAAAATGCTGAATGCCTCTGTGAATAGAGTGATTCTTTTTTTTTCATTTTCACATTTTCATGCTCGCTCTCTTTGTCTGTCACGCTCGTGCAGGACATCTCGCTGCCGCCACAAATCCCCTCTGCCCTTATGTTCATAAAAACAAGATTGTTTTCTGAGAGGTTTTCTGCTGACACCGACTTGCCACGTAAACAGAGACGTAATTTGCACGACAAAAGTCAGGCTGAGGAAGCCCCCCCCCCCCAAATTTCCCTCCATGGGGAAGCTATGTCGTTATCCGCTGTTTACCTGGCAGGGAAAACGCTGCATGTTATATTATGATATTAACCAATGGTGCACACTTACTTCAGTTGTAATATGGTGCACGGGGGGTGATTTTGTGTGCATGAAATTGTGATGGCTGCAAACAATAAAGTGCAAAGCAAAGTGTTTTGGTAGGTGACATCACAAGGAAAGCATTCAAGCTGTACATTGGAAACGAAATTAAAGTAAAATGAAGATTAATTGTACTGTCAGCAGTGGCGATGGGACAGAATATTGATATTACAATATATTTTATCATACAAATAAACCACCATTAGATATCCATATTGCTGCCGTCTTAAATTCTACTCCGCGCACTGTCAACAAGCTACCGAGAAAAACAAGTTTCATTGCTTTTCCATAAGCATTTCTCTTTACCCTGAGACGCGTCAGTATTTGTGGTTATGTTATTGTTACGTTTAAGCAGAAAACATATCTCAAGTAAACGTTTTAGTCAGCAAATTTTTTTTGACTTTCTTCAGTTACATAATTATCACAACATATTGTGAAGGATTTTTTTTCTTTTAATGTGTTAGCAGGAATAATTTATTAGCACACACAACGGCTGTGCTGTTATACATTTGTTTATGTTGGTTATGGTGCTTTGTGTGATTGAAATTCCAGCAGATGAGATAAGGCTGAAAGGCTGATTATGTATTTTGACATCACAATAAGCACAGATGGCACTGTAGGGGTGTGACAATTTCAGGGGGGAAAAAACAAAACAAAAACAACCTCGTCCACATTAAGGGCATCTAAGAAAAATAAATGGCATCCCAGTCGTACAGCTTGTATCAAAAACTTGGGAGGTAAAAAGCACCAAGTGGGCGATCTCTCTTGAAGAAGGGAATTAGACTGTCAGGGTTTTACCATTAGAGTCTATCAGCATTTTACTTTATACAAAACATAAAGTCAGCAGGAAAGCATAACCACAGCAAAGTGATGTGATGGATAAGTGGTGTTATTTCCTCTGTGCTATAAATCAGCATGTCAAACAGCCGTGTTGGTCAAGTTTGTTTTCTACTTGTCAACAGACTTCCCTATCTGCCTTCCCCAAATTCTCTGACTTTCTCTGGCAGATCTTTTTACTGACTGAGACAGAGACACCTTTAATAATGTTGAGTGAAACAGGTAGAAGCAGTGTGCTCAATTCTGTGGATTATAAACACGGCAGGGCGAACCGGAGAACCACCAAGTCCATCGTCAATCTAACCACAAAGTGAACTGTCCAAAAGCGACCCAGCCAGAGTCATCTAAATTCAGCGCTTTCTTTCTCTTTTCCTTCTGCCAAAATACCCGTTTGTTGGACTCAATGGGAAAGGGCTGTCAATTCAAAGCAATGTGGCTCAAGAGTAAACGCTTGACTGGACTGGGGTTAGAAGGGCTTTGTGTGTGCGTGAGTGTGTGTGTGTGTGTGCGTGCGCGTGAACTTGTGTGTGAGACAGGAATACCAAGCCGACAAAGAGAGTATTTAACTTGTCGGCTTTGACTGCAATGACAGAATGAAGGAGAAAAACGCAGACAACTCTTTGCACAATCAGGAAAAAGACACAAAAGCCTCAGAAAAAGATCTCTCGTGACTTGGACTTATGAGGGCACATCTGAGTAAATCAAATCACATATGATAGCACGCTCAGTCAGACATGACAGCAAGGGAAGAAGTCAAACATAAGCATGTGCCTTCCAGTAAGTCACCCAACCGTCACAACATGACACAAATCAACAACTTCAAATGTAAGATCTCCTACCGTGTCCGAAGATCCACAGGAGCAGAAGGACCCGACGAATCATGATTGAGAGTGTGAGAGGGCAAAACCTATGAAAACAAAACAACGGAGGAGTGTGAAGTTGGCCGGCACAAGACACAGTGCTCCTCTATGCTGCCAGAGGGACGGATGCTTACAGCTCTCCTTTGAGTGTGTCCGTTTACCACAGGAAAGACGCTACAGAGTGTCTTCAGTCCTTTGCCGATCCACCTTCCTCCTTCTCTTTCTTCGTCTTTTTCTGTCTTTTTCCTGTGTGTCAGTCTTCAGAGTTGACAGTGGTGAGCTCAGCCTCACATGCTTGTGTCCTAATAGGAGCTTCTTGTACTTTCACTGTCTTCTCTGGCTTACTCGTGCATCGTCCCGCTGGTCTTCCATACTCCAGCGCATCAGCGCTCACTCGCCCAGTCTCTCTCCATCACACTCTCTCTCTCTCTCGCTGGCTTTTCCTTGCTCGACCACTCGTAACACAGTCATGGGGGATGAAGACTCCTCCCTCTCTCTGCCCCTCTCCTCAGCGAGTCTGTGTGCGAGGTGCATATCCTCACTCTGGCAACGGGAGCAGTCGTGGGAGAAACAGAGGGTGCAGCTCTAATTAGAATCAGAATACAAGCGGCTTGGCAGCTTTACTCTCCTCCTCCCAGACAGACCCTTCTCCCCTTTTAAGACCCCCCCTTTTTTTTTCCTTCTTAAGATTCCATAGACAACACTTTGGTTTCCTAGGCAATATATATATATCCAAATTCTAATCCAAAACCAGACCTATAAAATTTAAGCGGTCAATGGATTTTTATGAGAAATTAGTAGAAAATGGTATGATTTTTGGTTTCCAAAGGAATATTGTAATAGATATAATATTTTATTTAAAGGGGAAGTCAACCGCAAAATTTTCTTCACAATAATATCTACTACGTGATTGATATTGCATTTGTGGAATATGAATTAAGCAGCAAATGTTTTATCCATCTCAAAACATTTTTGATATGACATGCAAACTTTCTCTGTGGGCTTTCCTCATTTTGTAGCATTAAGTAATAGATCATCAATGAAGACAAATGAACATTTTTAGCCTACCTTTACATTGGGAATTATGAGAAGTTCCCCTCACTTCTCAGCTTCAAAATTGCTTGTTTTTATTTTTTATTTTTTTCCTCTTCGAGTTTATTACACTTCCAACTGTATGGTCAGAATTGGTGAGACAACCCTTTTTTGGGACTTGGTATTTACTTAAGGGGATACAATAAACTGAGTGACAGGATGCAATTTCCAGTGGAGTCCCAGATGACTATATTAAGAGATATTCATAGAAGGGCAT